>NC_139043.1:85624256-86224256 GCF_965140915.1 Aythya marila
GCTTTTCAATAACATGCAGAGCAAACAGAATTGCTTGCAGCCTGTCTTGCAAAAACACTCTAATACTTTCACCAAAAGCCCTCCTTGTCTTGCCAGTAGGTAAGATGTTGCTGATATTGTAGTTTTGAAAATGTATATTCTTTGTCTTTAGCAGCAATTAGTGCTTGAAGCAGAACTTGCTGCCCATACAAGTGTTGGTTCTATATTCATAGGTTAGAACTGACTTAAAAAAAAAAAAAAATCACCTCCAGACTCAGAAATATTCCCTTCTAAAGCAAATAAATGGCATTCCCACAACAGGCAACTTGCCAGAAAGTTTCTGGCCATTACCACCAACCCTACTGAGGGAAGTAGAGGTGCTGTGTTTAAAAGCATCCGGCCTTTCCTCATTATCTGATCATTTCCTGAGCAGTAATAATTTCTCAGTCATCTCTGGCAAATTAAACCCAATAAATAAATAAATAATCCAGGCAAGCTACTCCCTGAAATTTATCTCCTCTATATCAACCAGCAGCCTGCTTTCTTGTATGCTAGATCAGTACCCATAAGCAACCTGACCCCGTACAGTAAAGTTAAAGTAGATTTGTAAGTAACTTGACCAGCAATGGGCAATGTCATTTCCTTTGCAAATGTATGAGAGGTGCAAGTGGAAATGGCAAAGCTTTTTAACATTAACTCTTGATTTTAACTGGTTTTCATGACTCATTCAGCTGGTGAGTGAGCAACCAGACTGTGCCAGCAAAGGAAAACATGAACAGTTTATTTAAATATATGTTTACTCAGGAAACTGTTTCCTGTTCTGATTGCAGGTAAGGGTGAGCTAACTTTATATTGCCATAAACAACCTTAAACACAAAGAAACTAGAAGTGTGGCTGAAGAACTCTAAGTATTGTAATGCTTCTGCCTAGAAACTTCTGACAGGTAGTGCAACATCTGTAAAATATCCATTCAGTAACTTCCTATGTTATATGCTATACTGAGGTTAAACAATTCTGTCTACTATGATCAAAGCAGCTTTTGCTATTGAAGTGAACTTTTTAGCACACAGGCTCCTAAATGTTGTTATACTGAGCACTTGCTGTATTTTTTTTTTTAAGTGCTGGAAAAGAAATATGGTGCAGGATTTCTTTTGCTTAACTTGCCATAGGTAAAAGTTGCTGTTATAGATCTCACAGATGACAGAGCAGCAATAACTGAGTTCAGTGAAGAATAAGCTTCTCAGACTTCTCTTGAAAAAAAATCTGAGTTATACTCAACTGAGATAGCTGTGATACAAGCATCGACACTAAACATGGATTTAATTTATTATTACTGTGGTGGGTTGTCCTTGGCTGGCTGCCAGGCCCCCACCCAGCCACTCTCTTTCCTCCTCTTCAAGAGGATAAGGGGAGAAAATAAGATGGAAAAGCTCATGCTTTGAGATAAAGAGTGGGAGAACTCTTACCAGTTGCTGTCATGGACAAAACAAACTTGACTTGTGGAAAATTAATTTTGTTTATTGCCAATTAAAAATGGAGTAGGATGGTGAGAAACAAAAAGAAATCTTTAACACCACCCTCCTATCCTAACTTCTACCCAGGCTCACTTCTCTACTTCATTCCCAACTCTTTTACTTTCTCCTCCCCCCAAGTGGCGCAGGGGAACAGGAATGGGGGCTGGAGTCAGTCCCTGACACTTCGTCTCCACTGCTCCTTCTCGGTCCCTCCCTGCCCCTGCTCCCCATGGGGTCCCTCCCACGGGATGCCGTCCTTCCCCAGCTGATCCCACACGGGCTGCCCACAGGCAGCAGCTCCTCAAGCACTGCTCCCACACGGCTCCGTCCCACGGGGTCCATCCATCCATCCCCCAGGAGCAAACTGCTCCAGCACGGGTCCCCCGTGGGTGGGCGGCAGCTCCCCGCAGACCCCCTGCTACTGTGGGGGCTCTCCACGAACTGCAGCTCCGGCCCGGGGCCTGCTCCTGCGGGGGCTCTCCATGGGCCGCAGCCTCCTCCAGGCCACATCCACCTGCTCCACCGGGGGCTCCTCCACCCACGGGGGGGCTGCAGCATGGAGATCTGCTCCGTGTGGGACCCATGGTCTGCAGGGGGACAGCCTGCTCCACCGGAGGCCTCTCCCTGCACAGCCTGCAGGGGAACTGCTGCTGCCTCCTGCCCTCCTGCTGGACTCACCTGGGGGGGCTGCAGGGCTGCTTCTCCTCTCTTTCTCCCTGTGAAGCAGCTTTTTTTTTTTTTTGTTATTTTTTTTTTCTCCTTTCTTAAATATGCTCTCACAGAGGAACAAACGACATAGTTTCTTGGCTTGGCTCTGGCCAGCAGTGGAGCCCTTATCTAACATGGGGCAGCTTCTAGATTCTTCTCACAGAAGCCATCCCTATGGCCTCCTGCTACCAAAACCTTGCCACGTAAACCCACCAGAGCAACTCTTTCGGTGAAGAAATTTTTCGCAATAACCAACCGAAACCTCCCCTGGTACAACTTAAGGTTTTTTGTTCTTGTCTTGTCACTTGGGGCTTGGGAGAAGAGAATGATCCCCACCTCTCTGGAGCCTCCTTTAAGCTTACTGTAGAGCACAGGAAGGTCTCCCCTGAGCCTCCTTTTCTCCAGGCTGAACAACCCCAGCTTCCTCAGCCGCTCCTCACAAGACTTGTTCTCTAAACCCTTAACAAGCTTCAGAGCCCTTCTCCGGACACGCTCCAGCACCTCGAGGTCTTCGCTGAACACAGTGCTCGAGGTGCGGCCTCACCAGAGCCGAGCACAGAGGGACAACCGCTTCCCTAGTCCTGATGGCCACTCTATGTCTGATACAAGCCAGGTGTATCGATATTTATATACATATATATGCAGCACTAGTACATGTTCCTTGGAAAACCGGTCAAACTCTCTTCAGAGCCCGTAAATTGATGGTTTCCTCTAACAGGCACTGACGCTTCAGCTGGATCCTCTAAATCCCATTTTACTGCTTCTGCTTCCTAAGCAGGTGACAGAAACTCCTAACCGGAGAGCAGAGGAGTTGTAGTTCTGTATACAGGAAATATGTGGAAGTTTTGAAGATGCTTCCCTTGCTCAGCTGCCATCCCTACGTTAATCAATCACCCGATCTTTTGCCTTCCAGCAAAAGTCTTGATGCAGTTCTTAAAGTTATTTCTGAAAATCCTCAGCCACCTCTGTGCATGCCAAACCTTTCATGGCACTGTGCAATGCGCGGATGGCAGCGATAAATCAGGTTGTGGAATGAATGGCAACGTGTGGGGAAGGCATTTGCAGGTGGCTTCGCGCTGTTTCACAGGTCCCTGAATTAGAGGTAATGAGCAAAGAAGCGGTAGAAACAAAACCTTGAGCAAGGCTGAGATCAAGAATTGGCCACAGTGTTAAAGAGGACCTTTGGGCAGTGGGCAATTGCTGGCTGGCTCCAGGCACGTGTCTGAGGGTCTCTGACCAACTGTATGATAGATTTGGGTGCGTGGACAGCACGTGGGGCTACGGGGAGAGGACATGTAGTAGTGAAAAAGGGCAATAAACGCCTCCTGTTCAAGAGCCATCAGGAGTCTGTGTCTTGCATCCCTTCAGCAACACAAATATTTAGCTCCAGATCCAAAATGTCATGTATTTGGCAATTTTATTTATGGTAGCACTCCCCACCCCTCCCATCCCCTCTTTTCCCTCCCCTCCCCTCCCCTCCCCTCCCCTCCCCTCCCCTCCCCTCCCCTCCCCTCCCCTATGCTCCCTGTCCCTACACTCTGCTACACTCCCCTCCCCTATACTACCCTACACTCCCCTTCGCTCCACTACCCTACATTACCGTATGCTCCCCTCCCCTACGCTCCCCTACACTCCCCTCCGCTATCCTACCCTACACTCCCCTAAACTCCGCTCCCCTACACTACCCTATACTCTCCAACGCTCCCCTCCCCTCTACCACGCTACACTACGCAACACTACGCTATGCTACCCTACACTATGCTATGCTATGCTATGCTACACTACCCTATCCTAGCCTCCCCTAACCTCCCCTACACTATCTTCCCCTCCCCTCCCCTCCCCTCCCCTGCCCTCCCCTCCCCTCCAAACCCCTCCAATGCCCTCCCCTCCAATCCCCTCCAATCCCCTCCCCTCCAGTCCCCTCCCTTCCTTTATTCCCTCCCCTTCCCTCCCCTCTTGTCTTCTTCTCTCCTCTATTCTTTCTTTGAGGTAACTTCAAATCGCTTCAGTCGTTCTCATAGCTCCTATCCCTGGCTGATTCACGGGAACCCATCAGCAGCAACCAGAAGCGCTCCAGCTGCTGTGTCACTGGTTGAGCAACAGTCTCCAACTGGGAATCGCTGACTTCGTTCTGTGGCTCAGACAGGTGCCTTTCAGTTCCACCGTGGCCTGGACGTGTCTTCTTGCTGTGTCCCCACCTACATCGCAGTTCTGCTTAGAAGCAGCAGCAGGGTTTTGAAGTAGTCCCACTGCTTCCATTTTGAATGGTTTAGCTTGGCTAGCCGGGTGGTGTCTGTCAATAGAAGACAACAAAGAGATTTTGGTTAGAAACAGCTAACTGAGTAGTTCCTTTCCACAAGGGCAAGGAATATTTACCCCTTCCTAATGGAGACTGCAGTGTCAGAGATAATGACGGGTCCTTCAGAGAGCTTTGAAATATCCCTTGGGGATGCTGAGTCCAGAGGACCAGAGTAAATCTGTCTAAAGTACACCATGGAAGCACTCTGAATTACTTCCTAGCATAGAAGCATCTATGCTGATACGGCTTCAGCTGGTTTCAGTGTTCTTCTTCACCTAATACCTAAATTCAGATAAGAGGTCTCAATGCAGATGGGAAGATTGAGAAATATAGAAATCACTGATGTGCTTTGAGAACTTCTAAGAACTGAGAACTAAATAAATCCAATGTTGTAACATTAAGGATTGGTTAGGAAAGTAAACGTTGAAAACAAGTACAGGAGAAGGACAAGTAAGCTTTCTTAAAGTATCTACTATATTTAAAGGATCTTTAAATAAGTAAGTAAGTAATGAAATCTATATGCAGAGAGATAGATAGATAGATATACAGAAACCTAAGAAACTGCTGCGCAGGTTAGCTTCTTGCTCTCTTTTCTAAAAGTCCTAGTGAATACAGCATCTGTGTGCGTTACAAGCATTACCCTCAGTCCACCACAGGTACACACGAGAGGACAGCCTGCAGGTTGCGGAGGCAAAGAAACTGCTCTGGCTTGATGTGAAGAGCCAAGACAGAAGTTGCTGTCAGGGAAAAGATACACAGAGGGGATGAAAAACACGGAGTGTGCTTCCGACCTTCACAACTTCTAAGCAAGCAGAGAGGAGGTTGTGGAAGAACCAAATGAGCTGTTGATCGAGAAGCAGCCTGAAGATTGTCCTTAACCAGGGCCTTGCATTCTTCGTTTTTATGGCATTGCTTGCCTTCAAGTGCACGATCATGACTTTATTAACTTTCTACCACTACAGAAATGCACCGGATTCTTTCACAAAACTTACGGGTAGTAATTGGAAATACTGGTCAGCATTCTCTATTTCCTTCTTCATCTCAATTCTCTTTTGGCCTGTGAAGCTTTTCAGATCAGAGGAGAAGATCCACTGTAATACGGAGTTTTGGATACTGCAAAGGAAACGAAGAATCGTACTGACAACTCTTTTCAACCTCACCTGCAACCATCACAGAAAAGAATACCGAAAGAACGCCGCTTTATCATGGGAAGCATAAATTTAAGCATAGGCGTCCTATAGCTGAAGCGAGGTTAAGCAGGTTCCAAACAAGGTGAAGGAGCACACCCATAAGCATTTCCATAAAGCTGTGTTTTCAAACAAGTGGTTTAAAGACTTAGATTTTCTTACAAGTGAAGAATGAAAAAATAAAAAGAAAGAAAATTACCAGGACATGCAGCTTTCCTCTAGCTTGCTTTGCTTCTTTCAGAATCTAGGGCTTTGATACTGCTGCCTGCTCAGCAACATCAGCAATTTCCTAGGAAAGCTGGTGTCCACCAGGTGAAATAGGAATGGGAAACCCCTCTTGCCACAACTTCACACTCACACCAGAGCTGGCAGGACAGGCCGATGGACAGAGAAGTGTCTGTAAGAGTGTTAGAAAACAGACTTTAGATTTCCATCAACCCAGGGAAAATTACTTGCTCATCCCTTCAAACTGAACTCTAAGTCGAAGGAGGTGATCCCAAGCTGCATTCCTGACATCTATGCTGCAAAGTCATCAAATGCACCATGTTACTGTACCAGCCTGTTATGAACAGAAACAGGAGTTTGAGGTTATGCTGTTGGAGTAGAATTAAGCTCAAAGAGTTAGTTAGTCTTTTGGTATGTTTTTGTCTGCAAGTGTTTTCACTGTTTCCCAGACAATGTCTCCAGCAAGCTGGCTGCTTGCTTCATTTGTTCTGTTCCGTTCTGTTTTGTTTTGTTTTCTCAGCAAGGGTTCTTAGAGAAATGAGATTAAAGTGATCATATTGTATGTCCATCCCTCCCTCCCCTTCGCTTGTCCAGAGCTTTTACCTTGTCCACCAGCTTGAATGAACTCGGTCATAGGCGCAGTTGTGTCCAAGCCATTCTGTTGCTAGACATGTTGTGAAACCAGACAGCTAAGTAGCGGGGAGAGGACGTGCTGCTGTCTGCAGTGTGACCTCAGCGCTTACCAAACAGTAGGGAATACACAGAGAAGGGCGTTAGGAAAACTTCAAGCCCCAGATACATTTTATGTGGAAACCATATTTCCCAAGATAACACTGGACACAACTGCATAATCAAAATGTATTCATTTCTTGGTTCATCCAACTCCTAGGTTTTAGTTTTAAAAAGTTTCTGTCTTGGCTTAAAGCACTCTTCCAATCTCTATTTCCAGTTACTATGATTTCCTGAAATAGCTAATCCCATTTTTTTTCTTTGTACAATCTCCCAGTCTCTTTGTTTTCCTCTCCCCAAGAAACTTAGAACTGCTCTCTTCAGAGTTGACAACTAGATATGGAGCCGTATCAGCCAGAAGGAAGTTTCCTTCACACTTTCCGCTTCTTAGGGTATCTGGACTCTTACCTTTACTCTTACTCGCCCTTCCTACATTAGCACAAAGAAAGCTGTTTTGGAGATCTGACGTCTTGTTTTCCAGAAGCTACCCTGAATCACCCTTACGAGAGCTGTCCCACGCTGCGAGCATAAGTCCTGCAGTCTGGCCAGATATTTGCCTTCTAAGTCGATAATCAAATCTGTCAAGTTAAAAACATGTAATTAATGGAAAGGAAATCCTTTTATTTTGATCCCAATTCCCCTTTTTTTTTTTTAATTTCTTTTTTTTTCTTCTTTTTTTCTAGACCAAGAGTGAATCGTGGGAAACCAGCAAAACTCAGGTGAAAAGTGGAATGAAAAATGTTAAGGTCAGGCAGCTTGCCCACTGCAATTGCTACCCTGAAAGCAGATGGAGTGCATCTTCATACACCACAGCCTGAGACACTAGTCGACAGGCCAGCCCCTGTGATGAAGTCCATTGCTGTCCTGAATTTTAACGTGACAGGGGGACTCTTAAGCCTCTTGTTTATGCTTTAGTACTTGCGGTCTATGGGAGGACCACAGCACACTCTTCTCTGTCTACCCTTATTTGTTGATTGTCTGTAGGGAGAAGAGAACGTGCAGAGGCCCTCACCCGTACATTGGGTCTGTTCTCACTCTGTGCAGCTACATCATTGAGCAAAGTACCAAACTTGATGCTTCTGTAAGGACTTGACACAAACTACAGAATACTAAAATGAAGCATTCACAACAAAACCACATTGCTTTCCCCAGCCAAGCATCAAAACACTTACAGAAGGGCATGGGCCCTCTCTGTGCCCCTCAAGGTGAGATCCACAAATCCTCATGTGGTTTCATCACATCCAGCACCCTTCTCTGTCCCTCCCAGCTAAACGTGCACAGAGGCAGCTGTTCCCAAAGTGCTATGGTGACATAATTCAGTTCTGTTTCTGAAGTCGTCACCACAGGCGCCTCGCAATGACAGCGCAACACTCTCTGTTGCTAATGCGTATGTCTCAGAAACAGCTAGAGAAGTACCACTATGCCCAAACTGACTTTAATTAGAGTAGTTCAAAAATTATTCCCTGCTCCCCTACATCTGTAGAAGGTGTGTGATAAATCTTTTCTTGCGAAAGGATTACAGACAAAAAGAGCTTGATTCTGATACGTTGCTCATACTTGTAGAGCAGTTCACCTTTTATTTCCATGTAAGAAAAAAGAAGGTGAAATCAACAATTCTCTTCCTCTGAGCTCGGAATATGAAATAACCCCAATTATCCAGGAAGCTTTAATAAGGAAACGATGCATTTCTTGTTTCTTTGGAAAACTATCCATCTTGTTTCTTCGGAAAACTTTTCCAGTCCTTTGCAACTGCGGTGGTCTGAATCGGGTGGGCAGCCGAGTTCCACCACGGCCGCTCTCTCACTCCCCCTCCTCAAAGGGAAAGGGGGAGAAAATACGATGCAAAGGGCTCGAGGGCTGAGATAAGGACGAGGAGATCGCTCAACAATTATCGTGACGGACAAAGCAGACTCAGCATAGGGAGATAGTAAGAGTTATTGCCTACTACCAACAAGCTAGACACGTGAGAAACAAAGGAAAGAAACCAAAAACGTCTTCTCCCCATCTGCCCTCTTCCACCTCCTCCTCCTGAGCAGCGCAGGGAAACAGGGGACTGAGGGCTGCGGTCAGTCCCTGATGCTTTGTCCCCGCCGCTCCTTCTCGGTCCCTCCCTGCCCCTGCTCCCCATGGGGTCCCTCCCACGGGATGCCGTCCTTCCCCAGCTGATCCCACACGGGCTGCCCACAGGCAGCAGCTCCTCAAGCACTGCTCCCACATGGCTCCATCCCACGGGGTCCATCCATCCATCCCCCAGGAGCAAACTGCTCCAGCATGGGTCCCCCACGGCTGGGCGGCAGCTCCCCCCAGACCCCCTGCTCCTGCGGGGGCTCCTCTCCAGGGGCTGCAGCCTCCTCCATGCCACATCCACCTGCTCCACTGGGGGCTCCTCCACCCACGGGGGGGCTGCAGCGTGGAGATCTGCTCCGTATGGGACCCATGGGCTGCAGGGGGATAGCCTGCTCCACCGGGGACCTCTCCCTGCACAGGCCGTGGGGGAATTGCTGCTGCCTCCTGCCCTCCTGCTGCAGTGACCTTGGGGGCTGCAGGGCTGCTTCTCACTCTTCTCTCTCCCAGCTGTTGTCACACAACAGTTTTTTTCCCCATCTCTTAAATCTGCTCTTCCAGAGGCCCAACAGCTCCCCTCCTGTGCCCTGGCCTCCAGCCCCCTCCCTGTCTCAGCTCCAGCCAACATCAGGTCCCTTTTGGAGCCGGCGGGAGCTGGCTCTGATCTGACATGGGGCAGCTGCTGGGCTCTGCTCCCAGAGGCCACCCCTGCAGCCCCCCGCTACCAAGCCTTTGCCACATAAACCTAATTCAGGTACATGCCAAGGACCTTGCCTCTGAACACCCTGCAGATCCTTGCAATTACATGAAAACAACATTTTGGGTCACAACATAGCTGTCCTTTTAATGGGTGACGCTTCAACATGTGAGGAATGTTTTAACAATTCGTGTCCATAAAGAACAATTCTGTTTGAAATGTTTGAATCCTGTCTGCCTCTGGGCCCTGCACTGGCAATTCAATGCTTGAACCACAGCTGCAGTGTGTCCCAGTCTCCCCCTCATTCCTCATTCTAGCCAATTTATCACTTCTTAAATTTATGAACCTGTTTGCTTTTGTTATTCCGGACTTCTATTTCTAACACTGCTATAGATGTGTCTGTGAATGGCTGGGGAAGAATGTTTTAATTACTCGTGTGTCTGGGAGTTTCAGAACAACTGATAACAACTAGTGACTGTTATGGGATACTATGTGGATCTTTGGTATCTGGTTAGGGGGGGGCCGAGAAAGAAGCTGAAAAGCGGCTGGGAGACAAGATTTGAAGAAGGTGTTTTGAAGAAGGTGTTCTGTAAACTTGGGATGGTGCCCAGTAAGTACAAAGGGGAAGAGGAAGACTGCGAGCCTTCAGCATGGAAGACCCCTAGAGACCCCCAGAAGAGACCCCAGAGGAGACCGCGCATGCTCCAGTAGGAGGGACTGCACCCCGGAAGCTAATTTTAATAATCTATTTTTTTAGAAGTAGTAATGAATATGTATTAGTCTAGGAGCATAAAAATCAGCTGCTTGATGTAACTGGTGTGCGTCCTGGTGGAGCGGAGACTCCCGGTGCACCCAGCGCTGTTTGCTTACCTCTATTCCTTTATATTCTTTCAATAAATCCTATTTTTTTATTTAATCCTAATTTGAATCCTGAGCCATTTATAACAATTTGGGGGCTCGTCCGGGATGGCTATAGTTCCTGAATTCTGATTTAATCTAGGAGGGGCGTCCCACCATTTGGTGGCTCCTGTTTGACTCAGATCGGGACTAATGCCATCCTGAACCTGAATAAAGGTAAGCAAAGAATTTGATTTTTTTTTGAGCTCCCTTGCCGGCTGTGTTTTTGTGCCCGTAATTCTGCGCGCGAAGATCCGGACGAAGACGACAGGGTCGTTTGGATACCGTTCGGTTGGATTCCGGTGTCCGGAATCGAACCGGATGAAGACGACAGTCGTTTGGATACCATCTGGTTCGATCCCAGACGAAGACGCTTGTGGATACCGTCCGGTTGGACTCTGGACGAAGACGACTGATTCGTAAGATACCGTCCGGTTGGGTAAAGGTACGGTTGCCCGTGTTTGTGTGTGAGAGTGTAACAGACTTCTAAAGTCAGCGTGGAGGTCTTTTTGTTTTCTCACCAGTTCTAATCTCCTGTCGGGGGGGGCTGGGCTGGTGAATGGAGTGATACGTGGGTGGGTGATAGGTCCTAAACCCCCTGCAAGACACTCTCACTGGGGGCAACCAAGGGCTGTGGGAATTGCCACTAGTAAAATTCCCGTATGGGTCAGATAAAATCGAAGACCAAGGACCAGAAAGGGAGCAAATTACCAGATATATGACCAAAAAGTCCATTATGAATAATGATTAGAAATTGGAACAATAGGGGCCCCAGAAAATTAAAGAGTAAATTGAAAATGATCCAGTATTATATGATAGAATGACCAAAAGAACCCTTAAGACCCCATGTATTTTGATCCACGGAGGACGGGGTCTGTCAGGCTTTAAACATTAATAGTAGAATAGCTGTGGATCCGGAAAAGAGCAAGCTGAAACAATGGAATTAGAAATTAGAGAGCAATTGATTAAGAATGAATATGTGCTGCATTTGTGCCTGTGCTGCACTTATACCACCAGATAACAGGAGCTTCTCGGACCCCGAGAACCAGATCAAAAACAACCTCATGGTTCAGATTTTAATCAAGGGGTCTGAGATAAGGAGGACTGTTCACAAAGGGACAGGTTTGGAATATGTATATGTATAGGAATATTTATGTATATGTAACTCTTTACTAAAGCAATTTGCCATGTTAGGCGTGTACGACTTTGGTGGGACTACCCGCCCCGTGCTGCATGGAACTGAGTAAACATACCTACTTTACAATCTTACGGATTGTGGAGTCAGCTTTCTGTGAGTCATTTTGGTGAGCCAGGCAGGAGACACTCTGCTCGGCTGTGGGATCGGCTGCAGCGTGGACACCCCTAGGTGCACCCTGAGCATTTTGCTCGGAGGGGACTCCACTCAGCTGCTCACCGCAGGAGCAAAGATCTCCTGAAACTGCAGACAAACGGTATGTTTTCGGCTGCTGGAGGGATACTAACTGGAGTGTTAATAATTGTATGTGTTTTTATGTATGTATTTTGTGTTGTATTTTGTGTTGAAATTTTGTATATTGTAATATTTGCATATTGTACGTATTTTGTGTTGAAAGTATTTGTGTAAGTGTAAGGGTTTGAAACAAAGTGTTACAAGTCACTTCACGAAGAACACAGTCAGAGACAATACTTATTTGGTTGGTTATCATTCTAAGTTATATTCCTGTGGTATGAATGAGATGTGCTGGAGGCCTCCGTGTGCGATTGTGCTGTGTGAGTGAGACGCAGCGTTGCTGCAAAGTGAGTGCAGAGTTCCGATCCGTGGTTCTGTACTCTCTGCAAGGGGAGTGGGCAGAGATGAACGAAGTGCTTGACAGACTGAAAAGAAGTGCTGTTTTATCCAAGTTTGAGTGGTGGTGCCTAATATATGGGCCTGGTGTATCTTGTGTATCTCGTGTATCCTATTTTTGCTCTTAAATGTTTTGACTGTGACAAGAAAAAGGCAGGAGCATGATCTGACTCTACTGGTGCTTTCGGCTGTGCTTCCTGCAACATATGAGGCCCGCACAGGCCGAGACCTGGACTCGCTGAGACCTGAACAGGCCGAGAGACCGGAGCGGCGCCGAGAGACTGGAGCGGCGCTGGGAGACCAGAGAAACTACGGAGGGACTACCGCTGGACGGAGAGAGCCCTGGGACGCTGCAGAGCCACGGACGGCTCTGAGAGACAAAGGATAGACCTGACAGAAGCTGCAAAACGCGGGGAAATTGAAGTAATTGCGGAACATCCGAGATCGAGTTGCTACGGGAGATCAGAGGCGTCAGTGGACACCGGCAGTCGACTCTCACCGTGAGGCGAGTCGGCGCAGAGCAGAGGGGCGGACATCAGGACCCCGCAGCCTGTCTGACGTAACCATGGAGGCAGCGGCAGCAGCGGCTGTGCTGCTTCACTCTAGCATTCTTTTTATAAAAGGTTTATCTTGCAATGCAAAAAGGACTATTAGTCCCCAGATTGATGTTATAACCATTACTAATGACGACTTAGCTCTATTGCAGGGCAGGAGTGCAGAGACGCAGATTACACTGCCAAATGACCACCGGCAGGCTCTTTCACAAACCTAAGGTTGCAGCTGGCACTGCCTGCAGCCGTATAGCAGACGTTACACTCTCTTTCCTAACTAGTAATCATGTGTCTCATCCATTTGTGGTGAATGGTCAGTGGCAAAAAGAAAAGGAGGATGCCACTGACACTAACAGCATGGGTAATAGGAGTAGTATAAGTGACACAGGTGACGGTGCGGAGCGCTCTGCCTGCTGCTCACCTTCGCCCGACAATGTGACTTGTATCTACAAGAATGTATCTACAAGAAGTGGCGATGTGACAGAGATCCTTATTGTAAGGATGGAAGTGATGAAATTAACTGCCCTTCCTGGACCTGCAGGCCAGACCAGTTCAGATGTGAAGATGGGAACTGTGTCCATAGGAGTAGGCAGTGCAGTGGTCTGAGAGACTGTCTGGATGGCACTGATGAAACAATGTTATTCAGTGCTCTGGACCTGGCAAATTCAAGTGCAGAAGTGGAGAATGCATAGATATCAATAAAGTGTGTAACCAGCAGAGAGACTGCAAGGACTGGGGTGATGAGCCCCTGAAGGAATGCAACATAAATGAATGTGACTGTCCAGCTGAGTTTGAGTTTGTAAACAAGAGAAACTGTGGAGGTATTGATGAATGCCAAAACCCTGGTATCTGTAGTCAAATCTGTATCAACCTGAAATGTGGCTACAAATGTGAATGTAGCCGTGGCTATCAGATGAATCCTGCTACAGGAACCTGGAAAGGGCCATACGGCAAAGCAAATTAGATAACTGTTATTTAACTTGTCAGAAGATAAAAAAGAAAGTGTTTCAACAAGCAGCCATGGGAGGGAAGAATCACTGAACCCCCGATGTGAGGGACTGTACCTTGTTTTACTGACTACTGAAACAGCTGTGAGAACTGCAGAAAGGGACCCACGCATCCAGAATAAAAGGACCAGTAACTACTGAAACTTGGAGGGTTGAGTCCGCTCCTGGGAAACTGAAACTCAAGCTAAGGGAGAACTAATATTCTGGCAATGAGGCTCTGCATGAATGAAGGATGCTAAATAAAGGGGACAAGCCTAAAGGGAGAAAACGGAGAAGGCAAGACCGGGGCAGGACCCTCCACTGCGGTGTGTATGGTCTACCGAGGGAGGCAACCCCTATGGGTATTGACTGCCGAGTGAGAGGGCCTCGACCGGACTTCTCCCACACTAAGATCAGGTTGTCCCGAGAAAATAACATAAAAAAAAACTTTTTTTAAAACCTATATAAAATTGTGATTCATTTTACAGGAGCTGGATCACCCTGACAGGCCGAACGGTAACACAAGCCTGAAGTGACCCTGAAAGCGGGCCTAACTCCTTGACTGAAGGCGTTTGCCTATTATGATCCAGCTACGTGGGCAGAAGACAGATCCTGGGACTATAGGACCCCAGTATATATACTTAATAGAATTATTAGCTGTAATAGAAATAGTTATAAATGATGAGAACTGATTTAAATGAGTTATAAAGATGAGAACTGCTTTGTATCAAAATTGCCTAGCTTTGGATTATTTACTAGCACAAGAAGGAGAAGTCTGTGGAAAATTTAGCTTTAGTAATTGCTGTTTAAAGATTGATAAAAAGGGTGTTTCTTCCTAGTAACTGATAGAATGTTATGTTCTGGTTTAGGATGAGAAGAATGTTAATAATATGCTGGTGTTTTAATTGTTTTTAATTGTTACAGAGCAGTGCTTACACCAAGCCAAGGACCAAGCCAAATTCAGCTTCTCACTGTCCTGTCAGCAGGCAGGCTGGGAGGAGGGCCGTACTGCTCGGGGTTAGGTTGGGCATCGGACAGCAGGTGTGAGCAATTGCATTGTGCATCACTTGTTTTGTACACATTATTACTAGTAGTACTATTATCATCATTATTGTTATTATTATTATTGTTATTATTTTCTTGTTTTTATCTCAACTCACAGGCTTCACTTTCCCATTTCTCTCTCCCATCCCAGAGAAGGAAGGGGGGGAGGTGAGCGAGCAAACACAAACCTGGAAGGATATGGAATGGGATTTATTTTCATGGCTGCCTGGTGGACCACGGGTTAAAAGAGTGTTATTTTTATTGTCATGTGGTGTAATTATGTTATTGTATATACCTTGTATGATACCTTGTCTTACATTATTAATACACCGGGTGATAAATAGTACATTTGTAATAACTTCATTAAAAAGGGAAGGGGATATGTCAATTATGATGTTTAAGAATTGGACCCTCCAAGAACAAACTGATGAAATCCAATTATTAATAACAGAAGAGACACGAATTGGGGATATTGAAAAGAAGATAAGGGATTGTGAGGAATGTTTTAACAATTCGTGTCCATAAAGAACAATTCTGTTTGAAATGTTTGAATCCTGTCTGCCTCTGGGCCCTGCACTGGCAATTCAATGCTTGAACCACAGCTGCAGTGTGTCCCAGTCTCCCCCTCATTCCTCATTCTAGCCAATTTATCACTTCTTAAATTTATGAACCTGTTTGCTTTTGTTATTCCGGACTTCTATTTCTAACACTGCTATAGATGTGTCTGTGAATGGCTGGGGAAGAATGTTTTAATTACTCGTGTGTCTGGGAGTTTCAGAACAACTGATAACAACTAGTGACTGTTATGGGATACTATGTGGATCTTTGGTATCTGGTTAGGGGGGGGCCGAGAAAGAAGCTGAAAAGCGGCTGGGAGACAAGATTTGAAGAAGGTGTTTTGAAGAAGGTGTTCTGTAAACTTGGGATGGTGCCCAGTAAGTACAAAGGGGAAGAGGAAGACTGCGAGCCTTCAGCATGGAAGACCCCTAGAGACCCCCAGAAGAGACCCCAGAGGAGACCGCGCATGCTCCAGTAGGAGGGACTGCACCCCGGAAGCTAATTTTAATAATCTATTTTTTTAGAAGTAGTAATGAATATGTATTAGTCTAGGAGCATAAAAATCAGCTGCTTGATGTAACTGGTGTGCGTCCTGGTGGAGCGGAGACTCCCGGTGCACCCAGCGCTGTTTGCTTACCTCTATTCCTTTATATTCTTTCAATAAATCCTATTTTTTTATTTAATCCTAATTTGAATCCTGAGCCATTTATAACAAACACAATAACAAAAACTATAGCGAATGATACCCTTAGCAAACATCCTTCAGGGATTTACAAATAATTTAATTAATTTCTCAGTAGAGTTTTGCAAAGGTGCCTAGGCATAACAGGCTAGGTCTGTAGAACCTGGAGAAGGCTGAGAGGGGATTTTATCAGTGTATATAGATATGTTAGGAGAAGGTGTCCAGAGCATGGGGTCCACACTCTTTTCAGTAGAGCCCAGATACAGGATGAGAAGCAGCAGGCACAAAGTGAAACAAGGGAAGTTCCATCTGAACATGAGGAAAAGCTTTACTGTGAGGGGGACAGAGCCCTGGAATAAGTTGACCAGAAAGGCTGTGGAGCCTCCTTCCCTGGAGATACTCAAAACCTACCTGGACATGGTCCTGGGCTAGGTGCAGTAGGTGACCCTGCTTGAGCAGGAAGGGGTGCACTGGGTGTCTTAGGCAGGCAGGAGCTTCCCCCTGGAAATGCCCCTGAAGGCTCCCAGTCAGGAGCTACTTGTGATTCTTCCAACCAGACAGGAGAGCTCTTCCTCTGAACAAGAAAGCAGAGAAGCCACAAAAACTTTGAGAAGGTTTCTCCTGAACACTAGAGAAGAGAGCAAGGGTGAACCTCAGACTGACCCCCCCACCCCTCCACCTCCAGGCCCCGAGGACCTCGGCAGCCCTCCCACAGACTGCCCGTGTTGTGGCGGCACAGCAGCGCAGAGACCAGGCGCTCTCCTCCTCCATGCCTCGGGGCACAAGCGATGGCACCTCTTCATGCTCTGGGGGCAGGGGTAGGTGTGGGAGATGGCCCCTGAGAAGGGCTCCCGCAGGACTTGAGCATCAGCAGAGCTTTTATTGACCTGGCACCACCTGGCCATGTTTCCCTTGCCCATCTGCAGGATGTCTGGGTGCTTTGCCCCCTCTCAGATGCTGTCAGCATGGGGGGCTGCACCACTTGCAGGGAGCCCAGTCGGTGGCAGGGGGGTAGTGCAGGCCCTGCCCCTCCAGAAACACTGCTGCCACCATCTTGTGGCACAGAGAGCCCAGGCACAGGATGAGGAGGGGGCTGGAGGGCAGGCCCTGTGCCCGAGGGGCAGCCTGTCTCTCTGGCAGGCAAAATGGCCAGGGAGAGCCATCCCCAGGAGAGGGGCCCTCTGCCCCCCGACCCTCCTCCTCCTGCCTCGTGAGGGCGTCTTTCAGGCCACCGACACCTCTCCCAACACAGCCATGTCTGGCCATGCGTTGGCCACCGTCACAGAGGCTTCCTGATGTCACAGTGGCATCTGCCCCCCGGATTGTTCCGGGCCCTATAAAAGGCCCCTGCGCAGGGCCCGCCACTCGCTGAGCTTCCAGGCCCTCTGACGACAGCCATCATGGATGGAAGGAAGAGGACCTGGAGCGAAAGCTGCCCACGCTTGCGTGGGTCCGAAGAGGACTCAGTCCTCAAGTCAAAGAGAAGAAGGCCACTGCCTGTTCTGAGGAAGTGGAAGAGGTCCGGCGCCCGTGGCATAGGAGCGGTGCCCTGCGCTGTGGAGCCCATGGAGGTGGATCTGCCTCCGGATGAAGACCTGATGGAGGTAGATCCACCTCCAGATGAAGCAATGGAGATCGACGTGCCTGGGCTCCCTGCCGCCAAGATCCATCGGCGGCACCGCAGGAGCAGCCAACCAGCTCCATATGCACGGCCCGGCCGCCGTGCCTCATAGCACGGCCATCCTTCCCTTCCCTTCCCTTTCCTGTCCCCCATCCTCCATCCCCCACCCCCACCTCGTCCAGAGGTGTCATCTCTTCTGCACGGAGTCTCAAGGAGTGGACGAGAGGGGACTTGGCTTCCTCTGGGATGCTGCACCAGGGCGGCAGAAGGAACCCCTCAGAGAGCCACGGTGGACCTTGGGACCAGGAGCCCGGCGATGTCTCTGTCTGAGGACAAGAAGGCTGCCCCATGGCTGCTTGAAGACAAAGCCACACCTTCCATGGCAGAACACAAAGAAGAGCTGCAGATCAAAGCTGTTAGGGAGACAGCTGCTCCTCTGAAGAAGCAGAAGACTTCACGTCTGCCGGGAAGAAGTGCTGGAGCGCAGCGTCATTGTTCATTCAGAGAAGAATGAATAAGAGCTTCATTAGGAGCTCTTCCAAGACCGGGCAATAAATAGCAATAAAAGATAAATATATAGTAATAAAAATAACAGAAAACCAGTTTCCTCTCTTCTTTGGGGACAATTTAGTGACTGTGTCTGGACTCCCACATCCCCTTCTGGTGTTCCCAGTAGAGGAAAGATACTGATGTGCGTGCAGTGTGTGTAGTGTAGTGTGCCCAGCCCAGGGCATTCAAGACAGCGTGGGCCCGGGGCACACAGCGTACAAGGGCAGGCTGAGGGAGCTCCTTGGGTCAGCATTAAGGAGAGAAGGCTCAGGGGTGGACCCGACTGCTGCCTACAGCTGCCTACTGGGAGAGTGTAGAGAAGATGAAGCCTGAGACTTCTCAGTGGAAAGGCAAACACCCCCATGGCCACGCTTGCCGATGGAGACATCCCCATGGACAAAAGGAAAAGATTGTCCCCACAAGGGTGCTCAGGTAGAAGAGGTGTCCAGATAGGCAGCACAGTCTCTGTCCTGGAGGACACCTGAACTTGAATGAACAAGGTTGGATGTTCCCAGAGGTCATCTTGCCCTTGGTGTGCCACTCAGGGATCTTCAGGCAGATGTAGTCCCTAGGCTTCCCAGATAAGGAGAGGAGGCTGGTCAGCTTGTTGCTTCTTGGACCCTCTGATTTGCCTTTCCAGAAGATGGTCCCAATGCTTGCCTCTTTCTAGTGCTCAGAAACCTGCCCCTGCTCCACGTGAGGTCCCTCCCACAGGATGCTCTCTACTGATCTTCCAGATAGATGGGGAGGACGCTGCATCCTGTAGTCTGAGGGGAATGAAGAAAGATTTCAAGGCCTTGGGACAGTTGGAGAAAGAGTCTGGGGCACAAATCATTTTCTCTTCGCTCTTTCCATTATGGGGTGATGACGTGAGACGGAATAGAAGGATCCAGTCCATAAATGGCTCTGTGACTGGTGCTACAGGCAGGGCTTTGGGTTCTTGGGAAATGGCTGATTTTATAAGACACCAGGCCTGACAGTAAGATACAGGAGAGGTTTATCTCACAGGAGCAAAAAGATTCTGGGACAGGAACTAGCAGGGCTCATTAAGAAAGCTTTCAACTAGATCCAAAGGGGGACATGATTGTAGCTGGGCTTGCACCACTACATCACTGCATCACTGCCCTAGCAGTGATGAAGACTGGGAGACCTCCCACCCCCTAGGGTGACATCAGCTTGCTCCCTGAAGTGCCTGTACACCAATGCAGGGAGCATGGGGAATAAGCAGGAGGAGTTAGAAATCCATGTTCAGTCGGGAGACTACGATCCAGTGGCAATTACAGAGACATGGTGGGACACCTCACGACTGGAATGTGGTCGTGGATGGGTATGTCCTTCTCAGGAAAGAGAGGCCAGCAGGGCGAGGTGGCAGAGTTGCTCTTTACATGAAAGAGCGACTACTTTGTATTGAGTACTGTCTGGGGTGGATGAGGAGCGAGTTGAGAGTCTGTGGGTGAGGATTAAGGAGCAGGCTGGCATGGGGAATACTGTTGTGGGTGTCTATTACAGGCCGCCAGAACAGGATGAGGAAGTTGACGAGGCCTTCTACAGGCAGCTGACAGCAGCCTCGCGATCACAGGCCCTGGTTGTTGTGGGGATTTCAACTACCCTGACATTTTCTGGAAGGCCTACTCAGCCAGCCATTCGCAGTCCAGGAGGTTCCTTCAGTGTATTCATGATAACTTCCTGATGCAACTGGTGGATGTGCCAACTAGGAGAGGAGTGCTGCTGGATCTTGTCCTCACTAACAAGGAGGGGCTGGCTGAAGCGGTGAAGGTTGAGGGCAGCCTTGGTTGCAGCGCCCACAGGATGGTGGACTTTAGGCTCTCATGTGGCAGGAACAGAGTACCAAGCAGATCTGCAACCCTGGACTTCAGTAGGGCTGACTTTGGCCTTTTCAAGCTATTTGCTATGGGAAATCCAATGGGACAAAGGAAGGAAAAGGGGCCCAAGATAGCTGGTTAGCGTTCAAGGACTGCTTCTTCTGAGCCTAAGAACAGAGCATCCCAACAGGTAGGAAGTCAGGAAAGAGAGCCAGGAGACCTGGGTGGTTAAACAGGGAACTACTGGGCAAACTCAAGTGGAAGAGGAGAGGCTACACATCATATAAGGCTGTTGTCAGAGGATGTAGGGAGGCAACTAGGAAAACTAAGGCCTCCTTAGAAGGGTCAAGGACAACAGGAAGGGCTTCTTCAAATACACTGCAGATAAAACTAACAGTAGAGGCAATGTAGGCCCACTAATGAATAAGGTGGGTGCCCTGGTGACAGAAGATAAAGAGAAGGCAGAGTTACTGAATGCCTTCTTTGTCCCTGTCTGTAATGCCAGAGGCTGTCCTGAAGAGACTTGTGCCCCTGTGGCCCCAGAGGAAGTCAGAATAAAGGAGTTTGCCTTGGTTGATGAGGGCTGGGTTAAGGACTGATAAAGCAAGCTGGACATCCGTAAGTCCATGGGTCCTGATGGGATGCATCCACGGGTGCTGAGGGAGCTGGCAGAAGTCATTGCTAGGCCACTCTCCATCATCTTTGGTAAGTCGTGGGGAATGGGAGAGGTGCCTGAGGACTGGAGGAAAGCAAATGTCATTCTGGTCTTCAAAGAGGGCAAGAAGGAGGACCCGGTTAACTATATACTGGTTAGCCTCACCTCCATCCCTGGTAAGGTGATGGAACAACTTCTCCTTGGTGTTGTCTCTAGTCATATCAAGGATGAGAGGGTCATTAGGGGCAGTCAGCATGGCTTCACCAAGGGAAAGTCGTGCTTGACACCAACCTGATAGCCTTTTATGAGCATGTAACCAGGTGGAGAGATGATGCAAAGGCAGTGGACGTGGTGTATCTTGATTTCAGTAAAGCCTTTGACACCATCGCCCACAGCATCCTCACAGCTAAACTGGGGCAGTGTGGTCTGGACAATCGGGTAGTGAGATGGACTGTTAGCTGTCTGAAGGGAAGAAGCCAGAGGGTTGTGGTCAATGGGACGGAGTGGAGTTGGAGTCCTTTATCTAGTGGAGTCCCTCAAGGGTCGGTACTGGGACCAGTGTTGTTCACTATATTCATAGATAACTTGGATGAGGGAATGGAGTGCACCATCAGCAAGTTTGCTGATGACACTCAGCTGGGAGGAGTGGCTGACATGCCCGAAGGCTGTGCTGCCATCCAGCGGGACCTCGACAGGTTGGAGAATTGGGCAGGGAGAAACTTAATGAAATATAACAAGGGCAAGAGTAGAGTACTGCATCTAGGCAAGAACAACCCCAGACACCAGTAAAAGTTGGGGACTGTCCTGCTGAAGAGCAGGGAAGGAGAGAGGGACCTGGGGGTCCTGGTGGACAGTCGGCTATCTGTGAGCCAGCAGGGTGCCTTTGTGGCCAAGAAGGCCAATGGCATCCTGGGGTGTATCAGAAGGGGTGTGCTTAGTAGGCTGAGAGAGGTTCTCCTCCCCCTCTGCTCTGCCCTGGTGAGACCACATCTAGAATATTGCGTCCAGTTCTGGGCCCCTCAGTTCAAGAAGACAGGGAACTGCTTGAGAGAGTCCAGTGCAGAGCCACGAGGCTGATTAAGGGAGTGGAGCATCTCCCTTACGAGGAAAGGCTGAGGGATCTGGGTCTCTAGCTTGGAGAAGAGGAGACTGAGGGGTGACCTTATTAATGTTTATAAATATGTAAAGGCTGAGTGTCAGGAGGATGAAGCCAGGCTCTTCTTGGTGACATCCAGTGACAGGACAAGGGGCAATGAGTGCAAGCTGGAACATAGGAGGTTCTGCTTAACCATGACACAAAACTTTTTTATGGTGAGGGTGACAGAGCACTGGAACAGGCTGCCCAGGGCAGCTGTGGAGTCTCCTTCTCTGGAGACATTCAAAACCTACCTGGATGTGTTCCTGTGTGACATGATTTTAGGTGTTCCTGCTCTGGTAGGGAGATTGGACTAGATTGTCTTTCAAGGCCCCTTCCAATCCTTCACATTCTGTGATTCTGTGATGCCATCCTTCCCAAACTGAGTCTGCGGGGACTGCCCACAGGCAGCAGCTCTTCATGAACTGCTCCCACACGGCTCCGTCCCACGGGGAAAATCCATCCATCCCCCAGGAGCAAACTGCTCCAGCATGGGTCCCCCACGGCTGGGCGGCAGCTCCCCCCAGACCCCCTGCTCCTGCGGGGGTTCCTCTCCACGGGCTGCAGCTCTGGCCCGGGGCCTGCTCCTGCGGGGCCTCTCCATGGACCGCAGCCTCCTCCAGGCCACATCCACCTGCTCCACCAGGGGCTCCTCCACCCACAGGGGGGTTGCATCATGGAGATCTGCTCCATGGGGGACCCATGGTCTGCAGGGGGACAGCCTGCTCCACCAGGGGCCTCTCCCTGCACAGCCCGCAGGGGAACTGCTGCTGCCTGCCTGGAGCGACCCTGCCCTCCTGCTGCACTCACCTTGGTGGCTGCAGGGCTGCTTCTCTCACATTTTCTTGCTTTTCTCTGTCACAGCTTTTTTATTCTTTCTTAAATCTCCTCTCGCAGAGGTGCAACCATCATGACTCCGTCTCAGCTCTGGCCGAGGGCAGATCCCTTTTGGAGCCAGTTAGAACTGGCTCTGATCTGACATGGGAAAGGTTCTGGACTCTTTTTACTGTTGCAACCACTGCAGCTCCACAGTTAAAAAAATTGGCACCAGCACCCAATAAAATTACTAAAAAAGAACTCTTAAGAACTAGAGGCACTGTAAGGGATGAAACTAGTGGTGATAAAATGCCATTGCCTATGAGAAATGGAAAGAATAATTAAAAGGTATACTATGCATGCTTTTTAAGTGACCACTGAATTCTTGCAAATCCACAGCCTTTCATAGAACGGTCTTCTAAATTCCAGTTATAACGTTAATAGTGTATCAGCCAATGAACTTTAATACTGTATCAGCCAATAAATATTCACCATGCAAATGTTTGATAAAGTGTGTAGTGCAGTTATGAAGATAAAGCAAATTAAAATGCCTGATGAGGCTCAATTCCTTTATAGAACAGAATAGGCTGTCAGTTGGCATCACACACCCAGCATGCGCTGTGTGTGTCTGTGATGTGGCTGCCAGCAGCTGCACACATGGCACTTTTGTTTACACATACTGCTTGGTATGATGGCAGGACTAAACTGTGCAAAGCTGGAGTGAGTTTCCACCCTAGAATTCAAGATAAGAGCTAACATACAAACCTGGACTTTTTGAACCCTGCTTTCCTCCCTACATGTTTGTTTAATGGCTCTTTAAATGAGCAATTTCCCACTTAGTCTTTCTCGGAGGACTGAGGTGCAGTACTTGGATGAAGCAGATGTACTGAACTGAGTCATGCTCAGTTTATACTTAATTTTCAGGTATTAAGCTGACACTCTTAAATATGGTAGAATTGCTATGCTGTGCCCCACTGGGTTTCATACACTCTTCTCAGCATTTGGCTGTTTAAGGCTTCCTTTCTTCATTCCCAAGTTTCTTCATAATCACAAGTCTTGTTACTTGCATCCTTTTCCCTACTCAGTTTTTCTTACTCCTCTTATTTACTAACGAGAGATTCATGCAGCTCTTCTAAAAGAGTATCATTGCTACAATGTCTAATAAGATGTTTATACTTCTCTGTTTGTAAAGTACTTTTATTGTCAGTTTCTTCTTAACCAGAATGACTAACAGGACATCACTTCTTAATATGGAGATGACAGAGACTCTGGCTGATTAAATTTCCAGCTACAAATATACCCAGTCAAATGGTACTACTGCAGAACTGATATCTGCTTTCTTTTTAATTGAGGTCTGTGTGGTTTTATACTACATGAGGATAGATTTTTAGCAGTGAAAGCAGTACAAGACTTTGATCTCCATCCCAAGTTCAGGTTTATTGTTGCTTACAAGTTCTGGTAGGTAGGCTTAATTTGTGGGTGGAGCTGATTGAGCTCTTGGGCAATGAATGCATAAAAAGTAATGTATTTAGGCCATCCTAATCTCACCACTCTCTTAATATAAAGCAACACAACTGGCTTTTGATCATTGATCATCTACTAATAAAGTCCAAAAATCAAGGAGGCCTAAGTGATATATTTTCATATTACTTGTCACTGAAACTTACAATTCTCTTTATTGCAATTTATATAAAATATAAATTTATTTATTATGCTACTCCTTCTATCTCCATATAATAAAATAGTATGGATGTGACAAAGAGTGAGAGAGTAAAGCAATAAATATTCTCATTTGTTATATTTTCTAGGATAAGTGAATTGTAGAGTGCAGTAGCATCTTAATACCCACACAGGACAGGAGGAGGAATTCTGTGATGTTACTGCTGTAGGATATGCCAGAAACAGGCAAGGAGGTCTTTCAAAATATGTCATGGAAAGGAAGGAGAATATCTTTTTCAAGGCTGGAAAAAGTTTTCTGAAAGAGCCAGAAATTTCTAAGGATTTTAAGTGAGGGACAGAAAATTGATTAAAAGCAGTGGGTTCTGCAAGTTTTGCAGTTGCTTTAAAGTAGGTGCTTTTTGACTTCCATATGAAAACAGCTACTTTTGCTTTAAAGTGGAAAAATATTGTCAGAGTTTAGGATTAAACTGGATTAAGCAGGATTAATCCTGCTAATGATTGTGGCACCCAATTTGTAGCTCCCCAGTACAAGAAATATGTTGCCACACTAACAAAAGTCCAGCAGAGGGCCACCACATGACTTGGGACCTGCACCTCATGATGTGCAAGTTGAGGCTAAGAACTGGGTTTACTCAGCCCTGAAAACGTTAGAAGAATATCTTATTAGTGCTTGAACTATGTCTTGGGAAGGTACAGAGATGATGTAGCCAAACTCTTCTCAGAAGTGCAAGGTAGAAACACAAAGGTCAATGTACATAAGATGCAACACAGAAAACTCTGATTAGATTAAAGAAAGTATTTCTACTTTGAAGGCTGTAGAGCTTCATCTTGGAGATATTCATATTTCAACAGGATGATGTCATGATTTAAAGTAATGCTGATTTGAGTGGGAGGGCTTAACCAAAACAACTCCAGAGGTCCCTCCCAACATACAGAACTATGAGGAGAATTACGCAAATCAACAGGCTTATCACACTTTGGGTACATATCTCAATGGGTACCTTCTCCTTCATATTGTACAAGAAAACATTGTGAAAACTGTTAAGACTGACACTCCCTTTATAGTAACTTAGCAGTTTATTGAAATACGAAAGATGATATGCATCACTAGGGCAACATCACGGTCCTGGTGTCTTTATATATCTTCGATGCAAGAACATGACTACAATGGCATCATACTGCTTTTGATGAAGCCCTTAGCAGCAGTTTCTCTTCCCATCCAGTATCTTTCCAGCAGTCTTTCAAATCTAAATGAAGGAGTATTTGGAGTATTTGTCCAGTTCATCTCTACCTACTCTACAGTGTGAGCACTTGTCACTTGTGTGAGTCTAATTTGTTGTGTGTCTTGAAACTCTTTGAAACCTTTTTCTTTAATTTGTCTTATCAGAAGTTTGCTTTTTTTTTTTTTTTTTCCTTAGACTGAATAAAAATAACAGTAAAAGTCTCTGTCCTTCAGATAGTGACAAAAATGTGTTATATACACTTTCAGTCTTCTTCTGTTGATGCTACACTCACACGGCCAAGTACAAGACAAAAATTAATGCAAATTTATGTGAATATATTTATTAATATTTGTTTAAAATTAATTATTTAAAATTCATTAATTTTAAATGTGCCACTGAATTGGACCATTTGATTCAGTTATCTAAAGAGCTCATTCTAAATAACCTAAACTGTCCTTTTGCTTTCTTCCTTTTCTCTGCCTTTTTCTGAGCATTATATTCAACATTGTTGCCTGAATAGCTTGCTCTGTCTATTTTTATACTCTCCCCTCCGGCTCCCCCAGTGTGTTTCTGGCATCTGGTCTCTAACAGTCCCCTCAAATGAGCTCCCCCCCTTTTAAATGATCATTTGATCTCCCATGGGGCATGGATGACTCAACTGAAAAAGGTGGAAGATACAAGTTTGTATTCTACTCTACTCAAAGAAGGGAAAATAGAGTTGTGATGACAAGGCTGGTAGTTTCATCTTCATTTCTCTACACATGCTCTTCTGTTTTTTCTTTGGGTACAGACAGTTGAAGGGATCAAGTGATAAACATGATGAACTTCAGCTGTCCTCTGCGTGTTTCTCTAGTCTGCCCATTAAAGCACAGGAACTCAGGAGAAAGTTCTGAGAGCAAGTGCTACCTCTCAGAATAAAATAATAATAATAATAATAATAAACTAATATATTTTTCCAAAGCTCATATATTCCAAATAACATGCAGCTAAATAAATAATAGTATAGAATTGAGATTATTGATGAGAAACTTTGTAAATATATTTACACAAGTATAAATATCTCTATGGTATTATTTCTTTTCAAAAATCAACTGGCTACAAATCTTTAACTGCCATTGAAACCCAAATATTGCAGGTAAGAGTTAAAAAAAAAAAAAAAAAAGAGTTATCTGCATTCTGTATCCTCCAGGTACTGCAGAAATGAAAGAAACTGGACAAAATCTTTTACAGGAAATGACACTTCATATTTTCCCCCCAGAGATTCAAAACAGTAAGTCCTTGTTCCACAGACAAATCCTGACAGCACAAATGACTCCTTAGTGTCAACCGGTGGTGCTAAGAACATTAGAACAATCGTATCGGGTCAGAGCAGACATCCGTCTAGCCCAGCATCCTGTCTGGCAGGGGCCTTCAGCGGATGCCTAGGAAAGTGTATGAGAACAGAGCAAGCATATAATGATGCTTCAAACATCTGGTGATTTGTAGCTCAGAGATTTTTAGCACTGAAAAGAGTGTCTTAGAAGTAAGTAAAAGTCTTGGTAGAGCTTTTTATCTGTTTTTTAATCCCTTGTTTTCTTTTGAATAAATATGTTTTTATCGTCTACAGCCTACTGGTATGTATTTCCACGGTTCAGTGGCATGTTGTGTCAAGCACTACGTCCTTCTATTTCTTTTGATTCTGTTAGCTTTGTATTCATTTAAAGGTCTCTAGGTCATTTACAACTTGGAGGTTTGTTTCACATCAGTCATCACTTTCCAGGTTGAACAGTCCTAGCATTTTTAGTCACTTTTCTATAGAAGCTATTTCTTACCTCTGATCATCTGTGTAATCTCTTTGCCAGTTCTGCTTTGCTTTTCAGAGATGAAGAACAGAACTGATTTCACAGACTAGCACCAAAAATGTTGAGTAATGCACAACTTTATCAATCCTAATTAAAAACCCCAGTCCTAACTTCACGGATGGGTTCTCAGCTACTCTTACTGTTGGGGAGCAGCAAGAGCAGGGGTACCCAGAGTGGAAAGTGAGCCAGAAGCTGAGGGCAACAGCAAGGCAGACAGGTATAATCATTTCACTTACACAAGTGCAGTCTCACACCATACAACAATGAAGAGTGTGTACAAAAGCAACAATCAGGTTCAGCTGACACACTAGTGGTGGCCACATTAGCCTGTGGCAATGAGGAAGGCCCAATCTCAAGCCAGAAAGCCCTGTCACTGAGTCTGGGAAACCAAAGTATGTGGCCAGGCATAGCTATGGCATAGCACAGGCCAGTTTACCTGAAGCACCCATATGGGATGGAGATCTTCAACCAAGCTCCTTCTCATGTTCCATGTTCCTCTTGCACTGTGAGCTGTGGTGCTGCAGCAGCATCATTTCTGAGCTGACCGGTGTTGGGTCAAACCCCAGCCAGGGGTGGGAGAGGTGACAGAGCTCCTACATCTTGTACAGGGCCCATGCAAACACTGCCTAGAAAGGAGAAGTTGGGAGAAGAGAAGGAGAAAAAAAAAAAAAAAGGCATGCTTTTAGCAGAGAAGAAGAGACCAAAAGAGAAAGCATTATGCTGCTGTTGTCGTATATCCATTACACAAGTTTAAAATGCTAAATTTAAACACAGTTTTTATCATTCTGTCTCAACAAATGTAGTAGTTACTTGCCAGTTCATTTTGGTATGCATCAGGCAATTCAACCTGTAGATTTTAGTCTGAAGTGTTCTGTATGTTCTCCAAATAAAGTGGAAAGATTTGGCTGCATTTCTTTCATCATTTTACTTGTTGTTTACTTTGAAATTTCTTTCTTCTCTGTTGCTTCTCAAATCAAAATACATTTCCACTCCAGGTTGTGGTTCATGCTACTCTGATTTAAACAAATACAGAGAGAAATAATATGTGGAACAATAGAATGTAGCAGACCATCTAACAACTTCAAAATTGGGAAAATCTGTTTGAAGTAGATTGTGAGGAAAGCATAAAATGATTCCTAAAAATAAACAAGTGATGTGAATATTCTTTTGAGATATCTAGATCGTTATCCTTTTAAAGTGAGTGGCAGAATCCTCCTACCTTTGTTAACATTTAGAATTTAACCCAGAAGAATACCACTGCTATACACATAAAGCAAGATGGCAGTTCTGGAGTACCTTGCTAGCTTGTGTATGTTGTTTGAGGTGACACCCCTACATCCATGTGGGTACATAAATATTCATGAACCTTATGAACACAGTTTAGATCTTTTACATTGATCTATCAGTCTGTCTTAGAGTAGAAGTTAGGGTTGCCCCGAAATTATATTTATTCAATGCTGTTGCTGCAGGTCAGATCTCACAATTATGTATACTTCTTTGTAGCTTTTCAGCTGTGAGTCACAGTTAATGTCATTTAGCATTAGTTGCCAAAATGGGAGCTTCTAGAAAAGTTATCCTCAGGTCATGAAAAAATTGTACTTTGCAATAGAAAAAGTTATAGCTTTTTTTTTTTTTTTTTTTTTTTTTTTTTCTGTTTACAGCAATTTGGGGGTAAAAGGAGTTGGAATAAATGAAAAAAGATGCCAAATGATCAAGGCTTCTGGACCAAAGGAATGTACAACAATGCAACTTACCAGCTACATATAAAGCTTCAGGAAATGACTCACTACTGGCAGCAATAAAAATTCCAGGGAATAGCTGAGGCCAAGGTGCAGCACTGGATATGTTTTGTTCACTTTTATATAACATCTACCTTTATATATATATATATATATATATATATATATATATATATACTTTGAATATATATACTTTATATATATATATATATATATATATATATATATATATATATATACTATACACTTTGGAAATAAAATATATTGAAAGTTTGTGCCATCTCTGTGGTACATAACAGAATGTTAAGTTGACTGAATTTGACTGGTATTATTAATTTTTCTAGAACATCTTTCACAGAATACTAAACCAGCTTAGTTGGTGCTGCAAATTCACTACTTCTATTTATAATACAGATAGAATACAAACATTTTAAATGGTGAAGTTTTCCATTTTCTCTCACTTACCTTTGAATACATCCTGAACTGGGAGGGAGCTGAAGCTAGCTTGGCCCAAGAATCATAGTTCTTTTTTTTTCGCAAAATTATTTTAATACATATAACACAGAGGTCTTGTTTGTTTGCTAATTTTCCTCTTTACAAAGGCTTGTCCTCCAAAACATGAGGAGTAGGAATTCCAATTGAAAAAGTCAACAACCCCCCAAAAGCTGATATTCTCAAGCAATCATGTAACTCAGACATTAAGAAAAATACCAGATGTTATAAAATTGGCAATAGATGCACAAAAACACTTAAAATTCTTCATCTCAGTGATGAGTTAAGGCAGCATTAATATACAAATTTGTATGGTAAATTAATTACAATATTTGCATTTTTAAAACAAACACCATATGGAACATAATACACAAGGGACAAAAATCCTTGTTTACTTTGGAGTTACATTTTTTTTCTAGTATGAGGAAAACTTTGCCTGAAAAGTATCTTGCCTATTCTGATTTTAAGGTGTGGTTGGTTGTATGTTAGTAAAACTATGTCTCAAATATAAAACACTATTTACAGACCAGGTGTGCCCTGGCACTAGTTTAGCTGTAAAGTCTAAATGAAATTTGTATGTTATTGGAAAATACACATTGTAACTGGAAAGAAAAATAAAAAGGAAAAAAAAAAAAAAAAGAGAGAAAAAGAAAAAAAATCAACAGTGAAATATAAATATACATTTGTTTTGGAGGTATAAATATATATACATGTATGCTGTAATAAAGAAGCTTCTGACTGCCACTGTGTTTACCACTTTCACTAGTCCATGTTGCATTCATTGTGTCAACAGTGTATATTTGTTCAAGAAACATTAGCTCCTGTAAGCATCTGTGTATTTTACTGGCAACAAAAGTGATGTAGTAAACAGCCATGTCTTGGAAAGCTGAAGTCTGATGAAATGTGTCTTCTTTTATTTTTTTTCTAGCCAGTATTCTAACATTCAAACTAAATGTAACCAAAGCACTTCTTCCTTCTCAGAAGAAGTTAGACTTATTCCCTGTTCTGCTATTTTTATTTCTGTCATTGCATGACTCCATTTTAGAAGCTGATGCGTTGTGATTTTTACAGCAGAGGAGATAACAGAGGTGATTCTGCACAGCTTCCCCTTTCCCCTATCATTTCCCTCCTGGATCATTGCTCCTGTGGCTTTACAAAAACTGGATATTACTTTTGCTAAATTAAACTCCTCATAGCCCTTAGTTAAACTCTCAATGCTTTTGTTACTAGCTGTTCTTATTTGGGTGTAACTTGATGATGATAGCTCACTGTGGAAATATGCTGCTTTTAAGGATGAGATGCCATCTTTTCTACTTCATTTATTTCTGTCTTTCCTTTACTGGAATGTTTCTTATCAGCCTGTATTGTCAGGAGAAGTAAACTATTTTCAAAACCTTATTCTCCTCTTCTGAATGCTAATGACCTGGCAGTGGAGAGATTCAACACATAGCCATATCCGTGCATTACTTCTATTACAACCGAATAAGAAAACATACAGTTCAACTCTGATGTGTTTGTTTTTTTTTTTTTTTTTTTTTTTTTTTGTTTTTTTTTTTTACTTGAGAAAGAGCAGAAGAGATAAATATAGTCTCAGTTAGATATGAAATAAAGCCTTATGAGTGTTAAATGCTACATTTGATAGATTTAGTTATTATATCTGAAGGTGTTTTATCTCAGTCCATTTAAAGCAGGCTGCATACAATTTCTTTTGCTATTTTAGGAACCATTCATTAAAATATATATATATAATAAAATAAAATAAAAAAACTTACAAAATATCATGGAGCATTTCCATACTCTTTCTTTGTTTAATTTTCATGCAAATAGATGTGGTTTTGCTAATTGTGACTCTGAACAGCCTACCCTGAAACTTGAACTCTTTTGCTTCTGGACAATGAAATTATTTCTGTATCTAAAACTCTGACAATTCTACTAATAAGCACATCAATTGATAATACAAATTTCATTTTCACACAGCTGCATTACATCAACAAGGTTAACAATTCTTAACAGTGAAAAAAAAAAAAAGAAATTTATTCAATAAAATAAGCAGACACAATCTTAAAAGTGTAACTTAATAAAAATACCCCATATTTCAACTCCTTTCTCAAGAAAAGTTATGGCAATAAAGCAATAGTTATATGGTGTTTAATACATTTTATGCTGTATTAAGAATAATCTTTTTATCAGTTATGGAGAAGTAACTTCCTCTGGAATAGATAATAGTAAACAATTGCTCACAGCGATGAGAATACAATTCTTATTTTTTATTTATTTATTTATTTATTTAATAACTGAGAATTCTTTGTAACCCATTGAAAAGAATAAATAAAAGGGACCAATAGCATTTTAATGAAGCTGATTCATAGGACCTGAGGAAAAGCTAGCTAAGGCTCATCTATCTTCTACAGAAAATTGAATTCTGCATTAATGTACCTAAACATAGACCAAACTTAAATATACAGCAAAAAGCTCAAAGCCCACTTTCAATTTTTTTATTTGTATTTTTTTATAATTTTGGCCATTAAGAGTGGTAGATACGCTGCCACTGATCTTCCAGTTCTCCTCCAAAACACCTAGGCAGTGTGAGCAGTCCACCTCCTTATAAACAGTTGCGTTTGTGTTTTAGGAAAACAAAGAAAATGTGTATAACAGATGTGATGAGAACTAGCTGAGACTTTCTGCTGAAATGATTTACTGATGCAAAAAGTGGTTTGTACCAAGTGTAGCTCATTCTGGGAAAATTTTTGAAGTCTTGATTTTCCATCACAGCAAGGCACTTCATTTTGGTTTGGTTTGATCCTGATTAGAACTTTTGCTGTGATGCCTCCTTAGTGCTGCATTTCTACCCCAGATCTCTCCTCAGTGTTGGACAACTCCCAGACAGGACTGTGAAGAATTCCAGAGCACTGCAGGATTTGTGAGATTCTTGGTGCACAATGGGCATTGTTGTCTGGCCACAGTGCCTGACACATTGGAAATCTGCCACCTCTATTTTACTCTGGTAAGAAAAATAAATGGTCCTAAATGGTCACACGGCACCAGGAAAGATACAGATGAATGTAAAAATAGCTTGAAATTAAGCATTTCAGGTCATTTCACCAAGTCAATAGGAAGTAGTTCAATTTGAAGGGTTTTTGAAAAACCCTGAAATTAAATCATTGACATTTTTTGCCTTAAACTTTTCAGTTCTTATTTCAGAGGAGAAAGTAAATAAATATCAAGGTTTTTAGACTTTCTCACAGAAATCTGTCAGATTGGTAAAAGGAAAACTGAAAAGTTTCCTACAAACCTTTTTTGCTTCCCTTTTTTTTTTTTTTTTTTTTTTTTTTTTTTTTTTTCAATACTTACTATTGCTACCATAGAGAGAAGTTGCATGTCATCCCTTCAAGAATACAGAAATATCTGAGCAGTGGAGAAGGTAGAGTTGACCATCTCCTATGCATAAGGCTGTTATTCAATCCACCTCTGTAGCTTCAAACTTGGAGCAGGAGAAGAGTGAGAAGGATCTTTGCAAATATTAGGAAAGGAGATATATACCTATTAGGGCAGGTAGATGCATAATAACAGGAAATTATTTACACAGAATTTGGTCAACTGGAAAAAAAGTGGTAACTGCCTACAGGAAAAAACTCTTCTAACAGGGTCAAAGTCATTTCATGCTTGAGGAACTTGGTTAGAATTTTCAAAAGAAAAGCATTTAATGCACATAAAAAGGATTGCAATTAAATGAACCCATAATCTATTGCTTTTGTCTTCTAATTTCAGGCTAATCTTACAATTTTCAGAGGCTTGGTTAAGGATACTTTTTTCTTTTTCTTCTTTTTTTTTTTAATGTTTGTTTTTACATTTTACACCTGATCTGTAGGGTTGAGCCATCCCATCTGGAAATAACACCTACAGATAAATCATGTCTAACTTGGCACAACAGAAAATGTGATGGAAAATAAGGTAATATAACCCCTTATTATGTAAAGAAGCAGGGATTTAGATGGGCATAAAGGAAGTGCACCAATAGATTGCTCTAACATCTAACATCTGGTACAGCAAACCAGCCTAGACTCCAAAGACAGTTAGAGACCTCACCTCACATCCTAACTGTTAAACTTTATGACCCAAGTGCCTATCCAAATTAGAAAAAAAAAAAAATCCAATTACAACACAATAATTTGTAAATAGCAACATTGGTTACATTTCAAAATTTGAAATTCTAGGAAATATTTTTCTATAAGAACAATTCTACCCAATATGAGAGAGAAATCTGAAGTAGTCAAGGCAGTATTCTTACAGTAAATATTGACTTGCAACAGTAGTGACTACAAACTCTTCTTACTCAGTGACTGATTTGAATGATGTTTGAAAATTTGCTTGGACATTGAAAGTGGCTCCAGCATAAGAAGAAAAATATTCTTTTTTCCTTCTATTTAGTAAAGGCAGTATTATTTTAGGAAAACAAACAAACAAACAATAACAACAACAAAAAAAAAAAAAAGAAAAGCTCTTATTTATTTGCAATTTCTTTGCAAAATTCTATATTAACATATTGAAAAGACAACAAATGTGAGAAACACCACATGATACTGTATAGATCATATCTCTATAGATCTGCCAAGCTATTACAGGTCAGATTCCAGGGCTCCAGAATAATTTCTTCAAGTTCCTCCAGCACCATGTAGGGAACTGGGTGGAGGAAAGCTTCTGGCTGGATAATCATCACAGCACTGGAAGCACTCTGGAAGTACATGCCATCATTTAAACTGTTTCTACCTCACAGATCTAATTTCAGGGCTAAAGACAGGCACTGTACGTGGTGATCACTACTACTTGGCATTTTATTTCAGATCCATCAAAAGTGAATGTTCTAAATTCAAAGACTGGACCTAAACTTACAAATTATTCAAGATTGGAAGAATCTTAATAGAGCTACATGGGTGTGGAGAACTATTTGTCAAACTGTTTAGTATGATTTGGAGCCCCCAAGAATGGGGGGAAAATAAAAAAAAAAAAAAAAAGAAAAAAAAAAAAAGTAGTTTTGTAATATGTCAAACCATGATCTTGGTTCATACAGAAATAAAAGTTGAGACAGTAAGGAAACATATGCCCTGGCTTCAAAATAAAAGAACACCACTTTTTTTAATGGAAGCAAAATAAAAATTTGCATTCAGATATGGTTTATAAAGATTCAGGAGAAGGGCCAGAAAATGTGATCTGTCTCCTTTTGCATTTTCCTCTGTGCAGCCATAGAAGCATCTTCTTATGACTGTAGAGAGGGAGCAGTGCCAACAAGACTCCTAATCTTCTTGCTTTTTGCAGCAAAGGAGCTGGCATCAATGGTCTGTTCTTGATGTGCTGCATAACTGGCAGACATGACCTGCCATACATCTTAAATCACATGCTAGGCTGCAGAATTGTTTTCTGACTGCTGTTTTTCCAAAACTGGTGCTTCTCTTGAGAATCCTAACTGTGAAGGGGCAATATGAAACAACAGCAGTCTTTGTGAGAGTGGCAGCAATAAGGCATGGGATACAAACCCAACACTCCCTCTCACTGCCTCCAAGTTCTCCAGAAGCCAAACAGAACAGATACAGCACACAGGCCCTCCAGCAGTTCCCAAAGAATTCAAGTTATCTTCCAAGTCATCTCCATCCTACAGCTAGCAAGCAAGCCTAGCAAAGAGTCCTTCCCACACATACATACATCCCACACCTGTAGCAATTCATGATACCAGCCACCTACCAATCCACTCCCCATATGGCTGCTCAGTTTTCCAAGGAAGACAGCTACCAGCTTTCCTGGTCTACACATATGGGTATTCTCTGAATCCTACCCTAACACTGCACTTTCAGGTTGAGTTAATTAAAGGCTGACACTTGGCATTTAAGTATATCAATCTGCAACTTGCCTCAGTGAGTTTGAGAAAGTATCCTGTGTGGAACCACACAAAACTTGGTAGCTCTGTTAACAACAGAAAACAGATGGCAATATTGCATTCCAAAGGATCTTAAAGAAAAGCTCACGACATGGGAACAGGATTTCAGTCACTGCAAATGCTGTAGGCTAGGATTTCACATAAATTGTTGAAAAATGCCCTGAAGCCTTCAGCTATGAAAAAGCCCTTTGCAAGCTCAGCTAACTGAAGTTCTGCCCACAGCTTTTCCTGGGGAAGAGATGCTTGTGTCTTTCCATGACTAGGTTGCTCTGATGATAGGACCTTATGTCTTTGCTCCTTCTTGCCTTTTGGCTTTTCTTCAGCTTCAATGAACACAGTGGTAGAGAGAAGCTGGGTGTTTCCTCCCTTTGTCTCTGCTTCTGCTTTGTCTTTGCTTCTGCTTTGTTTGGAGATGCTCTGAGGCCTAATGGACTGGGGAGTGAGCATATTAAAGGAAATTCCAGAAGATTGTCTTTCCAAATGTTATCTGTGGATGGCTAGATCTCAAATGGGCAACCTCTTGGTACCATTGCTGCTGTTGCTGAAGTTAGCACACTTATAAGGCTTGGAGCACAGTCTGAATATGAATTAGTAGAGGGGAACAAGCTATTAAGTGAGCAAGGAGATGGATTATTCATGGCTTTGACAGATTTTGGATCTGGCCCAAAGTGCTGTCAATTGCCAGTGGTAAATAGCCAAAAAATGAAAAATAAGCTTTTTTTAGGCTGTGTCAGCAGTATCAATCAGAGCAGTATCCAAAAATCTTTAAATGAATAGCACACATTTCTGGTTGATGATATTCAAACAGAATATATTTTAAATGGGCATAAAAATAAAGATGTACCACCTTAAGGTTATTTGCCTACTGCATTTATTTCAGACAGAAAAAGGGAGCAATTTTTTTAGTATGTTTCAATTTTTTCTTAGTTGTTTATTTTCCTACTTACAAGAGCTTTGGTTGATTTTACTTTAATGTTTTTTGGGGTGCTTATGTTTCATTTTCAGAAAAAAAAATGATGATACATAGCATACATCTATTATGCTGCAGAGCACAATGGAGAGACATTGTAAGGGGTATTAAATGAGGTTAGCTTTGCCACAGACTGATGTCAAACACAGTCTTTATTCCCTCTTTATTTTAGCTGAATAAAAAAATTAAATACCGGAAAACCTCATCATTTGTGAGATACATTAGCAACTGTGTAGATAAGAAACAGAGGAAGAGCCCTTATAACCCAATGGGGAAATTAACATAAGATATGTAGAACAGACAGAACCCAATCAATGGAGAACTGGGAATATTTGGGCTGTGGTTTTTTGTTTGTTTGTTTGGTTTTGGTTTTGTTTTGTTTTGTTTTGTTTTCTTGTGAACATTTAACTTCTAAGCATTGGTGATGGTCCAGATTGAGATCTCCTGGCCCACTGTTATAAAAGGAATAAATAATAGTGATAATCACTAACATTCAAGGAAATGTTTTTTCTTGCTTCTTTGCTCAGGTCCTGGAGAACCATGGAGAATATAGTACAGATAGATATATAGCACATATATAGAATATAGCACATGATAGATACTAAGAAACTCTTGTAAAGAACAGACATTTGAGTATTCTTGTAAAATGTTTTATGAGAAATTTTCACAATTTCATGTTGAAGCCATTACATTTTTTCAAGATGTTTTCCTTATTTTTCTTCTGTTCGGTAACCATTATTACCAATGATTTCACTATATCTTTTTTTCTGTCTTTCAGGATGTGCTTAAGGTGCAAATATAATTCAAATAGCTCATTAGTTATTTAATGCCTTATAACTATTTTCTTAATTAGTTTAACTCTTAAAATAGTTTAATTGCATATCCTTCAATAATTATCTTATCTCTATCTTTCTCTGTCTTGGATTAATTTCTCCTTTAATCATTTTCAATTATGTATTTAGTAACACCTTATTTCTTAATTTGAGGATTACTTAGCCAAAATCCTAAAGTCAGTAATGCAGGACCTGATCCTCTGAAATATTGATAGATATATATATTATATACACAAGTGACTAAACTTATTGAGAAGCTAGATTTTTAGTAAGTTATAGAAGCTCACATAGAAGAACTGAACAACTTTCAGTGCAGTGACTTGCTCCTCACAGTTCATCATATGCTTTCTTACAATAATTTGCACAACCCTTAGTACAGATATGTACATATATACAGCATACTAATCAGTAATTAGAATACTTTTCAATTTAACTGCAGCTATATTAATAAGAATAATATTAAGTTATTATACAGGCAAAAAAAATAAGTTCTTAGAAGTCCTACATTAATAAGAATTTTACAACCTGCATGGAATTTCATATCTAAACAAATGTAAACATTAGCCTTCAATTCTAGACATAGGACTGAAGTTGATCACAGTGCTTAACGACCAGTCAACCAGTAGTTATGCATAGATTGTGAAACTTTTCATCCTAAACCAAAGTTTGGTCTCTTATCTTGAGAAATAATTTGCTGCCCACTGCTATTTGTTTTCAGTTGAAACACCATTCCTGAGCTCTCAGGGATTCAGCCAATGCAACAGAACTGCTGTGAACATGCAGCCTGCTCTGGATCAACCTGCTACAGCACCACACAACCCAGAGCTGTCCCCACTATGGGATTAACCATTTTCCCCCCACACCCCTCCACACCCACTTGTGGGACAAGGGCAGCTTGACCAAGAGGTCACCACTGACATCCTTCCATCCCACCAGCTTCCCTCTTTCCACAGCTGCAGTGAAATCTTGCTCTCCAGGAGGTTTGGGTTGCCCCCATTCCTCTCCTGATGCATCCAGAACCTTGCCTTTCCCTCCCAGTGGCAAAGGTATGGTTGCTTCAATGGGTCCTTTACTCTCTTTTCCTCTCCTCTCTACTTGTTTTACTTTGTACCTGGAAGAAATGTTGACCAAAGAGTTGAAGCTGTAACTGAGCTAGAAATTGTTGTGGGGTCCCCCAAAACAGGTGTTGATCTACAGTTGTGAGGGGGTTCTGAAGCTCTGGTTGTGCTAAACTTTCTAGGTGATTTATCATACTATATCCAGACACACATTTAAATAGTGTCTGGACATTGAATGGACAATGAACATTGTCAATGTAGCAAAATACATTTCTTTGCTCCTTCTGTAGTGAATACTCACTTGATATCATATATACATGTGTCGTGGTTCCGCTCGAGTGGGCAGCCGAGCTCCACCACAGCCGCTCTCTCATTCCCCCTCCTCAAAGAGGAATGGGGAGAAAATATGTGAAAAGGGGCTCAAGGGTTGAGATAAGGACGAGAAAATCACACAATAATTATTGTAACGGGCAAAACAGACTCGGCATAAGGAGATAGTAAGATTTATTGCCTATTGCTAACAAGCGAGAGAAGTGAGAAACAAAGGAAAGAAACCAAAAGCACCTTCCCCCCCATCCACCCTCTTCCACCTCCTCCCCCCGAGCGGCGCAGGGGAACAGGGGAATGGAGGTTATGGTCAGTCTACAGCACTTCTTCTCTGCCGCTCCTTCTCGGTCACTCTCGTCCCCTGTGCTGTGGGGTCCCACCCACGGGATGCAGTCCCTGATGAACTGATCCGGCGTGGGCTTCCCACAGGCAGCAGCTCTTCCAGAACTGCTCCAGATATGGGTCCGTACCACGGGGTCCATCCCTCAGGAGAAAACTGCTCCAACCTGGCTCCCCTACGGGCAGCAGCTCCTGCCAGGTCACCTGCTCCTGTGTGGGCTCCTCTCCACGGGCTACAGGTCCGGCCCGGAATCTGCTCTGGCAGGGGTCTTCCACAGGCGGCAGCCTCCGTCGGTGCAGGGCCACCTGCTCCACCGTGGTCTCCTCCACGGGCTGCAGCGTGGAACCCTGCTCCACCGTTGTACTCCATGGGCTGCAGGGGGACATCCTGCTTCACCATGGTCCTCACCACAGGCCGCAGGGGACTTCTGCTCCGGCGCCTGGAGCACCTCTCCCCCTCCCTCTACACTGACCTTGGCACCTGCAAGGCTGTTCTCTCACTCCCGGCTGCTGTGTGGCGCAGCGTTTTTCCCCTGTCTTAAATATGCTCTCACAGAGGCGCAAAACAACATCGCTTATTGGCTCAGATCTGGAAAACAATGGGGCCCTTCCCAAACATGGGGCAGCTTCTATATCTTTCTCACAGAAACCACCCCTATGGCTCCCTGCTACCAAAACCTTGCCACGTAAACCCACTACAACATGTATGATATATCATATCATATCTAATAATGATAATATTTCTATACCTGGTTTCCTCAAATAATTTTAAAAGGTTTTCACAAAAAGTAATGATGGCTTAGAAATCTCTAGTGCGCATTACCTTCAATTCATGGTTGAGGAGGCTGAAAGCATTTAGAATAAATCAACATTTTAAAATTCTTCCTTACTTAAACATGAGTGGAAAGAAAATAATCCTTTTAACAAATGAAACATACATGTGTACCATGAGTGGACAAACACTACAAAAACAAAGTGTTATACTGTGCAGCTGAGATTATATATTTTAACCATAAGCTAATATTTGGATGATAAGCATAAAGAAGTCTAATAAAATATTTGATACATGTGTGCATATCATTAGATACGTAAGTAAATAATTAACTAGATAATTTTATGGTAGAATATGTAACACAAGTATAGCATGTGGCATATAACCAATTAATTCAAAAAGATTTGAACAGCATGTGTCACATTGTCCCAAGATGAAATCAAATCTTCATCTCTTCCAGAGCAGATTACTGCAAAAAAGCATTGAAGGGGCTATCTTGATCAGAGCAGTAACGTGTGGTGACATTTTTCACTGCTGCAGAAAATCAGCACAATTTCATTACCGTGTCTTCCTGCGGGGCAGCTTGATGTGCTTACATTAAAGTCTCCATCTCTTACCTGTTTCTTAAAATGCTTGTTGTTTATGTCTTCAGGGTTTTAGTCTAATTTTGGCAATGAAGGGGCCTCTAGCTTTTTAAAACAACCCATTTTAGAATTGGCTTACTGTATTTTTATCTTCTATTTAAAAACCAAACCAATCCCAAAAATAAAACTATGGTTTGGTTTAACAATTTATGCAATATGATTCAAATGCAATAGTGTCTTTTCTTACGAATTGGTTGGGTTGTGTTTTTTTTTTATTATTATTATTATTATTTTTCCTATCAGTTTGTTGCAAACTTTGATAAAAGCCCCATCTTGTTTGTTGTGCCATTTTTCTAAGGCCATCATGCAACGAACATTTCTGGAAGGACGATAATGAAAACACACTATCAGCCCTGAATTGCAGCAACATAGCTGAGATAGGAGGCAAAAATGAGAAGTAATGTAGAAAGCTGGAAGAAGGGCAGAGCTCCCTGAACTGGCTCTACAGATAAGAGAAATGGCCTCAAATTAGTCTTCTAAACCTTAACATCATGTTAGTGCATACCACACAAGAGTAGTGATTATTCTTTACAGGCAGTGGAGTTGTGGTGAGAGAAAAATACTTTGCTTCTATATATACAAACATTTAATTTAGTAATCAATTTTTACAATATCTCCAAAATGCCTTTGCTTTTAAAGTATTTTAGCTAGATCTCTATTTGTTTTAAAATAAAGGTATATCATTATTTTCTGACTTCTGTTGGTTTGCAGCAGGTTTAGTGCTCTCCTCAATGTCAACTTGAAAGCAGTGGGGATTAGCATACTCTGCAGAAAGAGTGTTTTACAGGACACAGCAGTACGAGGTCCCACATGCTGTTCTGCATTATAATTCCATACTTAACAAGAAAGGCCACTTCTCAAAGTAAAATGTCATTCAGTTGTCATGCTGGTTTGCTTCTTTGGGCTGCTGACTACTTTACCAGTCAGCAGAACTGTAAGCGCTTTTTTAAAGAAGAGTTCATTGCCTGGGGCTTAAACTTGTTCACCTTGCACAACATATAACAATACCAGTTATGCCCACCTAGACTGTGACCAGATGAGTTTCCTGACTATATTTAAGATGCAACAGTATTTACAGTGTTTTGAAGTGGATGGATGAGGAGTGCAGTTGTAAAGTTTTATAAGAGTATTTGTGTCTTGGGACTTAATTGAAGATTGCTTTTCAACTATTATTAACAGCTGTTGAAATCAGGAAGTCCGATTCTTTATGGAGAAGAAACTAGTGATACGCAGTATGGTTCTTTTCTAAGCATACCTAGTTCTGTTTAAACACATAAGCCCATTCTTAGTAAATGCTTTTTCCAGAAATTCCCTATATCCCTCAGGAAAATCTGCATCACATGTACTGCAAGTAGTAGCGTACATGGATATCTAATTATCTGACATGCTAGGTAACCAGCAATAGCTGCATAAAGGTTGCCCAGTATGCAGATTGATACTGCAGCCAGCATTTGCTGTGGCAAGATTTTGTTCAAGATGAGGAGAATCATGAGTTTCTTCTTAAATGTTATGTTCAGACCTATCTAGAATAGCTGCAGTGGCCACACAAGTCAGCTATTAAACCCTTTCTGCACACAAAACACCCTTTCTTGTTTATGCCAGGGCTGCTTGGAGGTGTTGTGAAGCAGCATAGCAAGTTTCTACTCCACAACTGAGCTGGTCTGACCGCAGATTTCCATTGTGACTTCATTATGTAAACTGATCTGAGCCTTTTACCTGCCCAGAACCACAACACACTGCCATGAACAAGTAACTAAAGAGCAAGTACATGCAGCATGGTATGAACAGGCCAGATAACCTTTAATATTCCTGAATATTGAAGAAGATCGGCTGTGATATCTCTAGGTCTTTCTCTTAGGAATATAGTTTTACAAATAGAGAAGAAGACCAAGTTTGACATAGTCATGATATCTCCCTCTGGTCTCATGACAGCTCATGCTGCTGGTCCACATCCTCAAACACACTCAGAAACTGAAAGACACACAAACTCTTCTTCTGTTTTCCCTGAAGGTATTCATTTGGATGATGCTGTTGTTTTTCTTCTTGTCTGCTTTGTCTGTCTTAGATCCAGTGTGTTCCAGGAACTTGTGAACATTTTTCTGCTTCAGGCTATACTTCTGGTAAAAGTCACATACCCTTAACTCAAAAAATTCATTTTGTTGCTCTCATATAATATGATTTACTTTGCCCTTACGTAGAAACTGGGATGGAGGCAGGCACTACAATAGCCACAAGCATTTTGATTATGGGAATCCTCTAGTCATAACTAGAAAAGGGATGCTTTCAGTTCTGACCTTGATGTGTGGCACAAGTCTTATTTCCTTACATAAGCAGAGCAGGCAGAAATGCACTAAAATGATGGGAAATAATGAAATTTGTGACCTAGGGGAAAAAAAAAATTAAAAAAAGAAAAATAATAATAATTAAAAAAAGAGCAGTGGAATAATTATTTTTAAAGTAACATTCTGTGCACTAGAATTAAAGAAACACAGAATAGCAACTAATATGTAAGTCAGAAAAACCTTAAGAAGGAGTTTAATTTCCATTTTAGATTGATTTGAAATATCAATTGTGCAATCATTCTTTACATATGGATACATATAGTTGTTTACATATAGTTGTTGTCATATGGATAGTCCTGAAGCCTCTATCCACGTGAGCAATCTTTGCTCATTCAGGAGTTCAGGTAAATCCATTACAAAGTCAGTGCCCTCTTGTTGCCTTGAAGGAGTTCTCAAATAAGTCCTTAAGTGAGTCTTACCACATGGCTTTATATCAAATTAAGTGTTATATACATTATGTATATTATTCACAATGGTGTTAATGAGCCCATACTGAAAGCTTCACCCAATACTTAATCGAAGGAGGCTTCTACAAGGAATAATGAAATACAGTTAGCACTGATGACCATAAGTTACATGTAACAACCTTTTTTTTATTTATTTTTTTATTTCATTTTATCTTTGTATATTTGTTTTATGGTACCAATTACATATGTTTCTTTTTATTTTTCCTTTCATGGATTCAGAGCTTGAGAGCTCTCGTGTTGGTTCTGGGACATGAAGTCTGTGGATTTCATTCTCCTTTCTCCAGAATTAGTTTTCTTCAGAGGAAGAATCCTGCAGGAGAGGTGAAGAAAGATTTCTATGAAAAGTCAATTAAATTTTCCCAAAACACCTTGAGAAGTATTTCAAATTGAGGTTACAGGCTCTGCAATCACTAAAATTGCTATCAGAAAGACAGCAGAAAAAAAGAAAATCCTAAGAACATTTATTTTCTAATATGATCATAATATATCTTTTTATATATACATTTATATATATATACATACATTTATATATATACATATATATATTTATATATACACACATTAGTTAAGTAGAGCATTTGTAATATTTTTAAAACATTCATCTAGCCCACTAAGACAAATTTAATTTAAAGAGAATACCCATCTTGATTATAAAAAGTTGAAGCTTTTTTTTTTTTACCTCTCTTTTAGTAAACAAAGAAAACATTCTAAGAATGTTATCAACACAATCTTTAATTGATACCAATAAAAGAAAAAATTAGAGATATGAACTGCTCCTCTACATCCCTGTAATAATTTGTCAGGAAAGGCAATATTTAATAGTTCAAGACAGCTTTTAAAACAGATGAACTTGGAGTTGTATTTTCACCATCATTGCCATAATTACTGCATGTAAATAAGGGTCATAAAGAGAGCATAGCAAAGGAATACTGATTTCCTGAAAGTGTCATAGAATCGTAGAATCATTCAGGTTGGAAAAGACCTCTAAAATCATCTAGTCCAACCTTTAATCCACCACTACACCATGCTACTAAGTTATACAACTACATATTTCTTGAACACCTCCAGGGATGGTGACTCCACCACTTCCCTGGGCAGCCTATTTCAATGTCACACAACCTTTTCAGTAAAGAGTTTTCTCATAATATCTAACTTAAACCTCCCCTGGTACAACTTGAGGACATTTCCTCTCTTCTTATCACTTAGTACTTGGGAGAAGAGCCCGTTCCCCAGCTCACACAACCTCCTTTAAGGTAATTGTAATCTACAGTAAGATCTCCTCTGAGCCTTCTTTCACCAAGCTAAACAACCCCAGTTCCCTCCTCCACTCTTCATAAGACTTGTTTTCTAAGCCATTCACCAGCTTTGTCGTCCTTCTTTGGGCATACTCCAGCACATCAATGTCCTTCTTGCAGTGAGTCATTTACCCCCGCTTCTGACTTGAAGCTTTGTTATTAACAGTTAGGTCATGTGCCAAGCAAATTGTCTTTTGCTCTAGGTTTGTTCATCTCTCCAGTTCTTACCACTGCAAAGATGTAGGCTGAGGACAGCTGTCTGCTCTACCAGGGTTTTATGCTTGGCCCATGAGACATAATGAAGAAGAAAGCTTTGTGCTAAAAGAGTTTGCCATGCTTTTGATGTTTGTATAACATCATCTCAGGATGTTTAGATGGTGACTATGCACCTGCCAATATGACTACGTGATACGTAGCATTTGTACTACTGTGCTTGCTGTATGTAGTAGAGTACTGTATGGTGTGTGCTACTGAGCTCTTTGGGCAAACTATGACAACTAAAGGCAAGCGTGCTTACAATTGTGCTTGTCATATTTAACACGCTGGTCCTCAAATACTGATGATTATGTTAACACTCAAAATATATTTACATAACAAGTTTTCCGAACACAAAATGAAAATTTTCTTTATTCTCTATATAATGTCTAGGGCAATATTGTTACTCAGAGGGGAAATACGTTTGGGCTCGTCACAAATCAAATAAGTCTAGCTGTGAATGCTCAGTACGTTAACCAAACCCAACTTTATTCTTCCTAAGCTGAAACATCCCTTTGTAGGCTGGAACTTGTTTTCTTACAAGTTAAAAACTTTGTTAAAGACACATCCAGTAACATATGGGCATGATTTCACTGTCAGTCTAAGGATTAAACGTGTTTCAAGTTGTTAGAAGGAATATATTCGTGCTATCATGTTACCCCTTTTTAATTTATGTCAGCTGGAAAAACAAACCAGAATGTCTACAGCACATCTTTTTGCAAGTTTTTATTACTCCTGGATGTTCGGAAGACTTTGGTGGGATTGTCAATGTATTAAAATTCTGTCAGGAAAAAAAAAAAAAAAAAAAAAAAAAAAGCTTAACTTCGGATTTCAGATAGACTAACTGTATCTAGTACTGGATACTTAAGATCATCACTTCTGTCATTTAAACAGTGATTATTGTCCTGGAGAAGCTTCAGATTGAAAGAAAAGTATGAAAAGCTAGAAGTAGAGGAAAAAAATATAATTATTTCTCTCTCACACACACACAAAAGTAAAAACTCAAATCTAATTAATATAGATTTTTTTCCAAGGGCCTCTAATTACCTAAGAAAAGACAAGATGAGTATTAAAATATTTTAAAATTTAGGTCTAAGCCAACATAATTGCAGAAGAGTCACTGTTCAGAATTCTATCTGAAAGTTGAACTGACAGAAAATGCTAAATAATATTTGGAGCAAAACTAATGTTTCAGATGGTGAGATTATCTCTATATTTTTTTTCCAACACAAGACTCTAAGCTATTTTAGTCCATTAAGACAGCATTTACATAGATCTTTTACTGCCATAGGCAGCAATGAGTTTTAAACATGCGCTGAGCTGAAATACTGCAGATAAAGGGCATTTTTCACTTACAACTACACTTAAAAAGGTTTCAGCTGGTTTTGCACTTGATTTAACTGCTGCTCAATGTTAATATAGTATTCCTGTACTGTACCAATCAGTCACAATATCTATTATTTTTAAAAATGTACATTTGGCATGTTCACTCTGCTATGTTCTCTGTTCATAAGACACCAATTTTGAAATCTGTTCTGAGCATTTTTAAGGTTTTCAGTGGAAGTGTCTTTGCGCTTTGAGGTATCATAATGTCAAGTTTTGAAAGGAAAAGAGATAAAGCTTTGTTTAGGGCTCTTAGCAGTACTCTGATGATAACTCTTGCACACGAAGTATACTTCTTTACTTCCATTCCTTTGGGGATCTGACTGGAGCAGTATGGTGCAGTTGTACAGTAATTTCACTCTGTGCTAATTCCAGTACTTTGTTGACTCAAAACACAATTAGCTTTGGACATTTTCTTAACCAAACTGAAGTTATGATGGTATTGCTATTCCACAAACATCATACAACAATATAAAAAATAGCTGTTTCTAGCTGCTACAATTCATCTGATTTGAAGCCATCTTGAATTTCCAAAATGTTAACAAGAAAGTTGTTGATAAGTTTGTACTGTAATGAAAATTCCCAAAATGTATTGGCGAAAAAATGGAAAAAAATACAAATAGAGACAAAGTAGAACTACAAAGCAGTGGGAATTAAATGTTAACTTCAATGTTAACAATGTCTTAAAACAGTCCTTTATTTTTTGCTTGTTTAGGGTCACATTCCAGGTCTGTGTGAGCAAGACTTAACCATTTTCTTTTTTTTCACATTCTCTTCCTGTCTCCCATGTGCCACGTCATCCTCCCATCTTCCAGGAACTCTAGTCTCCATGTATTGGCCTTTTTTTCAGCAGTCACTACACCAAACCATACCATATAGGTCAGAAACATAACCCAAATAAAATAAGAAAACACTTCAGGGAAACAAAAACAAACAAACAAACAAAGCAAAAAATGAAAAACAGCAACAACAAAAATGTTTGTTTTTAAGGTTATGAAGCTAATTTAAGCAGAATAAGATAAGATGGGCTAGACAAGTCAAAAAGAAAAGCCATTGCAATTTTTGTGGGTGTTTTGTTGTTTTAAATGAGCCTTCAAGGGCTTAACCAGCTTATTTTTGGTCTTTTTGTTCTGTTTTTCAAACACTGAGAATACTATTATAAAATTCAGTGTAGCAATTTGATGGTTGTTATTCTGAAACATAATTTATTATGTCATTTTGCTGAAAGTCCAATACAATTTCATTTGGATATTTCCTCCTTAAGTATAAATAAGGCTACTGTTTTTCTTGCATTCTGAAGCAAAAAAGGAACAATACACAATAAAGCAAATCTGCACTGTCAGGTTGTGTGATAAAAGGCCACCTGCACACCCACAGAGGAACACAGAGAGACAATGTTGGGGGCCCAAGTTTCTCCCTGGCCTTCCAGCCTGCCCCCAGCCATCAGCCCATCAAAGACCCATCTCCACAAACCATGAACAGCACAAAAGCAGGTGGGAATCAAAATTAAGGATTCAGAGGAAGGGCCACACTGTGCAGGCCCCTCCCAGCGTTGCTTCAGGAGAACCTCAACCCCAGTGTCCAAGTGTGACACCTACCACCACAACTCATCAGGAGAAGCTCTACAGAGCACCTTTTAGACTAAGGGCAGTTTCTGTCTAAGGGTGCAGGACACACTATGAGATACAGAGGAAGACATTTTGGGATTTCATGATTTATCATAGGAAATTTGGGAGGGAAACTAAAGATGGGAAAATGTCTTTTGGTGATTTGGGGAGGAATAAATATGAGACAAGGGGATAAGGGAATAGAAAGGGCTGGCCATGTGCAAATAGTTTTCTGGTCAGTGCAGTTGTCTGGCCATGCCCCACACCTGATCAGTGCCATCATCCTGTCTGAGTAAGTTCCTTTCTAACTCTTTCCTGGGGGAGAGCTCTGTTCCTGTGTGCGCCCCTGTATTTGTGGGTGTGAGTGCATCAAATGGAGTGAAACCATGTGTCACAGGGCCTCTGTGTCCACAGTGCAGTGCCTGGAGTAAGTGCCAGTGTGTAAGTGTGTCATGGCTAGCAAAGACTAACCCAGATGAGCCCATATGTAGGTGAAGTGGCCTGGAAGCAAGGGTGTGGGAGGTGCAGTGTCTCCAAGGGACAGCTCTGTGTGTGAGAACTGCAGGAGAACTGAAGCAAGCACTGATTCCTGTTGGGAACTGCAGATCACTTCTTGTCTATAATTGCACTGATGCTAAGATGATTCTCATGAGTTGCTCCTCTTGCATTTTATTGATTAACATTTTAAAAAGGTCACCAAAATGCCAGAAAACAAGATACTACACTGAACAATGGATTACTCAAAAGTCATAATAATCAAAATCAATGAAACCTAAATAATAGTAAGCAATGAATTGTATTATTGTTACAGAGAAACATTGCAGAAACCCATTTCTCAAACACAGAATTAAGTTACGGGAACTTGATTAATTTTTAAATATCTTTTTCTCCCAACTCTATGCACATCTAGGAGAAATACAGCAAAACTTTGGGCTTTTTCCTGCTACCTGACTTGTCTAACTCTTTTCTGTCACTTTGTATCCCACGCGCATCAGGAAATGACAGATTTTTTCACAGGCATACACAGGCCAAGAAAAACAACAACCACTAAAACAGGGGAAAGATTTACAAGATCATTCCAATTGTGTTTTTTAAAAGATTCCCTTCCTTATGTGCGACTATTTTACTTTGGGGAAAAAAAAAAAATATGAACCTGCATACGATGTCAAAAAACTAACTTATTCAAATGTATGGGCCTGCCAGACCTCTGAGTAGAATGGTCATTGAATATCTTCTTTGTAGAATATTGCAGTATAGAATACATAAAGTCTAACCATTCTCTATATTTTTCCTCCTGTTCTACACTCATAAGGATGTGTCTGGCTATGCAAGGCTGCGTGAAATATGGTGGATTACTTAGTGTTTTAATTAAGAAATTGCATGGAGGGAAAAAAAAAAAAAAAAGAAAAAACCATTATTTTTGTTAGTGAAAAACAAAAAAATGAAAGGATAGGACAAAAACTAATTCATTCAGAGATTTTTCAAGGGAAAACACATATTTTAGGGCTACAAATGTAGATTTGCTGCACTGTTCAGTTCAATCTGATGTCCATGATAGAGACACAGCAAATAGTCACAATTATTAAAGACATTCAACCCCCTCTTTCCCTTTCTTCATTTCCACTATAAAAATAAGCAATATAGCAGTAAGAAAACAAGTTATTAATTACTAGGGCATCTTAGAGTAAACAGTAGACCTTATCTTAACAGGTAAAGACTATCAATTTCATTATTAAAGAAATAATTAACATCTTCTTCACAAACACAACATGCCCTGAGGAATTTGGTGGAGGAAGAATGAAAGATTCTTGACAGCTTTTCTTTCCCACCCACTTTGCACCCATTTGCACTCTCAGGACTGTGGAAGTCCTAAGCATTTTTTTCAATACATAGTTTGAACAAACAGTACCTACTAAAATTATTTTTCTTATCTTTCCCAATAGAAACTGAAAAAAATATATATCTTTTGTTGCTTAATGTAGAGCAACATAGCAAAGTGTAACTTGTCATTGTATCATGAATTTTTCTACCAAATTTGTTTGGACAAAATACCGACAATTTGAAACTAGAAATGAAAGTAGATACCTATCTGAAACTTTTCTGTGATGGTAGATGGATGATTACAGTTGAAATAAAAGCATCATGCTACATTGTCAGAATTAGTCTTCATTTATACAAAGTCCTCCTTTGATCTTTTGTAGGTAAAAAAAGTAGTCCTCTACTTTTCATCCTGGTAACGATTTCCTAGCTACTGTCTTTAAAGTTGTTAATTTCACAAATACAGAAGTTTCAGTTCATATTAGTTTGCTACGTATCTACCAGAATCACAGTGCATCAGAGTACAGTCTTAATTCAGTAGAACAGAGCTTTATATCCTTTAAGGACTTTAAAATAAAAGGACTTTGATAGATATTTTTTTTTCAAAAATTGTGATCTCATGTTAGATTTCATAGCTTATATGACAAATAATTTTGGGCTGCTAAATCACTTACATTGCAAATATCATGCAGAAACCTGTCACATATAACCCCTGTTTCTTATTAAGTAAATATATAGAAAATAAATACGGAGGAAATATTCCAGAAACCCTTGATCATTTTTAAAAACGTATCTGCCAGTGATACACATCTAACAAAGATATACGAAACTATGTGTTAGAAATGCACAAATCCAAAGACAATGCAATTCATCCCTCTGGAAAAACAGCATATGCTTTACACTTGAGTCAACAAATTGGCATTTCTGAAAAGATAAATGAAGCTATGATTTCTAACATATATCATCAAGGTTCAATACAGCTTTAGAGCATGCAATTATTTTTCTAATCTGATTTTAAATGTTCGAATAGAAGTAGAATGGCAAACATGATTTTCAGCAGTACTAAGTATATGCTTATTTGAAATTAACATGTGCAGTATAACTGGCTGGCTCTTGACTGCAAGTAGCAGTTTCTCATACAAGTAATGTTACTTGTATGAAAGTAATACCCAAGGATTTCGATTTTTTATTCAAGCATATCTGTACCTTGCCACAGAAGATCTGTCTGATTTTTTCCCAAGATTTTTTTTTTTTTTGAGTGTCTTTTGTGCAAAATTAATTGCCAGAGTCACTGGTTACCGTTATCTGAAGAGTTTATTAAAACCTTCCAAAACAAATTAAAGCGCTTTTCTTCCTTTCTTCCTTCCTTCCTTCCTTCCTTCCTTCCTTCCTTCCTTCCTTCCTTCCTTCCTTCCTTCCTTCCTTCCTTCCTTCCTTCCTTCCTTCCTTCCTTCCTTCCTTCCTTCCTTCCTTTCACTGCTTGTTTATTTTTAAATATTCAAACAGTTACAGATTTCAGAACCAATACATCTAAGCCTGAGATTTCTAGAAAGAGGGATTCTCTCCCCTCGTGTGTTAGGAAGCTTCTATTTGGGGACCAGGAGAATCTGTACATTTAAATAACACCATTTTTATGTCACTGTTAGAGCAGGGAGTATTTCCTTTTCTGGACTTGTACCTTCTGGAAACAGAGAAAACATGGGAAATGGGAACTTCATGACTTCAGGAAACAATGTGGAACCCCCATTCAAAGAAGGAGGAAGAAATGTGTGCTTTCTTAGTGTTGGTAGATAAAAGACATCCAGGGTTTGATATGGCATACTAATGTGTAACTCAGAGTTCAATAACTATAACAAGTTGCAATGAAGCAGTCATGCTTATATAATGAATTATTTGCTTATGCTGCACTGCAATTTCTATGTAAAAGTGATGCCTACTGATGAGAAATTCTTCTGTGACTAGATATTCTCATCAACGCTAAAGTTTTTCATCTGAGAAATATAGTCTGAGTCTTAGCAACATGACAACCATGTGAGAATGAACAACACTTTCAACTAAGAGAGTTCAATTAGTAGCAAACACATTTCCTGGTAATATAACTTCACCTAAGTCAGTGAAGTTATCCTGGCAAGAAAAACACTGCTACATTCAAGAATTAGACACTTATCTGACTTGATTTTCAAAAGTGGAATTCATTTTAACTACTAAGTTAGGTGTCTGCAACTGGCTGTACGAGAATCATCAGTTATGAAATTTCTCTACCTTACTCCTAGACTTGTGCAAATGGAATCGTCCAAATACATCAATGGATGACCACCGTGGTACACGGTGAGATTTCTTTTTGATTAAAGTGGGTATTAATGAAGTTCAGGAAAACAGTGAGTGTTTAGCAACTTGAAAAATAAGATTACTTGGAGTTTTTCTTTTTTAAAAATACCTGGCTTTTGTCATTAAAGTTTGAACAGCCAAGGTTTATGTAATTAATGTGACTCAATATAGTCCAGTATCAGTAAAATAAACATTATCATTTCTTACTGTATCTCACAGAACTATTCTAAGGCCAAGTTGATAAAGCCTCATATGAAGATTTGAAACTCTTCAAAAACATTTCTTTGTATCAAGCAGTTCTTTATATAATAAAATGCATTTTTCATTATCTGGATCGAAAGATTAGCTTACAAGTGCACATACAATCTATGCGTGATTAAATGCAATAAACAAAGATAAAATGTGATTAAGCAAAAACATTTCAAAGGCACTCCAATGACCATGTTAATTCAGTTATGATTTACTAGCTAAGTCTTTTAAGTTTTTCCCTAGAAACGTGTATGTTTTGAAGACAGTGTGGCCTTTGATATAATGCAAGGCAAAGGGTGTGTTAACAACAGCAATACATTAGCTTATTTATTAATTGAAAAGGTGGAGTGTTCATTAAAAGACGGTTATTGTACATGTATCTTACAGTCATCTGTGTAACAGCTGTTCATCTCCTACCTCCTCCAGCCCTAAAGCATTGCCTAACTTATCTATGACAGTGACAACAGTAGTTCTTATATAATGGAACCTTCTTGACAGATAAAAATATTCTGGAATAATTTAGATCTTAATTTTGTTAGTAAGAAATATTTTCTGAACCCAGTTTAGAGAATAAATTTATAGTTTCTGAAATAACATTAAACATAAAGAACCTAAATACCATTTTACATGTCAGAGAGCTCTTTGTGGCAGCATCCGTGTAACTATGTCACCATTAAGCCTAGGGCTGGAAATAGAATGTTAAAACTATAGTAAGTTAGCAGTGAAGATCACCTGGAATTTCCTACCTCAATAAATGGCTTCAGAATGAAAATTTTTATTGGAATCAGAAAGTTTAGCAAAAAAACTTCAGAGGGGTGGACTGAATGTAAATTGAGCATGAAAGCTATATTGAACAGAATTGTAAAACATCAGACACCACTGAAGGAGGAAAGTTAAAAATTAAGTCAGAAAGTATCCATTTCTGTATCCATTACATCTTTGTCTATTTCTAATGTAGCCCGAACTTCACTAGTTGGTATTCCCACTGAGTAAGATTTTCACTGTAATGATTGGTTTGCTTTGCTAGGAGCATATCGGGGTCATTTTGAGTAAACCTACTCTTGGATTTTAGACATTGAAGGTATGTTGAAATGACTAAAAGTTGATAGCTACCCTAAAGTGCCAGAGGTGAGACTAGAATTCTTACTTTAGAACTGCAGATGGTACTATTAGCATTAAAGGAGACAGCTGATCACCACTACAGACACTCCAGTACTAAACAAGGTAACCATGTTCAGCTAAACAAGGTGTTATGCAGTGTTAGCACATTGCTGAAAGGATACAGAACTGTAACCAGTGCAGGAGCATGGATGGAACAGGATTGAATGTTAGGAAGAACTTCTTTACTGAGAGGGTTGTTAGGCATTGTAATGGGCTGCCCAGGGAAGTGGTGGAGTCACCATCCCTGGAGGTCTTTAAAAGACGTTTAGATGTAGAGCTTAGGGATATGGTTTAGTGGAGGACTTGTTAGTGTTAGGTCAGAGGTTGGACTCGATGATCTTGAGGTCTCTTCCAACATAGAAATTCTGTGATTCTGTGAAGATGCCAACGGCATGAAAAAGAGCAAAAACATTGTCAGTCAATGTTCCTGAATGCCACAGAAATGACCTAGATGCCAAGAGCTGGTCATGTCTCTATGTTCTAGCACTGTACAGGTACTTTGTAAATCCAGCCAACCTACGGATAGGGAAGACAGCCTGTTTTCTAGAGCAGAGGACCATATTGCCCATCTGGTCAGTCAGCCCAGTTAAAAATGGGATCTTTGGAAGATAGTTGGTATCCTAGTTGCACACTGAAAGAAGTTAAAGCATTTTTATGTGAATGAGCAAAAAAAGGTAAAGTCTCTGCCTGGTTTGGGTAACAGCATTCCTTTTCATTCTTCTAGTCTTGTAGTAAAACAGTCATAGTACCACTCCTGGCCCACTTCGTGGACAGATATGTACGGATCTCTGCCTCTCACGCTTCATCCCCACACTTGTCTACCTCTTCTTACTCTCACTGTATAATCCTGGAATACAGATGTGGTTATTGCTCAAAATCACTGATATGAGTCTGTGGACATGATGCTGTTTCTCTTCCATAATGTGGGACAAAAGAGGTTTTTCATCCAGCAGGATGTCTTCCAGTATTCAGCATCCTAAGCATGCAAATCAGTTCTCCAGCCAGTATGGACTCTACCATGTGAGAGTCATCACTCAGTTCTGTCCACAAACTCTGGAATTTCTTGCCCTGCCCATACAAAATGTTTTTCTTCCATCTCTAGAAGATAGTGAAAAGGCATGATAGTAATGACGTGCCTGCAGTCCTCCCTTCCTCAGATTACCTGCTGAAAGTACACACAGGGCAGCTGGAATGGATGCAGAAACTTGGACTAGTGTTGAATAGCAATGACCTTCATGGAGCCACCTGCAGTGAAAAGCTTAGCGGTGTTGTTTTTTTTCCTGCTGCTGGGTTTGATAATGAATGAATGGCACTTTTATTAAGCAGAGAACACAGTTGTTTTTTTCAACCTTTTTTTTTTTTTTTAACCTTGGACCAATAAGAATGGGTTGTGACTGGATTTGTTATAGCTCTGTTTATTCTACATATAAAAGAGCAGAAGTTACAATTTGATGCAAGTCATCTGGTGTGTTAGACTACTAGCTCCCTAGGAAGCAGGGTTACACTGTGGTTGTCACCATGAATGATCACCAAGCATAGGCAACATCTGTGTTAGCTTCAGCATTTAAATTCAATGCAAGGTTGTGACAAGTTCCTCCAGCAAAAATAATTTACAAGCAAAGACAGCACAGATGCTATTTCTCTTTCTCTCTTTACTTCTGGGATCCAATGTCTACCAGGCTCTACTAAGTAATCTTGGGTTAGGTAAATCTGTGAGTGTGACTTATTGTTTACCAAGTGTTCACAACTGTAGATCAGGCTTGTAGTTCCTCCTAGCTTGATTATCTCTTTCTATCTTATGCCCTGAACTTTTAAAGAAATTATAATACCTAAACAGTAGAGGATATTTGTTTAATTAACAAATGTGCCTAAAGTGCTTAGAAACCAAGGTCCCTCTTGTTAGATGCTGTATGGAGAACAAGGATATAGTTCATGCCCAGAAAAGCACGTAAACTAAATTCTCTGGGGTGCACTGATGTTTTCAAAGCATCAACCTTGCTTATTTGGCCAGAATGGTCCAAAAATCAATGTGAGACAATGTTTCTATTCCCTAAAAATGTAGTCATTCCATCTGGTTTTCTAAAATAGAAAAGGTTGCCTGCTCCCAAGGGAAGCTACAGGCAATATCAAAAATTCTAGTTTGGATTTTGAGTAGCAGCACTTTTCACCCCAGTGCTCAGCTATACTTGCAGGCTCCTTCCGTATTCAACAACATTTAAAAGACTTGCCAATACAGGCTTCTAAAACATAGTAGGAAAAGCACCATCAATTTTCCTTTTTTTCTCCCCCAAGCTCTGCAGTGCTGTTTGTTAGAAGTATAATGAAGACACTGTAGGCTTAGTACAAAATTGCCAGTATTCTTTAAGCACTAAAGAGTTTTGTAAAATTCTAACTACTACAGAGGTTCAGGGCTTCTCAGAACAAAACACTTTCTGTTTTATTGGTGTCTGTCTTACACGGCTAATACTGCAGCAGAGATCAAGATCAGATAAAATAAGAAAAGCAGAGTAATGAGCATTCTGGATAGAGTATGAGAGAAAGAGAAGAAGTAGGTACACTTCAATACCTGCTGAATTCATTTTACTTTGCATTGATGAGCAGTTACAAGAAAATAAAATACTTGCCTGTCTCCTTTATCTGCATGAATCTGAGTTGAAAGAGTATGTTTGCTTATACATTCAACTGCCTCATGTCAATTGTGAGCCGAGGGAAGAAAAATAATATTGATAAAGTTAAACATATTGTTTCAGGGGAGCTCTTTAAATGACACCAAACAGTTGCTTCAAACTTTCTGAACTCAGGACTAATGTCTTCACCAGTGTGGCACAGAATCAAAATCAATGACAATAGATTAACTTTAATATGCTAGGTATAATAGCTACATTTTGGAAGAAATATAATCTCAAATTGTCTTTGAACATGCTGCTAGAACAAATAAGGCCAGTACATACAGAAGTTAAATGCATTTCAACCCATGTTAATAGAGATATATGCAGCTGATACTACCAAACAAACATTTTACTTCAATAGACAGAACTCTGGGTTGTGTCTCTGATGGCCTTGGGTGCAATCATCTGTTGTAGCCACAAAAATAAATAAATAAAATAAAATAAATTACTAATGCTGAAGGCAGGTAGAATAACTTCAATAGAAGATTATGTTGTTTGGTATGGTAAAACACCTGTAGCTCATAAAATAAGTTAGAAAACATTTCCAGATCCATTTTGTGCAACTTTTTTTTTTTTTTTTCCAATGTCCCTTCCATTCCCTAGGGTAAAGATTACTGGAGTTACAGTTTTCAGACATTTTTACTAATACTCAATAGCTTTGAGTTTTTTTATTTCTTCTGGAGGTGATGCTAATTGTTTAAGAAATAGGTTACCCACTACAGGAAGGAAGGTGTTTAAGAGCTGAGCATCCAAATGCCTTCTTCATTCATTGTTTAAGAGGTAATTTCAAAATTTAAAACTGACTAAAGAGTCTGTCAGATAGCTGGGAGATAGAGGACAGTCAGAAAAACCCTTGGGGATTACTTCTATTTGGTTGAGCAGCTCAGAGTGCTTGTCAAACCTTAGTGGTGTAAGTTACTTTGACTTCATGAAATGACAATCAGAGGGTGGCTGAGATGAATTCATAGATTAAGCGTCAGACTTGGATTTCAACCAAGCTCTTCATCTGAGTAAAGGCTCTTTTTTTTTTTTTTTTTTTTTTTTTTTTTTTTTTTTCCTCCTCTCTTCCAGCAGGTTCCACGGGCTGATCATGTGATCATGAACTCCATTTTGAAATTGTTCATTTTAGTTCCTTTAGCTCCTTTTAATAATTCTCACCTCTCTGAGAAAAACAAACAAAAAGCCTAAGTAACCCCAAATATTTCCCTATTTAAAGTGTAAGTTGAATTCAGTGGGCAGTTTTAAAGGTGCCACTGACTACATGCAGGTTAGGAAGACCATAATTCTCACTCCCCAAAGAAAAAATTGAAAATGACTTTTAATGAAACTGTAAGAAAAATTCTTGATGTCTTCTGTGTCTTCTGTGTGCTTTTTCTTTGCAAAGGACTCCTAGAATTATTTGTGTCTCTCAATACAGAATTTCACACTATTGGATGACAGTTTAGGTGTGACATAAACAAGCTGTTATATGAAAGATGAAGTAGAGAAAAGTGTTCATTATATGCTGAAAATTAAATTATTATATTAAAAGATATCACAGTTAACAGTGAAAAAATAGTATCTTAAAATAAACTGTAGAGTTTAAGCTATGGAATTAATTCACTGTCAGAGAACATAGAAGCAATTTAGACCAAATTTAACAGGATTTCAGAGATTACGCATTTATACAACAGATTTCAATTTAATGTATGATAGGCCTATATCTACCTTTCATGTTCATTGGCATGCTTTTCCTCCTCTTTTTTGAGAAACACCATATACAGGATGGATGGATGTCTCACTTGTAGGACTTTGTTTCTGAAAAGATATGAAAGAGTATCAGAATTAGAAAGTACAGGAGTTGCAGAGTGGATAAGTTATTCAAGAAAAGGGAGAATACAACAGATACAGCTGAAATAATAAATATCACCAGCGGAAGGTGATAGATGGAGTTTCTTAAGTACCACCCCTGAAACTGATATTTTTCAATATTTTCATTAATAACATCATTATAAAAAAGGTTCATGTCAGTACAGTGTACTGAATATGTTAGGCTGGTATCTGTTACCATGAAGGACTGCAATAACTGAATGACCATAGGACTGAAATAACATAAATGCAAGCGAAATCATGATTTCTAAATGCAAGGTGATACACTTGAAAAATACCATATATCTTAGATATAAAATGGGAGTTTTGTTGTGGAAATAACTGATAAAGAACAGGACCTATAATTTCAATTAACCTGTTAGCTACAGGTTAATGACAAGTTATCAAGAAAATTGAGGACCAGCGAAGGCAAATGCAATTCTTTCATGTCTGAGGAAAGCATTTCAATGAAAGAGAAATGCTAGTACCATTATAAAAGATAGTGTTGGGACCCCATCAGGTATACAATGCTGAAAAATAGGAGTGCAAAACAGATCAAGTACAGAGAACTACAAAACTATTTTTATGCTGTGGATATGGGCACCCCACGGCATTTTATTCCTATCCCTTGCTAATGTATGCCTTGATTTTCTTCCCAAGAAAATGGATGGAAATGGGACCATGAACCTCCAATCCCAATGCAGAACCAGAATCCTACTGGATCACACATCTGAACCTGGGAAGTGTCCCTGTGTTCCAGAGGACAGATCTCACCTAATCTGCCCGAGTGAATAAAAGCCTGTCTTTCTATTTATACTTTGAAGGAGACAAAAAGAGTTTGTTTTTTTCCTAATGTTGCAAAATGAAGTCTTAAATGGAACAATTGCTATCTATAAATAGAGAGGAGCATTAATACCAGGAAGAGAGAAGATCTAGATGATAAAGCTAACATAAAAGCAAATGGATAAAAGCAGACTATATATGTGTTTAGCTGCTCCATAGCAAATATCACTGCAGTTAAATTCTGGACAACATTTCAAAAGGAGACCCAGTTCTCAAGCATTATTGCTTTTAAAAATGGAAGTGCAAGTGCCTGGGAGGAAGATTGTTGGATTTCATGCTTATGAAAGGAGAGGCCAGGACTCAACAAACCCTACTAAGCCTTCCTTTGGAAGATTTCACCAGAATAATTGTTGTCCAATGGTTGTTTCTAGTTCATTATTAGTTGTTATTTAACTGTAGCTCCTCTCTCCATCCCCTCTGTGTCTCCTGTGGGGGTAGAGGAGTCTGAAGAATTGAAGTTGGTCCTGGAAAAGGAGAAAGGAGAATTCTTCTTTTAAACCTTTTTTTTTTGTTTGTCTTTTCATTTCTCACTGCCCAAACCTATTTTAATTGGCAATAAATTAATATTGACAAGTTGAATCAGTTTTGCCTATAGCAGTAATTGATAAACAATGTCACTGTACTTATCTTGACCCATGATCTTCTAATTCCTGTGAGTTTTTCTTCCCATCCCAGTGGGGTGGTAGTGGCAGAATGCGTGAGACACCAGGTGAAAGTTTGGCTGTTAACCAAGGCTAAAGAGCCACACAGTCACATCAGCAAGATGCATACAAAGATGGGAAAACATAGCTGCTCCTGAGGCTGTAGGAGAGAAAAAAAATTCTAGGAGAGAATGAAATAATCTAAACTCAGTTTGCTTGTGGCGTTAGCTAATTATGATCAACAATCCTTTTTTCTGTCTCAGAAAACCAATTGAGAAGACACTCACTGTTTTAAGTGTCACCCTCTATAGTCATATTTTTTCTCTATTGTTGCAGCAAAACTACCCACAAAAAATATTTTTTTCAGAACCATATAACAAGTCTAACAAATTCTTTTTATATCCAAGGAATACCAGTTTGAGCACATCTCTTTATTATAGTCCCCTAAGCATTCTGAGGACAGCACGTGCACTTACTTGACCTGCAACATCTTATATTCATAACAAAAACATCCACTTTTTACATTTCTGAACATTTTAAGATAGTACTAGGCAATCCCCTCAGTAATAGTTCAATATATCGGCATGACATTCAAAGCCTGTTGTGTGTGTGCCTGGAGGGTGCTGAGCTCTAGAAGGAAGCACAGCTGAGGGTGACACTGGGCTGCCAGGTGAAGCAGGCTGAAGCTCACTAGTAGTCAGCTTTAGATTGTGAGTTTGTGAAACAATCATACTGTCAGACCTCAAAGAAGTTTTCTTCAGAAGACTAAGTGGATTTGAGAGATTGTGATGACTAAAATGTTTTTAGCACACTTTCTGTGACTTACTGTAGGGCATTCGATACTCAGATGGTTGCTCAGAGGATGCAGCCTCTGAATAGCTCTGAGACTAGTGACATCTTTGGGACTTTTCTTCCTGCTTCTGAGGGACAGATGAGGAAAAAGGCTAGGTTAAATAATGTGGCTTTGTAATGGAACAGTGATCTAATCTGTTTCTTTGTTCTTTCCACTTGCCTGCACAGAGAAATCTGTTATTTTTCAAGTGACGATGCAAACGCAGTAACTTCACTATAATGCATACTGGATACAGGAGTTCAGAGAGAGAAAGAACACCTGTCACATGTTCACCTTACTCAGTACTGCCCAGAGGTAACCGATGTGGACAACAGATGCTTTTACTCACTTTAAAATGGTAGAAAGATTCAAAGGCCCATATTTACTCAGACAGAAAAAAATGATAAATGCTGTCCTTCAGGCAGCATTGAACGTTCTCCTCTGAGGACACGGACAAGGTCACCCAAAGACAGCATTCCCACTCACAAATTTTGGTCACTCCCCCACTTGTGGGAGAAGAGGCATGCTGACTTGTTTCCATGGATATGGTGTAGCACAGTACAAGCCAGGGCACAGCTAGTAAGGCACGACACGGCACTCCAGGTATACCAGTTTGAATGCACTTATCTTCAGGATAGACACTGTTTCTTACCTCTGTGTGAACTGGCCAGGCTTCTGACATGATTCAGCCTGCACTGTTTCCTCAATGTGACCACCTAAAGTCCTTGTGGATGATAAGCTATTACAACGGCAACTAAAGGAAAATGTCTTTAAACAGAACAACCTGCAAACATACCTCCCTCTACCTGCTGTGTCCTTTCACAGACTCTTCCAGCCCTGCTCTCGGTCAAACAGGCTTCATCAGACTTCTAGCTGCAGCAAATACAGTGTTAATCCTCTGCATCAGTAAGAAACTATTTTTGTGCTAAGCACCAATTCTTCCCCATCATTTCTTAGGGTATGTTATGCTGCAGACTCCTAAATTCTTGCTTTACACCTCCTCCTGTCTGTCTCAAGCCCCCAAAATGTTTCCCAAATCTTCCTCACACAGACAGACAAATATTCCATTGCTTCCCCACTCCTCATCCCAACATAACAATTCAGACACAGAAAACACACTTCTCCCTGCTGTCCTCCCACTGCTGTTTTAGGGGAAAACACTATATTGCATCTGTAAGCTTCAGATAAACAGCCACTACCTGATCCAGCATTATACAATTAGTGTTCAAGTGGCAACAAGATCTGCCTGTTAATTATTAGGGCTACTAAATTGGGATTGAAACTGCCTTAGTTGTTCCTATGATTAAAGAAACAAGAAGGTTCTATACACATCTGTAATGAGTTATAAAAGAACGCAATATTAAGGGGATATTGCTATCTTTCTGGGGATAATTTTTGCTTCACACATGCAGAGTTCTACTACCCTTCTGTCTCTGGTCTGAGTATATTTTTATCTTCATTTTGTTTTGATAGCATCTGCTTTAGAGAAACAGTATGTTTCCTTGCATGAACCAACTGCTGTATATAGGGGCTAGCTAAAGAAAATGGCTTCAAAGCTCAAACTCCTTTCTTTTGGTTATGTGTTTTTCAAGGCTGCTGAAAATAGTTTGACAAAAGACATATTGCTTACTTCAGTAATTATAAACTAATAAATGTTCCTGAATGCCACAGCTGCAAACATTTTCACTACTTTCTTGCAGTTTCCTAACTGTGAGCCTGCAAATCATTATGTCTTTGCTGGGAATGCATTAGTAGTAGGAAAATTAAATTTAAATTGTATTTGAATACAATGAAAAGGAGAGGACTGCACAATTGGTGCAATCCCTATGCAGTTGCCAAAGCCTTTTAGTAGTCCTCCCCCTCCATATTGATGTTTTGCATAATTATGTTAATATTACATACACTCTGTGCCAGTCTTCCAGGTTAAAGCTGTACTGTAAGAATCATTAAAAAAAAAAAAAAAAAATTTGGAAAAAGATCTCTGGAGCTCCTCTAAATTAAACTTCCACTCTAAAAAGGATTTGTTTCAGAGCTATGCCAGGTTCCTCAGGGCTCTTCAGTAAGGGTCTGAAGATGGTTTCCTGTTGATGGAAGATGACTGCAACTTTTTGGTTAGTGTGCTGTGACGTGATTAACTGTCTGAAATTAATAACACTAACAATAATGATTTCAGGTCAGCTGAACTCCAGGAAAGTTTCATAGACTTAAGTCATGTAGGTCTACAAGGTTTCTGACATCAATGTGAAGATCTGAGAAATTAGATTTGGGATGTTTCTGTGCAGGGAGAGTCATGAATGATTCTATAAGAGGAGCTGCCTGAAAAGCATTGCATTGGTTACTTCAGAAGAAGCAAGGGAAGATGTGGAAGGGAAGTATAGAAGTATACAAAGACAGGAAAAAGGTTTGTGTTTGGCTGCCTACTTACTGAAGGAACAGCTTTCTTGTTTTTACCATCCTTCAGCTTTTACTAGTAACAACCATTTTATGAAAATATGTTTTCTCAAGTACTGATTTATAGATTCCTTTTTGTAATGCAAAACAAGAACCTTTCAAATAGTTATACTAACAACATGCCATGGACCTGGCTCTGTTCTGCCTCAGTTGTACTTTATATACTCTGCAGCATATATAAAAAATGAAAATTGGCCTAAACAGTCAACAACTGACTCCTCTACAGAGGGAACACCTCCAGATGCTGTATATGAGGGGGCTGTTGGCTCTGTATCATCAGCTTTTGGCCTCATTTTCCTCTATCAACACTTCAGGGAAAGCAGGGGAAGGGAGTGGTGGGAGGAAGCAAATTATGATTGATATGCACAGTGCTTCCGTGGCCCTGACAAGCAGAGCAGTCCCTATAAACCAGGACTGCCACTGGGAAATAGAAGAGCTCTAAGTCTAGTTTAACACATTTACTGTGTCAAAACAGAACATGACTCTCCTAGCACATAAGCATGAAAGGATAGCTGAACAAAATACAAGCTACATGCATCTCATAACTGGGCACTTGTCCTGATTCCTCAGAAACCTTGGCTTATGTTACCTTCTGTTACATAAGAAAGGTTTTCATATATTATTAGAATAAGAAAAAGCAAATGCAAGAGCTTGATATCAAATATTTGTCTTCAGAAATCTAGAAGTTTCACACACGCACGTAGTTTAGGTTATGCAGTATCCAATTGATTTGATTTTAAGCATTTATCTAAAAGATTCATTTTATTTTTCAGCACATTCTTCTTTGCCTGTGATTTGGGATATTTGTCAAGGAAAAAAGAACCCTATTGCATTAGTGTTTCTAGCTTATGCATTTTTTTTCTTGTAAGAGATTAGGACTTTAAACTTATTTTAATAAGACATGAATTGGAAAAGAAAATTGTCATTCAAATTCTGTGAAATGGAGTACTGCAGAAGTTTTTAGTCAGTTCCATTTGATTTGTTTCTTTTAATCTAATTGAAAACTGATGGTAATAGTTAAAATGTGTATTTGGAAAATATGTCAGGAAAATGTAATCTCAGCAGGTCTGATCAATGCTTTTCACAGTCTCTCTACTAACTCACAGAACATAAAGAGAACAATTTGATATTTGAGTGGACAGTATTTTTAACAGCACTTTAAAAGAGGAAAGGAAAAAATGGGGCACATTTGATAACAGATTACAGAACACATAATTTTGTACCTTTTCACCTTAAAATGTAACTTAAGTATTAGAACAGCACTGACTTAATATCACAGAATATGTAAGAACTATCAAATGATTACAAAGCAGAATTATTTGCATTTTCTCCATATGGTAAAAAGTAAACAACAATCTTGACACAAATCAGAGTGACTGTTTGACATTAGGATTTCTGCCAAAATGTAGGTGGTTGGGACAGCATTCATGTCTTCTTCTAAAAATATACAACTTGATTGTACTGTCAAAATATAAAGCAAAACTTCACACAGTTTTCTAACCTGATGTGCTAACAGTATCTGAATGTTCACAATCTAAATGTTGACAAGGTCTGAGAAAGGAAACATGGCTCTCGTAAGAATGGAGAATGGAGTGATAAATAGATGAAACAGAATCACAGAATCACAGAATTTTCTAGGTTGGAAGAGACCTCAAGGTCATCGAGTCCAACCTCTGACCTAACGCTAACAGTCCCCACTAAACCATTTCCCTAAGCGCTACATCTAAACGTCTTTTGAAGACTTCCAGGGATGGTGACTCCACCACTTCCCTGGGCAGCCTGTTCCAGTGCCTCACAACCCTTTCAGTGAAGAAGTTCTTCCTAACATCTAGCCTAAAACTCCCCTGGCTCAACTTAAGCCCATTCCCCCTCGTCCTGTCACCAGGCACGTGGGAGAACAGACCAACCCCCACCTCGCTACAGCCTCCCTTGAGGTACCTATACAGAGCGATAAGGTCGCCCCTGAGCCTCCTCTTCTCCAGGCTGAACAAGCCCAGCTCCCTCAGCCGCTCCTCGTAGGACTTGTTCTCCAGGCCCCTCACCAGCTTCGTTGCCCTTCTCTGCACCCGCTCAAGCACCTCCATGTCCTTCTTGTAGTGAGGGGCCCAAAACTGAACACAGTACTCGAGGTGCGGCCTCACCAGAGCTGAGTACAGGGGGACGATCACCTCCCTAGCCCTGCTGGTCACACTGTTCCTGATACAAGCCAGGATGCCGTTGTCCTTCTTGGCCACCTGAGCACACTGCTGGCTCATATTCAGCCGACTATCCACCATCACTCCCAGGTCCTTCTCTGCCTGGCAGCTCTCCAACCACTCATCTCCCAGCCTGTAGCTCTGCTTGGGGTTATTGCGCCCCAGGTGCAGGACCCGGCACTTGGCCTTGTTGAACTTCATGCAGTTGACCTCAGCCCATCGGTGCAGCCTATCCAGATCCTCCTGCAGAGCCTTCCTACCCTCAAGCAGATCGACACACGCACCTAACTTGGTGTCATCTGCGAACTTACTGAGGGTGCACTCGATGCCCTCGTCCAGATCATCGATGAAGATATTAAAGAGGACCGGCCCCAGCACCGAGCCCTGGGGGACGCCACTAGTGACTGGCCTCCAACTGGACTTGGCTCCATTCACCACGACTCTTTGGGCCCGGCTATCCAGCCAGTTTCTAACCCAACGAAGCGTACGCCAGTCCAAGCCAAGAGCAGCCAGTTTCTTGAGGAGAATGCTGTGGGAGACGGTGTCAAAAGCCTTGCTGAAGTCAAGGTAGACCACATCCACAGCCTTTCCCTCGTCCACCCAGCGCGTCACTTTGTCATAGAAGGAGATCAGGTTCATCAGGCATGACCTGCCTTTCATAAAGCCATGCTGACTGGGCCTGATCGCCTGCTTGCCCTGCAAGTGCTGCATGATGGCTCTCAGGAGGATCTGCTCCATGAGCTTTCCTGGCACTGAGGTCAAACTGACAGGCCTGTAGTTTCCCGGGTCTGCCCTCCGGCCCTTCTTGTAGATGGGCGTCACATTTGCTAGCCGCCAGTCGATTGGGACCTCCCCCGATAGCCAGGACTGCTGATAAATGATGGTTAGTGGCTTGGCCAGCTCCTCTGCCAGTTCCCTCAGTACCCTTGGGTGGATCCCATCCGGCCCCATCGACTTGTGCACATCCAAGTGCCGTAGCAGGTCACCAACCAGTTCTTCATGGATAATGAGGGCCACATCCTCCTCCCCATCCCCTTCCACCAGCTCAGGGTACTGAGTATCCAGAGAACATCCGGTATTGCCGCTAAAGACTGAGGCAAAGAAGGCATTGAGCACATCCGCCTTTTCCTCATCTCTTGTAACTAAGTTTCCCCCTGCATCCAGTAAAGGATGGAGATTCTCCTTAGTCCTCCTTTTTGTGTTGATGTATTTATAGAAACGTTTTTTGTTATCTTTAACGGCAATAGCCAGATTGAGCTCCAGATGAGCTTTGGCCTTCCTAATTTTGTCCCTGCACAGCCTCGCTACTTCTTTAAAGTCCTCCTTAGTGGCCTGCCCACTTTTCCAAAGCTTATAAACCCTCTTTTCCAAAGCTTATAAACCCTCTTTTTCCTCCTAAGATCAAGCCACAATTCTCTGTTGAGCCAGGCCGGTCTTCTTCCCCGCCAGCTCGTCTTTGGGCACGTGGGGACAGACCGTTCCTGCGCCATTAAGACTTCCCTCTTGAAGAGCGCCCAGCCTTCCTGGACTCCTCTGCCCTTCAGAACCGCCTCCCAAGGGACTCCACCAACCATTGTCCTGAGCAGCTCAGAAATCCCACATGAAGATTAATTAGGTGTCTGAAGATAAAGAATACCCATTAGTAGCAATAGTTAACTAAAAGGCATGCAAATGTACATAAATAGAATAATTTGTACTTAATTTCAAGAAAAGAGAACATAGTGGCTTTAGTGGCATATAGATAACAGATGACAAAAAGACAGAGTCTTCAATGAACTAACAATCTTTTTTTGGAGTTAGATGAAACACAGTAAAAATATTAATTTAATGAACAAGAATTTTCACACAATTTTTCATTAGTAGCTAGATTTTGATAGGTGCAAAACATTGCCAGCTTTACTTACTTAAATTTCCCTATTCTCTGAGGTGTCTGGAACTTCCAGCTCTGAGGCCCTTTTAAAACCTCACAACAGAGGATATGCAGCCTAGGTAGAATATTATATTTAGCACATAAAGATTGCTAAAGGTCATAAAAAGTGCCTGGAATTTTCAGCCTAAGTACCGTCAAAGTTCCAGTCTGAGAAGCCATTCTGTACCCAATTACATCAGGTGACATCTAGAGTCAATTTACAATTGACTTGTTCAAGATCACTGAGTTCTTTCAAACTGACCTACCTGAAAAAATCACAGAGGTAGATAAAACTCTATGGTAACTCTCTTTGTCATGAAAATTAGTTTATTTATCAGTAAGTACGGTGTGTGCCCAGCTGAGATATGATTTTTTCAGATGTAGAATTAGCCACGCGCAGTGAAAGACCTTCTTGCTGAAATGATGGCACATCCAGGGCAGTGCACACTTGATAAACTTCCACTGAGATCTTAGACAGGCACTGAAGGAGTGTTTGTCATTATAGTTACAGACCTTTCTGGCAGAAAATAAAATTTCATCATCTTGAGAGCTCCAGGTACAAAAGATTCTCTGACAGGAGAAAAACCTATCTTGGTTATCCAGCAAATTCAACCTCTGTTCAAATGTTGCCTTTGAATCCCTTTAAATGCAGAGGTGAGAAGCTATGTAGTATGCATGGTATCCACTCTTCTTTGTTTAGCATTGACAAAGATCACACCTGCAAACAAATACCATTCCTGAAATAAATGCAGATGAACATTTAGTAGTGAAAGACATGCTACTGAAAGAACAAAAGAAAGAAAGAACTAACAGGAAGGAAGGAAGGGAGGAAGGAAGGGAGGGAGGGAGGGAGGGAGGGAGGGAGGGAGGGAGGGAGGGAGGGAGGAAGGGTGACATTAATGTGCAATTATTTATTCTATTTCATGTAAAGGAAGAAATATTTTTTCATCTTTGTAAAGATCAGGTTGTCCAGAAAGGTTTTGGAGTCTCCATCCTTCAAGAGTTTCAAAAGTCACTTAAACAAGGCAACAAGGCTCTGAGCAACCTTATACATCTTTGAAGTTGTCCCTGCTCAGAGCAGGGGGAGAAAGAGAGAACATTTGGGTCCCATTCAACCTAAATCTTGCTATGATTGTGTGGCTTTATTTATCAATAAGAGGAGAAAGAACAAAATGAGAAAAGCTGTGGGGAAAAAAAAAAAAAAAAAAAAAAAAAAAGATGTGAGAAAATTCACAATTCACTCTCCCTGTGGAGAGGTTGAGCCTTGCCTGTCAAAAGTTCCCATTTTCTCCTAACCAGGCCTCTAATGTTAAATACTTAATTATCGTGTTTCATTCACCTGCTATCATCTTATGGAAAAATGGAAGCTGGAGTATGCAGTTGTCATGTTGGTCTGCTTAGCATTAGTGCAAATAGCAAAAGGATGTTCTCGGTATATAGAGAAGTAATTAGTTAGAGGAGTGACTATATTACTTTGTGGTATAAAAAATCAAGCCTGGAATTCCTTTAGCCAGGAATATAATTATTAGTAGTTGTCACAGATTCTGCAAATGATTTGCTAATGTCCTGTCAGGTCACTAGTTATTTCATGTTCTTAAAGAAGGAGGCACTGTCATGCACAGCTTGCCATCTTAGTTCATTTTCTGCCTAGGCTGGCTATGATCTAAGTTCCATGACAGAGATAATAATGCTGAGAATCTGAATAATAATGCTAAATATCTTTCCTCCTGTCAGAAGATATACCAAATCATGTCTGTAGCTCTATTGTCCTGGGGAAAATGCTTGCAGAGGCATGCTTCTTCATTTTGTTGCTTGAGTTTTGGTGGGCTACTGCTGTGATCTGCTTCCTGACTGGCCTCTGGGAACATTGCATTCAAGGATTCTTTGTACTGAACTCCACACATGTAATTGTTTTGGAAGCAGTTCCTAACCGGGAAGTAAAGCTTAAATGGAGCCATTACCAAACTGCAATAGCTCGTTGTCCTCCAAGCACATAAATATAACCACATGACTGTCATCCCTCCACCTCTTACACACCTGTTGCTGGCAGGTATGAATCAGCATGTATGCAAACCTCTTCCAATCCATGAGTATGTACATGCATAAAATCTCCCTTCTCTGTAACACACCCATCTTTTTCTGCTGCATACACTCACTGCCTTCCCTCCTTCCTTTCCATTGGTACAACAGCTAATACTTTCTGACTTCAATTATGCTGCCTTTCTTCCATTCATGTGTGCCCCTCAGAGGCAGAATTGTCTGTCATATGATTTTCTGGCAAAGAAAATAAGAGGAGTCTGTTTTATTTATTATTTTTTTTTAGAACAAATGCATTCAGATTTAATTTTGTATTGTGAGTATAGTACTTCGCACAAAATTTCCCTTGACAGTTACAGCTGGCCAGGCACAAAATGCCAGCAGTACATCAAACCTCTCCAGTCCTGGTCTTATTTACATTTACAACATGCTCAGTTTTCACATCCATTGAATCCTTTGGCTTTGTTCAGCTGGCAAGTAAACGTTCCTATTATCGTATTTTTGATAATGTGGATAGTTCCATGAGTATGTTTGCCAGGAGTAGAAGGTAAATTAATCATGATGGAGTAGCAATTTGAGGCAGAAGCATTCCCTTAAAGGAGTTACCTAGAAGTCAAATTCCTCTGAATTCTTAAGTCAGATTTCATTAGTAGACAAAATATTCAACACCACTGCCTCATTGCTCAGTACAGGACTCCATTTGTTCTCTTGTCTTTGGGACAGTCCTTCCTGATTTGTTTTGCAGTCCAGATCCTCTTCTGTAGCTTCCTGGACTGAGGGCACTGGGTACAACCACCTCTGCACTTCAACGAGGCTCTCTTCTTTGCTGTCAGCTCTAAAACTAATCTAATTATGAAACAAGAAAAGGATATGAAACTAGGAAATTAAAGTTTCTGGGCACTAAACTACTATAAATATGGTAAGCTTAAAGTATTTCTTCAGTATTCAGTATTTTGTCAAACAGTTTAATACATTATATTTCCAGATAGATCCACTTTTTTCACCTTTTTTATTTTTTTTTAGCCTCTATATTATTAAATGCTTTTTAATATTTTTGGCTCTCTGACTGTTGAAATGTTTTCTCTGCTACTAGCTATGACATCTTGAATCACAGTTGACAGAGATGAAAGAAATGAATGAAAGGCCATGGGATTGCTTCCCTCAATTCTGCTTACTGATAAATAGAAAATTCACTCTCTTGTTAACTTGTTCACATTCAAATGAATATTTAAAAATTTTCTTCATAAAAGTGAAATAATTGGGAAAATGCAACATAACTCAGTACTGCTACAGTAGAACATTCTAATTTTGCAAAATGATGCAGTGGGCAGTCAAGAGATATGCTCAGTTTTGTTTCTGCAAGTAGATATCAAAATAGATGTGCTGAGAAAAAGAGCATTAAAAAATGTTGTCCTGCTTCATTATTTCTTTTTGTGGTTTATTACCTTTCTTACACCTTTCTATGAGGAGAAAGAAGCAGTTTAGTTTGTGAAGCTTTTGGAGGCTGTCTGTATGTTTATTATTAATTTTTGCAGTCCAGCTACTATATGCCAACCACAAGGGGTGGCAACCTCCAACTAGTGGCCAGTGGAATGACTCCTGTAGCAAACAAGACCCTTCTGTCTCTGAAGAGTTATAATATGCCTCCTCATAAGGTGACAGGGCAGGATATTCAAGTACTCAAGAGGCTGAAGCTTTCTCTCTCCCTTTGACAACAAAATCATGAGGAAGTTGTAAGCTAACACCCACTGATGTTTATGTCAGCTTCCATCTGCAGGAACCTCCCAGGCATCAAATACAAAGGATTTATTCCAAATCAGTACATATCATGCTAGCAAAGCACACTATTATGGTAGTGAAAGAAATACAGGATGGGACCTTTATATTCTGGAGTTTTGCTCTTAGCAGTCCTGGGAGATTCTGGATGGCTGCTTTACAGCATGCCATTCCAATTACCATCACAGATCTGCAGCTCTGGGAATGCCCTTACTACCCTAATTGGGGCCCCGAAGTCTGAGACTGGTGTAAACAAATGACCTATGTCTTTATATTCTGGCTGAAAATGATCTCATACATGAGGTGGGAATAGCAGGTAATCAGCTCCCAATAAGGGGTCACATCGCTGTTAAGGCAAGGAGGACCTCATTTTCTCCATCTATCCCATGTAACTTCTCCAGAGAAATGGAAGCCATGAGAATCTAATGAGATTCTAACATGCCATTTTTCACAAGCAGTAAACACACACAAACCTTCAAATTTAAAAGCAGTTGTGTGAACGGTCATTGTGCTGATTATACTGATTTATTGGTGCTAATGGCACTGACTCTGTGAAGCTAAATTGCATGAGACTACAATTACTGGAATTGTTTACTTCTTCAAAAAGATCACAATTTCTGTAATAAAAATAGAAGATTGGTGAAGAAGAGAAAGACATCCAGAGACATGGCAGGCATTCCTACTGGAAAGCTTGGTTTACATCCAAGGTATTAAGTCAAATAAAGACCAGGAATATTGGGAGTATCTAGAAATCAAAAACAAGTTAAAAACACTCAGTGACTTATTGACTTAGGATGACTCAAACACTATAACCAGTTTTCTTCTATAACTATTTTGTTTATTTCAAATAAGCAAAATTATTTTTATTTTTAGAAAATATCATCTCAGCAGAGCTCACATTAAGAAAGAAGTTATGAAGTTATGGAATATAAAGCAACGTGTCATAACCATTTTCAATGGAAATCTAAAAATAAAGACAGAAAAGCATACATTAAGTGAAATGTTGAAAAAACACTTCATGTATTTTCAGCATCAGATGGAGGAGCTTTAGTCTCCTATAAGAATAAATCTGTTGGAGTTTTTTTTTTCAGTGACTACACGGGGAAAGGAACATAAATTAATTTCTGTTTGGTCTTTTTCTTTTGGGAGTAATCCTTTGGGTCTCTGCAGGTAGACTTCAACCTTTGTATTTTCTGTACTCTGGCAAGTCTTCCCAAGCTCTGTTCTTGACCTCTTGGTCATTTGCATATCTTCCATTGTTGATTTTATCTGTCTATTTTATCTGTCCACGGTTTCAGACATCACATGTGCCTGACAACAGTCATATATATGCATATGTAGTTGACAACAGTCTACTACAAGCATGTATTCAGTCTTTTCTCTGTGATTGCCTCTTTTTCACCCTGTTCTAAAGGTTTCTGAGGAGCTCAGTCTCCAAGTTTTCAAGCCTGTCATAAGCATTCCCACTAGTTTTGCTGCTCTATTCCAAATTTTTTCTTCTGCATTTCCTAGGCCTAAACTAGAGAGGAAAAGCACAAAAAGAGAAAGATTCAAACAACCCTTTTATTATATAATGCAATTCACTCACAGTCCTGTGATCTGACAGCATTAATATGAGAAACTTGCTGGTTTTCTGGGGAATTTCCTTTGCTGTTTTATCCTCCTGTGCCTACCATTTAATGTTTTAATAAAATTTGATGAAAAAGCTCTTTTCTAATCAAAACCATATGCAATATACCTTTTTTTTTTTTTTTTTTAAATTCTGTATTTTAAACTTGTGAGCCAATTGGCACAAAAGAGATTATTTTTCTCTGGAAGACCATTCTGTTTTCAAATTGAAATGGAAGTTACACACCAACTGAATGAAAATGATCTGTATTTTTTGGACCATATAATAAAACTGAAAAGTCCTAAATTTGGGGTGGGGGTTAGTTTTCTTCACAAATGCTTCAATTTCATACTAAATATTGCATTCTTTGGTAGATTGCTGGAGATGAAGTGCATTGCAGGGATAAAAGAGAAAGGCTCATTTGGCAAAGTGGCAGGTAACACAATATATCTACCTACCCCACTTAAGAGACTAATAAGATTTGCTACATTCTGGGAAAAAAAAATAAAAATAAATAAATTAATTAAAATCCAGTGTGTCCCTCTTTTGTCCAAGTATGTTAATTCTTATTTGTAGGAATAGATAGAAGACAAAAGAAATAAAATCATATTAAATCTCTGAGTGTTTCAAACTTTGTGTTGGCATTCATTCTTAATTGAAAGAGTTCCAGTCAGTCTTCCACAGAATCTGCCTTGATCACAATAATTATTAGCTCACAAGAAAATGCCTACTTGTATAATACAGGCTATCATACATCATCTTTTTTTTTTTTTTTTTTTCTCAGACAGCTGCTCTTTTTCTTTCCTTTGAATACATCCAGGCAGATTTTTCATAGCTGCAGCCTGGAGCCAGCTTTTGTTTTTCCTGTGGGGAAAGTCAGGAAAGGAGGTGGAATCAACGACAAATGGATGCTGGAGAATAATTTGAGTCCAGGGGTGGGGGAGGAAGGAAGAATTATCAGCAATTTTAAAAACAGAAAGAAAAGGAGTTGCAGAGTAATAGCCGACAGTAGACATGTGGGCTAAAGATGGGGGTTGAGAGCAAAGGGGTGGAGGGAGGTCTAAGCGGGAGCAGAAGCAGAGAGGGTGGGAGGAGATACGGGATGAATATGGGGACTGGGGTGGGGAAGGGGGAGCAGTCCTGTGGCCAGAAGAACACGCATTGGTACATATGCATGTTTCCAGCTGGGGACCGACGAGCTGGAAAGCAGTTTTGCAGAAGAAGACCTGGTGGTCCTAGTGAGCAACACATTGAACATGAGCCTGCAATGTGGCCTTGCCATGAAGAAAGACAATGGGGTCCTGGGCTGCATGGGGAGGATTGCTGCCAGCGCATGAAGGAAAGTGATTCTTCTTCTCTGCTGAGCCCTGGTGAGGCCACACTTGAGGTACTGCATCCAGTTACGGGATTCTCAGTACAAGACACACATGGAGCTACTGCAGCAAGTCCAACAAAGGGCCACAAAAAGTGATCAAGGGCCTGGAGTACCTTTCCTATAAGGAAAGGCTGAGAGAGCTGGGACTGTTCAGTCTGGAGAAGAGGAAGGTCAGGGAGGATCTCACCTGAAGGGAGGATGCAAAAAAGACACCCGGTCCCACTGATAGGACTACAGGCAGTGAACATGAACTGAAACACAGGAGTTTTCCTCTGAACATCAGCAAAACAGTTTTTCACTGTTTGGGTGACTGACCACTGGCACAGGTTGCCCAGAGAGTTTGTGGAGTCTCCCTACTTAGAGATATTCAAAATACATCAGGACATGGCCCTGTGCAATTTGCTCTATGATGCCCTGCTTACTCCAGCAGGGCAGGGGTTGGACCAGATCATCTCCAGAGGTCCCTTCTAACCTCAGCTGTTCTGGGATTTTGTGAATCTAAGGGGAATGGAGTTTTAGGAGCAGATCTTTAGGATGGTTACAGTATAAGAATTGAAATTTGGAGTTCTTATAGACAAGAGCACTTAAGGTTTGTTCTGTAAAAAGTAGCCTGGTGCTCAGGAAGTGTAAACTGAAAAAACAGGGATTCTAGGTGAGAAAGATGAGATGTAAGTGATGCTATTCCCATTTCTGTTTTGGAGACAGATGAACCTGCATAGCTGTCCACATCCAATACACAACACTGAAAGGCAAAGAAGCTAATTTGCCATCTCTCTTTAACATCTGAGAACACAGTAGCTTTGTCAGGCTTTTTCAGCTAGTTTGTTAGAGCAGTGATTTGGGCCTACTGTACTGATGACAAGCTCACCTGCCTTCATACGCATGTGCACACACACACACACACACACACACACAATCCCTGCTCCTGTAATCACTTACTGCAGAGTTAAAAGCATTGTGCTCTGAAAGGAAGCTTGAAATAATGATTATTGCACTGACTGTAACACTAGCTTTAACAGCAACACCAAACATAAATTGCTAATGCTGACAGGAGTGGCACATTTTTGAAAGTCTCAAGTAAATCTGACAGGAGAAGCCCAAATGCATAGCTTTTTTCCATTTTTACCCTGACATATGATGGGTCTTCCACTGCTGATGTGCTATTCCTACTAGCATTTTTAAAGTTTTACCTCTGTTTATTTTTTTAACCTAAAGGTGTTTTAATGCACATTCAGTTTTATTTGTATGACATACATGTATATCTCTTATCTCCTTTGAGAGGCAGAATTTATTAACACAATGAGTGATTCTTTGTGATAAGCAATTGTGTAAATGGAACAAATGAATTAAAAATAAATAAATAAAATCTGAGAACAACATGTGGGGTTCAGGTAAAAGAAAAAAAGAAGTTAGTTACCATGTTTATCTTACTGAAAAACTTGTACCCCTTTCTTCTGTGGCCTAATTCTCTCCAATTTTCAATTATTAATAGTACTTGATTACTCAATTTTTATATCTTCTGAGTTTTTCCTTTCAATATCATCCTCCACTGGGCTAAATACTGCAGGTATGTGAAAAGAGAGGCCTACTTAACAGCCCAAATCTAAATGAAGAGTTTTATTTCTCTCTAATTCTCACAGACTTACAGAAAAGAAAAAAAAAATCTGGAAAAAAAAAAAAAAAAAAGTCTGGCCAGCAGGATGGAACCCCAAAAGCCAAATGTCTTAAGTTTCTGAAGTGTTTCTTTCCACTTTGCTGAATGCCCTCTACTATAAGGCTATGTCTAATGTAAGAAGACAACCAGGCCTTGAAGCATAAAATATTGACTCAAAGCACGGGGATGGGTGGGACTTCATGGAATATAACCATGGCAAGATAAAAGCACTGGCTCATTCCCAGGCATCAGGCCTCCATTCCTGGGCTGTGATGGTGGCAGGAGAATCCCAGTGTTCATTAGAAAGCATTACAGCTCTTCCCCTTAAAGCTGTGAAGAAAAATCCATGGGAGGTATGAAGTCATTGAGGGGAACTAACTGAGAAGGAATGACATTCACTGCCTAAATTAACCTTCTGCATGGAAAAAAAGCGGGGAAAACATGCATTGCAAGAGGAAAGAAGCACTAAGAAATGCATCAAAGTTCTTGTGCTTAGGGTACATATCCGCTGCAGTTTCAGCATGGTTATGACAGATTTTCTTAATAAGAAGCCAACCTAGTTTTAGAAGTATGGATTTCTTACAACTTATCACCCAATAATTCATGAAACAGACTTCAGATCTCACTATTCTTTGTAGTCCTGCCAGACACACCTCAGAAGACTATTTAAGAACAGCAAATAGCATGGCAAATTTACTGACCTACTTTGGTAAATTATTAACTCGCTGAGGTAAGGAAGAGAGGACTAGTGGGGGTGACATACCCACTGTGGCACTATGTCTGCATCTCAAAGTGGTATCTTTCATGGAACTGTGACACACTGTTGCTGCTGATTGTTGTCGGAGATGACACTGCTCCTAATCTTGAGGGAAGATGACAAAAGACTCTCGTATTTTTGGAAGAAAATGTGTTTGCAATGGGTACCTTTTTTTCTGTTTAAAGGCGGTTGACTGAAGTTAACAGGAGCAGAGGGAAGAAGGAAGAGTGCAAATATCATTATGAAGGTTAAAAGCTATGTACTGTGGCTCCTTTATATGGGTTATCAGATAGCAGCTCAACCAGCAGAAAGTCTGATTTATTCTTAGCCATTGGTGTAATACAGGCAGTAAATTAAGACAGTCTTACTTCAGGAAAAGTATATAAATTCTCTGGAGCAGAACCACAAAATGTGAGGCAATGCTCCATTAGGGTAATAATCTCCTCCCTCAGCTCTACATGGCCTTTTCACTCAGGATTCACCACCCTTGATAGCAGATTTGCAAAAAGGATTTCAGATGCAGAACACTATTTCACCCTTCTTGGTTTGAAACTATGGGGCAGATGAGGCTGGAATCATTCATGCAAATGTTTGGAAGCATGCATGCGTAGTAAAAACTATACCTGGATTACAGAGTGACAGAATTAGTGGGTCCTGTAGAATCTTGAATATTTCTTGGTAGAAATATACCTGAGGTGGATGCTGAATGTCTAGCCACATTGTGCTTTCTCTGTTGTTCATGAGGAGTAAGAGAAGGTTTCAGTACCCTGAGCTCACTCCCAGATGTGTACTGCCAACACCAAGGAGAGAGCCGATTCAGTTTTCAAAACCTTGAAGCAAGACTAGGCTCAAGTCTGGGGCATAGATCTGGAAGAGGAAAGCTCTGTAATTCACATCAACAGCCAAGCTACAGACTTGAACTACAAAGGCTTTGGCTATAGGATTTCTAGTCAAATGCGGTACAAAAGCACCTGAACTAAAGGCAGTCTAAGGGGTGGGAGAAACTTCAATGATTAAACAGGTCCTGGACACTAATGGGCCAGGGTTATTATCATCATTTCTACTGCTCCTTTTGGGTATTCTTGCTAGCTTCACAGATGACATTGATTCAGGACTGGCTACAGTACAGGCTAGCTGGCACAAGCTTTTCCAAAAGTACCATTTTTTATTTGGGTTTCTGTTGGTTAGTTGTTTTCTTGTTTTCTTTGTTTGTTTTGTGCTTTATTATTTTGTTTTGTTTTGTTTTGTTTTGTTTTCCAGCTGATGTAATTTCCTGGTCCTATGTTAGGCCTTGTCTATTCTTTGTAGGGAACTCCATCCTCCTTTTTCGAACTACAGTGTTCTGATGGCTGCTTGATGCTGAACTTATTTTTGATTTATCCACTGGATATCATTTTGGATCCTTTCCATGTGTAACTGATACAACTATAGCTGATACAGATAATTTCACCATAGGTGAATATGTCTGACCTTGACTTTAAGCACCTACCCTGAATCTTGCCCTAGGCTGGAGGCCTAGACTGGGCTACTGGTTATAGACAGGCAAAGAATAGGCACCCCTCATGCTGGTTGAGTCCCCTAGGCAAACCTGAAGTTGTATGAGTAAAAAACATGAGATATATATGTTGGCCGAAATAACACATCGTGCATTGTGCAAATATGGTCTTCTCATACATGAGATTCTAAGGGAATGATCAGACAAAAAACACTTCAGTACCTGAATGTCTAGTGGGATGAGGTCTTTGACCCACCAGTCCAAGTAGCACTAGCTCATAAGAAGACTTCCACTACATTGTCACTGATAGTGTGTAGTCTCCACCAGTGAAGGAGTAGCACCCAAACAGGATCCTGTTCACCTTGCTTTTATTCCCAATACAAAGCTAATGAACAAAACAATTAACAATTAATAAAAACATCTAATGAAATCTGGAGACTCAAAATTCAACTGGATATGACCCTAAAAAACCTGACTGAAGTTTTATGTTACTTTGAAGTTGTCTCTGGTTAGAGCAATGTGTTAAGACTAGAGGTCCCTTCAAGCTCACACTGTTCTATTTAGAAGCTGTCTCCTAATTAGTACTGTTTTTCAGTCAATTTGCCAAAGGAAAAAAAAAAATGTTACAATAAAAATGATCAGTGGTCAGTAAGAAATTAACAATACCAACCTACTGTGATTTTGAGTTTATAGTTTGTTTTCCGATTGTTCTATCTACAGATGGCTGCTACCTGCTGAGTCTTTTTACATTTATTGAGGGGTGAAAGACTTTTATTTCAAATGACTGTGCAATATATTGTCATTTCAAATGGCATACCACATAGTGTGTTGTCTGTTCATCTCTTCCAGCCATCTACCAGTTTCACTATTTATTTTCCCCTGAATGCTTCTTTCTTCTTGCTAGAAGTATAAACTAAAACCTTCTCATACATCAAAGTAATAAATATATATTTGATCCTATCCAAGCACATTTCTACTAGTTAGAACAGTTACTGACATTGTCCAGATTAAGTAGAATACCCGTTAAATCGTAGTGAGTCCTGAAGTTATAGTAACACAACAGAAGTTATGTTATGTAACAGAAATAGTCAATGGCTTTCCTCCTGCAGTAATTATCACTGCATCCATACTGCCTCCAGCACCTCATCTAAGGTGCACGTGTTTCTACCTTCACTCTCTATTGCATTGTCCAAAATGAGTTGTTTTATTTCTGGGAGAAATTTTGTTGAGTGATGTCACTGAAGGAGATCATGGACACCACTGGACTGTGATAACAAGCAAATTGGCATTAGATAATACTGTATATGAACTCTAGCAAATTTTTGCAAGAAAATTCTCTTTCACAAGATGAACACCATTTCCTCCTTTCCTATATTGAAGTGTCTGGTAGTAGTGCCTCCCACTACGATATGCCAAAAGTATAGGGCAACAAGTGTATCAATCATACAGGATTGTACTTTTGCAGGCATTCACAATAAATTCACATAGACATATTTTTATGTCTAGATGAGCTCCATAGTCTGTTTCTGGAAAGGTCAGAACTAGGATACATTCACTTGATGTGTCTCACTGGCGAAAGGAGCTTGTAGTTTCTCCTGTTTTATGATGTTCCTGCTGGGAGATGGATTGATAAAAAAAATAAATAAATAAATAAAATATAAAAAAAGAAAGAGAGAGAGAGAAGAGAAGAGAAGAGAAGAGAAGAGAAGAGAAGAGAAGAGAAGAGAAGAGAAGAGAAGAGAAGAGAAGAGAAGAGAAGAGAAGAGAAGAGAAGAGAAGAGAAGAGAAGAGAAAAAGAAAAAGAAAAGAAAAGAAAAAAGAAAAGAAAAGAAAAGAAAAGAAAAGAAAAGAAAAGAAAAGAAAAGAAAAGAAAAGAAAAGAAAAGAAAAGAAAAGAAAAGAAAAGAAAAGAAAAGCAGCTTAAAAAGTCTCTTGGAGGTAATTTCCTCCCGCCCCCCCCCCCCCCCCCCCCCCCCCCCCCACACCTCATAAGAGAGTTTTGCTTTTACTGTTTGAAGTGTTTCATTTAGAACATGAAGAAATCATATTTAACATTCTGCATATGTAACTTTATGGCCCTGATAGCATGTCATACATAGGTAAAGAACAAGTCTTTGCATATACAAAATACACATTTTTCTAGAAAACGGTACTAACATACACTGTGTAATTAACTTACCTTTCTTCTTGCTGCCATTGGGATAAGACACTGTTGAAGATTACTTAGTGTTAAGAAAGTGAATTTTGGAAGTTTTCATCTGGTAGTAGGGCTGGCTAGAACACAATTACTTGATTTACACACACACACACACACACACAAAGGTTTTGACATCTGTTTCACAAAAAAACACGATGTTAGGTTTTCATGATGAAGTTGTGGGTGCAAAAAGAGACCAGAGTAGTAATGTTCTCTAAGGATGTACACTGAATGACTTTTGGATTTTTCTTGCTGACTCTTGTTCCCTGTATTTGATTAAAACATTTACTGGACTACAGAGAGACTGAACCACTAATTAAGTGACTTTGTTTGGGATCTAGGAAGCTGCTGGAGCAGATAATGGCAGAAAATACTTCATTATAATATACTCATTTTTCCAATTAATAGCTTAGCACCATCTTCAGTCAAACAGAAACCTAAAATTACCAACTGTGATCACTGAAAAAAAACTTAAGTATAATTAATGGAAAATCTGACCAGAAAAAAATTAAGCTGAGATTAAAGATCTTTGTTAGTAATCATGTCATAAAGAACAGCTCCAAAATATTTGTTATGCTTAATATTGTACCATTCCTAATGGTATATACGTACACGGACATTTGCTTATCCATTTAAATAAACTTCTGATTATATAACTTGCATATAGCCTATTATACTCATGAACACAAGGAGTCTAACCATTCAGGCATGCAAATGCAATCAAAATCTCCATTTGGTTTTTGAGGGAGACAGAGGGTGTTCAGTTAAGCATTTTAAACTGGTAAAACCTGTCTATCACATTATAATTGGCTCTAATTAATACTGCCAGGAGCTACAGCTATAAAAATCTTTACCAAACACTGAGTCACACTTAAACTGGTGCAAAACCCTTCTCTTGCCCAAGCAAATATTAGAGAAAATCACTTCCAATGTGTTCCTTAAAACTGAAAGCTAATTGATGACTCTAAGGGAAGACAAATGTATGAGCATAGAAGAAGCCATTTTGTTGAAATCACATCCATGTAACATTGGATGTATTTTCCAAAATGGTCAAGACAGATTTGAAAATTCACATACATAATGCATCTATATATGATTAGCCAGAATAGAAAAGGGAAGCACCATCCTTTAAAAGATGAAAAAGTGGGATGTGAAGAAGTGTGCCTATGTTATAGGCTGTACCATATTCAGCCAACCCTGTGGCAAATTAAAACAGTGAGGGAAAAAAAGAAGAAAAAGGAAAAACAAAACAAAACAACAAATAATAATTTGCAAAAACCTAACTGTTATCCACTGAAATGTTTTTTTATTTTTTCCAACCAGAAAGACACACTGTGCTCCTACCCAGACACAATAAACTGGCAGCTGCTGGAGGCTGAAGCCACCTCCTTGCTCGGGGTTACTCTCTGCACCAAACAAGGGCACCTACACCTCCCAAGGACTGTGACGCACAGACAATCCACACTGGAGGAAGAAGTGTCTTACTCTATAAGTGAAAGATTTAGTTTAAATATAAGAAATTGGTAACCCCACCTGCAGCCACTGGCTTTGATGCCCCTGCCATCATTGGGATTGACTCTCTTGACTGCTGTAGAAGGATTGACAGGGTTGGAAGGCTTTGAGTCTTTGGAATAGACAGTGCAGGTCCTGCATTTGCTTAGGTAGACCTAGTTATCATTGCCAATTGACCAATTGATTTGCCAAAAGCAGAATCAGCCCAATTGAGGGGCTGGCAGTGAAAATCAAATCTCAGTTGCTTCTCTCAGAAAACATGGGTTTCATCCAAAATGCACGCACTTTACAACCGTGGTGTTTGTCCTGCTCAGAACATTGCAGACTAGTGGTTAATTATTAACTTTGAATTATGTCACACCCCTGTTAGCTGCTATATTTCTGGACATGGTACAACAATTGTTGGAGCTAGAGGCTAAGTATATATCTGGTATATTACAGCTGGTGTTGCAAACTTCTTTCTTAAAATTCTCAGGCCAAAGAAGCAAGACTCCCATTTGCCTTCTCCCAGAACAGCATGCAATACATTTGGAACCAGCTGCCTCAGTGGTAGAAAGGGTCCTACAATTTCCTATGGCATTACCCATGAAACAAGCAAGACATCTCTGAAGAACTTTTTCAACACACTGATGACATACCTACTGAAGAAACAACACCAAAAGAGAAACTAAGGAGAGAATAATCATTGCCTTCTTCTCAAAGAGGCCACCCCTACAACCCTCCACTACCAAAATCTTGCCACATAATCCCACTACAGAGGTCTGTAGAAAGCCTGTGGCCTTCTACAGATAATGGAAAAATGCTATTTACTCAGCTACATATGTACTGTGTTGTCATGGTCATGGAGCATGGGTGAGGTAGAGAAATAGGGATGATGGTCTACATTTGGGAGTTTGTGATTCTGAAGGTTATATCTGTTGCTACATAACAGTAAGCAGCCCAGAACTGCAAATAACCCAAACATTAACTCTCAAACAATGCACCTTCAACTAGTCAGACTTATTATTTTTTTTATTTGAATATCTAGTTGAGATTGTGACATTTATTAAAAAAAAAAAAAAAAAAAAAAAAAAAAAAGAGACCTGTGGTCTTTACTAGTACAGGCAAAAGTGAATCTTGTTGTTTTGTTGTTACAAATTTTGTTGCTACAAATCTTGAAAAGGAAATCATTTCATAGTGCTTTTAATGTCCAACTCCCCCTTCCCCCCCCCCCCCCCCCCTTTATTTTTTTCCTAAAAATATTTAGCCAGTGAGAGAAAAGAAAATAAATTGGAATGGGCAGCTCCAGCCCACACTATTTTCTTAAACAGTAGATATATCTGAACCTCTTTTAGAAATGCTGGACTAATCTTAGTCCTGCTTCAACAAAGATTCTCTGAAAGGAGGGAAACAGATGGGACTTATACTTTGTTGATTACTGTTATTTCCAAGTTCAGACTATAGACCAAAGTTCCCTCATGAGGATGCTTAAATAAAAATGGAAACAAATCTATCATAGCATGGGTTTGGACAAAGATGAAAGGAAAGTCTAAAAAGGAACTGGGTTCAAAACCTCAATCCAAAAAAATCCTAACCCCAGCACATGGCAAAATTTTGATTTCAGTGATTAGGCATTCACTGCTTAGGTTGCGCCTTAAAGTACTGAAAAGTAGCGGTAAATTAAGAATGCCCTCAGGCAAAAAGAACACAATACTGGTCTATGAATTCTGGGAAAAGGAAAAAATACTTAAAAATCAGTTCATCTCCAAGTTTGTGGCTGAAATGGGCTGTAGAAGTTTTATGGACACACAGACACCCCCAGATTTCTGTTTATCAAAGGCAAGAGAAAACAACAACAACAGCAACAAACTAAATAAACAAAACAAGCTTTTAAAATACTGCATAGTGGTAGCTTCAATGTCAGAAAGTTAGTCGGCATCGATGGAGCATGCAATTAAAATGACAAGATGAAACCTGATTGCAGCAGAATGCTCAGCGCAGTGAAAAACAATATCATTTTGGTAGGGGATTTGATATCCCAAATGTGTTTAGCTAAGCATTCCTGGAAGATGAGAGGGAGGTTATGTGAGAAACAAATGAAAATTCATACATGTAGGTAATTTTAAATATGTTTTATTTAGAGACTGAATAGTCTGATTTCTTTTAATTTAAAAGATAATCAGAGTAGTATAGGTGAAATTATCTAGAAAACACCTATGAGACCTGATGTTAGTAAATATAATTTGACAAGGAACTATGTATGTTTCTGTATATAATTATATTTATTTGCATGTGCACATATTTATAGACCATAAACCTTGGAGATTAATTAAAGTTAATGGAGAATCATGGGTATGAAAATAATTGTTATAGGATGAATTAATTCACAAGCTCTGCAGCTCCCTTGAAGCCTAAAAAGTAAAGCAGCCTCATGTCAGCAATCCCATTTGCAAGGTAAAAGTTATATGCAAATTACAGAGATGCAATAAGATGCCCCTGAAAATTCTAATGGTTCATTATTATTCCACAGGGGACATGATGCACAATGAAAGAGACTCAACTGGTGCTCCCTAAATACTAACGAGAAAAGTTGACTTAACTGAAAACTTCTGCAGCCTGACTTGTCAGTGGGCCTGCATACACTTCAGGACATACAGTTCTTTATTTCTTGATGGTACGAGTCCACTCCGAGGGTGGCTGTTTTCTGACTGATGAGCTATCTTTTCACTAAGCACAGGAATGAGCCCTTCACAGGAATGTGCTTCACACTGGATGGAGGCCACACTTCCTAGGTCCTAGACAAGCAGTCAAAACTAGGAGTTCTTGTGAAGAGGGTATGTGATGTCTTCTCAGAGTGTTAGTTTTGCTTACTACTGATGCAGTTACAGCTGTAAGACTTGAATTTGCTGCTGTGAGATCTGTAAATATCTTCTTGAGCTGGGATCTTGAGGGTAAGCATCATTCTATCTCGCTTCTGGATCCTGGTAAGCCTTTAGCAGGAACTAGACACACAAAGGCCGTGTGTCTAGTTCTGAATAGGGTCCAGGCTATACACATAGACAGATAGATAGACGAATAGGGTCCTGAGATTTCCCTGCCTCCCTGTGTTCCCAGTGGGAGTGTCCAGAAACAAGTCTTTTCCCCTTCCCTCAGGAGGCTCAGGAAGCAGGACAATTCCTAGAGATTTTATTTGCCATTTGGGAGACCACTACCCTAAAAGACATGAACATATTTCATTAACTCCAGTACTGCTGAGTCTACAAAATACTTGGGGTGTTTGCCATCGAAAATACAGTCCTGCATAAGTATATTTAGTTGGTTAATAACAAGAAAACAGAAGTAAATAGAATATAGAGTAAAATAGGAAATAAATTTTGCTAAGATTTTTAAAGACCATGCATTGTTCCATCTTAAGCTCCACTGTAAATGTTATGTTGAAACCTGTTATTGAAATGTCTAAGATACAGCTTTTGCTAAAGAACATGGGGTTTTCTAAGAGTTTGTTTCACAGTTATTCATAATATTCAGATTCCAGTTGTTATGTTTTATACAATTTATAATGCATTCCCATTTGTCAATACTATTTACAAGATTCAACTAAAGAAATCTGTGGCAAGCTCTCTCTGTACTTGATTGAGAGCTATTAACACCTATTTATAATTGCATTTTATATGCAATTTCCTTAAAGTTTAACTTTCATTGTTATGTTAAATAAAATTAGATACCCAGTCCATGCTTCAAAGAATTAACGTGAGAGTAAAATAAAGAGTGTTAATAAAACACTGCTTTCAAATTCCCTAGACTTCTCTCATAAATAGGGAGTTTTATAATGAAACTAATTAGGCAAACCTACTAGTATAAACATATTTTAGAACCTGGATATTTATGAATCATATTTTTAACTTGTTCATTCACTAGCACTAGAAAATAGGAGCTAAATCATCAGTAAGCAAAGTCCATGTCTGTTAGAATTTGCAAGCATGTATTTTCACACACAGTGTAGTCAGCTGGAAGTCTTCAAATGTTGGTGTGCTTTACCATAAGCTATATATATTTATATATGGATATATAAGTAGATATATCTAACTATTTTGAAATTTGATCCCATAAGAAAGGGAAAGAGCAAACGGCACAGAATGTGATATGTGATCTCACATCAAGAAGCATCAGTAAGAATCTTTGGATATTGATATTAGTATCTTTCACTTTTGGGGTCTGTAAAAGTGTATAGACCTATTAATCATTGTACACTGCTTTAAGCATTGTCACAGAAAGAGAACTGCAAATATTGTTGCGAGATCACAGAACTCATTGCAGTGGGTTATAGATCTTAGATGCCTGATAACTCTTCAACAGAGAGCAAGACTTGTCTGCTTGGCAGGGATCCTGTTTTACTGAGTTATAGACACCATACAAGCAGCTTGAGCTGTTATTATTACTAGAGGTCACAAAACAATGTCCTGCAAAGACAACCAAACAAGGCCCAATTAACTGGTCTGCATGGAGCTCTCTGTCAAGCTCTGCATTACATTGTTATCTTTTTGCTTACTTCTGCATTTAAGACATCATGATGCTTCCTTTTCCTACCTGTTTAGTATTTTGGTGGCATTGCCACATTAAAAAATCTCTCATTTCACAAGTGATTTCCCTGGCATATAATTTAATTTTTACAGCATATGGCACTAATCACCTAAGCTAAAGCTAGCAAGATGAAATTCCAGGGTGACTTAAAGACACCAAAACACAAGGTGCTATAGCACTGTCCTACTCTCCCCTCTACTGGTAGCCACACACTTCTGTGGGCCCCCTGGCAGCAGTCCTGATGCTTGTGTAACTGAGTGGGGAACAGTTAGAAAAATCATTTATCTAAACATTAATTCTTTTGGGTTTTGTTTTTGTTGTTTGGTTTTTGTTGTTGTTTTTATTTATTTATTTATTTATTTTTAAGCACGTCACATCTATGATATATTTTCCATATGTTTTTGTGATCTGATAGTCTGGCTAACAGATGGTCAAGTCAGCTAAGTCAATCCCTTTAACCATCAAAAATTCTGCAAGTAGAGGTTGCTATTTCGCATGGTGATTATTTAATGGGAAATTAATCACCTGCTGCCAGTAATCTTCTCTTCAGTTAACCTCCATGGAGAAAGTCGTAACTGCAGCACTGATTGCTGACATTGGTTGTTTTTGAGCTCAGCAATAATATTTCTTTAAAGCCAAGAAAGCTAGGATATGAGCAATAACTAAGGATTTTTAGTGATGTAAACAGTTGGAGTTGTGAATAACTTTACTTAAAGGTTATTCAAAACGACCAGAAAATCTGTTCTTCTCATTCTGCTTTAATGATAAAACAAAATAAATCTTTTTTCTTGAATAAAGAAAATATATTACATGTTAATTCTTCCTTTCATCAATTTCTTGCCCAGAACTGTGTGGGGAGAGGTAACACAAATCCGTTAGGACTACAGTATTCATAATGTCACTTTATGTTCATACCTACTGTTCTGTCACCAGGAAGCTGCTCTTAAACTCTGAGTGTTCTGGCTACATAGTTACTGTCTGCAAAAGTAATCACCTATTGAGTTTTGCATGTCTGGGATCAAAGAACTCTATAGATGTTAAGAGGGTCAAGTCGGCAGTGAGATGTTACACAGATATTGTAAATTGTTAGGTAAGTAATTTGCTACCTGATTACTTACATACTGCAATGTTTGGCAACAGCAAATAAAATAGGTTACAGAACAGAAGAATGGATTTATGTATTTGTACTTCTGCTGTCTGAGGCTAGAACATAGAAAGGGTTAGTCCTTTGATGGTAATATGCAGCTGTGCAAAAATAGGAAACTTGCAGTTTGGTTGATTTGGAGTACATGGAAAATAGCTTTGACTATAGTTAGATGACACTAGCAACACAGCCTTAGCATTAGAAAAAAAAATACAAAAGATAGCATAATATGGATTGCAGAGATAATTGACATAAAGAAAATAGAAGTTAAATGGTTGCTGTTGAGGGGGAGTATAATTTAATCTGTTTTAAGAGTGTAAGTTATTTCCTAGGGATCAAAAAAAAAAAAAAAAAAAGGTTTTCTTTAACTGTTACAGCCAGACTTATAAGAAAGGTGATGATATCCCTCTATCAGGATCTCCTGAAATAGACTCAGATCAATGTCTTATTATAGTAAATGAGAATTGAACCAGAAATCCAGATCTCAGTCTAAACCTGAAAGAGGGTAGTCATACAGGTGAACTTGAGAAGGCATCAAATCTCATCTGGAATGAACATGAGAAACCAAAAAAAAGGAAGAAAAGGAACATCCCTGAAGTGTGCCAGGAGTCGCATACTATACATGGTGTAATAAGGCTGCACCAGAAATTGCCCACAAAAAGGTGCCCACATAGGGGTCTGGCCTTTTTTTAGCCTTTGCAAGTCTGTTGAAGCATTCATTTAAAAGTGAATGAGAGTAATCAGAGCATGGGCATCCCTCTTTTGGAGGACAGAAAGTTTACTTGCACAGGGCAGATTGTATTGCAAAAGCCTCAAGGCCAAAACACATGCTCTGGCTTGTTTAATTTACTGCCAAAGTTTTCAGTCTCTGTTGGTAACTATTTTAGTTTTCCTTAATTTTATCCCTCATGTAATATCCTCCAAAGTATTCATACTACCTAACCCCCTATTCATAAATTCCACTGATTTTGACCAGAATTGGACACCAACATACCTTGAAGAAGAAAACATAAGAAGAATTTTGTGCTTATAGAAGCTGAGTGAGAAGTCAGTTGGACTGTATGCTAGAAAAAACTGACCAGAAGTCTTGGGGTAAGACCTGCTACAGTCTGAGGTTCAGAAGCCCAGTGAGGACTGTGACTGAAGGGGTCCAAGTCAAAGCAGTACTTTCTCTGAACTAAGTGCCTGTGCTGCCATACTTTTTAGCCAAGAATAAATTCTCCCCTCTGATTCATATGAGCATACATCAAATATACAAACAGCACAGCAAACATTAGTTTTTCTTCAGCTTTTTTCTTTGACTTACACAAGTGGAACAAGTTCAGGGGTAGAGACAGAAACTCTTTCAAGCCTTCTCTCTCAGCATGCTTAAAGACCAGCTGTTAAGGAATTACCCTAGTAAACAGTGGATACAGAATCAAACTTTGGCTTCGAAACAGACCCATGTCATTTATGAGTTTGGATTTCACACATCAGGCTACTATTCTAACAAGCTGTATACTGTTAAGAAATATACTGTTAGGAAATGCAGCACAGACAGGGAGTGCAAGTTCCTCTTCCCCCTGCAAGAAAGAAAATGCATATGAAAGAAAACAAGTACTAAGAACCCTTCCTGGATCTGGTCACCCAGAGGAAGTTTCTAGAGCGCTCCTGGTGACTTCAGGTGCTAAACTGTGCAATGCTGTCAGGACTTACTGGTACTGAATCTATCCACTGGCAGAAAGGCATGCATCTATTGACTTTCAATAGTGGAATATCATCATCTCCAGAATAAGAGGTGTGAATATGAGGAGGTTTTCTTGAAGTTAAGAACCTAAAATGACAGATAGATCAATTTTCCATTTCTGTTATATAGCTGTACCCCTCTGCATGCCTCATTCCCAGCCATAAAACACACACATGAAAATGAGTTCTTCCATGAAGAGCCTCAGAAAGCCTAAAAACCACTGTTTTCCAAGAGTTTCTTATTCTTATAATGTATGACACATACAAGAAAGCCATTTGCTCACTTGTGCCAAATATAAGGAAAAAAAAGTCCATATTTTAGAAATGAGGATCATTAACGCTTTTATAATCATCAAATAATGATGAATTACTCATTTCTCAAAGTCTTTCAAGACTTCTAGGAAGACATGATTGAAAGCATTTGACTGAATCCAAGGAGTCCCTTGCCACACCACTGCATAGCATGTGAAGATTAAAAAGAAGGAGGTCAGGTTTTAAAGTCTCTTGTGACCCTAAGATTTATGAAAACCTTCATTTTCAAAAAGGATTAATGTTGACCCTGTATGAAATAAGAGAATTTCTTTGAGGTTGTGATTTTAAACTCCTTGAGAAGTTTTAAAGAAAAGTAAGTGCTTTCAGAGGACAACCATTTTGTATCAGTTGGGAAAAAATATATGAGAAATTGGTTGTCATATATCAAATCTGATCCCACTGAGGAATATGTACATTGCTTTTATCACATACATTTATCCACTGAAGCATCAAGAATCATAGAAATCTTTAGTGTTACACTGATTAGATTTTGTAGCTATGTGTACTTGAGGCTCTATGAGCTGAAAAATCCATTAAAACAATGTAGTCCATCCTGCAAGGGCGATGCTTTGAAAATTCCAGTTGATCTAATAGGACTTCAGTTGTCTAAAGCAACAACTGTGAACTTTTTCTCATGGGTGAACAGCATTTCCTCTTAGAAGACTGGCAACGGTCCTGCACTAGCCTTCCTACCCATGCTACAAAGATTCACCCCAAACATGAAAACAGAGCTCCAACAGCCCCCAACATGTCTTCCCACATAGCAAGAAGCTGCATATTAATCACATGGAGACTTATATCAAGTCATGGGATAGCAATGCCATTGGCATGTCATGAGAAATGCAAGCAAACATACATTTCAATGGTATGTTCTCCTGCATTTCAAGAAGAAGAATTTGAATGTATTATAATTTTCTGTCATGTTTTGCATTTTTATGGTATCATCTTTGAACCTTTTAGAGAGAGAAAAAATCTTCCTTTTCTCTCTTCAGTTTGTTGCCACTTTCTAATAGGTCTGAAATTATTTCCTCTGTTCCACTTCCTCACTCATGCAGCTGGGTCTTGTTTTCTTGCTTGTTTCTGCAGCTGCAAAAATTAAATACAAGTCTTTTCAACTATAAAAGCACAGTTATGGGAACATGGAGACAGCACATATGTTATTTCTAGTAACTCCTGCATAAACTGTAGCTGTACAATAAAAGTTCTCAGCATTAAGGAAACAAGATACATTTATATTTCAGTCCAAATCCATTGAGTGCCACATTCACAAGACTACAAAGTGCTAGTGAATATGAATTAGGCTTTAGAGGCAAGGATTATTAATTGCATAAATATAGCATGGGAAATAGCCACTGAAGTAAATTGCAACAAGGCATGCTAAGGATAGTGTCTTGGAAAACAATCTTGTGATGATCATGACAGTGAAGCAACTGGAATAGACAGTACAGGGACAGTTTCATCATTTGAAGATGAAGGACAGGTCTCTCTTGAGAAGCGGTTAGGAAAACAATGTTTGGGAAAGACCTAGCTTTAGCTGTCTAGCTGCTGTGAGGAACAAGATGGACTAGAAGACCTCTTGAGATTCCCTCTAGCCATCTGATTTTATAAAACCTCATTATGTAGAATTTGGTAATTAATAAAATCATTACTGTTTCTTACTTGACCTTAGGTGGTCCCTCCCACATTTGCTTATTCAAGCATGGTCTGGCCATTCCTGTGGCAATTATAAAGGTAATTGTACCTGTAAAAGCCTGAGGGGGAGATTGATTGTAGTTTGTATGAGTGGATGTCAGTAGTCTGGCTGATGCTCCAGCCCTCTCTCCTGCCCTCACAAGCTCTTTCTTGTGATGTATTGTCATGTATTTTTAATCATCTTTAATCTGATGCTCTAAAACAGAAGTTTCACCTCAGTCACAACTCAAGCATGTTACAATACAAATCAAAATAAAAAATTAAGCAGATAGTTTGAATGTGTGCTTTATCTCCTAATTAAAAGGCAGGTGATCTCCCAAATCCAGATCTAAATCAACCTTGCAGTAAATTTAAATTGAGCCTGAAGTTAGATGTGAAAACTGTAGCAGGTTGCCTGTATTACCTTCAACTGTAAGCATCTAGGCTGAACTGTGCTAGTGCTGTCTGTATCCTTGCACCACGTGTTTTGTTCATTTCTAATCAGTTTTTTACAGTGTAAAAGTAAACAACAAATTCCAGCTGACATCACAAGTCAAATTTTGCTGTTTCTGTGACTGGTGTGATTCACAGAAATAATCTGTCACAGGCTACCTGTAACAAAGAACCTCAGTTTGGAATTCTCAACAGCTGGTTGTGTTAGCTGGTTGATCTGCTAAGGCTTTGGGAGGTTTAAGTGACCATAGCTTTCACTACTTTCTTTTCTATGCTTTCAATGTTTATGAATCTTGAGAGAGCTTAAACATTTAAGGAGAATGGAGAATTGCCTAAAGGAAATTTCACTTTGAAAATAAAGTATTTATGCTCGTTTGTTAACTTCTAGGGATAAGGCAGAAAGGTCTCTTAAATTTTTGTGATTGCTCTGAAGTTTCCAAGTACAAATTCACATCACAAAAATGGTGAGGTCTTCAAGTTTACTTCTATTTGCCACCATTCTTGGATGCTGTCTGAGAATGCCAGATCAATTAAAACAAACAAACAGACAAATTAAAACAAACAGACAAAACAGAAATCCCTCAGACCATTTTTGAAACTTTATGCCTACTTTGTACCTTCTCTTCTATATCTTATGTAACCTATCTCCTGTAGTTTGATTGCCCTCCAATTTCATTATGGCCAACATGCTTTCCTTCTTATGCTTTTAAACAGATTGTTTGTGTCATGAGTACAAAGATGCAAACTGATTACTGGAAAAGAAACTATGATTTTGCCATGGAAACAAATAGTCTCTTTTTGTTTCATGGAAAATTTACAGAGAATAATTCACCTTTCAGAACAGACTAAGAAACATGCTGAGCATATAGAAAGATTCGTGTAAATCTCAGAAGCTGTAGTCCAAAGTCTATAGAGCACACAACTTATGTTAAACTCTTTTTAAAAGATACCTTATTATAAAAATATTTATTAGAAAAATCAGCAACCAAAGAACCACATCTTACATAGATAAAGCATCAGATTTAAACCAAGGCAAACAGCTTGGTTAAAAGCAAGACATATTTGAAATAAGACATGGGTAGCATCTGTCTATATCCAAAATTGCAATCATAAAATTCCTGTTTGTTTGCTTTCTACTACTGAAAATACAGAAATTCTGTATCTGCTTGTGCTTCTTTTTCCTTTAATATTTCCCAGTTCTCTTTCTGCTTATAAGCATATCCAGAATTGCGTCAACGATAACAGCTCTGAGCAGACCAGAGCGTAGTTAATGCAGCAGACCAATTAATGTTTGTCTAAATATCAGAGGACTTGCTGAAGTAGGAGCACTCTGAGATCTGCTAATGTACATGTGCAAGAGAGTGCTCCTAAGTGGATTTTTTTAGATCTCAAGCACAGGAGCAGGTAAAATGCTTCCCCTCCACTCTTTGTAAAGGATTTTAATTTTTAGAGATGGTTTTAGGGTGCAGGGCTATTTCCTTCCTTTGTGTAGCATTATCTTGAAGGGATTCTGCTGCTCATTGCATGCCTTCCTGAAAGATGCCTCAAGCATCAGCCAGAGCAGAATGTAAAACCACTTTTGTTGAAACTGTCCCATTTTGCAGAAACATTCAAAATTTCTCAGCTAAAGAATGAATCCTCCAAGTTAATTGTTCAGTAATGATGTGAGAAGAGGATCTGGTCTCCAGCTAGCAATCCCAGGGCAGTATTTTATTCTGTGAAAGGTTTGCATATATTATCCTTATTGAAAGGACTGCAAGTGAGTCTTTTCTTTTTCCAGAAGGTTTCCTAAATACTTAACAAGAAACATTTCTTTTCTATTTGGACCACTAACAGTTCCACCTTCATGGTGGACTAGTGCCAACAAAAGGGGAGAACAACCCTTCTGACCAACCCCGCTCCTCCTTTAGAAAACACACATATAATAAACCTGATCCAGAAATATGAATGTGAAACAGCAGGGAGAAAAGAAAACAGTTTGGCTTTTATGTGTATAAACTACTGAACTTGTTTATAGGGGAGAGAGGGTAGGGAAGAAGAGCCAGGGCTATAGTAGCTGTTCATCTTCCAACAGACTGTTTTTAAAATGAAGGAGTGATCTCTGCTTATTTCAAGATGTAGGGACCTATTTTAAGGAAAAGGGCTCAAGACCTCAGAGTGTATAGAGTTCAAGACAGCCTTATTTTTCAGTGTTTTCCAGCTGACTGTTACCAGAGTAGAATCTCATGGAGTGAAGCCCTTGCTGTGAAGGCCAATTTTTCCATGCATTGCTTAGAGAACACGTGTTTATGAGTACTGTCACACTGCCAGCGAGAAGGTAGCTGTTCCAATGCTGTCCTTAATAGCAGCTATGCCCCTGCTTTGAATATAACATCTAAATCAGAATCAGGAAAAGTTTGACTGAATCAGGAAAGCACTTGTGCTCACTTATATTCATACCATGATGGAAAAAAAAAAAAAAAAAAAACCTTCATTGAGTGGAGAACAAGACAAAAAGCAAACTCAAAATGTTTTGCTGTTCCTTCATTATCATTTCTAGAGGTAAGGATTTGAAAACGACCCCCACACACCTTACAAATTGATCAATAATTTCTCATAGCAATTGTTTCTGAACTCTGAAGATAATCTAAACTTCTGGATTGCAAGCAGTATAATCATAGTAGTGTTCTATGAAGTTGTGCAAAATTTTGTGCTATTGGAGGAAATCCTGGGTTATAATGGTGTTAATCTAAATAAGAAGGGAGGTTCTGAAGTGGCCACCATTTATGCAATTGTGTCTCTATCAGCACACATGCCTACATATTGAGATCTTTCTCCCATCTTATTTAGTTAGGTTCATGGGTAGGTGAAATTGTGATTTGACACAGAGATCAAAATTCCGTGGCAAAGTTGTTCTACATCACTTTTTTAGAGGCATGTGTGTATAAAGTGCCATGTTTCCACAAAAGTATTAATAGATATCTGGACCGAAGGGCTTTTAAGCAGGAATATTCAGGCTAACAGCCCTATAGCTACCAGCACTTTCCAGTGCACTGTTCAATATCATCAGGTCATCTTGGCACTGACAATCAGAAATGTGCTGCTTGGAGTTAGATTTAATAGAGTCAGATGCAATTTACAATAAGCAGCCTATTCCTAATTATTCTGTTAAATGCCAAAAGCAGAAATCCTTCATCAGACACCCAGCATCTTGAAATGGGAATGCTAACCAAGAAGAGAGCCAGAAGTCATGCCAAGATACAATATTTTGGCTCCAGTGGAGCAGTTTCAGAAATAACAGCAATCATCTCTTTTTCCTTAGCTTAAATATATGTTTTTTCTAATGGGTCAAAAAACACTAGCATCATTTCAGTAGAACAAGGTTAGGAAAGGAAATTCCATGCGTCTTTATGCTGACAGACCAAACTTTTGGGGAGGTACTGTGTTAATTTGATAATACAAAGCTTTTCATTTATTGATCTGAGGCCATAACAGTTTATCTGATCACAACTGGCACTGTGGCTAAGGAGGTCCAAGTGCTGGCAAAGTGTTGACGTTGTGCCATCATGGAATGAAGAAATTCAAGCAGGACAAATGATAAAAGTATTGGATAGCTAAATTATAAGAATCCCAGGGAAGAAAACAACCAAACAAAAACTTTTAATAAAACAGCAGGGGAAGAACAGAAATAGAATTAATGCTGACAAACAGGCTGTGATAGAAGGCAGATCCTATCAGACAGAACTGATTTATTCTTTGATACAACCAGTGCAACTGATAACCTTATTAAAACTTGATTTTTAAATGTATTGAGTCATCCATTTTGGGGTGGTTACTTATAGAAACAGATCCCCAATCATTACTTAATGATTCCACCATTTCTTAAAATTCAGCAGTTCTTTCTGATATCTAGTCTCTAAGAACACTTCTAATTATCTAAAGGCAGTTTCTCAGCAACAACTTTTTTTCCATTTTGTAATCCTGTGTTTGACCTCAAGTATTTTGTTCTCTTGGAAACTTAAATGTCACACTGGCTTGTTAGTCTTTGAGCTAGCATAGCATGTCAAGTGTTTGGGTACAGACCGGATACAAATTGACATTTTGCTAGCCTATTTGTTGGTTGGTGACCAAACATTTGTATTCTATTTTTAATTACTCTTTTCCCACTGTTTTTACTCTTCCTTATTCCATTTTTCTTTTATTACAATCTACATTTCTCTTGTTTCTTTGCTTCTGGTTTCCCTTTTTGTTGTTCTTTTATTTTCCCTTCTTTTCTCTTGCTTTCCCTTCACTCTTCTTTCTGTCCCACTTTCCAGTCAGGGCAGCTGCCATTATTACAATACAGTGCAAATAAATGGAGTTGATTTAGAACATCATGAGTATTTCAGCGTTACACCCAGACCTTTAAAAGTGTTACTGCAGAAGAATAAGACAAACTAAAGCCAAACAAGTTTTAACAGCACTGCTGTAGAAACTGAAATTGTAGATCAGCGTGAACTCATAATTACCAGTTACAAACAGATAAAATAAGACAGTTAAGAAGAGTTCAAACAGCGGCTTTTTGAATGTCTTATATAACCACTGAATTTTCCAGTAGGTTCACAATAATTATATCTCACTGTCACTTGAAAAAAAACAAAACCAATGGTACTGTTGGGACATAAGGTCAAATATACAAATAAAAACTAGTACAAAAGGCTGATTTTCACACAGTCCAAACTACATAACACTAAAATGCTTTTGTTTTGTTTACAGATCATGTTAGTGTCATTGTTGTCTTCATGACTTCTAAAAGCTCATCTCTCTGAAAGAGTCAAGACTTAGCACACTGAAGTTGCAATTCACTGTTTCATTTTCATGGCTGAGGTAACTTGGAGTAGTTTTCCTTGATTCTTCATGCTAACTGCAAAGTCAATCTTAGTAGTTCCAGGACCTAAAACCTCTTTACATGTTAGTACATACAGGGCAGTAAACTCAGCATTGCTAATTACTGTATAAAGAAAAATAAATAAAATAATAAAAACCCTTAGAGAAATCCATATGCTGCCTGTTTGTCAGGGTGCAGCAAGGGCAGGCTGCTTCTTAGAGGAAAGTAAGACTGCAGGTTCAGCCAAGAGTTTGGATTGCCAGGCAAGTCCATAGCAATGAAGCAGGTCCAACTGGGAAATTGTATCACCAAGTCAAGGTCAAGTCCAGATCTGGAGACAATGAGCAGGGTAAGCCATAATCCAGTGACCTCCAGGCAGAATGTACCATGATAGACAGGTCTGAGATAAGCTGGAAAGTCCAGTTTATGTTCCAAGGTCAAGATGTGGATCAGTGGAGCAGATGGTCAGGCAGAGATATGGCTGCAATGCAGCTTAGGTGGGGACCAAAGGTGAGGGATTCAACATCTCCCAAGGTAAGGCGGGAGTCCCCTGTTGCATCATGTTATCTGTTTCTTCAGTGTGGGTCCTATCAGCAAGCTGGGCATGGATGTAGTTGGCTAAACTCCCAGAACAGGGGTTGCATTCTCTGGGCCTTTCCACTGTTAATTGCAAATGCAGACATCTTTATATGTGGATATGAAGGACGTCCCTATTTATTCCACATAAAAATACCAACCTAAAGAAGAATAAAACTCCAGGTTTGGGAGCTAAGGGGCAGTGTTTCTGTAGTGGCTGAATTTTCATTGCACTATGGACTGCATCAGCTGTGAAATTAAACTGAAAATGTGGAGCTAACAATGCTGAAACTTTCAACAAAAATGTAGGCTTTGCAAGCCTGTAAAGCATCTCCTTATGAACGTGTGTTGTTAAGCACTTTAGGAGTGATTCCATTCAGTAGTCACTTACAAGAGAACATTTGTATTGATTCCCACAGGAGATATTTCAGGAGCAGATCACCAGGATGTGCAACCTGTACAATTTAAAAAGATAATGCATGTCAATGGTGAAGTTGTCATGTAACTGAACACTACAGAAAGATTTTGGTAGAGCTTCTCAGCATGGGAAACCAGTGAAAAATATACCCTCAGGTAGGAAAACACTCTCTGACATCAGGCTTGTGACTCCCATGGATTATAATTTGAGTCTAATCGTTGGAGGAAACAATCTTCACACTGTCAAGATTTAGATCTTTCATCTGAATTCCCAGTTTAGCCCAATTAGATATAGAATGTGGGTAGTTTCAAAAATTGCATAGATTGCCTGAGACTGAAAGTGCCCAGAACTGCATTGTGGAGAAAAGCAACCAGAGTCTCACAGGAAAAGACAAGCACCAGAAAAATGAACAAGCAAAAGGTTGGATGTTGCTGCATATGACGGTTAACATTACTGTTTCACAAGAAAATTCCTGGCTGAAATAATATCTATTCCTTCATAAGTAATTTCATCATCATTACATATTTTTATGCTTTTTGCTAGTGCATCTGGGAAGTGTAATGTGCAGAGCAGAGCAGTGAGCCCTAGCAATGAAAAAGGAACATCCAGGAAAACAGAGAACAGCTTAGGGACTGATTAGAAGTCTGCAGTAGACTGAATATAGAGGATGGGGAGATGAAAAATGGAGGAACTGAGGAGCAAGAAGAAACTACTGTCTTTCCTGTCCCTTGTGAATCTTACCCATCAGAAGTGCCCCTACGATAAGCTACACAAATAAACAGTATTCCACAAACAAGAAGTCAGTATCTTGTCCTTGAAACGATGATGTTCCAAAGCACAGCATAGTTCCAGTCAAGCATTGCCAACAGTGAGAACTGCCCAAGATTGCAAAGTGGTGAGCAAAAGTAATTATGGCACATGAGCAAGGCTGATTTTGTGTGCAAATGATTTTTGCTGAGTTGTCATAACTAAGGAACTACATTAAGAGCTAGTGAGAAAAAATGAGTATCTAGAGAATCTCCTGAAGTAGACAGTTCATTTCTGTACAAGGTTACTCTTTGGTTAGTGCTGATTCAGAGAATTGCAGACTTAAGTTGCAATTGATCTCCAGAGGTCATCCAGTCCAACCCCCTACACCAAGCAGGCCCACCTCCTAAGCTAAATCAGGTTGCTTAGAGTCTAACCCTGAAACCATCCAAGGACAGAGATTTCAACAGCTGTCTGGTCAGTTTGTTCCAGTGCTTAACCACTCTCATGATGATTATTCCCCCTCTGTTTCATTGTTCTACTTAGATATGTCTTTTGCTGACACCTACATACACATTCTCTCTTCCCTGTCTTACCAGAGGTTTCTGTCACCTATTTATATTAAAAACAAATATGACAATGTGTATACCCAAGTACTAACTAAGGAAATTAAATCTGTAGGAGAGGGTAACTAGGAGATATCTTCTTAACAGCTATTGCTTTTCCACCAACAGTCCTAGAATGGAGCTCTTTTGTCTCCATGCAGAAGGCCATGTACAGCTGATTACATAAAGAGAATTATTGAAAGGATGAAGAACTGAGATGAATTGAAATGAAAAATATATATGTCATGTCATGTCTGTAGAAGCCATAGCTACTGCAACACTTGCATTTTAACATTGGAGAACAGCAGAACCATGATTTCTCTACCATTTCAATAAAACAAAAATGCTTTCATCACCAGAAGAAAAAAGTTATTCAAGATGAAAGCCTTGTGATGGAATAGAGAAATGACCCTTTAATATTCTAAGTGACATAACCATAATCATTTAGAAAAGCAGGGCAAGACATGCCATTTTCTCACTTGATCTAACAAAACAAAAAAATAAAATAAAATAAAATAAAATAATTAATTAAAAAATTAATATGAAGTAGTATGAAACAGTGGTTTGTTTGTTATCCAGCTCATGACTGCATTAATTTAGTACAAGCATGTCAAATATAAACAAATGGATGAACTTTTAAACACGTTTAATCTATCTCCAGTTAGTAGCACTCTTTTTTTTCTGCTACTTTTTTCCTCCTTCCCTTTCCCTTACAATCTGCTCTACCCTTTCACTATTCAAACAACCAAAAACATTTAAAGTAGTATTGTGCACTGAGAGGCTTGCTTTCCTCCAAAATTACTGAAGAGCCATGCAAAGCCAAGACCCTCTATGAACTCTTCCTTGGGCAGCTGAACAAGTTAAACACAAGCTTCTTGGCATGCTGACAAACCAGCATACCTCCAGTCTGGAAGGTATTGGCAGGCACCTTCTTTTTAGGTCACCACTCAGAGACATGCTTACTCTGACTGGTCAGGCAGTTGAGAATCACACTTCTCTTCTCAGGTGATGATGATATATTATCTGTCACCTAGAGGCATTGCTTCCTGAGCTATATTCTGCACAAGGGCCATATATCATACAGAAATGAGTCAGTCAGCTGTCTGGTAAGGCTCACATCAAAGCACTCTCCTGACTTTATTCTTGTTTGAAAAAGAACACTTCTTTTTAAAAGATGTTATTTGTTTTATTTATTTTCTTTCAAACAAATACAAAATAGAAGTTTCTTCATGGCTGGAGAGAGACTAATGTAATAAAAATTGTACTGAGGGATTAGTGTATGGGTAGCTCTATGATAATCTCTGCAGTGATTGTCAATCTTTCAGACATATATGGACTGTATTTTCGCAGGAACATTTCCCTAAGCATCTTCTATTTTCACTGGAATAGTAATACATTTACAGGTGCTTATGAGCAGCATATGGCCAAGGTACAGGTACATTAATTCTAATGAGCATCTTGTCTTTGTTTATTTACTAGATTGAGGAATCTAGTCTCAGTTTATTCTAGAGAAGAGAAGAATAGCTTTAGAAACAAAACTATTTCTAGAATAGTTTTGCATACAGGGAAAAGTTGTTTTGCCGTTGTTCTCAACTCATTGCAACTACACTACTCACTGCTTCTGATTTGGAAGTGTCTTATGTTTGGACAGATCAAAACAAATTCAGATTAAGAACCTGAAGGTCATGTGTATTTACAACTGAGTGAGCCAGGTCTCCTAAAGCCCTCTTGGCTAGCATAAATTACTATGCTTTGGAATCTCTTTTTATAACATATTTTGAATATATGTTAAAAAAAAAAAAAAAAAAAAAAAAAAAAAGTTAGTGGTGGCTGCATCCAGCTTCAGATACTCTTGAGTGTATGCAGATTAATGCTTCTTCTTAGATCACATGGATGGTGCTGAAAACCAAGAAGAAATTTGCATAAGACGTGAACCAAAAAAAGCAATGATAAGATGGAGCAGAATATTTTAGTCTATCAGTAACATTTTGAGGTGGTTGTTTGAAGAGTTTCAGAAGGCTTTTCAGGCAATTCAGGAATGCAGGGCTTTTTAATAAAAAGGTTTCATACTTACCAGGGCCACGAGTGCACTAATAGGCCTAAATTGCCTTGACTAGCCACACCAGGGACGTTCTCCCACACATGTTCTGCAGATTGGTCCAGGAACACCAATCTCAGGCTCTGTCTTTCACTTCTAGACTGAGTAATATCATTTTTTAGGTGAAAAGCATAGCTTAAATTGCAAATGTTTACAATCTGCAGATAAGTGGTTGTGGATGAGAGTCTGAAATTGGACTTTTGAACTTTTAGACAGGAGTCTGCTGGCTGCAACAAGCTTTGGAAATAAAACTAGCTCTTGGACTGCTCCCTCAGTGTGAGAACACTGTCCCTACATGTGCTGCAGGCACCCTCTGCTATTGCTGGTCCTCTTTTGGGGAGCAGTTCTGCTCTGGTTGTTCCTTGATGGCACCTCAGAACAACAAACCTGCCCATACTGTTGGAGACAAACATTGACTAAACTTGCCATGCTCCTAGAATTCAATTTCGTGCCATTTGTAGGCTCAGCACAGCCCACAGAAAGTCTGATATATTTTTGAGCACATGCTTTGTTTTAACCTTGATTTGGTGACTGGCAGCAAACATGACAGTTTCTAAAACTTATTCTAAAACTAACTTCAGTCATAGAGTCATAGAATTTTAATTCCCTATACAGGGAATTAAAAGCTGTAACATACATGTATACTATTTAAATATATGAATGTATAAGGGAAAATTAGTTAACAAAGAACAGAGATGGGAAAGGAAAGCTTGGTATGAAAATAAGTTCCATCATTACTAAAGGCTGCTTCAGAGTAATAAAAAGAATTCATTAAACTTTTTTTTTTTTTTCTATTTAAAAAGTGTCTTTGTTAAATACTAATATTTTCTGTACAGATAATTCATTATTTTTGCAAATTTTGAAAGAGAATGTACAGATACGTCTTTAAGATGACCACTTAAAAAAATACCACCCAGATCCTCATTGGGAAATATAAAGGCTGAACTTTTTGACTCTTGACAGATTTTTTTATTTTTTTTTTTCCTTAGGTAGTCAAACTGTCTCTGTTAGAAAGTGAACATATGACAGTGAAACATATGTGCCTTAACTTTGATGAACAAGATACAGACCACAAATGCAGTATGGTTTCCAAACAGCCCTGAAAACTGAAAGATGTTCCAGTTGGATACAAAGTATCACCAGGGCTTTAAAGCACTACTAAATTCAAATATGTACATCTATTCTCTTTTTTGGGTTCAGGATGCTCTTCAGCTTCATTTTTGCTGGAAGAACATACACAAAAGGAAGTTTTTTCTTTTACTATCATTTTTCTGCCAGCATCCAACATGGACCATTGGCCTTGCTGAAATCCTCAAGACAGAAAAAAGGTCTGTATTTGTCCTGAAGCCAGGGGATGGGGGAAGCAGAGAGTTTTGGGAAGAACTACTGAATTTTTGAAGAAAATAAAGGAGAAAAGAAAAAATAGATATGAGAACCAAGGTGAATGAATCCTAGAATCACAGAAAGGTTTGGGTTGGAAGGCACCTTAAAGACCACACAGTTCTAACCCTCCTGCCATGGGCAGGGACACCTCCAACCAGACCAGGTTGCACCAAGCCCCATCCAACCTGGCCTTGAACACCTCCAGGGATGGGCCATCTACAGCTTCCCTGGGCAACCTCTTCCAGATGAAATGAAAATGAGGAATCTAGATTTCCAGAGCTGAGGGGAGCATTCAGGAATACCTGCTGGTTCTCGAGGGATTCAGCTGTTCTCTGCTGAGAGAAGCCAGGGTGGCAAAGGCTGGAAGACTCAAGAGTGACTGAGAGCATCTTTTCAAATCATAGAAGAAAAAGAACAAAACAAATGGGAAGTATTTGATGATAGAGCAAGAGAAATGCAACAATATGTGAAAGTACAGAATTTTCCCACTATTTGCTGGGGACCTAACACCAAGAATCTCAATTTAAACCAGCTGTAAGACAAGAGGTGAAAGACATGTTTGTGGCTAGTCAGACTGTGAATTACCAGTCTGAAGAAATTATATAGGAGGCAAATATAATGTTAAGATGTATCAGTGAAAATATTTTCAGTTTTCCACTTCAGATGCTATTACGTAAGATCTCATCTTGATTATTGCCTGTAATTCTGGCCACCCACTTCAAATTCATCTATTTTGAGTCAGATATCATTAGCAACATAAGAGTACCTCTGTTCTATTCTTTTTGTTTGTTTTGTTTTGTTTTGTTTTGTTTTTTTGAAAAAATACAGTGATTTAACTGGTTCAAACCTAACAAGATACTGATTGATGGAAAATTAAAATATATATGGGTAGTAAACAGGAGAAAGGAGAAGTTATTTGATGCTGTTGGTGCATGATCAACTGAAAAAGTGGCTATCAGTAAGTTTAGCCCGTAGGGACATTTTAAGGAAACATCATATATAATAGAGATAACACATTCTAAAGCTCTGAGAGACTTAGTTTTGAAAATGGAAAAGTATCAGTCCACTCCGAATACAGGATCGAAGACATACTACTGAATTTCTCAGACAGTATTCCTTGTAAGAACAAACCACGTACAAGCTCTTAATCAATAGAAATGTCACCTCCACCTTTACTACAAAAAATAAATAAATAAATAAAAATAATAAAAATAAAAATAAAAAATAAAAAAATAAAAATAAAAATAAAAATAAAAATAAAAATAAAAATAAAAATAAAAATAAAAATAAAAATAAAAATAAAAATAAATGCAATCACGTACTAGTCTAAAATAGAAAAAAAAATCCTAATAAAAGCAAATATTTTAATATACCTTCCACTGCAGACTGTAGAGAAAATCGCCTTTTAAGAATGATAAAGCACTTTTTAAAAGTTTGAAAAATCATTAGGAGAGGAGGGCAAATGAATGAATGTCTTTGATCTTTTGTTTAATGTCCCAAACAACAGTCTGTATGATAGAACATAGAATCATAGAATCATAGAATATCCTGAGTTGGAAGGGACCCTTAAGGATCATCAAGTCCAACTCTTGACACCGCACAGGTCTACCCAAAAGTTCAGACCATGTGACTAAGTGCACAGTCCAATCTCTTCTTAAATTCAGACAGGCTCGGTGCAGTGACCACTTCCCTGGGGAGCGTGTTCCAGTGTGCAACCACCCTCTCTGTGAAGAACCCCCTCCTGACGTCAAGCCTAAATTTCCCCTGTCTCAGCTTAACCCTGTTCCCGGGGTCCTGTCACTAGTGTTAATGGAGAAAAGGTCTCCTGCCTCTCGACACCCCCTTACGAGGAAGTTGTAGACAGTGATGAGGTGTACACTAAACAAGCTTGCAGATGACACCAAGATGGAAGGGTGTACTGGGTCTGGCTGGAATGTTAACTTTCCCGGCAGCAGCCCATTCAGTGCCGTACTCTGTACTTGTAGCTGGAACAGCAGTGTTATCACACCAGTGTTGTGTCTCCTGCTGAGCAGCAGTGGCACAGCGTTGGGCCTTTCTCTAACCCTCCTAGGGGGTGGGCAAAAAGTGAGGAGAGAAACATCACTAGGGCAGCTGACCTAAACCAATCAAAGGGATATTCCATACCATGTGGTGTCACACTCAGCAATAAAAGGTGGAAACAGGAAGAAGAGGGGAGGGGTGGGCTCTCGTTGAGAAGACGTCGGTCCTCCTCTCGAACACCGGCTGCGTGCGTTGAGGCCTTGCTTCAAGGACGTGGTCAATCATCGCTCATTTGTGGGAAGTAGAGAGTAATTTCTTTCCTCTGCACTTCCATATAGCTTTCATTTATTTTGTTTGTTTGTTTTCCTCCCTTTTTTCCCCTTTCCCTTTTATTTCCCCTTAGTTAAATTGTTTAGTTCATGGTAGTCTTTATTTAATTATTATAATTATTTCCCTTTAATTAAATTATCCTTATCTCAACCCGTGAGTTGTTCTTTGCTTTACTTCTCCCCCTCCTCATCTAAAGGAGGGGGAGTGAGAGAGCGGTTGTGGGGTTTAGCTGCCCAGCACGGTAAAACCACCACAAAGGGTTCAGGTGTTCTTTATTGTGCCTTCAACAAATAGGGCTGCCATTCAGAGGAACCATGCCAACTGGAAAAGTAAGCCAACATGAAAATTTTGAAATTGTTTGGGGAGGGGTAAGGAATGAGAGGAATTGTGAATTTGTGTATATAATATGAAATAGTTCTTGTGGTTATAGTAACACTTTGTGAAAACATCAGCTCAGCGTTGATTAAAAGAGAAAATCAAGCTTTAAGACCTGTTAGGAGAGACAGAGAGGTGAAAAAAAAAAAAAAAAAAAAAAAAGTAACAATAATGTACAAATCCATGTTGGATCTGTATCTTGGACTCTATGCATGTTTCTCTCCTGACTTTAAAGAAAGATGTAGGAGAAAAAAAGTGGTAGATTGAAAGATGTGGACTATCAGAATGTTGTATTGATTTTGTCCATGTATAGCTAATAAAATATTATTACTCAGTCTGTTAAGAAAAATGACTGGAGAGAAAATATGCCAGAGACTTACGAAATCAAGCATGGCCTGCAGACGTTAGGAATGACATACATGTACGTAGCTCTTTACCACAGGAATTGACACATTTTTGAAGTTCCTGTAGGTTTAAAAAGAGGCTGAAGATTTACATTGTGGAAAAAAATATACAAATGCCTGTAAAGCACAAAAGATGCTAACTGTGTTAGAATGAAAAGTGTTAGTTGAGTATTTGGAATATGCTTTTCTGCTGTTATATTCCACCACAGGCACCTTCTGCTGATCACTGTTATAGGTTAGATATCACGTTATATGGGCCCCTGACCAAATACAGCTACATTATCTGGCCCAGCTCTCAATCCTTGACAGAGCCCCTGCTGTGATACTATTACATTTTAACTGAAACCTTGAAGATTCCCACTTGCTCTTCCCTTTCCTGCATACTTATTTTTACTCAAAGAAATCTAGGCATGTGTCCTATGCACGCTACCAGAGGTGCTTAATACGGACAATCAAAGCAGCACCAGGTGGTGGAAAGTGCAGCATGCAAGAAAAGATTAATTCAGAAGTAGCTGGTGTACTCTTACCCTCACTCCAGAATCAAACCCTAATTCAGGAGAACATTGTAAATTTGCTTAAATGTATTGTGACTCATTGAAGTGAAATGGGAAAAATAATAGCATCTATTTTTCCCTTGATCTTTCCATTTCGACTGTGTTTGTGTAATACCTAACACTAAGGGAACACATCATCATTTGAAGCTTCTAGTTCTAGTACTAGTGTTATTATTGTAATTATTAGATTGTAACTTTAGCAATGAGGATTTATAACCTAGAGTGCTGAGCATAAGCAGCAGAGGAGGAGGCTGCAATTCAGTTCAGACAATTATTTCACAAATGAATTCCTTTCTAGTATCCCAGGTGTAACAAATCTATTTTTCAATGTCTCTTTTCTTTTTAATTCCTACTGTCTAAGGCTGATTAATAAAAATAAAAAAATAAAAATAAAAATTATTTAAAACCTTTAGAAGTGTTTTTACAAAGACAATAATAGTTATGTTAAATAGCATTTTGTTATACTTTTATAGTAAGTGTAACCTATTCTTATACTAATAATGAGTTAATTTGTAAAAATAAGTCTTTACTATCCCCATTCAAACCAAAAATACAATTTATAAAATCAAGCTATTGCATTTCCCTTGCAGCACATGCACCACGTTTAACACTAAGAAAGAAAAAGATTCTATCTGGAAAATCATAGAATCATAGAATATAGGGTTGGAAGGGACCATAAAGATCCCCTGCCATAGACAGGCATGCCACCCACCAGATCAGGTTGTCCAGTTTTTGTCTACATCAAGTAATTATAAGTGCAGATCAATATTTTTAAGATTATCTCACAAGGCTTATAACAAAAGAATGTTAATGTATAGTAAGAAGAAATTTTACTATAAAGCTGAATGTTCAGCTTGAAAATGCATTGGGGGATGTTACTAAACAACTTTTTTTTTAATGAAAACAAAATTTTGTGCAGTCCTTCAGTATGCAATAAGAGTTTCAGGTGAAGGACAAATCCATGTAGCTCTGCCATGCTATGTCTTATAAAGATTGCAATATGCTCTTAGTTCAGCATAGAAATCCAAAAGCCCTGCTTGTCTCCTGTGGAATCAGAAATATCCCAGAAAGATTTTGCATGGAGTCTTGCAAAAGATAAATACCAAGGCAGAGGAAAGTGCTTACTTTACTTGCATGAAGTTCTGTTTCTCTTCTCTTCTCGTCATAAGTTGAATATTACCAGATGCAGATGTACTGCCTATGGAAGACCAGTCTGAAGCCTGTTAGCATTTTGGTCTGCACCCTTTGGAAAATCAGTGGCTTTCTGTTTACTTGCCAACTTTATTACACAGTAAAAGTTCTTACTCTGATCTACATGAATTGTCTTCATTTGCTGAACAGAAATATGAGTTCATTGCTTCTTCTATGAGCACATTCATGTATACTTCCATATCTGGAGATATAGTTTTGGATATACACAGAAATAGGAAGAGTTGGAACAGAGGTTAGTAGAAGCAAAGTTCATTGTGACTGTGAGGTATGTGCATTACAATGCACAGTTTTTCATACCTCTTTGAATTCATTGTTGTGTTACCCCATTTTTTATCTCGAGTGATTTTACTTCTGCTCAATCACATGCTATTAATATGGGAGCTAATCCTATCACTACATGCAAGTTCTTTGAACATTTAGATATACTTTTTCCTTGTTTATATTGTTTATCACATACACTCTTGGAAATCAAACTCTTTGATATTAAGATTTCCCAAACTAAAAGGAAACTCTGATCCCAGAAAAAGCATTTAGCACTTTCCAAGTACTGAAAATCTTACTAATTTCTCCTAAACATGAAGACTTCGGATTCATTTCTTTCTTTACAAATAAAAAATGTACAGTTGTGAAAATTGGAATATAAATGACTGAAGATAACAATCTTGTCACAGTCGTGAAATCTAAATCACAAAAGCAAGCACTGCATCTGAGAACTAACTGCAAGCCATGAAAAAATCCTCCCTTCAAGAACATACATCACCATCATCAGCTCTAAGTAGAATGAGGCCTTCATCTTTTAATGTATTTGGATGTTATATCCAATACTGCTTAACCACTGCTTTCTTGTAAAAAGGTTGGTATTTTTTAAGAGATGTCTTGGTCATCTGGAGTCTTGCCTCCAAAGAAAAGAAATAGCAGAAGAAAGTGTGCAAAGCTTTCATTTTTTGTCCATTTGAAATCATCTGTGGGACTATAAGATTTTTGTCTGAGCAAGGACCAAAAAGTTCTAAAGGCAAAGTTACTTCAGAACAATTGAAATGGCAAAAGGACAATCATGAAAATTGGAGCTAACTGTTCTGTATTTTATAAGAAAATAACTCTCAAAAAACACTTCAGGATCCATTTTTACAGGCCTCTCCAGTGCCTTTGATCTCCTAAATAACTCTAGGATATCAGAGCTCCCAAGTGTTCCTTTGCATCTTATTGGTAATAAGGTGTCCTGGTAGTACAAAAACACAACAGTTAAAAACAATGTTAAAGACTCCCAAAATACAAAATATTATTTACGTAACCAGAATATGTTCTTACTCCCCTTCAGAGAAGCAGTTACTTCTTTCTAATCTGTGCAAGACTAATCTGCTTCATAAAATGACTGCATAACACAACTGAACGGGGATTTGGATCATGGAGTGAATTTGAGAAGCCTCAAGAGAAGCCAAAGGAGCTACTCAAGATTTAAGAACTGAATTGAATTTTCTCCCTGTCTTGAGACTTGCTTCTGATTTTTCAACTGATGATCCTCACAAGTATCCAACCTTTTCAAAATCCCACCCTTGGATTCAGACCCTCCAACTGAACAAAACATCTAATTTCTTCTGTATATTTCTCTCCCGCATAAAGGAGTCATAGTTTGTCAAAAATGGTTATCAAAAGTATAATTTAATTTTTAGATCTAGCTTGCTTATTCTATTTGCATAAAAATTAAAGAACAGTCCCTGCTGGTTCCATGACAGCTCATAAACCTACACATGCAAGTCATATGCCATGCACACTGATTTTTGAAAGTGCTTAGTTAATGTCCTAATGAATTGCAAATGGCAGAGAGAAACAAGCACCAAATTTAGCCCTTACCTCTCCTTTTCAGAAACCTTACACCTTCCCCAAGCCTGGATCAGGATTCCATAATGTTTATAGAATTCAGAAGCAACCTGATATAACATGCAAGTTAATCCTGCTATGAGTAGGAGCTTGGAAAAGATGATTTCCTGATTCTATGATAATATGCTTCCTGCACTTCCTATTAGACTGCTGCCACAACTAAGAGAGCAGCCTCATATGCCCACACCTACTGATGAAAGCAAAACCTCTGTTCCTCTCCCCTTCACCCCCAGACAAAACTCAACTCTTTCCCGTGTCTAGCACATATGACATCTCACTAGTCCCATTTTCCCACTCTTAGGCTACCTCCATTCCATTCCTAAATGCTGAGCTACTGAGAAGGGAGCTCCTGACATGTGGCTGGGTTTATGCATTGGCTGTGTGAAACAGTCAAAATAGATTCAATGGCTGAAAACCAAAAACAGTCAGCTGGTTAAGGTAACATGCATGAGTCACCTACCTGAACAGAAGCACTTCTTTATGGCTTCAGAGAGCCTACACAGACAGTCAGGATCTATTTCTAATATATAATCACAGTAACAACAGCCTAGGAAACTTTTAAGAGGTACTGAGAAACCCAACATATTTTTTAGGGTAGTAAAATCTCACCATGGAAATCACTTTGATTTCTTGACCTCTTTCTTTTTTATATACTCTGATATACTGGGTTATATATAGCATTTTAAATCTTCTTAGGGCTTTATTTTTAGGATATTATCACAGTTGCCCTAACTTCCCAAAAGCCTTTAGTTAAGCATGACCAACATTTTTCCTTATTGATGATTACCAGGCACATACATGTGGGAAAAACTGCCTGATACTGACAAAGTCATACACATCACTCACGTGATACCCAACAATGAAAGGCCTTATCAGACTTCAGCCACACAATCCCCTGTGGGAAGTTCCCTTAGAAACTGTATAGAAATAGGGAAAATAATCTCCTCTGAACAGACTTTCCATCATTTATATATCTGTGATACAAGGTCAGATATGGCTCTTAATCTTCAAGCAGTTGACTTAACTCATAGGATTCCACAACTGTGAACCCTTTTTTTCTTCTGCATCACTTTAATATTTGAAGCACAAAATCCTTTTGAAGTTAGGATGCTTTTAGTTCTGCTTTTGCTTATCAAGGGACCTCATTAGTGTCAGTCTTCTAAGTTATCAACAGGCAGAGAGAAGCTCCACATGACTGTACTCTCTTTTTTGGCACAATGCATTGTACATAAGTTATATAACTAAGATGCTTCCTAGCTTGAATTGATATGATTATGGAATTGTTACTTCAACACAGTCATGTTTATACTGGACATTAAAGCCTTGCAGACTGTCCTAAAATTCTAAGTACAAACAAAATGTTGAAAAGTTGTTTTCTTTGTGCTCTCACTTGAATTAGAGTCAACACAAAAAATGAGCATCAGAAGTAGATAGTGGTCAAGTCTCCAGAGAGGAAGTCTAAATTCAAATTTCTTTTACCTCCCTATATTCCCCTGTAGATCCTCAGAAGTATTTGAGAGAGAGAAAAAATCAGTTGTGTACCTTAAAATGGACTCAAACCTTATTGTACTGTCCTCAGCTTCCAGGTGTGGAAGTCATTGCCCTCTAAAAGTTCTTAACAGGAACAGTAGAAACTCTTGTTCTTTTATGAAATGTCTATGTTTCTTATGGTAATGCTTGAAAGTTATTACCAAAACCACTGCACTGGGAGAACTTCATCTAATTCCTGACCCACACTAAAACTAAGTTTTAATAGAATCATTAAGTTGTTGAAATATGGAATAAGAGAATCGCAAATTCAAATATCACATGCACTTGCACACAAACACACACACACATAAAATCTGCACCAGAATTGTTTTAATGCAGGAGGTCCGGTATATCCTGTTCCAGAATGGATGAGTCTCTTACACTTTCTTTTCCAAGATCAGGAAAATCTGAAGAAATACTACCACTGATAAATTAAAAAGCTATGTTCTCAGTCCCTTCCAAAATTCCTTTTCACCATTATTCCGATGACAACTCAAAGTGACTTGCATGCGGTAAAGTTTGCATGAGTGGCATTGCCTCCAAACTGGATCCATCAAGGGCACATGGGGCCTTTCATCACATTAAGTCCATTAGTGGTGGGCTGGACCTTCACAGTCACCCTGACTCCTCCCCATTCAACCTCAAGTCTCTCAAGCCATACTATATATCCTTTTCCCAGTCATCTGTCCTAGCCCTATATGCTCTGAAATAGCCCACTGATATTTACCCCAGCAATAAAATCACTACACATCAAGGTCCTGCTGAACCAAGACCTCCGTGAGGTATGAGGACACACCTTGTAGGGAGGAGAACTGCTTTCCCTGATCACTGGGTATTGTGGGACAGAGCATTAGCTGGTCTGGCTCCTGGTTTGCTGACCATGTTATCTGAGGGAGCAGCTGTCCTTTGCTGCTCCCTGACAGATAGAATGATTAGTTTGTATTTGTTACTTGCATCACCCTGATACAATCACTCTGCACAGTTCCTGGTTTTTACCTTGTTGATTTTAGGCCATTTCCTTGCCACGTCACTATCATCTTCATTTGTGGATTCTGTCATCCAAAGTACTTGAAACCAATTCCAGTGTGGTATCTCTGGAAATATCAAATTTAATCAGCCAAGCCATGTAGGAATATATTGACTAGATTCCTACCTGTGGAAATTTTTCTGTAACACTTTGCACAAAGCATCTCTTCCAATTTGATGGTAACCATGAATACAGCATTCCAATAAGCTGTGTTTATCCTTCAGTTCTCCATATTATTTTTTTTCCTTAACTTCATCTTGATAGCATCATGGAAGATTTTTAATAAAATCATAACACGTACTACTATCTGGTAGAAGAGCTAGTCTATTCTATAGCTGGCCTCAGCCCTGCAGATGCCCATCTCCATCATGGGCTCGTACGCGGCTCCCTTCTCCACGATGGGGCACCATGAGATGAACAGCTCACTCACCAGCCCCGGTGCCTACACCAGCCTGCACAACGTCCCCCCACAGATGAGCACGGATGCCGCTGCCACTGCTGCCTACATCCAGTTGCCAACGGTGAGCTTTGGAGCTGTACATAGCACTTTTAGCTCCTTTTCTCGCTCACGTTGGGCATGGGAGGGGCTGGGGATGTGGGGGGCTCCCCTGAGTTGGATGGGGGAGTGGGGGCTTCTCGCCGGCTGTGGTTTGAATTGGCTGCTGGCGAGGGGTGCTGGGCATGGAGTATGGGTGTGCACCCGTGGGTATCCCTCTGCATTGGGATATCCTGGCCTGGGTCCATGGGAAAAACACTGCACAGCCACCTTTCCCTTCATTCAGACCCTCATGGGTAGACCTGTGTGGAGCCAGGAGTTGGGCTCGATGATCCTTATGGGTCCCTTCCAGCTGGGGATATTCTATGATTCTATAACATTTTTTAATTGAAAATGTCACATTATTGTTTTTCACTGTGTCACCTTCTAGTTGCTTACAATGCTGTTTAATTGTCTTTTTGGTTATCAGCTCCAGCATTTTTGCCAAGCAAGATCAGACTGTCTGATGACAGTTTGCCTACATACTACCATCCTCCCCCCACCAAATAAATAAATAAATAAATAAATAAATAAATAAATAAAACTCAAATCTTTTAACATATTGGCTATATTTTCTCTTCCAGAAATTCATTCTGGAACCATTCAACAGCTCTCAGTGATATCTGTGTTACATACATGTATTTGGACCAAATCCTCAAATTATCAGCAGCTGAATTTCATTTGCTAATATTAAATAATCTAAGCAGTTTCTAACCTGCTCTCTTTCTTTTCCAGTTGGATCCTATGTTATTTTCATTAACCAAGGTTAAAGTATTCATCGGAGACTTGCATAGATGGGATCTTAAACACTCTGGCCTTCTTAACATTAATTTTTATTAGTATTTCACTTTCCTTTATCTTTTTCTCTAACTCTGCCTTAGATTTTCTGACTCAGCTCATAGCACCTTGCACTTTTTCTTTCTTCATCTTTAATAATTTGATTCATTTTTCCTTTCAGTAAGATTTCTTTCCTATATCCCTTTGTATCTTTCTGTAAAACCTCCTCTTCTAAGGCTCAAAGCTTCATAGCTGACAGTGATGGCTGATGGTCAACAGCAAACCAAGTGTGCAAGGAATTAGACTGAATTGGCACTAGTCCAGTGAGCTATCTGTTTCAACAACTCTGTTTCTCAGGCATTCAGGCATCTCACAGAAGAGCAGTCCCCAGCTTCAATGAAAGACCGTTGAAAATCCTAAAACCAACCCTCTTAAAAAATTGGAAACAAATGTTAGAAATAATCAGACCTCATTTTAAAATAAAATCACAAGTTTTCATTAAAGAAAAAAAAAAGCATGGCATCTTAGAAAAGCATCATAGAATGCAGAAAAACATACAACAAAATATTTTCTTCCTTGTCCTTATAAAACTAACTTTTGTGTCTTGTATGTTCAAACTGTGAATTGGAATGACTTTACCTTACAGTTTAGAATTGCTTTTCTCCTATTCAGATTTAATTTATTCCATGACTTCCCTAATTCCGAATCATACAAATCCCTTCCTAGATTGCCTTCACCCAGAAACAAAGTGTAATCACAGATTAATTATTATTCATTGGTTCTTACTTGCCTCCATGCTATGGATTGTGAGTTTTTCTTTTTTAATTTCTTTGTTTAGAAATGAACTTAACAGTACAACCTAAGTTAATGACAGAGGTAATGTTCAGAATTAAGATAACTGGTGGTACTAGAGGTACTACAAGTTCTTTAAAACAACCTATTTACTTAGCCTTCCCTCTGGCCCTGGGTCTTATTTTTTTTTTTTTTGTTAGACACTGCTCTGAATGGAAAACATTTCTACTTTGCTCTGGCTAGATCAACTTGCCATAACAAATGCTTGACATTTACCTTTAGCTAATATCTGCTAAATTATTTATAACGCATAGAGGTGTGGCTGGATACATTGCTAGCTGACTAAAAGACTTTTCAAAAAGTACTGAAAGTTTTCCAGAAGCCTAAATACAATATATACCACATAGTTCTGGCTAGTACTGCCAGTACTTTAATATGGGAGACATACTGCTTGTATGAGGAATGTGAGGTTTTGTTTTGTTTTGTTTGTTTTCTTGGATTGGCTGATTTATCCCTTGTTACCGAATACTTAATAGATATGTATAGAGATATTTTAACACTTCTGGCAAATGATAATACCTCTAGCAATTATATTGTTTTCTAAGTTCTGCCTATTTCTTTCTTTAGTGACCTGGAGATCAAGTACAGCACTCACTGTCATTACTGGAATTCAGGATCCAAGTGCCAAGGTAGAATTAACTGAGGACTTTTCTTCCCAAAAAGACATTTAGTGCCTAACATTGGCACTAAATAAACCTGAAAAGTACAATGACTGATCTACAGCAGGAATGTTTTGCTTTTGTCTTCAATTTTTATGACTGAAGCTATTGAAAAAGCCATTTAGCAAAACTGACATTGGAAACAAACCAGAGGGTTAGACCAGATGAAGGAAGAGAAATAATAATAGTTTGTCAGTTTTTCTGGCTTTTTGTTTCTTGTTATTATCTGTTTGTTGCAATTTGTTTTGTTTCATTTTCTTTTTTTTTACTCATTCTTTAAAGAGTTGTGAAATTGAATACAGGAAAACTGATAGCTGAATGGTAAGTGTTATGCACTCATAATATGAGAGAGCAGGTTTACACCTCTTTCAAGTAATTACTTTTAATATATTAATTACACAAAAGGTTGTATGCAAATGGGATTTCAATTCCTAAAATGTCAAATAGCAAGAAATAATTCTGGAACTAAATAATGACTTATTTGCAAATGTCAAATTACCAAAAATAAATAAATAAATAAATAAATAAAATAAAATTTCACAAACCTTCTGTTAACCAAGTCATTCAACCAGATAAAAAGACTGGCTCAGGAAAAAAGTAATGTCTCAACTGCTAGTTACAAATAGATAACTGCTAGCAAGATGAGCTGTTTTTCCTACACTAAATATTTTTGACTCTTTGTGCTGGAGGTAGTGTATGTTCACTCAGAGAAAGACCATTTTAAAGAAAGAGTGATGTGAGATAAGAATATCATACTTCTGATTTCTCTATCTACTCTAACACTGTTTTGATGGAAAAAAAAATAAAAGTTGTCAATAACATAATATTTTAGTATTAAAAAGAGAATGAACTCACTGGACAATATCAAAGAGTCAGTTCTGTTTTTATTTATTCTATATGACCTCACAACAGATACTGCATATAGATATAACATTTTATTCAATAAACTGTAAGTAGTCTAATTGTCATCTGTACTGCCTATGTGCTGTTCTGGTTATAAAATTCTTGGAATTCTCTTGGACTTTAATCTTCGATGTCACACAACATTTCTGTACTCACGATGGAGACTATCCATATATTCATGTCTAGATTATGGTATGAAGGTGAAAGGACACAGAAGAGAGCAAAATAGAATCATCCATCATGTATTCCATTGAGTTTTGTTAAGTGCTAAATAGAAGAAAAAGATCTGTTAAAAGTTTATCCGTAGTAGTTTTCATGGACTTTTGCAACTTCATGTCAGACCAATAGTAAGAGGGATATTTTGCCATTTTTCTTTATTTTATTTTAATGGATTTTAATTAAGAATTTCAAAATCAAGACCATAAATAGGCATTATTTGCCTCATCTGTTACATCTGTTCATTCATATATTTTAAAGAAACTTAAGGAAAAGTAAGCTGCTAAACAGAAACAGAGGAAAGACACTACAGCTATCAACAACAATGTAATTGTTTAATGTCTTCTTTTTTCTGTGTTGCCTTATCTACCAGATTTCAGCTGAAAAAAGCAGTTTGTTTTGCAATACGATTATATTTGGAGTAATTACAATATGACCCAAGTATTAGACATAACTGACTTACCACCAAAGTATCAAAGTTGCAGACATACAGAGGGGATCTCTAGTCTACTCTCTACCCTTTAGCAGATTGTCCTGGTTTCAGCTGGGATTGAGTTAATTTTCTTCCTAGTAGCTGGCATGGTGCTGTGTTTGGCTTTAGGATGAGAATAATGGTAATAACACACTGATGGTTTAGCTGTGGCAGAGCAGTGCTCACACAGAGCCGAAGCCCTGCCAGTGAGGAGGCTGGGGGTGCAGCAGGAACTGGGAAGGGACACAGCCAGGATGGCTGGCCCAGGCTGGCCCAACGGATGTCCCACACCATGCGGGGTCATGATCAGCAGTAACAGCTGGGAGGGTTGGACGGGGAGGGGGACCACTGCTCAGGGAATGGCTGGGCATCAGTCAGCAGGTGGGGTGCACTTGCATTGTGCATCACTTGCTTTGTATTTTCTTTTTATTATTATTATTATTATTATCTCTTTCCTTTCTGACCTATTAAGCTGGCTTTACCTCAACCCATGAGTTTTTACCTCTTTTTTCCAATTCTTCCCCCCATCCTACTATGGGGGTTTGGGGAGAGAGGGAGAGTGAGCAAATGTCTGTGTGGTGCTTAGCTAACTGTTGACTTAAACCACAACACAGGCTAAGTGTAATTTTTAGATACTTGAGTAACCTTTTCTTTATAACTTACAGTGAAAGAGATTCCAACACTTTTCTACAGTCTTAGCATATACTACTTGTACTACTTTAGCAAGAGATTTTTAATTGACATCTAAACTTAGTTTTTACCCTTGTACTTTGATCTCATCTGATCATTTCCCAAGAGGATAGTGATAGTTTTATGGAAATATTTTACACAGTGGAAGACTCTTGTGATCTCTCTCCTTGTCATGCCCTCCCCCCTACAAAGGAACAAATCCAGTTTCTTTTGCATTCTTTGTCTTGCATCTGAGTTACCTCTGTATGAAAATGAAAGTTTTAAAGTTAGACAGGCTATTTTCAACTGTTTCTCCAGCAGTGAAGAGACCAAAAGATAGGTGGGTTCTGATGTCACTGCAGCTTACAGTCATGGAGAAGTTGTTCTCCAGTCAGACAAGACCTCCAGTCATACCAGTGACATATATTGTATATTGCCTCTCTGGAGCACTAAGTCCATTGGTAATGAGTGAAATTTCTAGCAGAATTTTGGCATAAATATGACTTCATAGCACTTACCTGACTGGAGCCAGGATTGCCAGTACATAGTGTTATTAATGTCAGCTATGGGAGGGAGATGACCCAAAAAGTCTCCCACAGTATTGATGTTCCCTGTTAGAACTCTTTTGGGATGTCCAGAAATTGAAAACTCAAGAGCACTGCCGGAGACTGCAATCTCTTCTGGATTCTTCTCAGTAGTGATTCTGGGAACAAGGGTGTCCACACAAGTGCCAAGCTTTGAGACAAAATTGCTACTGACGTTCAACACTCCCCCTTAGATATCAGAGACATAAGATATAATTGGTGTAAACTGATTAAGGTGTTTACTGATTAATGAACACAATATGAGGAAATTGGCAAAGAACAGCAAATTTATCAATAATCAAATTAGTTGATTAACACACTGCAAATATTAATTTATGATTAAGATTATGCTATTATGTATTGCTATGCAGCCATTAACCTTCTCATGGTCTTTGAATATCTTTTTCTCCACCCAAATTCCTCCCAGTTTAACAACCTTCCCCTAATTACTTTTTTCCTACTGGCCCCAAATTTGTTACCACTGATGTGACCATTACAGCAGATAACAGTGGAAAACTGGGAAAGTGATGTTGCTACTACTACTACACATAGAAGGTGAAGAAAGAAATGTTCAGGTAAAGGCAAGAAAGGATTTTGAAATAGAAGATGGGTGAATAGGTGAGAAAAGAGCAGTGAATTGGTAAAGAATTAAAGGCTGGAACTCATCAGTAAATATGAAGGCACACATGATATTTGTTCCATTATATTGCCTGAAAATAATTTAAGAGCATTGTGTGAGCTCTCAATGCTTAAATATTTGGTGTGCTTTGGAGTATTTCAGCCTAGTGTGATCAACAGATTGGTTCAGATGTTTATCCTTCTTTAGGAGGTGGAGACTGCTTGGTAAGCACTTGGAGAGGAACTCACAGTTTAATTTCCTCTGAAAGGCATCTACTAAAACCACACTGTGAACTGAATCAATGCAAGGTAAGCGAGGACTACAGGGTGATTCGCTTAGAGAACACTTTTATTCTGAGCCAAAGTGCTAATTTAGATTCAGGCTTCATCAGCTCAAACCATTGAAAGCCTGGCCAGAGCAGTGTAATCAAGGTTCTCTTCTGAAGGTAAAAGTCTTTGACCAAGACACAAGAGTTTCTAAAGTCAGAAATGCTTAGAAGGTTAGGATGACAATAATACCTGTTCCACTACAGATGGCTGCCTGTGGGCTTATGAGCTGAACATATATCTCCTTATTATTGCAAGAAGAGATATAAAGGAGGATTTATGATCATGTGATAGACTGTAGTATTAGGAACAGGGATAGAAAAAAGATTATGAAACTATAATTTTCTATGGATAATGAAGGATTTTCCTTGAGGAAGTGGATAATCAAACCTTAAAACCTGATTTCCTTTCATGCTGTTGTAAACTCTATGTGCATGTTGAAAAACAGAGATTGGAAAACTCATACAGAGAGGTTTCCTTACCTCTTTACCATTTTGTTTAACATATATATTGTACAGTTTTATTAGCACAAGCCTTGAGAGTGCCTCTTTCAACTTCAGCTTTCTGAAGACCTGGAAAACTTCATCTACCATATTAAGAGAGATGCCAAGTGCAGAGTCTTTATAATTCCAATGAAACTCTTATTGTTCTGTGAGCCCTGTATGAGGACTGTCTGTGTTTCCTGTCTGTTCAGAAGTAGAAGAGAATGAAATTAACTGGTGCAAGAGCTGCTGGATGATTTTATGGGGTAACTTCTAGGTGAGCTTAACACACTCTTCCTGTACCAAGAAACATACAATTTCAATAGTAAAGACACAAAGAATGATCAGACTGAAATTAAGAGATGAGACAAAGAATGAGACAAGAATCAAAGATACTAAGATGTATTACTTAGTAATATTTAGTATTACATATCATTATCATATTACTATCATATTATGCCCCTCTGCATACAGCACGTGCCCATTTAACACATACCACATAACCCAGAATGTTCTAATTGCCCAGGATAACTGATGTAAGGATGATTGTCTCATTATTTTGGGTGCCTTGTAAAGATACACTGAGTCTCAAGAACCTTAAAATGTCTCAAGCTGAAAAAAGAGGCAAAATGAAAGAGTAGCTTTGTCTTATACTAGATTGAATAAGAGTGCTTGACAGCCATGAAAATCTCACTGCCAATGTACATGAAAGCAGCAGGGAATCTTTTAATGGATTTTCTTTTTTGGACATACTCTGAGAAGGCCAGATTAAAAAAAAAAAATGGCCACATGGACAGTGTACAACATACAAACATTTAGTATGAAGCACATAGCTTTGTAGATGAACCTGTGAGTGAGAAGCTGCAAAGGCCTGTGAAACAGATACCTAGCTAGGATTTATTCCAAGTGCACTGCAACATGGAATCAGTTCACACCGACTGGAATTAGCTATTACCAGGACATATATGAGCCATTTCAGTCAATTGCTAGACAAAAAATTGCTCCCTCAAGCAGATCATAAGAACATAATAGATGTAGTCTTGGTCTGTTTATACTGCAGGCTTTATATCACTCATCTTGTTCCTACACTTCTCTCCACTTTTGGTGTCTGTATTTTTTTGTTTTTCATTCAGAGCAACAACCTTGTTGCACTAGTTCTTCGTTGCCCACTCTCTTCAGGCCTGGCCTCCACTTGTCTTTTCATCCTGGTCACTTCCTTATTATTACTATTATTATTGTTGTTGTTATTATTATTATTATTATTTAACTATGTCCTTTTTCTCATTCTTTTTGTCCAGTCCATATCCATTTCTTCCTCATTCTCTCCACTTTTTGTGCCTTCCTTCTTGCTCATATAAGAATCTCTGTTCCTCTTAATTTCATTCTGATCATCACTAGAAATTCTAGTGGGGAAAGATCGTTTATCTGCAGGGCAGAGTTTCCCCCACTTCTTCTTTTCACTTTCAGTTTTTCAATGCCCACCAGAACATAAATTCACAATTAATTATTGCTTATAATGAAGTATTGTTGTTGCTAGAGAATCATGGCCAAAAGAAATCACAGACATTCTTCTAGATATGTTCAATAAAGCCCATCAGAAGAGTTTTTTCACATAACAGACCTGCAGTTTATGAGAACTAACTGTCTGTGTGTGTACAGCTCCAGAATCCCTCAGGCATAGATGTGTTTAATATCACATCATTTAAAGTGTGAGTGAACAGAAAGAGTGCCCAACCCTAGCTTATGTTTTGCTAGAATTTGCCTGATGGTTCTGGTTATATTCTTTTTACTCCTTGTGTAGCTTGGGAACTTGAATCATAGAATCACAAAAACATAGAATCATAGAACCGTAGAGTCATTTAGGTTGGAAAACATGTCTACTACCATCAAGTCCAACAGAATCATGCTGCTTAAAGTACAGGGAATCAAAGCTATAGGTTCTAACAGGAAGAAAGAATGTGTTTGTGTTTTTGTTGTTGTTGTTGTTGTTGTTTGTTTCTTTTGTGTTTTTTTTTTCTTTTTTTCTTTTTAGTATCTAAACAAAGCAATAAAGAATAATGTGCAAATGTTGATTTAGTATATTGCTATCATTTTTTACTTAAGTGTGTTCGCTGAGAAAGTGATGTCAGTGGTCAATGGCTTTACAGCAGTGCAATGGTTATTGCTGTATCATGGCCATAGCTGACCTGGGACTGAGACAGCCATTAACATGCTTTGAAATAAAATCGTTATGTAGTATATCCAGAGCTAAATTTAGACAATGATGCTTATGAGCAAGCCTGAGGAATAACTCTGGTAGAAGGACAACTTAATAGACTTTTCCTTATGATCCAATCAACTGTTACTTCATTCTACCATGAAGCAATATCTTGGAGCAGAGCTATATATGAAAAATAAATACCTTATATCAGGATCCAACACTGCAGTAGTGTTGAGTAGTCTTCACCTCTTCAACTCCAGGTTATATTTCTGTTTTTTCTACTTTACACACTAAAATGACAAACATGCTTGCACTAGGTAATTAAGAAACCAATATATGGATTCTTAATTTTCTAGCAGGAGGGAAGAATGTGATTGTCATTCAGAATTATGAGATAAGAGCTAGTTTTTAATTTCAGGGAAATGAAGGCCGAAGTTAGGTTTACACTCTGTACTTTGTTTTGACACATGACACATTGTAGACAGTTACTCTTGAGAGACCCTCATTTGCCAAAATTTGTGACAAAAGCTGCACAAATGAGCATAAATTTTTGTTCCACAACCCAAATGGCTTCTCCCCAGTACATAATAGGTAAATATTGCTCCAAATAAACAGTATAGTTTCCCCATGTTAACTTTAAAATTTCAGGTGACACACTTAGGAACAAAAGATGAATGTCTAAGATTTTAGAAAGTGAATATGAAATGCTGACATGTCCAGTAAACTCCCTGCCTTCCTCATATATATGGGAGAAAAATCTAAACAGCCAACACAGGCTTTAACATTACAACACTGCTTATAGCTAACTTTTCCCAGGTGTTTTTACATCAGCACAGTAAATTATCCACTTCTGCATAACATTTCATCATTGATAAAGAGCTCTTTGAGATATTTGATAATAGTTCTTCATATGTAAAGTAGGATTAGCAGTTCCTTCTTAAACATCGCTTTTCTAGAGAAGTGCACATTAAAAAAAATAGTGTCAGAAAGGCCTAATGTGTCAGAAAGCTTTCATCAGTCTAATGAAGGCAATATAGGATGGCAAAACACAAGGTAACAGTGTACAGGCAAGGCTTAATCTTTAGTGATGCTGAAATTTTTTGTTATATTTGTACAGCAAATAAAAAAAAAATGCTCAGCAGCATTTATATTGCTCTTCCCCTTTAAACTTAAGGGATTTATTCTTTGTAAGGTGTTTCACAATGTTGTTGAACATATATCTGTAAAAGCAGGGCTTACTCAATGCAGCTCATTACATGAACAAAATAGTCAACTGTGTAATACAGTGGACCCATACTGTGTATGAGTGAGGGGCACTAGGATGAGATTCCATGAAGAGACTGGGACCAGTTGGGCAGTCTGGTCCCAGGTTTGTAAATTGGTGTGGGGGCAGAGAAGATGTGTAGAAAGCAGTTGGTAGCAGAAATCTGACAGTGACAGTGACCAGCAGTGAGGGACAAAGAGTCAGAGACTGCAGGTGAACACTGAATTGGGAAATCTGTTGTGACTCAGTCTGTCCTTACTGAGGTCATCATTCCATTCTTGTTAGAATAGATTACTTCAAAATCTACCTCCCTGATCTTTTCCCTGTCTCATTTGGCTGTAGCTTGAAACTAATGCAAGACACACCATTCACAAGCACATATTTTTCAAATATTGCCTTACACAATTAATACTCATTATTAACTGGAGGCTGTTGTGCACAAAATCTTCATGTTCCATACATACAGATGTCACCGCTGGAGAAGTGGCTATGCAGGGGTATAACTCTGCACACAATGATAGCCTACACACACACACAGACCAAAAAAAAAAAAAAAAAAAAAAGACATTTTATGCTTTTGGTTGTTGTTATTTGGGATTTGGGGCAGAAACAGTCACTCAAATGAGAAAAAGTGACAAATAAGGGGAGTCAAAATTGCCCATATTTTTCAATGAGCATGTCTTGTTAAACTGATACCATATTTTACTGTACTGATAAGTTTTACATACTCTGAAATCAAACCAATGGAAGAGCTGAGAGTATAACAGAATTCAACTGTTGGTCCCAAGTCCTCTTCTTCAACCTCCAAATTTTTTGCTTTCCAAAGATTTTAACACCTGGAACAAATATATATTAAGAATCTAATGGAAAAAAATATATATATTTTTTTACTTCTCTCCTGTGAACACTGAAAGCAGTGAAATTTTTGTTTGTTTGTTTAGACTTATTTTTTATTTTTGCTCAGGTAAATTTCTTTTACAGCACAATTCTGCCAGATTAATTAAATAAATAAATAACAACAAAATTAAAAAAAAAAAAAAAAAAAAAAAACACTTTTTCCAGACTCTCCTAAGTTGCTATTTTCTCTGAAAATCTAATTTATTCTAAGTAACTTTTATTCTACTGTGAACAAATATGGAAGAAAATAAATGTGCTGACTAAAGGCAGGAAGAAGATCAGATGAAGACAGAGTATGGCCACTCATCTGCAGGCAGCATTTTCCTGAAAGAAGACCTCTTATAGCTTACAGAAAGCAGTCAGCAAGAAGCCATTGAATGCTCCTAAATATTACTGTAACGAAGCACAGAAGCAAGGGGATTAGGAGACTAGCTGTAAAGCACAAGCTTGTAACAAGAAGACAGCTATGAATCACATCTGTCCTGTCCTCAGTGAATTTAGCACTGCAATAAGCAGTATTTGTGTATGTCTCTTCTCCATCAGGCAAGCCAGAGAAGGTTTAGTCATATTTTCTGTTGATCTGCTTTTCAAATTCCATAAAATCAGTTATGTCCCAATGTTATCTTATATTCCATAGTACTCTCCTTCTCAGTTCATAATAAAGTACCTTCCCAGTGACTGCAGTTTTGAAATTTATTTTCTGCCTTGTCTGGGCTTCCATGTGTAACCTTTAATGAAAATCCTACAGAGTAGCTGGTGAAAGAGAGAATCCCACTCTCTCTCTCTGTCTTTGCATTATTATTTGGTAAATACAAATATTTGTATTGCATGTCTTAATGCTCATTTCCTAAGGAGGTTTGTTCAAGTTAGTTACTTCTTCGGCTTTCAGCCTTAAAGATTTTGAACCCTATTTTAACTTGACCAAACAATAGAGAGACATGAATCTGCAAGAGGGATGAGAAGAGGGGAACTGGCAGCAAAGCTGGAGCGTGCCCTTCCAAGCAGAAGCCACGAGCAGGCACTGCACAGCTCTATAGTCATTTGGGTCTGGAAGGACCAACAGCTCATGTTGCCTCCTGCTTTTCTGCTAGCTGAGGGCTGTGGGGTGGATTGAGAGAATACTGTCAGGGGTTTGGTACTGCAGGTGTAGGAAGTGGTGATAGCGAGAGTGGCCATGTGGGTGCTGTCCTGCAGGATGTGAGGGGAATGCAGCATTGTAGCTGAGGGATATCACAGGATATGGGATGCATTTCTGTAGGAAGATAAGCATTGGATGTAGTATCATGGGAGGGACAAATAAAATTTAAAAACTTTTGTAAGAAAGAAAATACAATTTTTATTTTTATTTTTTTAATGATATTAATGAAGATCTAGGTAACTGGTATTTTTCCATGATATGAATAATTTATGATTTTCTTTGAAAAATTATTCCTAACTCACTGAATTATCTTCTTTTCTTTAATCCATCTAATAAGTACGAAAATTCCAGTCAGTGTTAGAAATACATGATGTCAAGAAAAACAGTGGCACACCAATGGCCAGCAATGGAACACCAGATAGGCCTTACTCTAAGCTATTGACCTGCTAATATGGAACTTAGAGACCAGGCAGCAATGTCAATATGCTCTCATACCACTTCCTCCCTTGTCTTCTGTGGTAGAGTAGGCACAATGGAGTGACACAAAGCATCACGAAATATTTGTGGCCAAATTAAGGCTGGAAAAATGATTCCCAGAACCTTTTACCTCACTGTTGCACCTGGTCTCCACTGAGAACATTATTACATTCTACGTAAATATATACATGCTGACCATATATATAACGTACTGTGTTCATTAATGTTCGGGTTTTTATTTTTTGGTTATTTTTATGGGTTTAACAGTGTAAGATAGGCATGAAATGTAAAGCTTAGAGTAAGAAGTCACCAAACAAAGGAAGAGGGAAAGTTTCCCCTCTCGCTGAGTCAAGTTGTTAATAGGCTAGAGAGGTACAGACATTACCCAGTCCGCCAAAATAACATTAGTAATCCTTAAGATTGGAGTAGCCCTTAATTTAATGAGAATAACATTTGTTATGTCCTCAATAAAGTAGAAGGAAATTTACTTTGGATGAAAAAGATTGAACAAAACATCTTCAGGAACACAGGAGGGAGACTGGTTATATAACTAAGGTAATTCACAGCTAAGATTTTCCTTGTGCTACAGCCTAAAATATTAAAAGATTATATATCTGATAAATCATCTCAGAACAACATCTACACGTGTTTGGGTAAATACAGAGTGGACAGCTACCTTTTGGTATAAGGAAATTAAATAAGTTTAATTTCTTCAAGTGTTTCATATGTAAACACTCATGACTTTCTGACCTACTGTAATTGTTTCAAATAAATAATTTCAATCTCCTTCTATCCTTTTAAAGTCAGTGTACTTTCAGCTAAATGGTCTTGCAAGGTCAGTGGCTAACTTCAAGCTGTTCCACATCCAGGAATGATGGAGCTGATAGTTCTGGAGAAGATTGCCTAGAGGACAGCAAGCACAGACCAAAAGATTTGACATGTGTGGAAAATAGTTGCAAGTGAGCATCTGATAAATTAGAGTAGTAGCAATCTTTATTGATAAAATACCAGTGTTATTATTGTATTTGTCAGTTCACACATAGCAAGACCAAACATGATGTTCTGTGCTTCCAAGTAATGGATAGCTTGTCTCTTATTCACTTCTTGGTAGATAAATTGTTCTTAAACAAGTTCATCATCATGAAAAAGCTGATGCATTCTTTAGACATTTTGCTTGCCTGCCTGGCTGACTGGTGGATGATTTTTAGAAGGAGAGTACTGTCTCAGCCATTTTTTTTGTCTGTCAATGACAAAACTGACATGATGAGGACCTTCACTCTTGGACATTACACCTGAATGTTGAAAGCAGGAAGTGAGGTCAAACATAAGGTATTCAAAGTAATTCTTAATTATACTAATTGCAAACACAGTAGATTTATTTAATCCTTTAAATCTGTGGTAAAAGCTGTGTAAGTAATGGGTAACTTCTGAGATGACAGACAAGTTCTAGAGTATGCATTCATCCTTATATATGTGATCACAATTCTTAACAGCATTTCATATGTGCTTATTTAAGAATTTGATTCATCTGCAAGTCTGGGAAGTTATTCAAAGTAGAATTCTATGCACATTTAACAAAGTGATAAAGCAGATTGGGTTTTGAGGTAGCAATTTAGTTTAGTTTTGGTTTATCTGAAGCTTCAAAACTTTATTTAAAACACATATACTATTTATTTTCTTGTCTTGAAGAGTTCTAGGCAGGTACTACTATATAACCAGCTACTTTTTTTCAGAGAAATTATGATTGCCTTCCATCATCTACAGCAAGGGAGTGTGCACTATGGCCACTTGAGAATTACATAGCGCTGCTTAGTGATTATCAAGTAATGGCTGATTGCATTTGCTAATGGGTTTGCTTTTGATGTTGTTTTTGTGTGTGTGTGTCACGTCACTTCACATGCAGGATTTTGAAGTGTTTTGCTGAACAGGAGAAGACTGTTAAATAAAACCTCTCCTAGAACTCTACTGTTTGTGAATGTAGGGGGTCAGGTATAGGAGGCACTATACCTCTGCTACTGTCATCACAGAAGGAATGACACAAAAATCACTGAATATATGTATATTAGAGCTTAGAGTTATGTAGTTCTTCAAAGCACAAATAATTACTTGGCTCTAATCATGTTTCTTTTTGTTATTTGATATCAAGTTATGAATACATCACAAGGTAGTTTTCATTTTTGAATGTTACCTTGCTGCTCTACTCTCCAGTGAGCATTCACAATAACTGCTCATGTACTGAGGGCTGATTTCTACTTATATAGAAACCACAGTTTCTTTCTGCTTTAAGGTATGGTCTGTGAAGCTGAGGTTAACCAGAGATTGTGTAAGATACTGTGTTTCACTTTATTGTATTTGTTAAGGCAAAGATTTTAAATAGAGCTCCCGAAAGCATCTATTTATCCACTTTTTGTTTTTAATTTTATTTCATAAACACTTTGCTCTGTTTCAGCACTACTAAATATATTTCTGTCAGGACACTATCTTTGTAGAAATCTTCTCTTGTTCTGGAATAACCTGGAATATTTTTTTATTAAAACAGCTGGTCACGAATGGGTTGGCCTCTTCAACAACTGATAGTTTGCCCCATGTGTTTGAAGGATCTAATCCAAATCACTCTAAGTACTTATCTCTTGCCTGATAATAATCAGCATTTTAAATTGTAGAATACCAAGAATTTAAAGGGGTTGTGTTCAGTTCACATTGCACTAGGTCTGACTGGGACAGAGTTAATTTTCTTCACAACATCCTGTATGGTGCTGTGTTTTGGATTTCTGACCAAAACAATGTGGATAACATGCCAGTGTTTTAGCTACCGCTGAACAGCACTTGCACTGTGTCAAGTGTTTCTCTGTTTCTCACTCTCCCATCCTAATGAGTAGTTTGGGATGTGGGCAAGAGGTTGAGAGGGGACACAGCCAGGACTGCTGACCCAAACTGACCAAAGAGACATTACATAACATATAGCATCATGCTCAGCAATAGAAGGGGGAGAGTTTTGCCAAAATACTGTTGATCAGAGACTGTCCAGCCATCGGTAAGCTGGTGGGAGGTGGTGAGTGATTGCTTTTGCATCACTCATTTTCTTCTTCCTTTTTCCTTCATTTACTAAACTGCCTTTATCTTCACCCATGAGTCAGTACAATAGATTGAAAGTACTGCCTTCTCCTTATCACTGTGTACTCTATCCCCATAGATCTAGGGTAGGAAAGTTGTTTAGAGACATATGTAGATGTTCACATCCTCTCTCTCTCTCTCTCTCTCTCTTTTTCTCTCTGAAAAGAATTTTGACCTTGCTGTTCAATCATTAAGCATTAGCTGCTGAACTGAATAGCACATTACATTTCCTCCAGAATGCCTGTAAATACTAAACCAATTTTCTTTCTCTTGCCAAATATAATTAAAAATTGTGGATCATTCTGGGAGAGCTGAAACAACAGTGTTTTGTAAAAATAGATCCACGGAAATTATTTTTTATATAGTTCTTGCCATGCTGTTGCTGAATGCACGTGGAGAAAGCACTGCACATAATTTATTTTATATGGACTGAGGTACAAAGTCTCTGAAGCTAATTATATGGTTAAAGTCTTTGTGCCAAAGGAAATTACTTATTTGCATAGTGTTAATAGCCATGTTTAGAACAGTGCTAGCACTGGAAATAATTACTTGTCTGTACTTTTGCAGATTCAGGAAGGTTTCTGTGTTGACCATAGGATGATAGGAATACTCAGGTCAAGAGGGACATCAGGAGATCATTCAGTCCAACCTATTACTCAAAGCAGGGACAGCTGTGACGTCAGAGTAGGTTGTTTCGGGCTTTTTCAATCCAGTCGGGTCTTGAAAATGTGCAAGGATGAAGACTGCACAACCTCTCTGGACAACCTGATCCACTGCCTGACTGCCCTCATGGTAGAAAAGCATGTCTCTCTATCCAGTCTGAATCACTATTGTTTCAACTTCTGCCCATTGTCTCATTCTCCTGGCATGCAACATTGTCAAAAGCCTGCTTCCATCTTCTTGATGACCTGCTTATATTGTAAGGCTGCTATTAGGTGTCCCTCTGCCCCAAGCCTTCTTGTCTCCAGGCTGAACAAGATCCATTCTCTCAGCCTTTCCTCAAGTGCTCAGGGGCAAGTGCTCCAGAACCCTGACTGTCCTGGTGAAACTGTAGAATTTGTTCCAGTTTATGAATTTATTTCTCACACCAGTGGGCTCCAAACTGGACACAACTTTCAAGGTCCAGTCTAATGAATGCTAGGTAGAAGGAGATAATTATTTTCCTCAATCTACTATACATACTCCTATTAATACATGGTACAGTTGGTCTGCCTGGCTGTCAGTGCACACTGACATTGAGCTTGCTGCTTACCAAGACTCTGAGGGCCTTTCCTCAGAGGTTGCTCCCCAACCAGAACATCCCCACTCCATATTGTTGCAAATGGTTCCTCCTTCCCAGGTGCAGGACTTGTTGAACTTCATGAGGTTCCTGCCAGCCACTCCCTGCACCCTGTCAAGGACCTTCTGAATGCTAGCTCTCCCCTCAAGCATAACAAGAATGTTGGAGTCTGCTACCTTATTAAGTACAGATGCCTAGGCATGCAGTCTAATGAGTTTACCTCCTATCTATGTTATTTGTGGTGTAAGTGTATAAAAGATGGAAAATAACCAATTTCATAATAAGAGGAAAATGAAAGTATCACATCTAAAATAACAAATATGGAACAAACACATAAACACATGTTTAGCTGAAGTGAGCAGTTAGACCCTCTTCTCTTGGCAAAACAAATGTTGCAACAAGTGAATGTAAAATTAAGAACATAAAACTGTTCAGTTATAATCAGAACTAAATCCTTTGAGCAACACGCTTTTTCTGCGCATAACTGCTCTCCTTAGAAACCCTTCTCGCTCTTCACACCTGAATATAGACAATCTGTAGGAAATCTCATAGCCTTGTTTCTGTGCCATCAAAACAGACAATTCTAGACAAAAACAGACAAAATTTATTATGAAGCCATGCAGTAATAAAACAAGTAGGTAAAACAAAGATATAAATGATCAGTTGTGAACATGATCAGACCAGACCATGACTAGTATCCATGTGTGAAATGCATTTATGTATTTTTAAACAAGGAAGCTAGAGGTATATCTGTAATGATTTTGGAAAGCAACTTATTGCTATGTCTTCTGATAAATGTTACTAACATTTTCATCAGCACTGACGTTTACAACCAATTTGTACAACCTAGAGATTATTTTCTCTTTGGATGATTCCCAGAAGTATGATGCAGGAACTAAAAATGAATAACAGAGGAACAAATATGATGAAATTTCTGAAAGGAGTGGCATATATTGGGTTGAACTAGTTGGAGAAGATTATTAGATAAAAAATTCTGAATGGTATATACAAACCAGTTTGCTTTTGAGTACTTTCTCTTAAGCAGAGTACCAATATAACAGAATGGATAGAGTGACAAACAAGAATCAACATCAATTAATTTAATCAAAGTAGGTTTTCATTATATGGTAGGCAATACTTTTATATTAAAAAATAAAAATATACATAAAAATAAAAATTAAAACCAGAACTTTGTGAAATAGCTGGTTGCTGCTTAAGTCTGACATCCCAGAGAATTTGCAGACTTACAGGTGTTGACCTACTGTATTGGAACAGGGACTAAAGGTTTATATAATATAATTCTTATGGACAAAATTCTGAAGCCACTATAACAGAAATAGTTCAGCTAAATATGAGAATATGGACAGTGATCTAATAATATTTAAAAAAAAAAAAAAAAACTCAAAGCTGAAACAAAATCTAATGCCAACAATAAGTAAGTACACCAAACATTGTCCTGATAATACAGATAATTTCTCCTGGAAAAAAAAAAAAAAAAAAAAAAAAAAAAAAGCTAAATAAGATATATACAAGTCTCTTTGTAGTATGAATAATGAAGGTACTTGCTATTTTCAAAAGAAAAAAAATATGCTAGCTGCATTTATGATGGTGTCACTTTATCTTTTGATCTATATTCAGTCATTCATATTTAAATCTCAGTCCTTTGGAATGAACCAGAAAGTTTAAACTCAACTGTTTCCCAACTTCCCAGCTGCACAACTACACACAGGACATGCTTTTGTTGTGTTCTGTTCTCATGCTCTGCTAAAGATTTTTCCTACAGGAAATCACCTGCTGGCTGGCAAAAGTCACTAGCAAAGATTGCTAATTGTTATTTTCCCATGAGATTAAATCCCTGTATGTTTTAACCACTAGAGTCATAATGGCTTTTGAAAATGCAGATTTGCAGTGCTGGTCAGCTCACTCCATCTTTTCCCATTCCTTTCATCATTACACTGTGGAATTCTGTCTTACATAGTACTCTCATTCTTTCCTTCAGTGAGTGATAAATATTGCACAAAACTGGGACCCAGTACTGCCTGAGGAAGTTAGTGCTGCTCTTTCCATATGTACTAGAACCCAAGCACGTCTGTTGTAGATAAATATCAGCAACTCTTCATCCTCACCCTTCCTTCATGCAATATATCACCTCGCACAAGGCACATGGGGGCAGAAATTAATTAGATGATCTATATTTAAGTCTATTTTATTTGGTCTAGTTCAGTGTTGCAGAAAAGTGCCAAATGGCATTGAATTAGTCATTGGCAAGGTTCATTTGAAATAACACTTACTTAAAAGTTTAAATTTCACCAGATGAACCATCAGGAATAAAAGGTAAAAAAAAAATAACTTGGAAAGCAAGAAGATAGAAATAACTCAACATGGTGCAAAATTCCTTTATGGAAATAGTGCTGTGTATGAGAAAATCTATAGTCTATGAAGACTGCTATCATATAGGATGTGATCTATTTAGCTATTTAAAATACATTAATGAAATAAAATATCTTTTGTATTTTTCTTATGAAGAAACCAGAGAAGATTCTGGCTTTCCTACTATGGTGTTGGTATTTTGATAAAGATTTCATTTCTTCTATAGTTATAAATTCTGATGTGCTAAACTGATTTAATAGCTCCTTCTGTGGGAATGGGAACTTGTCTCCTTGTGAGTATTATGCACTCTGCATTCACCATTTTGCAATCCCTTCATCAACCTCCTTATAACATTTACTCTTTGGGTGCCATCTGTGCCATTTCCATCTGAGGGAATTCTCAAACCTGAACGAGATACCAGCTTGGTCATATATTGCATGGGCAGCATAATGCACATTGAGCACACAGCGCTCAAGGTGAGGCCACACCAATGCTAAATATAGTGGGAGAATCACCTCTTTTGACCAGCTGCCTATAGTGTGTGTAAAGCACCCCAAAATGCAGTTTGCCTTCTTGGCTGCCAGGGCACACTGCTGTCTCATGCTGAGCCTACTGTCACCAGCATCCCCAGGTCCTTTTCTGCTGAGTTGCTCCCCAGCCACTTGTCTCAGTCTGTACTTGTGTCTGGCAGTACTCCATCCCAGGTGCAGAACACATCTGCCTTTGTTGAACCACATGCCGCTGCTGATTGCCCATTGCTCCAATCCATCTAGATCCCTGTGCAAGGCCTCTCATCCCTCCAGGAAGTCAATAGCACCTCCCAGTTTAGTGTCACCAGAAAACTTGCTGGAGATGCATTCCAGTCCTACATCAAGATCATCAATTAAAACATTGAACAGATCTATACCTTCTACCAGAGGCTGTGGAAGATACAAAGATATGGCTCCAGGTCTTTTTCCAGTGAAGTAAGAATGGAGAAAAAAAAAAAAAAATAGGGTGGCTGCTCCAGCTTCTACTAACTTCTAGTTTTGCTCTGTGAACAGAAGGATCTGTATTGAGTAAGAAATGATTCTTCATTTCATATATGAGTTTTCTTTTTATAGTTAAGTTTTTCTCTTTTTATCCCATTCCATTATTTTTTCCCTGTGTGCTTACTCTGGAAAAGAATTATTGCTCTTTCTATTGTAGCAATGCCCAGAAGCCAACAGAGATCAGAAGCCTGATATATTTGGAACTGTACATACAAGTGGTAGAAGCAATTCCTGCTTCTAAGTATTCACATCCTAAAGGGACATAATAAACAAAGTGGAAAGAGAAAAAGAAATATGGTTGTGGTTTGGTCTTCTCAGAATTACACAGCAGGGTAGTGGATGAAGCAGGAATAGATCAAAAGATGATGGCTGCTGTAGACTTGCAGCACTACAGAAGTGTAGAGTCTAGCAAGGGGCCATCAAGATGGTGAGAGGCTGGAGCACATGACGTGCAAGGAGAAGCTGGGAATTATCATGTTTAGGTTAAAGAAGCAAAGGTTTTGGCAGAAGATAACTGTCGTCTTCTTCTACTAGAAGGGGTGTTGTAGCGGAAATGAAATCAGACTTTTATAAGGTGCACAAAAAAAGGCTCAGAGATAATACTCACATGCTGGAACACAAGTAATTTCAAGTGGATGAAAGGTAAAAATTCACCACCACAAGGGTGTCTGCACACTGCCACAGCTTGCCAGGAGAGTCGGGGAAAGCTCCATCCTTGGAGATCTTCATAACATGCCTGGATAAACCCCTGAGCAGCTAGCTCTAACTTTAATGTCAGCCATGCCTGGAGCAGGTACTGAACCTGAGAAGTCTGGAGGTCCCTTCAGTCCTGCATCCATATGTGTTTCTGGTTATTCATTGTAGGAATTTGGACACAAGTGCTTTTGCTCAACACAGTACTGCTCATCCTCTGAAAACTGTATCTGGTAGGGAAAGAAAACATCTGTGTTTCAAGCAGAGAGGCAAGTAGAGACAAGACAAACTGGGAGGAAAAACATGGTACACATTTGCTTATACTCCAGAAATAATTCTGTGAGACAAGAATATAGATCTTTTCCTATAGCCAAATACACATCCTTTTGTATGTCCAGAGAGGATATGATTTTGTGCTGTCACCTTGACTTACTGGTAGTAAGCCTGTCTGACTGTAAGTAGTAAGTAAGTAAGTAAGTAAATAAGGTAGTATGCCTGTCTATATATGTAATACATACATATTATCTCTGAACTGATCCTCTGGTTACAAAGATAAGACAAGTCATGGACACATAATAACAAGGACACAGAAGTGAAACAACTACTGTTGGTAAACATTTTTCTAAGGTACTGTTTAATCTCTTTCTATTGTGTTTTATAGTGATGCTTGTTTGTTGTTTTGGTTTGGTTTTTGTTTGGTTTTTTGTTTGTTTGTTTGTTTTTGACATTATGTTTACAAGCTACATCTGTAAATACTTTTCATTGCTGAGTTGGCCTAATCTGAGTGAATGCTGAGTAGTTGGGTGTGAAGGAAATAAAACCAGAATACTCACGATTAGAGGAGAAAATAAAACAAAACTACAACAACAAAACTAAAATATCAATTTGGCACTGAGCAATTTGTCTTTAAAGTCTTTAATTTTCACATTTAATTGATTTTTTTTTTTTTTGAAAAAAAAAATCCTTAAGGAAGTGTTGGAATGGGCACTACCTCATACTATTTCTCTATAACTTTCATGAAATAAGTACCGCATACTAGTGTAATATATTTAGATCTATTTTGAATAGATATTCATTTATACATGCAGAACATTAACATTATCACAAGAAGAATGCCACGGGAGTTTCTTTGAACAGATGTTGATCTTTTTTAATATACTTGTTCATTTTCAGGATGCCTGAGTAAAGGTCCCTAGAAATGGGCAAGGTCTTATTTTTCAATAGAATACATGCCTAATTAGTCTGAGAGATCAACAGTGAACAAAGATCTTTTAAAAAGGTCAGACCATCATCAGTTTCTCTAACTAAATAGTTTGCCATAGAACAATGTACTTAATGCAAAACGTTTGTCAGTTCTGCCTGCTCTGTTGTGATGCGGGTTGCAGCCTTTACAATTTCAAACAGTTATCTTGATTTCATTGGATTTTTTTATCAGATTCTACATGTCTTTGGAAAGAGGCTCTACTGAGCACACATGACAGAACAGACTGTAGATTCATGTCTTAACCTCTGCTTTATCTTGAATCATTAAGCAAAAGGGGGAGGGTGATACCTAAGTTTTATAGCAAGCTCTTGCATTTTAGATTGTCCTTACATAATTTATATGTTTTACATTTTTATATAGACTGCTTCTTGGACAATTATACATAGAACTACAAAACAAGCTAAGTCCTGATAAAGAATATGCCTTTTTTTTTTTAATTATTTATTCCTGTGGAGGAGGATGGTATCTCAATATATTATTCCCCAAGTAAAATGCTTCTTAGAAAACATTTTCACTGGTGGCTTTGAAACACAATAAGGTTTTATCGATCTGTAAACTTCCAGCCATCAGGTGTTATAATTGCATTAAGTGAAAACATTTGATCCATAATATTAAGTTTATTAGACTTAAGCACTTAGCCAATACTTGGGACTCTGCACACTGTTTTTGTCAGTTTAGATAGAGGAAACAATGATGAAAGGCACAGTTATTTTACAAAAAAAAAAATAATAATAATAATATTTCAAATGACTCATGGTTTTGTTTTCTCTCACTACAAAGGTTCTAATTTAGTTTATTTTCTGACAGTTTTGGAGCTCCAGGGATTGCAGTTGTTCTGTGCCTGAGGCTGTGGCTATTTTTTGTTCTTCTCTAACAGCTTTTTTGATATCATTTTTCTCTAGCTGATAGGGAATTATCTATTGGAAATGTGTAGCACAAGCCATTAAGCCCACTTCTGATCAACTTTTCAGAAAACCCTCTTATCTATGGGACAACAGGATGAAGTATACAGATAACCTGAACTGCATCATTAGTTCTGTCCTAAATTTCTGAAATATTTTGACAATATCAGATTTACTCAACATCTGAGTCTAACTTGTGATACTCCAAATGACTTTTTGAGGTTGGGGAAAGCTTAGGTTGGAATCAGTGCCCTTCCTGAGGGTATTTTCTCCCAAGGCACCCAGTATGCCCCAGACACTAGTATAATCTAACTGATGGCTCTCAGAAACATCTTCTCAAGCGCAAGGAGTTCACTCCTCAGCAGTGCACTGAAATCAGAATTTCCAGCTTTTTCTGTTCATCAGCCATCCTGGAGGAAGAATTGTTTTTGCATGCCTGTCAAGTTAAGGGGAGAACAGCAGTGTTACAGGAGGAGTTCTGATCACATCAAAAGATGGGTTAATGAAATTACTGTTAGTCTACAGAGAATAGCAATTACTCTACTTCATTAGATTGCTCACTTGGACTCAAATAGCTGCTCTGATAAAAGTTTAAGTATTTTACATCAAGTATTCATTGAATAAGAAACTGGAATATAATTTGTCTTCTTCTGAGGTGAGATCCTCTTCAGTAAATGCACAGAATCCTAAAAAAATGTGGTATAACCAACAGTTTGCTGCCTAGGCTACAACCTACCAAGAAGAATGTCTGCCTTCAATTGTATTTAACATGGCATGAAGGAGCCAGTTTGTCTCTTATTCCTGCATATGATCATAATTCCTGCATGTTAGCATCATTTATTCCTCAGAGGTCAGTATCGGGACTGGCACTGTTTAACATTTTTCTTGGCGACATGGACAGTGGGCTTGAGTGCACACTCACCAAGTGTCCTGGTGACACCAAACTGTATGGTGTGGTCAACGCGATGGAGGGAAGGGATGCCATCCAGAAGGACCTGGACAGGCTCAGGATGTGGGCCTGTGTGACCCTTATGAATTTCAAGAAATCCAAGTGCAAGCTGCTGCATCTGGGCTGGGGCAATCCCAAGAATAAATACAGACTGGGCGGAGAATAGACTGAAAGCAGCCCTGAGGAGAAGGACTTTGAAGTGTGGTTAATGAGAAGATCAACATGAGTGAGCAATGAGGATCCACTTGGTCTTTAATTCCATCAAAGTTAACATAAGCAGACCAGAAAAGTGAACTCCTCCAGGTCTTAAATACACTAGATTTGACCAACTCTAACATCTGGCATCAACCTTGATGCTGCCTTTTCCCTTTCTGTGTATTTTTTCCTTAACATCCCATAATGAGTTTGTACAATCCCTGCATTCTCTTTGCTCTGTCCCAGAATTATATTCCCCTGCATCCCCTATTAGGTCCTAAACCCCTTTCAACAGTAATCCTCCCGAGTTTGCATGAAATTCAGTATGTACAGAGGACTCAAATCCTTCATTTGGAATTCAAGAAGAGAAATCAAAGTGACAGACTGTTAGATCACTGGCCAGAAGAACAGGCTAGCAGACATATGGGATAGCTTATTTTTTATATTTGCAAAATGCTTGGTTAATTTGTGCTGTGATCTGACCACAGTCTAGGATTCACAAGTTATCTCTTTTCTGAAAGTATTTAAATAGCTGCATAGTTAGGCTAACTAGAATGACTAGAATTGTTTGCTGTCATATGGCAGACCTCAGCATTAGAGATCTAGTTATCAATTCTTTTATCTGGATTAAAATAATTAGTTATATCAAAAGAACTATGTTTTTCAGAGCTGCTCATTCAAAATTTAGGAAATGATGACATTAACTCTGCCTCTTGTGCATATGCCATAGACAAGAACACATGACTGGCTGCACTGGTTCAAACCAAAAGTCCATATACCCAGCAATTCCATAGCATGCAGCCAGACACAACAGCAGCCAGAACTGAATGTTTAGGGAAAGAGAATAGAAACAGGGCTAGTACAGAGTGATACTGACCTGTCAAATACAAGGAAGACCACTTGTTATGGGAAAAGAAAACACACAATTAATTGTCCCTCATTTAATGTGTAAAATAAAATAAAATAAAATAAAATGCCAAGTTATAGCTCCAGTAAAAGAAAGAGTAGGGAACTCTCTGGATGTGGTGGTAAAACTGGTAATAAAAACTATCTCCCAGATTGATATTTCTATTCTGATAACACATTTCCTAATGCATTTTTTTAATCTTATAGCTAGCTCTATTCCAGAATCCCGAGGCTTTAGTTTCAATATGACTGGCTTCATGGCAATACAATGAATGTGTTTTGCAACATGTCACATCCTTTGTGTAAAGCAAATGGGCACTTAAATCATAGTATCTATCTTTGCATCTGTTCAAAGGAGATAACGCTGCTATTTGTTAGGCACATGGCATTTGTTATCTGCGCAGATTGTTTACGCAGTCATTTGTGAATGGCTAAGAAAAGCTTAGCATGGGTGTGCTTATGTCAACAAATTGAATGGATGTCCTCATGCTAAGTCCCTTCTTAGAGGGACCTCCCCAGTCAAAGGTTATATATGCCTTTTCCATTGTTATAACATTTGATGGATGATCTTCCAGGGATTCATCTAATCACTTCTACAAATGATTTATATTTTTGGCATGTATGGCTTTCTGAGGCAATGAATTGTATAGTTTAACTACACTTTCTGTGGAAGAAGTCCTTTGTTTTCTTTTAATCTGCAGTTTGGTAATTTATTTTGATGTTTCCTGTAGTACTTGTAAGAAATAGTGAATTATTCCCTATTCATGACCTCACAAACTTTGTCATATTGCCTTAATTATATCTTTCCCATGTGGAAAGGTCCTAAATTCACTTAATCTCTGCTTGTTGCAAAAGCTGTTTCATGCATTTGATTTGTTGTCCTGCACCCCCCATTTCCACAGAATAGATTCTGGATGGGAAATTTTACATATGGAAAATGAGGAAATCTTCATCAAAAACTTAACCTTGAATAACTAGTCTGTTGAGCTCAGTGGCACAAGCAGTGACAACCTCTAGGCGTGCAGTCGTACACAAGTTTTCCTGAATGAAATTTCTTTTCTTCCTGTAAATGTTTCTTCACTGGCTTCCACAGCTGCAATAAATCAGAACATGGGCTTGAAAATGTTTCCTTTCCTGCTGCTCAGCCCTGTAAAAAGTCAGAGTATGTAGCTGAAGCATAGGCTGGAAAGTGTCTATGAGAATCCTTACTGGAAGCTACCAGATCAAAGCTGCAGAGAGTAATAAATAAATAAATATTAAATAATGCCAGGATTAAGATAAACTGTTGTCTGCTTGTTTATGGTTTGTGCAAGTTCTAAGTTTTCTTCTCTTCAGACAGAAATTGGAACTTCCCCAGAAAATCCATACTATATTCACAGAAAGGTATAGGTTGGAAAAGACTTCTGCCAGCCTTCAAGTCCAGGCTCCTACTCAAAGCCAATGCAGTACTCCAGCTAAATCACATTGCTCGAGTCCACATCTGACTATCTTCAGTGACAGAAATTTCACCATCTCTCTTGGCAGTCTGTTCCATTGCTTAACCAGCTTCACTGGGATCTTTTTTTTTTTTTTATAGATTTTGAAATATGATTCTCATTATTAATTCATGTGAGAAAAGATTTAGAATTTCAGATTTCCTTCAGAGATGCCTTTCAATTGTCCCAAAGGAGTGGCTGGCAAGAACAGCAGTTGTCACCTTCTCTGTTGACTAACCATTGAGCAGACACGGTCTAGCAGAGCAGACTTTTCTCACAGAACGGAGATCCTAAATTCTGTACAACCGTTCCCCTTCCAGCACCTTTGACCATTGGTCTTGGCCACTACACCTCACTAATTATTCTGGTCTCTCCTTGCATCTCTTCCCAGTTCTTTTACATTTTATTCTCATTCTCCCACACCAATACTTTCAGTTTCAGGCAATTTTCCCCAGTCCACTCCTGATGCCTCCTTGCAAGTTTGCAACAAACTAGTAGTATGCTTGCAGCTCAGGTATTTCTCTCCCTTCATGCAGGGTTCCTGATCACCAGCAGGCGGAGTACTGCGATCACGGGAGAGCCATTACCTCCCTTCATATGCAAGATGCTGAAGCAGTGGGGCGGGAGTCACAGGTAAATTTCTGCTCTGTTCCTCAACTTCAAGCTCACTTCACATGGAGTATCCAAATAATTGTCTATCTAGACATCTCAAGAGATGTAAGGATTTTTTTTTTTTTTTCCCAAAGTGTATAAGGTTGTCTTATTTGCACCATTTCTTTTGACTAAAACTTCTCAAACTGTTATAAAACTTGCTTGTATTAACATCCACAATAATATATATTTTTCCTAGTTTTATTTATTATTTCATTTAAATTTCCCTTTTGGAAAACAACATCTCTAAAAATGATCTAAACAGTTTCCACACTAATTTTTCTTAAGTGGAAAGTGGGGAATGGGGGGAGAAAGGGACGCCATATACCAAAAACATTAGTTCTGCCAGTCTTTACTCTACAAAACAGATACATTCTGCTAAAGTGTTAGTTACAGCATCACAGTAGGACAAATACTGTAATTTAATAAGAGTCTCAACTGTCTCCTCAGGATCTGTTATGTATCAGTTTGATATCTGAAAATAAATCATTACTACAGTAACATTATAAGTATGCAGCTGATCTTGTCCATTGAAAACAAACAGATGCCTGTTAGAGGATGCTGGTGTATGGTGCTCACGTGACTGTTAAAGCTACCCGAGTCTTAACAACAGCACAAGGTTTCAGCAAACAAATAGCTCAGTGCTCTTAATAAGAACCTACAGAAAAACTGCTCTGCCTAGAAGTACCCATGAGACTCTGCTTCTTCCAGGAGTTTGTTTCATCCAGTACCCTACAATGTTCCAAGTGTAATGGGAACAGTTTGTAATAATTATTTCCATAGTCAGTTCTTTCTGCCCTGATTTATTATTATAGTTATTAAAACAATGACAAACAAACAATAGTAATAGGACTTCTTTTGTGGCAGTTCTTCATTTTCCTATAAATTTGAAAGTCATCAGTTGAATGGAAAGTTCCGATCAATTTGCCAGTTCTTATAGTGACCAATTTCTGAATAAGGTTTTCAAATCCATAAGTTAAAATTTATATTCTGATGGCTGTAGTCGATCAAGGAGTTTTGCTAAATTTCAAGTGGCAGAGTTTCTTTTGTTGTTGTTGTTGTTTCTGTATCTATATCCTTTGTTGGCTGAAAACCCAAGTACAATTTTTATGCCAGTTTTCATACTGAAGTGCTGCCCAGAAAGCAAAAAGCTGTTATTTTCTGTTGACACTAAAATTTGATGCAGTAATGAAGTATAAATATCGTAACAAAATTTTTAAGTGATTTAGAGAAGCAGATATGAACAACTTTCTCTGTCTTCAAGAGAAGGTTTAAATAAGGCCTCAGCAAAGAAATAGGAAAGGAAGTAGCATACTCTTCAACTCCTTGGGCTTCACAAGACACATAGATCCTATGAAAGGGTCCTTCACTAGCAGCACTCTGCAACCATTTCTGAAAACATCTGAAAGACCTTGGAAAAGGAAAGAGCCTATAGTTCTGTGAGCGCACACTTTAGTTGCACTTGTTTGAGAGGCAAAGGAAGATTGCACGTGCATAGAGAACTTACTCATACAAGACTGGAAATCCTTTGTCAGGTAAGAGACTGGCACTACTTGGGCCAACTGACAAGGGCTAATGATAGGCCTCCAGGATGTTATTTCTTCTCCCCATTTCCCCTTGCCATCCAACATCAGTATGCAAGGTGAGTGATGACCCTCCAACTCTCATGTTTTGATGCTGGTTGCTGACGAAGAGATACTAGCACACAGTGACAAACTGCTACAGGTTACTGATGGGGCATGCCACTAGCAGCCATGTATAGCTGCATGACTGCTAGGTAAAAACAGCCTCAAATGAATCTATACCTTTTCTATATGGAAGCAAAAAGGAGTCTTTACATTTGATACAAATACCGTCCTCTTCCCCCATCACATCCATGTTCTCATAAGCAATTATTAAGATTGCACCATGCTTTATCATTGGTCTTGTTGAAAGAGTGGCCGCAATATCTATTAAATATGCCCCCCACAAACTTCTTCCTTTCTTCGTACATGGTTTTCCCCACCTATACCCTACTAAAGATGTATGTCTCCTTATGCTATGGTTCACAGCCTGTTTGGCAGTATACAGATAGGTAAGCTTCCTAAATTCACAGAAACTTGTACTCCTTTTAATACTTTTATGAACATTCTAAAATCCAAAGAGAATAGGGGCTTATTTCCATCAAACAATTCCATTATAGAATTGTGTTAATGGGAAGAAAAAAAAAAAGCCATGTAGAAATCAAGGTTTTGTACTTATCATTAAAGTATTGCTTTTCACCCAAGTAACTCTCTAAAAGACACTTTGATCAAACTGGAATACACAAATGAGTGATGATCTGGATGAGGGCATTCGATGATCTGGACAAGGGCATTGAGTGTACCCTCAGTAAGTTCGCAGATGACACCAAGTTAGGTGCGTGTGTCGATCTGCTTGAGGGTAGGAAGGCTCTGCAGGAGGATCTGGATAGGCTGCACCGATGGGCTGAGGTCAATTGCATGAAGTTCAACAAGGCCAAGAGCAGGGTTCTGCACCTGGGGCACAATAACCCCAAGCAGAGCTACAGGCTGGGAGAGGATTGGTTGGAAAGCTGCCAGGCAGAGAAGGACCTGGGAGTATTGGTTGATAGTTGGCTGAATATAAGCCAGCAGTGTACTCAGGTGGCCAAGAAGGCCAACAGCATCCTGGCTTGTATAAGAAGCAGTGTGGCCAGCAGGGCTAGGGAAATGATCGTCCCTCTGTACTCGGCTCTGGTGAGGCCGCACCTCGAGTACTGTGTTCAGTTTTGGGCCCCTCGCTACAAGAAGGACATTGAGGTGCTTGAGCAAGTCCAGAGAAGGGCAGCAAAGCTGGTGAGGGGTCTGGAGAACAAGTCCTATGAGGGGCGGCTGAGGGAGCTGGGCTTGTTCAGCCTGGAGAAAAGGAGGCTCAGGGGCGACCTTATCGCTCTCTACAGGTACCTTAAAGGGGGCTGTAGCGAGGTGGGGATTGGTCTATTCTCCCACGTGCCTGGTGTCAGGACGAGGGGGAATGGGCTAAAGTTGCACCAGGGGAGTTTTAGGTTGCATGTTTGGAAGAACTTCTTTACCAAAAGGGTTGTGAGGCATTGGAACAGGCTGCCCAGGGAAGTGGTGGATTCACCATCCCTGGAGGTCTTTAAAAGACGTTTAGATTGAGAGCTTAGGGGTATGGTTTAGTGGAGGACTGTTAGTGTTAGGTCAGAGGTTGGACTCGATGATCTTGAGGTCTCTTCCAACCTAGAAATTCTGTGATTCTGTGATTCTGAGTGGAAATCAGCAACCAACCTAATATACATATCTATCTGTCTACCTATCTATCTATATTTCACGAAGTACATGATGCATAGTACAACCCACAAAAATCTATCTCCTTACAGAACATTTCAGAACATGTCTATATAAATTTCATCTGTGCTTTGGCCAAACCAGGCCTGTAAACTATGCAGCTGTAATAGCTCAGCTCAAATTCTGAGCTACTACATCTTTCAGAGAAAATTTAGCTTCACTCCTGCGATTCTGGACAGTAGGATACTCAAGTCTTCAGGTGACTATAATAAATATACACATACATCATCTTTAAGAGTTGTGGAGAAATGTGGAATGCATCTTTAGTGTAGGATTATGACTATAGACAGACAGTTAGCATGAACAGGTCTGAGATATTTGAACTTGCTCAGTGAAAACCAAGTCTCTAGAGACTTCATTGAATAAATGTTCAACATTTCTTAATATATATTTGCAGGCTGAGATTTTTCAAAACCCTTTATCTTAATCTGTTTGGTCGATTTCTATAGCAGCAAAAAATTACCTTCCTGATTAAAATGTCATTTTTCTGCCAAGATCTTTGCATAAAAACCCATCAGTGTCTCAGAAGGATTGTCAGATAATTTTAATGCAAAAACACACATTTTATCCAATTCTTGTCCTCAGAAGCACCTGGAATAATTTGTCTGAACTTTACAGAAAGTTTTATCTTGAGGTAGAGCTGTAGGATAAGATCAAATAGATTTGGCAAAAATTATAAATGGATAAAGATGGAATGTGAAATTTCAAGGGAAACCCATGCAAATAAAGTTTTCTAACTTGAAAAATCTACTTTCCAAACTATATTTTATAGACTGATTAAGAATTTAATAAAAGTCCACTGCTTTGTCTGTCTGTTTTGCTCTCCTGAACAGCTCAGGCCATATAATTTCAACAAGTAAGACTCTCCTTTTACTAGAAACTGACTTGAAAACTTCAAACTCTTGAGTACCATTACAAACACTCAAAATTGTTCCACTTGTGCCAATAATTAATAACTTACTGATAAATTTGTAGTTCTGAGTCCAAACTTATCTAGCTTTATGCTGAAAGCTCTAAATCGTGTTTTAGTTGTGGTTTTTAGTTGTTGTTGTTGTTTTGTTTGTTTGTTTGTTTTTCCTACAGAGAGAGCCCTTTGCTATCTGGAATCTTTCTCCCATATAGTTAGTTACAGGTTTTCAATTTTGTTTTTGACTAACTGAATAGTCCTTTTCTCTTAAAGCCCTGGTGATGTGCTTGTTTCTAACAAGGGAAAAAAAAAAAAAAAAAAAAAAAACACTTGCAGAGGTTGCAGAGCACTTCCATTTAGAAGGCTTTTGTTTTTCATATGCAAACTCATACAAGAGTATGTTAAATTTAAAGCAAAATGCATTAAATTGACAAAGACATTTGCTATATTCATAGCAGACTTCTCAAGTGAATTCAAAGCTTAAGAAATTAATAATTAATAATTCATATGAGAGAAATGCATGATTTTTTTGATGCCTGCTTGGGCTCTGAACTGCTTTTCATGAATTTCATCTCAGGAAGCTTTGTCGATTCAGTTTGAGACATTTCAAGACGAGGATTTTTTCAGTGATTAATTTTTTGCATGTTTGTGGGCACAACTGGTAAATTTCAATTGTAATAAATGTTACATGAGGATATGAATGCAGCATTGACTTTGCATTGGTTTTATTAAAGTTCAATTTATCTTCATAATTCCTTCCATGACTATTCAAAATTAGATTTCTGTACTAAGTTAATCAGTACACTGGAATATTTCCAGATGAGAAGAAATACATACGTGCAAATAAAGCAACTTAAAATTCTTATTATTATCAGAATTGGCTTTTGCAGCAAGTGAATGAGATTCATCTGACTTTTATGTTCATTAAAAGTTAAAAAAAAAAATCTTCTTATAACCAAAGTCATACTATCTTTTAATATTTCTGACAATGAGGTTTTTCATAGCTAGTTCAATGTGGGAGTAATCTAATTAAACATACATTGTGCTTAAAAAAATGATAGAAATTCTAATTTAGTCAATGAAGTGGCTATGCAAGAAGAATAAAATATCAGCTGTGACAAAAACTCACCTGTCTGTGGCTTTAATTAAAACAAAGGCCTGCTGTTGTTAACGCCCTCTCAGTCACTGTAAGCATCTTCTGTTCTTGAAATAAGTATGATGTTCAATAAGGTCTTGGTTTTCTTAAATTTTCTTCTGTGTTTTTCTTTTTCATTTTCTCTCAGGGGTGATCTTATAGTCAAAGGTATGGTTTCATATAACCATATTCTATAATAGTTTAACAGGTTTAACCCATGACTTTGTCTATCAAAGAAATTGCCTTTTTACCCAAGTCATCTTCCAGCTTTATCATTTTTCTTTCTCTCTCTAGTCCCATAAATCTTCTACTCATAGGTGTGAAATAGTCAGTTCAGACAAAGTGAATGGTGGGTACTGCAAGATCTTATAAAAGAGGACTCTTCGTTGAGATATTGAAGCTGAGTTCAAACCTCTTCAGGCTAGGAAATCACCGAACCCAAATGTTCCACCTTCCTAAATGACAACTAAATAATTCTATAACAAGTGAGCACTTGCAACATCAGAGCCACTTGTAAGTGATCTGAAAATATTCTCGGTATGTTAAACCTACTTTTAAGCACAGCTCTGTGTCCAGTGAAGTCTTGAGCAGAACTGACCTTGGTTTCAAACCATCTCAGGTGTGCACACATTCCACCACTCTCTTCAGACTGAGGTGCGCTCAAGAGCTGACATAGCTTGTCAATGTTAAGGTTCAAAATTCAAATGATTAGAATTACTGATCAAATCTCTTTGTCAAGTTATTCATTCCCTATTTCAACCTGGGTCTTAATCTGCATATGCACTTGGAATCATTCTGTGTAACATTGAGTCTGTCAGCCTACAAATTATATTCCTATTATATACTCATATATATATACTTATATAGCACTGGTCTATATACAAATTGTATTCCTATATATACTTATGTGATTATTAATTCTGATAGTTTAGCATCAGAGGAAAAAAACTGATAGTCCAGAGGGGATGAGAGTCAGCGCTTGGATTTGCAAAGAACTTGCTCTCAGCCAGAGCTCTGCTGCAGTGTGAGCACATGCTGGTAACCCTGTGAAGGGCATGCTAGGCAGTTTAGCACTGCTGTTTCCTTGCCCCCAGCATGGCACCAAGTAATGCTATTTTTAATATAAGAAATCAAAATTTAATACAAGAAATTAAAAGGTGCAGAATCACTGAAAAGGCAAAAGCACTAGCTAGGAATATTTGCCACACCTTTCTATAAGCTGCATCAGTCCATTACTAAAATAAATATGTACATTTTTGAAATGCTCTACTATAAAGCTGCAAAGGATTCTGTGATCATGGCAAAAGACTCTCTAGATGGTGAAAAGGATGTGAGGAAGTCTACACTGTCTGGTCCAGGGACTATTGCAGATGGTATAAATGTAGCCTGAAAGTTTCAACTTAACTGCAGAGAGTGATGGTGCAGTGTGTACTGCAGGTACAATACAGGTGTGGCTAGTTCCTGTTTCTTTTCAATATCAAAAGATCAGACATTGCTCCAAATGTAGTTTTTGTTTCATAAGAAAACTAGGATATGTATAATCACTTATCACTGTAATCTACAGTAAGTATTATATCTACCCATCCGTCCAATATATGCAATGAGTCTGAGACATACTTTCATGTAGTGCTTCCAAATTTCACAATTTTTCATCTGATTAAATTATATTCCCATGCTTGCTTTTATAGAAATATTCAGAGAGACTGTCAGTTCCCTCGAAAGACTGTTTGCTCTATCAGCTGGAGATCATACTTTAGATTTTTTAATTGATTTTTAGATTTTAAGGTTGGATTGATTGAAGCATGATTGAAAAGTATAAATAGATTTAAGCACATCCTTTTTATACTCCTAAGCTTCCTTGATTTCTTGATTAGTTAACAACTATGACAGAAAATGTAATTGAAACATTGTATTAACTTTATATCTCAACATTCATCGGAATGCTTTACTCTAAATAAATTTGAAAGAGGTTGCATTTATAACCTGAAACTATAAGCACAGACAATTCAAATGTGAAATAACCCCAACATCAAATCATAGCCCTAGAATTAAGTATAACTGTCTCAGAGGATGTTTCCCATTATTATACATATTTTCATAATACTGATACATCATTTTAGTAACTGAATTCCCATTGTGATTTAAGACAGATGCTCCTAACTGCCATCCCTCATCATTAATTTAATCTATCAGGTTCCAATTTGTCTAGAACAGCAAAGAATTCAAAGTATACTCCAAGCTATTTCTACCTAACTCAATTTCTATATTAATAAATCCCTTAGGTTTCAGTGCAGTTACACAGTCTGCAAAGATGTTCTTCCACAAAGGGCAAAAAGATTATGGGAAGACCATGAGACTATTCTGATTTAAAGATTTATATATCATTATTTACTTTAAACTGATCTTACCCAACACTTCACCAAGGGCATGCCACCTACCAGAAAGTGATCAAGTTCAGCTGCTCAGTAATTCATCACCTGCCATCCAGGATTTCATAACAGACTGTAAATCCATTCTTAGGCTGTTACAGCTGTGGAGCTCAACAGGTCAACTTAAATCACTTTGGGTGCATAAGGCTCTGAATGAAAGGTGGAATAAGAAAAGTTTAGGTGCATGAACAACCTGTTACTGACTCCCAGCTTCTCAGCAGATACATAGGTGTTTTGTTGAGTTTCAGGAAGATGTTTCTTTATTCTTCTGCTCTGTGTCACATTTCCATTTAAGTTTGCCACTTCATCATTCAGCAGGAGTCTTTCACTCAACTTCAGCAAGAGTCTTTCAGGTTTCAGTTTTCTTCTTTTCCCTGGCTATGCTCTTTCCTTACAGTTTGCCTCAGGTGAGATAGATGTGCATATACCACAGCTTACTACTTCTTTGTCTCTCAGCTCCCTATGGGAGCTCTGGGAGTTCCAGCAAACCCATACTGAGTCTCCAAGACACCAGCGCTTCCCTGTGCACCATGCCATCTCATCTCAGAAAGATCAGCCTTGAAGCAAGCTTTTCACCTTTTTCTGCATAACCTGAAGTTGTCTCCTCAGCAAGCTCACGTGAGATTTAGCAAAAAGAAACACCACCCATTTTCCTTCTTCCAAAGCAGACATTCTTCCAGAGGCTTATCCTACTGTTTGCGATGATTTCATTTTGAAAATGCACAGCTGTGTAGTGAGGGAAATAAGGAATTTTGCTAATTTGGGAGGCAGCAGTTGAAAGATGTTGTGCTAGAGATGTCTGTGGGATAAGTTTGGTAACTCAGTATTGAAATACCTTATAATTAACACTGTTGATATTTCAAATTGGTATACTAGCTATAATCTCATGTGAGAAAAGAACTAGTCACTTCTCTGAGATAATATCTCATACTGCTTCTGAATATGAGCTTTCAGAAATGAGCGGGCACTGCCACAGTTTTCCATGTTTTTAACTCAGTGAGCAAAAAGTTTAATGAACTGTTAATATAACAGATAAATGGACTAGGTTTTGGAGATATAGCAAATCAGAGGCATTCCCACTGGAATTAGCAAGGTACCAGTGTAAAATCAAGCATGGAGAATGTTTCATCTTAGAAATCTGGGAAAACAGATATTAGAGGGAACTGATCTTAAAGAGAAGAATAAAAATCAGTTTTACTCTTCACTGATATGTAAAGTCCAGAAAGTTTTAAGACTTTCCTCTAAGAAAAAACTATCTCGCAAAGATAATTATTTCAATATATGAGTAGTGATAATCCACAGAAATGAGTGCACAAATCAATAGAAAGAGAAGTTTTAAGGGAAATGGTTCAATACTTATGGAAAACATGAAAAATTAATGGAATAATTCATTCATTTTTCCCCTTATTACCATTTAGATGAGCTCAAAGCGAGCAGTTAGCACAATAAAATGTGATTACTTTTTAAACTATTCAGAAAGATCGGAGTAAAAGGCAGTGTCTAAGTATCATATCACAAAGTATTTAGAATGCAATTTTTGGTGTGAACTTATTAAATATTATGCATGGATAACAGATGTTTTAATGATGAGAAAAAGATGAAAAAAGTGCTAATGATTAGCACTTCCATTTTCAGGGGAATGAGAAGCCTTATGTTTTGCTTTTGCAGCAGTAGCAATGTCAGAACTCAGACTTTCATCAAATATATCATAATATATGACACAGAGTTTGAAGTTCCTTTCTCTTGAAAGCAAACTATTATGAGATTATTTTAGCCAATTAATTTATAGGTCCTAGAACCATTAAAAAAAAAAAAAAAAAAAAAAAAAGTTGAAAGTATCCTCTAACAATCTCTAACAGCAAATACCAGAGAATTTTTTAATCACATATTTTTTAAGACTCATTTTTTCATGAACTCCAATTTATTATTTCAGATTGATTGCCTATTTTAGCTTTCTAGGAAACACAGACTCCATCAAAATATAAACACAACTTTAGGTCTAAAAGTGAGTTTCCTATAGTACAAAAATAAAGTATAGCCTATGTAATATCAGGACAGTCCTCCCTGTGATGATATACTTCAAAACAGCTGGTGTTATGATAGCATCATACTTGTGAGGTCACTCTCAGTAGCTCTGAAATGTCATTATGATATGGGGAGGTTCCTGAGGACTGGAAGAGAGCAAATGTCACTTTTGCCTTCAAGAAGGGCAAGAAAGAAAAACTGGAGAACTACAGCTCAGTCAATTTTACCTTGATCCTTATGAAAGTCATGGAGCAGCTAATCCTGAAAGCTATTTCCAAACACATGAAGAATGAGAAGGTGATCAGGAGCAGTAACTATGGATTTAGGAGGGGGTAATCATGCTTAATCAGCCTTTTATGATGGGTTCATGATCTTGGTGGGTAAAGAGAGAACAACTGATGTTATTTATGTTAACTTTTGTAGAGCTTTCAGCACTGTCTCCTGTAATATTCTCACAGTCAAGCTGATGAAGTACAGGCTAGAAAAGTGTACAGCAAAGCGGATTGAAAACTAGCTGAACTGTCAGGCTCAAATGGGTCATGATCAAGGGCACAAAGTCCAACTAGAGGCCAGTCACTAGTGGTCTGCCCCAGGCATTGATATTGGGTCCAATCCTGTTTAGCATCTTTGTTAATGAGTTGGATGGTGGACAGAGAACACCCTCAGCAAGCTCACAGATGATACAAAGCTTGAAGGAGCAGCTGATGCTACCAGATGGTTGTGCTGCCATTCAGAGGAACCCTGAGAGGCTGGAGAAATCAGCAAACAAGAACCTTATGCAGTTCATCAAAATGAAATTAAATGGGGTAAGAATAACCCCATGCACAACAGGAATAAATGCATACTGAAATAACCAGGTTATTAGCTGGAGGCTAGTTGGCTGGAAAGCAGCTTTGCAGAGAAGCATTCCTTAAGCCCCAGTAATTCTATAAATCACAGATCTTAGTTGGAAGAACAACATGCTGAGATGCAAGCAGTTAAGGAGACTTTTGGTGTCTGTCAAAGATAACTTCTTGATAGAAGCACTCAGTGGTCTAAACAAGGATGATGCAGAGTTGGATCTGCTATTCACTAACAAGGAAGTGTTGCTGACTGGGATGAAAGTTTTAATGACAGCTGACACAAATTCTGATGAGGAGGTTGAAAATAAGATGGAGCCAGGTTTTTGATGGCGGGAGTACCACTGAGGATGTATGTACATTTGCTAAAATGAAAGAGATTTAAACTGGCTATAAGTAGAAACTTTTTCACCATGAGGACAGTCACCTAGCAGAACAGGTTGCCCAGAAAACTTATGCAGTCTCCATCTTTGGAGAATTTCAAAACAAAACCAGATTAAGCCCCAGTTAACCCAACCTGACTTCATTTTTCTGAACCTTCTTTGAGCACTAGATTCAACTATATGACCTCCCAAGTTAGCTACCAGACTGAATTTCTGTTTCGGTGTTTATATACGTTTCTATTATTTTGTTAATTAAAAATGACCTTTCAGAAGGGAAGAGTAGAACTACAGAAATTTTTGAAAACTTATTTTTTTTAATTAATAATGTTCATTGCATAAATCTCCCATACTCTGGCCACTGTATTTGACAGATAACTCATTAGTCATTTTTCCCCATATTATGAAGGTGAAATTATGTTGCTATTTATTTCTGTGTGTTCCCAGTCATGCTAATTTATTTAAATAGCTTTAAGTGTATTAAAGAAAACAGTTGCTATCTGTGTTGACCTTGTAGCACGCATCATCTTTTAGATATACAGTTCTGTTATATTTTTAAGGAATCAGTCAAACATTATGCAAATTACCTTGTGTTTCTGATTATTTAGAACACTCTACTCTGAACCTGTTTTCCTGTTTTGCTTCAATTAACGTCTGTTTAAGAGATTACTTCAGCCCTCAGAATTTTGTTCTAGGCTGTACACAATACTTTTCAAACTTTGGAGTGAATTTATCAACCATCAACCCAGTTTCTGAGCTGTTCATTTAAAAAAGCTGATGGTTGGCTGCTGTGTGCGCTATTCTAAATGGTGTTGTGTTGTTTTTTTTTAATTGTTCCTGGTGATACTCACAATTTGAAATGAAGAGCAAACAATATTTATTCTACTGCTAATATTTCAGATTTCTTAAAAAGATCACAAAGTTTATTGAAAGAATGTACTTGAAGGGCTGGATTCTGGCACTCTCCTGTCATGTTGGCATGGTACAGAAGGAATACCAAGAAGTGTGGGAAACTTTGTTGTATAAATGTCCTCAATAAAAGTAGGATTCATTATATTCCAGCCTGAATGTCCATAGCCAGTATTAATAATATAGGGGATTTTTAAAATTTTGTTTATCTGTTTGTTTTGTTCCACATACAGGACATGACATTTAAGATTGAAATAATGAAATTTTAATGAATGTTTTTCACCAGTAGGGTGAAATCCACCAGACAGCACCAAGAGAACCAAGGGAAGCTGCTAGAAAGGGCGGTACCACAGAGAAGACATGAAATAGGAAGGGACAATTATAGTTTGGGAGACTTTCAAGGGTGTGTAGTGGGAAGCAGAAGATGTCTATTTCTTCAGAGAGTGCAGAAAAGGCACAGCACTTGCTCCCACTCTTGAAGATCAGAAACTTCTTTAAAATGTTTTCTTAGCCTGTGAAGACAGCCACACTGCCAGAGATGTGGGGAATAAAGGCGTTCCCTGGCAAAGTGCTGCAGTAAGCTTGGATGTATGGCATTCCCTTGTGTAACATATACTCTTAAACAACTGAAGTGAATTTAAAAGTTTCAGCTCTTTCTAGCTTAAGAGCAAATACTGCTAATTATCTGAGATAGTGATCTAGAAATTCAGCAATGCTTTTCAGTGAGCATGTGCCTCCAAAATATGCCAGTAGAATATTTTACGGTCGTGACCATTTTTGTTGTCTGTGCAGAAAACAAACATGAAAGGGCAGCTTAAGGCACAGTTGGAAGGTCTCTTTAATTACTGCTTTTGGCAGAATTTATTTCCAGAAATGTTATCACAGAATTGGGAATAAAAATGTCTCCTGGCACCACAAGAGCATTTTCAGATATCACTCTCAAATGTGACACTTCTGAATAAGTTGGAGGAAAAATAAAGAGAGAGAGAGAGAGAGAATATTGTGCCCATTGACATCTAACAAAATATTATAACACAAAGAAAAAAAGTTCTGTATCACCAGCACTTACAGTACAGAAACAAACCTTAATCCCTCAAACATCCCTGCTAAACTATTAAGGCACAGTCAAATTGCTTCAGTTTGTGCCAATTCATTATATTTTTTAAATTTCTGCCTAAGGCTTCTCACTGTGGACCTCTTAGCTTTTGTCTCTGCTGTAGATAGAGAAGACTCAAGTCTCTTTCAGACTACAACTAAGTCCAGGCAGGCCTTGTATCATGCAAGATACCAGATAAGGAAAGGCTTGTATAAGAATGTAGAGAAAAGCAAGAATCCAGCACCTGTCAACTACCTCTTAAAATTTATAGCTAAGCTCTCTTTCAGCAGTCTGTGAGACTCCTGTGACAGGTTATGAGGACATCTGAAAACACACTGTGCTCACATCTGCTCTTTGAACTGCTCCGTAGGTACATTAATATACATCCTAAGCACTTTCCTTTCCTCTCTGATCTTAGCATCTCTGGAAATGCTGGAAATGCTTTCTGTTATAAAAGTACATTTCTTCCCAATATGCTTCTCAGTGCTTATCTCGCCATGATTTTTTGATGGGTGGACGTCCCAGATAGTGGTGCCTGACTTGATCCTCTCTTATGCCTGGTATTCTGGCTAAGCTAAGCACATGGGCACTGGATGAGGCAGAGCATACTGCAGGTGAGTGAGGAGGATTTCAGACCTCGAGACAAAAGGTGAAGGTTTGCAGTAGGAGGTGGTGAACCTGGGGCTGGATTCCTGGCTTGGACAAGTGAGACCTGTGATAAAAAAGTGGGAAATGTTGGGAGGATGAATGTGGGGTCCCATTTTAGATAGGTAGGTTCTTACAGCTCCAGAGACTCATACTGGAGCTTTTGCTGCCTCAGGTACAACCTCTAGGCCAATCTATTTCCCCTGCAGATAGGTAGCCAGACCTCAGACCTGGATCAGTGCTTATGTTGACCGAAAACAACATCAGAGAAAAGTACAACCTCTTTACATGTTGTACTATCCAAGTACAGTGTTCTTTTCAAAATTACAGGAAAAGAGGAAAGAAAAAAAAAAAAAAGGAGAAACAAGTTGCCAACAGAGTACTGGCATCAGTGAAATGCTTTATGGAAATGCAGACATGCTACCCACCCATTGCTAAGGTTACCAGCTTACTATCCTGTTGTCTTCACACAGAAGCTGGCAGTAGAAGATGGGTTTTGTGAAAGGGAATAATGCTTTCAGATATTTTTAAATCGTCTCATCATTCTCATTTTTGTTCTTGAAACCTTCTTTATAATTTAAGCTAATTACAAAATAGAGAGTGAAAACCATACAAATCATGGATAAATAAGGGTCCTGAACAGATAAGGGAACTGCATAAATAAGTGTCCATATCCCTCTGTATGGTTTCATAAAAAGCTTTTCTCTGCACCTCTATATGCCAGTAATATTCAAAATAATGTGGGCAGTTATCTTCAGATCAAACGTGGACTGAATTTCTTATAGGTGAAAACACTGTTTTAGCAAATAAATGGAGAGAAAAATAGTCTTTTTATATCTAAAACCGTGAATATTATTCTGTCCTAAAATATACTGCCACAAATACTTTAATTCTTCAAAACAGAATCTAGACTAAGCTTTTCACTAGCTTTATTGGCTCTTAAGATTCATCTTTAAAAATTACGCCAATAAATTTAGTAACCCATTAGATGCAGTTACCATAATTAGATTTTACAACATTTGGAATGCTTTGTCAAAAGACTTTTGAGGATCAAAGACATTTATAAAAGCTCTATTTCAAGTGTAATCCAATCTTATTAATAATGAAAATGATAACAACTGGGAAATGAGAAGGTAGAGAATATAGATGAGCATAAAAGGAAACAGTTCGAGGTCTTTCTCAACATACTTTTCCAGGTTTTAAGTAAGTTAAAAAGTTCTCGTCAATGCCTATGCTTTTGTTAGTTTGAGTTACATTGTGATCCACACAGAATGCAAGCTACATTCTGGTGCCATGAATCATTGATGTTAATTATAAAGTTATATTAGCTCACGTTTTACGTTTTTACCCTCTATACTAGAAAGCAAATAAGACACCTCCTTAGGAGAGTGTGTTACCTGCTGTCTTTGCTAACCCAGGAGACTGACAGTTCTGCAGCAAGAAGTAGCAGCTGCATGACACACTCAGAGAAAAAAAAAAAAAAAAAAAAAAGAGTGAAAGAGTGTATGAAATATTGCAGTTGTATGTAGACGGGGATGCCTTTGCAATTTCAAAAGTATTGCTTGCACCTGACCTTTTAACAATTCTTTTGCTGCATTGGCCATGCTGCAAGTGTAGGGGAAATAGAAGAGTACACTCTTTTATAGTTCTGAATACCAGAAAGACTGACTGTTCCATCGCAGGGCACAGGGAGTGCTTTCCTGGAATTCTCAAAAGAGACTTGCCTGCAGGCATCTAATCTGCACAGAGAAGCAAAGTGATAGAGATAGCAATAATATTTGATAGCACCTTACCACTGACTTGTTCATCTTAGTGATCTGCTTTTCATGATTGTCTCTACTACAGAGCTCTGAAATATTTAACTGCCTTATACGTAAAAGCATCTGACCTGGTGTTAAGTGTCGTAAATGCAATACAAGTTGTAAATAATCATTGTACATCTCAAAATGTAAATATTGGATTGCATCTTGCTTAGCATTTTGGGAAGCAAATGTCATTAATTTTCTATGCAGCTAACCTAAGATATTGCTTTAATTCAGTAATTCACATCAAGACTTCCCAAGGCAGAAAATTCCACACATGAATCTGCAGCGTGTGAGACACTTCCATGTACTTCTGAGCTCAGCAGCCACCACTGTCCCAGAATGCCCCTTCATCTTCTCCTTCTTGAGGATTAATGTAATGCATTTAATTGTTTTCTCCTAGCATACTCATGCAGTCCAATGCCTTTTCTCAGCAAAGTTGGTTATTAGTCCTGGTGGTTTTTGTTTACTTACCACTCAGTGGTATAACTGAGATAGTAGGATAACAGAAACATTTAAACTGGAAGCAATTCTTGGGTCTTCTGATTCAAGCACAGTTCCAAGCAAGACTATTCAAGGCCAGTTCAGGTTCCTCAATGCCTTGAGTTCTGAAGTAAGGGTGCTGATTCCACAACGTCCTTAAGCAACCTCTTCCACTAATTAAAAGTTTTTATGGTGAAGAATTTTTTCATAAATCCATTCAGAATTTTCCTTGTAAGTGCTGCCTCTTGCCTTTCCTCTGTTGTGCTTGTGAGAAGTCATGCTTCCCATTCTCTATAATTCCCCTTTAGGGAATTATAGAGAATTTAATGGATCATTCATGCAGAGAGAAAACAAATAAAGAAAAGGAGACTATTGATAAAAGAAGTAACTGTGAGCATCTTTAGTCCTGATTCCCCAGGTAAGAGTTGTTCTGCTTAGGGAAGAGTTTTTGCTTAGGGAAAAAAATAATAATAATGCAGACAATTTTTAAAATTACATGTTTCTTTCTCTTTTTCATTAATCATTTGTCTCCCTGTACCTTAATCTTTGTGCAGATCTATCAGATCTCTCAGCAAATCTCTCTTCCAGATTCATTGCTGCACTAAGGTCTATCAAATAGGAAGCTGGCAAGATTAATTCTTGTGCTTTGAATTCTGATATTTTCTCAAGGGAAAAAAAAATAATTCAGATTCTTTTTTTTTTTTTTTTCCTTTTTTCTCTTGGATGAGCTGAAAATATAGTCTGATTGCACATGCTAAGACTGAGAATTATGAGCTGAGATTTGGAGATAGCACTACATTGTATCAGCATATCTTCTGCCTGATGAGAGTTCAGAATAAGAAACTAATGTTGAACTGAAAGGAAGTATCTCCTTAGGAAGAGAAAAAAAGGATAAAAGAAGAGAGAGATTAAAAAAAAAAAAAAAAAAAAAAAAAAGCAGAGAGAGAGAAAGGAAGTTCCCTTCAGTTATAATTCAACCTCCTTGGGCTTTTTTTCTCTTCCTTTATCTCGCAGGCTGAGGTATATACTGTTGCCTCCAGATGAGAAGGTGAAGATAGCCTTCAGTGGAATAAAAAGAGGTATTTAATGAACTCTGCTGATGATATCCCTGGTAATAGAACAATGGATTGCAATCAAATGCCTTACTTGCTTTGTATTCACAGGAGTTCCACTTACTAGTAGAAGTTAATGTTCTACTAGTAGAAAATTAGGTTATCCATCCTGAAAGCACTTTCTAAGTGATTGGAAGAGTAAGAAAGGTAGGCAATGTGGCAAAAATGTTTTGCTCTTGCATTGCTTTTGTTGTTGTTTGTTTGTTTTTACAAAGGAGTTATACACAATGCTCAGTTTAGATGCCAAACACTGAAATGCTGTCTCCATGAACTGAAGCACAATGCTACCTCCCCACAAGGTCTTGGAGCTATTCCCCTTCAGTATGCAAAAGGATGGAAAGCGTCATGCGGGAGTGGTATGACAGTGCATATGTTTCTCACTCAAATTACCCACAGCATCATTCCTCCAATGTACAGTGTAACAATTCCATATCACAAGAGGCATTCTACTCCTCAAAGCCTTAAACGAAATGCCCTTTCAAAGTCTGCCACGTAAACAGTATGGTTTATGTATTTCATAAAGGATCTGCTAACTCCCTTCCTATTCATTCTGTTGTGCAGTTGTTCTGCACCGGGAGGGGTGCAGGATTCTTTTTGGATCTCAGTACGAAAGTCACAGCAACAAATGGAGTAACAAAACTGCAATAACAATGACAATAATTATTATTATTATTATTATATTATTATGCAAGAGAAAGAGGAAGAAAAATACAGAGACTGAGTAAATAAAACATCCTTTCAGAAGCTGGGTACCTTGCTTTGTGCAATGTTGGCTGGGCCCCAGATACATAGCCACAGCACCCTTAGCAGATCCCATTTGTAGTGAGGTTCACACTCACACAGTACCATTAACTCCTTTTACCTAATGTAGAAAATAAATCTAGGCATCTTGTTTCAACAGTTCTCCTTCTTGGTGATCACCAGAGCATGGCTAGGTAAATGTATAGGACCTGTATCCTACATATCATATAGGATATATATCCATATAGGTGCATATCCAGAGCCTTCCACTGCATATCCAGAGCCATCTATTTCCCTGTACAGTTATATACTTGGGGTTATGCAGCAATTGCTCATGTGAACTTAGGGATTTCTCGAGTGCAGTCCCCAACATGGCTGTCAGGGCTTGCTCATGGTCACTGACTCCTCAGGCACAGTATCTTCCATAAGACTGCCAGTGCAACAGTATTTCTTTTTTTCTTCCATTGGGGATCTAAGAGAGAAAGGTACAAAAGAAGAGATTGTGATAGGATGACTTTACATCACAGCTGGTGTATCTTTCCGATCTGGAAAGTCTAACGGTGCCTACAGTTCTCAACTTTTATCATTCCTCTGTCAAAAACCACCTGTGAAACGATTGCTGATTTAAATAGAAGATAATGCCAGCTGTTGATATTAGTATTTTCATCATCTTTAGTGACAAACTGATATGCAAGAGATCTACTTATGATGGACTCTGTGAGAGCTATGCATTTTTATGCATAAAACAGAAGAAAGGTGTATAAATGTCATAGAATGGAATGTTATGAGTAAAGCAGAAAATGTTAAGTGCAAATGTTAATATTATCTGGAAAAAAAAAATATATCTACTTTATTCTCTTAAATATTCAATATATTGCACTAGATGTATCTGCATTGCAGATAAAACAGGACAGTATAATGACAGAGGCATTATAACTGCCAGAGTTTGCAGGTATGGTGTGATCAAGGCAGGAGGCCATATGAGACCCACATCAGTCTCCTGGTTGAGGAAATTAAATGCTAATTAGTAAACTTGGTATGCAGCTTTGCCTCTTCTGTGGTTGCGAAAGGATGCTTTGCAAACTACAAGATGAAGTTACCAGGAGGTGAAAATGCATTTATATTGCTCTGTTCTTGGATTCCTTAACTGAGACTGTATAGCCTGACTTACTTTATTATTATTATTATTTATTTGCAAATGTACCAAGTGCTTGCACTTCAAATGAAATCAATAATGCAGCTTCTCAGAACCTGTGAGGGCTTCCTTCCCCTCAGGGGTACTGTGAAGATACAATAGCAATATCTCATGCATGTTTATAATATTGTGATGAGTTCAGACAAAAGCTTGTGTGGGAAATATTTTTTTTTCTTCTGAATGAGTTCTGAATGGTGTATAGTAAACAAGTTCTCATTGAAAAATAAGGGAGGAAAACAAACAAACAAACAAACAAACAAAAAACAGGACACTGAAGAGGCACTTACTTAGATTGTCTCCAGCTGTTCTATACACTGAAAGACATAGGATGACTACAGGAAATATATAATGAATTTCTACGGCTTGCAGTGGACTCAGTCAACTTCAGGGTCTAGAATCTTGATATTTTATCTTCTTAATCCGTGTAGTATTCGTGATTATATGTCTTAATTCCATACACTTCTAGGTAAATATTTCCTGTCTAAACTTCCTCTGATGTGAACTGGGCTTTTGCAATTTTGAAGATGTGTTCTGCTGCCATTAGGAGACAGAAATGCATGAAAAATTTCTCCTCTCACATTGCTGCTGACCTGCAGGCAATCAATATGAACATCTCTCTTGCCCTTTGTTTTTCATGAGGAGGTACTGGTTTCGTATGATCTCAGTAAGAAGTTACTCAGACTCTGAAAGTATTTGTCCTTGGAGATAATACTGTTTAAAAATAAATACATAGAAAGATAAATAAAAAATAGTATACATTACCTTAGTCTCTTCAGATGCTTAGAAGCACAATTTATGTGGCACTCAATGGGCTTCTCTGATCAGGACACTGCATGCTGCAAAGATCCCATACATGGAGAAATTACCCAGCATTCTGGTATTTTGAAATCTTACAGGAATATGAAATAAATATATATATATAGAGAGAGAGATTTTTTTGTTTAGTTTTTGTTGTTATTGTTTGTTTGTTTGTTTTTGTAAATTGAAGTTCATATGAAAACTTCCTTTTGTACTTTTAGATAAAGGCAAGGACAACAGGTAGCATAATTTGTAGTACCAGGCCAGAGCTACCTGCAGGTTCTGCTGTTGCCATCAACCACCTGAATCTATCCAGTAGCCAAGGAATTCGTGGAGCATGGCTCAGGCCTGACAGCCATCCTGGATGTGCAGCACAGAGCAGAAAAACCTGGCCCCACTCAGGTGAACTGTCATGTGATATATCGATATATATCAACTGATATATATTTAAAAAAAAAAAAAAAAAAAAAAAAAGCTTTGTTAAGGCAGAATCCACATAAACCACAGTGAAAAGCAGAAAGCAGTGAAAGATACTTGCGTTAAATCATGCAGAGAAAAAACACCATCCAAATAAATGATGAAATGGGTTGACATTGGTATGTTTGATGTTGCCTAAGATCAAGTTAAATATAACAAAACCTTTACATTAAAAATTTATTGGTAGTTCCAAAAAGTTTTAGGTACTGCGGGTACCGATAGCCCTCAGCATCACTAATCAGCTTCATCTGTAGCCTCCACCCACCCCTTCTGCTCATGGATCCAAGCCCATTTAAACTCAGTCCTGGGTTGTAATCCCATTTAAACTCAGCCCGAGGGTGTCAGGGAAAAGCTAAATATGAAAACCACATTAGGTCTCAAAAATGACTCACCACCATGTCCTTTTGTTTCATAGTGTTCCTTAAAGCAAAACATTCATCCTCAAGAGACGCATTGGTCAGATCAGAACTTCTTACAGTAGTCAAGAAGTTCTAGATTAGAATTTTGAATACCAACAGAGGTCAGGGAGGAAGGTGCTTTTATTTTTGTGACATTTAAGGAGATTTTGAATACTGTGTGAAACTGCACTTTCTGAAACTGGAGAGTTCTTCAAGCATAGAAAAGGATCCAGTGCATGCTTTGATATTATTCAATCACGTTTTTTTTGTTGTTTGTTTGTTTGTTTGTTTGTTTGTTTTGTGCCTCAAACTTTATAGAATCTAATTGGTTAAAATAAGCGGACGGGCATCTCATTTACTTAAATATATATAAGCAGTTATTCTATATATTTTTTACAATTCATAACAGCTGCAAATCTAGTTAACGGGCAGTCTGTCCTTCAGTCTACGTAGGATATGTATTTCTTTCACTCTTTAATAGGTAACTTTGTTCTTATCAGATGGCTCAGATGGTGGACTGTTAAGATTTACTGCTCTTTGCAGAAACCTGGCTGTAATAACAATGGAAAGCAAAACAGACAATTTCCATTGCCTGTACCTGAAATCTTTTCTTCTTTTCTTTATGCAATTAATGTCAATCCTTCCTTATAAAAAATAGATTATTTGGACGGAGGAAGAAAATTATCTAGCTATTCCATTATCCTAATCTTCTGTTTTTAGAAGAAAAAATAACAATAGAAAAAAATCATATTTTTTTCTAAATAAAACAAGGTGGTTTCTATCTGTGCAATCTGTGAAGGCAGCATTCACAGTCATGGGATTCTTTACTGTACATGTTCTTTCTTTCTCTGTACTGCACAATTCTTTACTGAACTGTAATTTCTCAGTTTAGGATGACACATCCTTCTTTTTGAACTAAAAATAGCAGCTGATAATATTTATCTAATGTTTATGTAATATTTATTTACAGTTTCTTCCAACTTTCTTTGGCCAACACCACAAGTAGGGCTGTGAGGTTCTATGTGATGATATTCTACAAAGCACAGACAGAAGTTACTGGATACATTCAGTTCACAGGATCCCATTCAAAGAATTATAGAATACTTTGGGACAGAAGGGACCTAAGAAGGGCATCTAGTCCAGCCTCGTCCTCTAAACAGGACTAGCTTGCAAGTTGTATCAGGCCTGGTCTCATCACTTTTCAGAAAGCTCTTCAGAAAGCTCTCAGGGGTTGCAGAGGGGTAAGTAAGGGGCCACTGTGAGCCAGAATGAAAACCTGTGGTATTGTGTAAAGAACGAAGCACCCAGCTGCCAGTGAGGAAATGCTTTGTGCAGAAAATCACTTTATCTCTCAGTCTGGAACCTCAAGGGAATCTTACAAAACACTATACACAGATGCACCTGGGAATTAAATGTGTAGCACCAGGACATCAAAACCCTTGGATTCAATAGAGACACTTGTTATGGCATGTTATAGCCTCTGTCTCCCCACCTCCAACTTCTCTGTGCTCTACAGAATACAAAAACTCTCTTCCCCTCTTCCCCTTTCCCTCCAGCACTAATATCCTACCTACTCTGAAGAATCCAGATACCTTTCCTTTTGAGGTTAGCCTGACAAGTAGCTGGCTTCAGAATAAGTGTTCAGAATTCACAACCATATCTGAAGTCTGCTGCTCCTAGAGAAGGAAGTGCCTGCTCAAAGCTTATCTATTTTTTCCTTATTATACCACTTACTCTAAGAAGATATTAATACCTACATGTATACACTTTATCTGGATGATATTTTAAGAACATTAGTTTTATAACAAAATGCAATATTTTGGGTTTTTGTTCATTTATTGCTTTTGTCTTTTTGTTTGGCATCCATATGGGAATCAGCTGGGATGTCAGAACTCCAGTTTTGAACAACGCTCTGATATTTTCCAAATGTGCTTATGGTGGGCAGTAGCCCAGTGCAGCAGATGATTTTAGGCACTACTCCCAGGTCATGCCAACTTAGTCTACCCCTGAACTTCTAAAATACTTTCAGCTGCCTTGTGTACATACGTAAAAGTCTGGTTTAAAACTTTGGCCACACAGGAATATTGAGCGAGTACTCAAAAACAGAACCCAGACTCTCAAGTATCCAGAATATTATCCTTCAGTAGAAGAATTCCTTAATTATCTTTCATTCCCATGAAAAATCTGTTGGATAACAAGTGCAGGAATCCTGTTTTTCACAGATAGTGAATTAAAGTGGAAAATAATACCCATTTGATACACTGAAAGGCACAACTATGTCTTTGTGCAGTTCACTTGTTTTATGGCTTACAAGTAACAAGCGAAACATTGTGTTTTCACTTTTGTTAATTTTATTTACATAAAACATTAGGTAAGATTTTTCAGTGAAATTCCGACACAAGAAATGAAAATAAGGAAAAAACATACAGTGGTATTAATATTTTTGATATGCACTTTCTTTATGCATAAAGAAACAGCATGTGGTTTTAATATGAATATTAATGGATCTAATTTAAAAATAAAAGAAATATGGATACCTTAGTTGTATTTATGATGACCAGACAATATGGGAAACCTACGGTACAAGTAATAGATACTTTAATTACTTAAAGTTACCATAAGCCCAAAACTGAATGCCAATGTATAAATATGTATGGGAATTGTTGTGGTAACCTTCCTTTTTTTGAATATATGCAAAGAAACTACGTTAATAAAGAACAAAGCTTTCATTACTCATAAGATATTTAGAAGAACTCTAAGGATTTTATGATGATCCACAAGTAAGAAAACAGGAAAATCAGAGTTACAGTTAAAAGAATTCCAAAAGTATTTCAGGATATAGTTCAAGTACCCACACTTCCTTAGCTGTCCTTTAGTGACTGTTTAGTTATGACAAATGAGCTTTAATTCTTGAGTAATCAAACATTTTTCAGTGGACTAGGGCAGCAGAATCTGGCTTTTCCCATGAGCCTTTTCACAAGTGGGAGCAAGTACTGTTGTAAGAAGGACAAGCCTGCTCACACTACAACATTTGCAGAAAAAGAATAGCTCTGATATATTATATAGCTCTGATAAAAAATTCAAGAAACTCAGCCAACATTTCCTTTTGATGCTTGACATAGACCATGCAAACCATTGTTTTGATGATCCATCCTCCAGCTTCTTCATCAGCACAGAGACAAGTGGAAATGGGATACAGCTCCCTAAAAAATGGACATGTTTTCAAAGGTTTCTCTTCCATTTATATATACACAGAAAAAGAACATATGAGACAAAGAATGATGACCCTATAGGTGCTTTTCAAATAGCTCAGAGGTTGAAAGAAGTTATTGCTCTTCTTGCATACTTTCTTTCAAAATAAATGTGAATGCAACAAACAGCCACAGCCCTATTTCAGGTTACATATTACTGCTACAGGTATCAGCAAGAAACAAAATTATGAGTAGCAGCAAATGAAGTACCTTCCAGATTCATAGAAAACTGGCCAGGCAAACACAAATTTCCTACCATGGACTGAAACAAAATGAACAGTGATTAGGGAAGATAATATCAGTATAGGAGGTATTAGTGCACAAAAAAAAAACTCTCATAATCTTATTTATTCATGTCCATTAAAATTATCATAATATTTAGGGATCGTAGGTTTTAATTTTAACAGTGACGTCAGCAAGTTACACATGTTGCTGTTAAGCATTCAGAAAGGCAGAAATTAAGAACAGAATCAAAGGAATATTCAAAGATCTATCTTCCTCTCTAGACAGAAGTTCAGGAATGGTACAATTAAGAATGATACAAGTGCTGTCTAACACTATTTGCTCAATTAAATGAACTTATTTATTCTACATGTCCATGAAATGAAACAAGAGAATCATCCTGTGCCCAGGTACTTCTCTCACAAGTGAAACCAATATGAAATCTTCATTTTACTGGCACCGAGAAACTAGAGTAGCATTCACCTCTTTCCTTCTTGTTTCACTTATCAGCTTCAAATACCACATATCTTAAACGGGCAAGTTTGTTTGTGAACGACATCTTTTGTTTCTTCTGTAAAAATAATTTTACAGTTAAGTGCACTTTAAGATAATATTTAGACAACTAATAGTGTTGATAACTTTGATAACATAGAAAATTGTAAAGATCCACAGTCCCTGATCAAACTGCAGAAAAAAAAAATTCCCTGGAGTGGGATCAAAGTAGTGTGGATTTAAGGGAACTAATTCCCCATTAGTCTGTTTCTCCTAAGTCACCTGTTGCCAGAACAGAACCACGACGACTGCCTCTCCCCAGCTCATATCAAGCATGGACACAACAATTAATATAATAAATATTAAATATTAATATATCTTGAATTTCCACCATAGGAAAGATCTAGTGAACAGAAAGTTTTTCTTTCCTAAGGTGCCTTGTGGATGCAGAAGGAAAAAGAAATGGAAAAGGACACAAAACTTTAGGAAAGAGATGTGGACATGATACACATTGACTCTAGGTGTTTCCTCCCACAGCAATTTCATTTGAAAACTGAGGATGTGTACCTGGATGAGCAGACTCTTAAGTGGGCTTAACATAGTCAGGACCACCATGCTCAAGAGGCAGTGATCCACGTCCAACTGGAAGTCACTTTCCAGTAGCCAGGCTGAGCATGTACTTGAAACAGGCCACACACAGGTACATGTGTGTACACCTCACACCTGCATATACACATCTGGATGCGCAGATCAACACAGACACACACACAAACACAGGCAGCAGCAACAGCCTCATCCTGTTTCCCTCTCTGGTTGAGTGGGATGGAGGTCCACTGGTAAGAATATATATACCCGGTGATGTATGCAGAATATATATCTTGTACATATACAAGAACATATGTATAGCACGGATGGCTCCACCAGCTGGGCTCACTGGTAGCTGCCTCTAGATGCCAGTCTCTCTGTTATCTGTTGCCTGAACATAGATGACTCCAAGGCTGTGCTCCAGGTGCTGGTATAGATCCCCTCACATGTATGCACACACCCCCAAAATGTGTCTCAAGGAGACCCCAGGACCCCACAGTCTCTCTGGCAGTTGGCCTGGACCCCTTGCTTCTCTCAGAAGCCAGATCCTCCAGTTATCCCACTCACAGACACACGGACACACACAGCTCCCAGGCAGCATCACCTACACACCAGCTAGTCCAGCTTGGTCTTCCCTAATTGTCACATACTCACTCAGACACCCACACAGCTTTCTGGCCCCAGGCATTGCAGGCAGCTCCCAGACCCATGGTGCCCCAGGAAGGAGTGTGGGATAGGCCCACAGAAGCCAGCAGCAGCCAGGAGTTCAGATCATCTGGTTAATTTGTGTTGATGAGGCAGGTCTGAGGTTGAGCCACAAAGTCAGTCCACAAGTCAGGGTCAGGTTTGGTGAGGGTAAATAGGCCAAATGGGGCTTCAGGGCTATGCTTGGAAATATGTCCCAGGTGAGGCTGGTAAGGGCCAGTAAGGTCAGTGCCCGCATGGCTCCGAAAGGAGGCTGAACTGGAAGGCACCAGAGGTGCCTTCCAAACAGTATTTTTGTGGTTCTTCAGAAGCATAGCAACTGTGGTGCATGGTTTCTTGGGGATAGCAGACATATAGCCTCAGTCACCATTCTTCCAAACTATATTACTGGAGTCATGAACCAAGTCAGAAAACCAAATTTCTCCTACCTTTCTTTCCATCCACCAAGGCACATGGAGAAGTGTAAAGAACCTGCCTAATCTGATTTTGATAAAGGAAATCCGATTATGTAAATAGTGAGTGCTTGCTAATGCAATCAACAATTCAAAATACACATGATTTAATGAGTAAACCCAACAAAAGGTTATTAATTATGTTTTTGTGCATACGCTCATCTTCAGCTTTCTGTATTCCCATAGTCTCTGCAATGTGTTTTCTGTCCTAATGTGTGTATTCTTCTGTATTCCCTCTTGACTTTACTGTGAACCAAGGGCATTTCATCATCTAACAGGGAAAAAAAGAAACACACACCCCTTTCAAATGGCAACAAGGAGAAAAAAAAAAAAAAAAAAAAAAAAGAATTACCTAGTAAACCATATGAGGAAATACAATTTGGTTTTGGTTTCAGAGTAAAAATTGTATGCACAAAGGAACAAAGAAAAAATAAATAACTCCAAGTGATTAACTACTCAAAACTATTGTGAGAGAGAAGGGAATGCAAATGAATGATGAGGATGTGAAAGCAAGATCTGCAGTGGTGCATGAAAGAACTTACGCAATGAGGGGCAAAAAGATAGGCAATTTTAGAGCTATGTGAAAAGAAAGGTATAAATGAGATATACCAATGAAATCCATTATACTGGAGAAAGGAAAACATACAAGGAAAACCAGGGGAAAAAATGAATACAAAAGAAAAAAAAATCTGAGAATTTACAGAATGAAAGGTGATGTACAAAAATGAACACACATGTAAAAGTGAAAAGCAAAACCTTTAAAAGTCATAGGTGAGTAGAAAAGGCACAATGAAATTAGGAAATCATAATGAAAGTCAGTTATGGAAGAAGATGAGGAAGATGTATGAGAAATGCAAAAGATATCACAGACTAATGTGTAATAAAAAAAAAAAAAAAAGTAATCAGGAGGAAATGCATATAGATAGATTAATTCAGAAAGAGAGAAAGAGAAAGAAGGAGAAGGAGAAGGAGAAGGAGAAGGAGAAGGAGAAGGAGAAGGAGAAGGAGAAGGAGAAGGAGAAGGAGAAGGAGAAGGAGAAGGAGAAGGAGAAGGAGAAGGAGAAGGAGAAGGAGAAGGAGAAGGAGAAGGAGAAGAAGGAAAGAGAAAACAAAATAGCCTGGGAAAAAGAGTATTTCAAATAAGGTGGGAGGAAAAAAAAAATTAAATAAGAGATAAAAATGAAAAGTGAGATGTGCAATTTAAGAACTAATCAGTTATAAAAACAAAACAATGTGAAGTAAGAACATATTTAGCAACAGGAAAACCTGAAAAAATATGAGATGATGGACAAATAGATGATGAGGTGAGAAAAGATCACATCTGGTCAATATGAGGCTGCTCAAAAACACAAGCAAGTATCCAAAAGTTGAAAAATGCAACATAAACAAAATGTGAGTATGTGTAAAATTGCTGATTTTATCTGTCATACTTTAAAGACAAGACGTAAATAATGGAGTTGCATAATAAAATGTAGAAGAGCCACAAGCATTAAAAAGGGAGATGCAAAATCTAAAACATGTTATGTTATACATCTAAGGAGGTTGTGCATAAGTGAAAAAACAGAACCAGGTGATCCATGCTAAGATGAAAATTTCTAAGTCACATTTAAAATTGGGAAGAGACAAAAAGAAAAATTCACTCTGAAAAGAGAAATTCATAAGGAAATGCAAAACTAAAAATGTGTGAGAAAGGAGAGAGAGAAGAGAAGAGAAGAGAAGAGAAGAGAAGAGAAGAGAAGAGAAGAGAAGAGAAGAGAAGAGAAGAGAAGAGAAGAGAAGAGAAGAGAAGAGAAGAGAAGAGAAGAGAAGAGAAGAGAAGAGAAGAGAAGAGAAGAGAAGAGAAGAGAAGAGAAGAGAAGAGAAGAGAAGAGAAGAGAAGAGAAGAGAAGAGAAGAGAAGAGAAGAGAAGAGAAGAGAAGAGAAGAGAAGAGAAGAGAAGAGAAGAGAAGAGAAGAGAAGAGAAGAGAAGAGAAGAGAAGAGAAGAGAAGAGAAGAGAAGAGAAGAGAAGAGAAGAGAAGAGAGAAAAGACAAAATCAGAAATGTGTCATGAAATACAGAAGAAATCATTAGAAATAAGCTGTATAATCACTTGCATTGAATAAAGTGCAGAAATAGCTCTAAAAAAAATCAGAAAAATATGCAAAATCTAAAGAGGAAATGTGTGAGGATTTGCAGATAGGAAAATGTATGATAAGGGTCCATCCCCCCAAACGTTGCAAAAATTGCAAAAATAGAAGTTTGTTATGCATTCTGTAAATGAAAACTTAGTATGAGATACAGAAATGAAATTTGCAATGAGATGAAATCATTTAAATGAGTAATGAGATACAAAAGAATATGTTTATTGAGGTGAAAAAGAAAGTTACTCAGGTGTAAATAAATGATTTGAAAAATCATATGCTAGCAGGGAAATATGAAATATATAAGATGTAGGAAGTTAATTGAAAAACGTGAGAAAAGGAAAATGCACAGAGAAATCTGAAACCTCTTGTTCAGAATGCTGTGCATAATCTGTAATGGGCAACAAAAAGGAAATTGAGTAATAAGCAATGATACATGAAATTCTTAATTAGATCCAAAAGTACATAATGAGACATTGAAGCAAAACCAAGCAGTGAAATAAAAATGAACGCGCACAGCGAAAACCAAAACTGGAAACTGGAAATGAGATGTAAAAAAGGTCTCATATTGAGATGCAAAATCAAAAAAGTGGGTAATGAGATGTGAAAAGGGAAACTCATAATAGGGTTTGACATCAGAAATGCATAATAAGTTGAAAATTTGTAATAAGCGATGAAATACAAAATCTGAATGAGTAATGATGGGCAAAACCAGAACTGCACCTTAAGATCAAAGAGGCGAAATGAAATAAGATGCAAAGCTAAGTAGTGAAACATGTAATGCAATAGGGAAAATGTATAATGAATTATGAAAGATTAAATGCATGATGAAATGCAAAAGGGAAAATCCATAACAAGTTGTGAAAAATCTGTTTTTTAAGGGAAGTAAACCCCCCAGTGTATGGTGTAATATGAACACTGAAATCCATAGTGAGGGTCTGCAAGATGAGTAATGAGATGTGAAATCAGAAATATAATGATTTGTGTGTGATAATGATCATTCATAATGACAAGCAAAAACAAGAATTGAAATGCTAATGCAGCATGACATGTGAAATGCCAAAGGAGATACAACAGCTGAAATGCATAATAGAATATGGAAAGAGAAATTTATAATGAAGTGTGAAAAAGAAAACGTACCAACACAGGAAATGTTCATAATGAAACAAGCATAGCAAAATATGTTGACCTACAAGTACTGAAGCACATAAAGCAGTGTGAATAAGGAACAGTACAGGTGTTGAATTGCCAGATCTGAAGTACGTGTGAGGATCTGAGCAGGAATTTTAATCCAATATTTGAATGATTGGTTTAATTAGAAAGTCACTAACTGTTGTGGGCTTGTTTTACGTTTTTTCTTTGTTTGTTAGGGTTTGTCCTGCTTACATCCTGTCAAATACAGGAAGGATCTGAACCTCTGTTCACACATGAGCTCTTGATACTCAGTGATATCATATCGTAATGTGCCAGCTGCGTTTTGTATGGCATCATCTCTTATCATGTCACCGCAATTGGCTCCACTGTCAGATTACGTAGGAGAAGCAGCCTTGGGGAATTCTGCCTCAGGCATGTCAAGGCCACCAAGCAGCTTATTAATTGCAGAACAGCTTCAGCCTTATGGCATTTGTGCCCAGGCCCACCAGCAGAAATATGGATGAGTTTGTTAGGTGCAGGTTACCTGAAGAGAATTAGCAGCTACACAGTGATTTTGTACAAGTTAACATATGTAAACAATGGGTTTAAATGCTTAAAGAGAGGCAAACTATTGCACTACATTTTTACTACCTCCTGCTTTATTCATGCCAAGCAGTATAGATAAAGCTAAATCCCCCATGCACCAACAGCACATTTGGCCTTAAGGCACTGCTGCAAGCCTTGAGAGGGTGCTCTGCTGAAATGAGGAGTCTGCTTGGCACTGATATTCCCTTCCAGGGTGCCTCCAGCCCACAGGCGGTCACCTTTCACCTGTGAGTACTAAATGCTAATGCAGCCCTCTTCTCCAGTATGTCCCCCAAAGGCGATGTGACATCTGCACCATGCCCCTGGGGTATTTCTGTCTCACAGATAGCTCATTTTTTCAAAACTCCATGGCATGTGTAGGATGCAGGGACTGCTAATACAGGATGTCCATACCCCTCATAGAGGATGCCTACAAAGAGGAAAACCTCTGAATCACAGAGAGGAATAAGACTTGGACCATACAAGACTCGTGCTAGAGAGGAGACCTACACAGCCATAGGCAGGCTGGGAGTGTGCTTCACTTTGCCAATGGTGATCAGAAGGCTCTCTGGAATAACCTTGGGATGCAGAAGCAGTAACCCCAGCTGGCCCACACAAGGCTATCTTACCTCTAAGCCAAATACTTCACACACTGGTCACACACTGCAGTGTAGCACAGGCCAAGTCACCCCTGGCCTCAGGAGAAGTCACTGCTCAAAACATGTGCTGCCTTCCCACTGTTGCCTGTCATCTCTGTCACAGGCCATGGAAATGCTACTGCTCAGAAAAGATCTGGTATCACTGTTCTTTCTATTTGGGGTAGGTTTTTGGAGAAAGGGTCTGAAACTTTTCCAGGGCTAACGTAGAAGAGGACAGTGTTGTCATTGTCCTCACTTTGCAAAATGTCTCTGTCCATTGTAAAAATACCATGGCATGCTATAGTGTAAACCAGCTGAGTCCTCAGTTCTGACTGTACAAGGGATCACTGTGGCATCCTGGTAATACTAGAGCAGGGTCACACCTGCCAGGCAGAGAAATCTGCAAAGCTCTCACATAGTACCTAGAGTATTTCTTTGTTTTAGTATCTGGCACTAACAAGAAGTGTTCCATCATCCTTGCCCACCAACATGTAGGCAGAAATTAGATCATCCATCAACATCATCTTGATTAGAGTCCCACAGCATCATGCGTTTCCTCAAGTCATATGTTGCAAGTCTTTGGTCACCCATATCTCTAACTGTTGTCATATGCAGCTAGCTATGTTATGATATAATAAATGCTATGCCTAGGGTTACTGAAGGGGCTGGACACCTTTCATCTTTGTCATCACTTGACAGGGCCAGATTACAACTGAGGTAGTTGTTTATTGTATCTACAACATATAACAGGGAAATGGCCTTTGTAGTCCTGTCTTGGCCCCTCTTCCAAAGCCAGCTATGTCTCAGCTCCAGTCAAAAACAGGATAAGAAGTTTGACTTCTTGAAATGGTGGCTGAGGAAAGATAGCTACCTCCACCAAGTGTGTGTGAGCACCCTAATCTTATATGGCATTTTCCTCTAAAGATGCCTTGTGCTGTAAGAGGACTGAAGAGGACTATAAGGATGTTATGAGGCTGTGCAGGGACAAAATTAGAAAGGCCAAAGCTCATCTGGAGCTCAATCTGGCTACTGCCATTAAAGACAACAAAAAATATTTTTACAAATACGTCAATGCAAAATGGAGGACTAAGGAGAATCTCCATCCTTTACTGGATGCAGGGGGAAACCTTGTTACAAAAGATGAGGAAAAGGTGGAGGTACTTAATGCCTTCTTTGCCTCAGTCTTCAGCACCAAAACCAGTTGCTCTCTGGATACCCAGTACCCTGAGCTGGCGGAAGGGGATGGGGAGCAGAATGTGGCCCTCACTATCCACGAAGAAATGGTTGGTGACCTGGTACGGCACTTGGATGTATGCAAGTCGATGGGGCCAGATGGGATCTACCCGAGGGTACTGAGAGAACTGGCAGAGGAGCTGGCCAAGCCCCTTACCATCATTTATCAGCAGTCCTGGCTATCGGGGGAGGTCCCAGTTGACTGGTGGCTAGCAAACGTGACGCCCATCTACAAGAAGGGCCGGAGGGCAGACCTGGGAAACTATAGGCCTGTCAGTTTGACCTCAGTGCCAGGGAAGCTCATGGAGCAGATTATCTTGAGATCATCACATGGCATTTGCAGGGCAAGCAGGCGATCAGGCCCAGTCAGCATGCGTTTATGAAAGGCAGGTCCTGCTTGACAAACCTGATCTCCTTCTATGACAAAGTGACATGCTTGGTGGATGAGGGAAAGGCTGTGGATGTGGTCTACCTTGACTTCAGAAAGGCTTTTGACACCGTCTCCCACAGCATTCTCCTCAAGAAACTGGCTGCTCTTGGCTTGGAATGGTGTACGCGTCATTGGGTTAGAAACTGGCTGGATAGCCGGGCCCAAAGAGTCGTGGTGAATGGAGTCAAGTCCAGTTGGAGGCCAGTCACTAGTGGCAATCCCCAGGGCTCAGTGCTGGGGCCGGTCTTCTTTAATATCTTCACTGATGATCTGGACAAGGGCATTGAGTGCCCCCTCAGTATGTTCGCAGATGACACCAAGTTAGGTGCGTGTGTCGATCTGCTTAAGGGTAGGAAGGCTCTGCAGGAGGATCTGGATAGGCTGCACCGATGGGCTGAGGTCAATTGCATGAAGTTCAACAAGGCCAAGAGCAGGGTTCTGCACCTGGGGCACAATAACCCCAAGCAGAGCTACAGGCTGGGAGAGGATTGGTTGGAAAGCTGCCAGGCAGAGAAGGACCTGGGAGTATTGGTTGATAGTCGGCTGAATATGAGCCAGCAGTGTGCTCAGGTGGCCAAGAAGGCCAACAGCATCCTGGCTTGTATAAGAAGCAGTGTGAGCAGCAGGGCTAGGGAAGTGATCGTCCCCCTGTACTCAGCTCTGGTGAGGCCGCACCTCGAGTACTGTGTTCAGTTTTGGGCCCCTCACTACAAGAAGGACATCGAGGTGCTTGAGCGAGTCCAGAGAAGGGCGGCAAAGCTGGTGAGGGGTCTGGAGAACAAGTCCTACGAGGAGCGGCTGAGGGAGCTGGGCTTGTTCAGCCTGGAGAAAAGGAGGCTCAGGGGCAACCTTATCGCTCTCTACAGGTACCTTAAAGGAGGCTGTAGCGAGGTGGGGATTGGTCTGTTCTCCCACGTGCCTGGTGTCAGGACGAGGGGGAATGGGCTAAAGTTGCACCAGGGGAGTTTTAGGTTGGAAGTTAGGAAGAACTTCTTTACCGAAAGGGTTGTTAGACATTGGAACGGGCTGCCCAGAGAAGTGGTGGAGTCACTGTCCCTGGAGGTCTTTAAAAGACGTTTAGATGGAGAGCTTAGGGATATGGTTTAGTGGGGACTGTTAGTGTTAGGTCAGAGGTTGGACTTGATGATCTTGAGGTCTCTTCCAACCTAGACAATTCTGTGATTCTGTGATTCTGTAAGGTCAGTACAACATTCAATCTTGGTTTGGAGGCTAACATGAAAGAAGAATGCAAAGTGGCCTTCTTGGCAGAGATTTGCAATGATTGCAGTCAAATACTTTGGCACAAGTTGTTCAGGAGTTTCTCTGGTGGAGAATGGCCAGAGGGTTTTCTAATAGGGAGAAGCTTGTATCTTCTGTTTTCCTCCAGATGCTTCTTTTCTTTTTTCCACGCAAGAACAATCTGACCTCTGATTTCTTGAAAAGGTCAACACTGGATTTGAAATGTCCAAACCCTTTCATCTTAGACCCATCTTCCAGAGAGGAGAAACTCCTCATAGAAAGCTGACTTTTAGCTAAACCTCAGAGAAAACTCTAGCTGACTGCAAGAAAATTAGGATTTCACTAATAACTCTGTTTCAGAATCTCTGATCCTTCCAGCATAATAACCTATAAAATTTGGTCTGACAGGAGGCAAAACCTTTAATGGCATTAAGCATATTAGACTCATTCAAAAGCAAAAGTAATACTGTGATTAGTGTATATTGTATGCATTAAGACCGTAATGAATAAGAATACAATCTGTTGCCAGAAGCAGCTGGTAACTTGTCTCATGCTGTAGAGTCATCATTCCAAATTATTCACTGAATGGTAGAACACTTTAAAATATGCTGGTATTGTTTTGGATGAGAAATTACACAGAAATAAGATTCTGATAGTAAAGATAAAGATAACAGTTAACAGTACATAGATACTGAATGCACATATAGATTCCCTTATCTTTCCACTGCATCTTTCCCTCCTATATACCATGCATCCTTCATTTATACTATCTAGTAAGAAACTATTAAAACCATGCTCAGTCAGCCAAAGAAAATGCTCACAGATTATTTTAAATAAATAAGCATTCAGCAGAACTCAGCTTTAATGGTGCAAGAAGCATTTTTTCAGAGCTAAAGAGCAACATGGGGATTGTATATCTTTTATACAAAATATGCCATACAGTTTCTTGGTGTTCCACTTCATAGAAATTTTGAATAAGTTGTTCTTTTTGAGAAAACCAAAATATTGCAAAATAGTTTACTTTTTAATTAAGTTAAGGCAAATACAAATATGTCATCTTTATGCATTCTGTGGGTACATGTTATTTCTGCTATAAATAAAACAGGCCCAAATCCTGAAAAGACACATGCACATCTCAACTAAACCTACAAAAATTTTAAGGGGCTGTTGCCATAAGATTCATTTGCAATTCATCTACATCTTGCCATTTTGTTCTTCGTCTGTATGATACTTATAGAGCCATAGAATCACAGAATGGTTTGGGTTGGAAGGGACCTTAAAGATCACCCAGTTCCAACCCCCTGACATGGGTCAGGACACCTCCCACCAGACCAGGTTGCCCAAAGCCCCATCCAGCCTGGCCTTGAGCACTTCCAGAGATGGGGCATCCACAGCTTCTCCGGGCAACCTGTTCTAGTGCCTCACCACCCTCATCTTGAATAACTTCCTCCTTATATCTAAGCTAAAACTGCCCTCTTTTAGTTTAAAACCTTCACCTGTTGTCCTTCTAAATACTCCCTTCTAAAGAGTCCCTCCCCATCTTTCTTGTAGGCCTCTTTTAAATATTTAGAGACTACTGTAAGCAGTCTGTAAGCTCCCTGGAGCTTTCTCTAGGCTCAATAACCCAAACTTTCTCAGCTTTTCTTCACAGAAGAGATTTTCCACCTCTTCTGTGTTTCCCCTCCAGGACATTGCTCGAGTGATACATTGCAACACTACAGTCAGCTGAGCACTGATCAGAAAGCTGCACATGGGTTAGATGATTCAAAAAAATCTGGAGTCTTTGGCTGGGTATTCCTTACCAAATGTGAAATTTGCTCTTACCTTCTTATATCATGTTACCATAACTCAAGGATGTTGATAAGAGGAGTCTGGTATTAAGCAGTATATTCTCTGATACATATGTTCCAAGTGAGCTTAGATTGGCTGGTAAAGACCACTTTGAAACTGATTTAAAATGAGTATAAAGGGTTCTCTAGAGGTCTCACAGAATAAGTAAAAATTAGATTTCCCATTAGAAGTCGTGGCTATCACATTGCACATTGAATGCATCCGTGAACAGTTTATTGGAAGTGGGGGCAGGCTGACTTTTAAATTTTTCATGCTTATAAATAAGTAACAAAAGGGAAAATTTAGCATGTATTTCAGATGAGCTAACATTTTTTGTTATAAATCTTGTTTTCTCCTTATTACAACTTTGTGAATCTTAAGCTGTTTGGGCTTGAGTTCTCTCACCTATGTGCTTGCTTCAATCAACGTTTATCTTTTTCAATTTTTAACTAGTGCAATAGAGTCTTTTCTGTGACATGTGCCAAAATACAATCTCCCCCATGCTGAAAATAATAAGAAAAAGAAGAAGAAGAAAAAGAAAGAGAAAAAAAAAAAAAAAAAAAAAAACTTTATAAATATTTCTATGAAAAGCTTTAGTACTTCTGCAGATGAAGAAGTTACTACATATGTAACAGGGAGGCTCTTTTGGCTCTTGATATTTCCTAATTACATTCAAATAATAATCCTTTGTAAATGAGAAATCAAAAGTTCAAATACACTTAAAAAGCTTCAAAACTCTCTAAAGATGTGGCCTTCACAATATACATGTAGCCCACCCCTTCACCATTTTACTTATCAAGCAAACAGCATGCGCTCTGTGAACCACAGAGTGGGTCTGAATATATCTCACTTCAGTGCTGGGCTGCAGGGACTTTTCCTGCTGATCCTTCTCCCATCTGACAAAAGAGAAGGGCTCTCTTTGAGTTTCCCAGTGCTTCCTCTGATGGCAAAGAGCATGGGGCGACAGGGGGAGAGGCAGACTCCTCCTCTGCTGGTCCTTCTTATAATGGGAGTCCTAGAAATGGAGAGGTGCAGAACATGTGTGTACATGTAGTGACAGAAGGGTCTTTGCATTTCTCTGCAACCATATGGCAATGCCACTAGCCAAATATATTTTTGGTTTGGTTTGGTTTTGTTCGGTTGCTTTTTTTTTGTTTTTTTCGGGGGGGAAGGGGGCGAGGAAGGCAAGTTCATATGCAAGCATCCCTTTTAACAAAGAGATGGAGGACTGTGCTGTGGCTCCTCAGGCCCCAGCCAGCTGATGACTCATGCTTTAAGGAGGGCTGAATTCTTTTTAAGTATTTCCCACTAAATTCTAAGGGAAGAAGTCTAATTACACTTTATGCTTTAGCGCACTTAGAAGAACAGCATGATTTGGAAATGGCTCTTTTCATAGAATGGCTTTGTAGAGCACATTTGAAAGTGACTGCTTCCCTAAATGCAAATGTATGAATTCCTCTAATTATGTAACTGGGGGAAAAGAGGCTTTTTTTAGACTGCCAATATCTGAAGAAACCATGAAAGGACAGGACAGCTTCTCCCATCATTCCTTTTTAGTGTGTTTTCTATTCTAGTTCTAAATAGTAATAACCAGTGAGACTTCCAGCACTTTCTTTTGTTATTTAGTAATTAGATGTCACTCTTAAAAACACTTTTTTATTATTTTTATTTATTTATTTGTTTGTTTGTTTTAATTTTAAGTTTCAGCTTGTTAATCCCAATTACACAACACTGTCACACTGATGTCAGGGAGCTCCTAATCACAGTCACATGGAGTTCAGAGAAGTAGAAGGAATGTGTCTGGGATTTCCTATTACAAGTCTTAACTTGTCTTTATCCTGGCAGGTAAATAACATCCCTGTAGTAAGTACAACATCTGATTGCATGAAAAAGCAGTCATAGAAAGTATATTTTTAGTTTCTTTTAATGCAATTTCACAGCAGGAAAGTGGAAAAACAAGCATCCAAGCTGCATCTGAGCTCCTTTATAATGTGATTTAGAGGCTAAAACAGCTTCTCACCCTCACCGCTTAGAGGTGGGAGCATCCTCAGGACTGAATCCACACACACCTCTGCTAGGTTTTCCAGGGGTGGGGGGGCAGGTTCCACTAAAACATCGATTTAGCATTTTCAAGGGGAAAGATTTAGCTGCATTCAGTTTGCCCCCCACTTATCTCACTGACCGTTCTGTTGACAGTATCAGGCAGAAAAAAGATGGTCTGCCAGTTTTGCTAGCTGCAGGAGCAGATATGGTCCGTCAGTATTAGAACTCATACTCAACGTATACCCAGTACATGCGTGTCAGAAGGAGATGTATCTGTTCTTTCCATGATTTGTACTAGAGAGGAAGCCCTGGTCTCTTGGCAAGTTCCCAAAATGGCTGCAGTGGGAAGATAAGGTACAGAAGGGGCCTGAACAGCCCCTAAAGAAGCTCTCAGTCCTGTTCCTACTTCCTCATCTTCCAGCTGCTTCTCTTCTTCCTGTCACATTCTTCACTGTCATCTATACAACAGAACTATAAGCATTCATCAAGATTTTCTCAGCTAGAAACAAAGTCTCTCCAGGTGCCCCTGTTAACCTTCTCTTGATTCTGCTACTTCATTACTTTGTAAGCAATAGGACAGAAGGCAGAATAGTGAGGGGTTTGCTCTGCATCTTACCAGACCTGTGCTTCCATGGTAGATGGGATAGGATTTGTTGTGAGGATTTCTCTTCATATAAGAGGTCACCTGGTAAAGCAATTGGCTTGGATAGAGGAAAATGATGTCTACATCACTGTGTATAGACTAAGATTTTATTTTTTTTTCAAGACCACCCTGAGCACATGAACTGACAGTGTAGCAGCACTGGGAGCACTGGGGAATACTGGTGAGTCCCAGAGGAGCTGTGGCATGGGCAGTGCTGAGGCAGACGCAACTCCACCCCCCAGACCAGCACTGGTGTCATGGTTAGGTTCAGAGCAGAGCAGAAGCTCATCCAGAGACTGCTGTGACTCCACCAACTTCTACTTAGAATAAATTATTTAAAAAAAAAAAAGACTTAGTGGCTTGGTAGGAAACCTTTTTTTGTTCTACAGCAGCACCCTTCAACTATTAAATTTTAATCTCAATTTACAACTCAGTAGATGTGCCCATACTTACCAAGAAAGGTGTATTTATAACATGGATAGGTATACCCTGCTTTGCTGCAGCAGTAGGTTGAGAGATTGTTGCTCTGACTCTGTATCCTGACTTTAGCTTATTCTTTTCCTCTCCCTGCCAGTTAACTGGACACAATATGCTATATTGCATATGTTCCAATTCACAAGACTTTGATTCTTTCTTGCTGTTCTGTCAATTACAACCATATGAACATGGTGAGTACAAATGTGAACTCTGAAGGACTTGCCTCTAAGAGAACATCCCCCTTTGGTGGCAGAGTGCTAGAACAGATAAGGCACTTAGAAAAAGACCATTTCGCTCTGATGAACCCTGATTTCAATGGTGATAGGAGTATTAGCAGGTTAGGTTGCAGCTGAGTAGAGGGCACGTTTATTAGCAGTGTAGGAGGAGGTTCGAAACCAGGTCTACAGGATTGCATCTGTTTTCATATGAACAAGTAGAATGTTTGTTGCTAGAATAATCCTTTGGGCAATAATTAAAATAATATTACTGTTTTGTGAACTCACGCTGTTTTACTCACTTGGACTTACCTTGGTGTTCCCAATATCTATTTTAAAATTGTGCACAGATTTCCATGTAGCTGTAACAACATGTTCCTTACGCTGATAATAATTTAGGGAAAAGCACTATTAGGACAGTAAAGGCATTGTATTAAAGTCTTTGTTCTCAAAATGATTTCTCTATTAAAATAAGATTTAAATTAACATTTATAAATACAAAATAGGAACAATTCAGTTCACAAATAACTTCACAAGCAGCTGAACTCCAAATATAGTCAGAAATGATGAATATTTCAGAAATAATTACATGCTTGTTTGAGAAAAAAAAAACACTAGATAATATAACTGTGATGAACTCTCCTTTTCTGGGGAATGGAAGAGAAGCTTCCAACACATTTCCACAAGTGAATAGATTTCTTACTAACAATGGGACAGTTTCTGTCCTATATATTCTTCAGAACCATCTACAATATTGTATGGATTTGACACATAATTAGTCCTTCTTGTTATAGGGTCTTGAAGTCTCTAGGTAGGGTCAAACAACTACAACTGCATTCTTGGAGCAATGAATGCTATCAGACAGCAGGTGCTCCATGCAGGTCTGCACAAACAGAAGATACCACAGGGAGCTGCCTTTCAGTTCTCCTTGTGGTAACTTCCTACTCTTTTCTTATTCATTTAAATGAGTGAAGATACTACTGAGGAACGGGAAGGTGGTAAAAAAATATCTTAGTAAATAGACCACCTTTGAAGAAAAAGATACAAAATCAGTTCAGTCAAAACGAACATAGTGTAAATCTAAACCGGTGTAAATCTAGTGAAAGTCTTCACTGCCAAATATTGGAACTTGCCATCTTGAGGTGTTAAAAACATTGTTCACACCAGGATGGCCTTAATACAGACAGTAAAAGAGGTAAGATCTGCCACTGACTGGTTCAGACGCTAAGTTGTTTTTCTTGCAGGGAAATTAAGGTGTACTGACCCACAGTTTCTTTCCCTCAGAAAAATAAGTTGCTCACTGGCCTATCTTAAACAACTCAAATTAACACTTGTAGTAGATCCCAGCATGGCTCTAGAAACAAAGCTTTTGAAGTTCTGAATCATGAACCATATTAGCTTAAATAAGTGAGGCTGTCACAGCTCCATCTCCCCAGGTCCACCAGTAGCAGGGCTGAGCATTTATTCCCTGGAGGTACACATTCATACATGCAAATAGTACAAGCATCCATATACATATGTGGCCCCAGACCTGCCTCCACGATGGATCTGCCTGATCCTGACTGTGACCTACAAACTGAGGTCCTGTCTTGACTTTGGGCCCACCGCATCGCCGTCAGCTTGCCTGATGATCTGGAGTCTTGGTTGGACCTGGCTCGTTAGCTCGTCTCTGCTGGAGATGATCACTGGGCTTTCTTTGGGACTTGCTTTCACCACCCTGCTTGCCTGCCTCTGATGTGGAGGGATAGGCCCTGGCTGGTGAGGCCCCTGACATGTTACCACACTCAGTTCCCCAGCCCCTGGAGAGCAGCCAGCCATTGCTGCTCCCCGACACTCTGGGTCATCCTGCAGACTGAGGAGGGCTACTGCCTACAGAAGAATGGGTTTCATATGGGATACTTGTTATGGGATATTTAGGGGAGAAGGTAAAGATGGGGAAAGGAGAGGAACCAGGTGGTTTGGGGAGAAACAAGTATGGGAAAATAGAAGGAAAGGGGATAAAATATACCAGTCATGTGATCAGGTAAGCTTGCCTGACTGATACCTGAATGTGATGACTGCAGTCTGTCCTGTCTTACTACAGCATGTGTGTGTGTGTGTGTGTTTGTCACCATAGCAGCCTCCAATCTATAGGGTTGGGCCAGGACTGCCCCAGGACTCAAGGCATGCTGGATTTAGCAGTCTTCTGAAAGCAAGGATGGCATGCCCAGAACACCCTGTTTTGGTGGCTAGGTATCAGGCTCAAAAAAATTATTTCATTGCAGTTTTCATGGAAACCTGGACTGTCCTTGATGACTTGTTCTATCTTTTTGTCTCCCCAGATCTAATACAAATAAATCAATCAGTAAACAAGCGGCATGCAAAAGAAAGTGGTGAGTAGGTACATTTTTCCATTTATTGCTAGTAGAATTGATGGGACCAAAGATTCTGGGAAGTACTGTGTATTTGCAAAGAAATTGTGCAAAGGCTTTGGGTTTCAAGAGACAGAAGAAACAGTTTCAAGAGACAGAAGAGACAGTATTAATAGTGGAAAATGATCCATACAGACACTGTTTTTGACGTATTTTACTGAAGACAGAGGAAGCTATTAAGGGAAAGAATTGCATAAAAACTGCAGACAGATAATTGATACTGTTTGTGAGCTTGAAATCCTTGCTCTCTTTATCTGCATACCTGAAGTCAAAATACTGATCTAAAGCACATTTCTGTTTCAATGAAAAAGTCTTTGACCTATGTTGAGTCATGTTAAAAACAGTGAACTTCTGCACACACTGAATATTTTGTTTGTTTTTCACAGAGAGACTTAAGGGACACATGAACACCTTTTGTGCTGTAGTTACTTCTGCATTTTAAGACACTCAAATAATAATGTTTTGTATGAAATAGCCCCTGATTACTTTGATTTATCACTGGTATTTTATAGCAAGAAATACTTCAATTTCATCCAGGATGGACCTTAATCAGCCTTGTTTCTGCTATTCCAAAGTCTCAGATAGCCAAGAAGAAGAAAGTATTGAGGTGTAATTGTTGAGAATAGGAGGTGAAATGTGTCAGCAACATGCCAACATTACCTTACTTCATAGCAACATAAACCCCTACATGGAAGACTACCACACATATCATCTAAACACACACACCCTACAATCCTTAATCAAGCAAAAATTACTACTGAAGATGATTGAGCTAGCTCAGGATTTAATGTACTCCATTGACTCACGTTCTTTAGTTTCAAAAAGCTTAATTCCCTGTGAAAAAAAAAAAAAAAAAAAAAAATCATTATTCATCATGACATTCAAGCACACCACAATTTTCTTTCATTCTGGATAAATAAGCTATAGAAATGAGGAGATTTAGTGGAAAGGGAAAAATTTTTGCATGCTATTTTAGTCATTCAGATTTCTAACATTACGACTTGGTTTCAGTTTTTATTTTACTCGTATTTGAACAGGTCACAAAGAATAAACAACAATTGCATTTGGTTGTGAAAATAAATATGTGCATTTGTCAACACAGGGTTTTGTTTTTTCATCAGGACAAGGATGTCGTTTTAGAAAGCTCCCAGGCTTCTGTTGCAATAAAATTTCTATCTGTCTTCCCAAAGGAAGATATGTGCACACTTGAAGAGAAACATAGATTTAGAGTATGATATAACCAAGTAAAGGGGAAATAACTAAATGAAATTTACTAAATGTTAATAATAGCTCTTTCTCCATCTCTTCCTCGGTGTTAAAAGATGATACTACTGACAAAAACTGTAGATTTGCTGAAGCAAATGAAGGTTTGGGAGAGAGATGTGGGAAAAGAAAATGAACAGGAAGAAAAATATGGGAGAAAAAATGTTATCTTCCATATGTTCTTCCATGCAAAGAACTTCTATAAATTCTTAAGATATGTAAGGTACCATCACTTTGAGTCTTTTGGTGGCAATGTAGCAGGCTGGAAAGGATGTAGAGAAAGAGGTCTCTTCTCCCCTGTGTGGTAGTTATGCCCACCCATCAATATAATTATGGAGAAAATAATTACAGCAATAATAGCTGTAAAGCAGGAAGAATGGCTTTATATCTGCCAGTTTCCTTCATGAAGAATTTCACATTGTATAGAATTAAAAAGTCTTGTTAGTATCATGTTTACATGTTGAAAGATCCCTGTGATGGTGCAGGCATCACTAGTGCATCTAACTTGTTGTTCAGACTCTGCACATTTGTGTCCAGACATTTGAGATACACTTTTGAATGCCCTTCCTTTGGAACAGGAACGTGAAAAGTTCTCCTTGTTACTTTCTCCCATGTGTACTTCCTCTACATGCACTACTCCCTCCCTTGTGTCTTGTTTGAGGTCCCCATCCTTGAGTATAGTTCAAGATTTCCTCACTATACTGCCGCATCTATACACAGGGATTTTCTCTTTATTGTCAGGTGGTTGCCATCTTCTACTAGTAGATTTTCATCTTCATCAAATGATGCACCATGATCAAAGAAACCAAAGCTTGAAGACAGTCAACCCTGCAGTACAGTGAGGCAGCTGCAAAAGAAACACTTTTGCAGAAAAGACCTGGTGGTCCTGGTGGACAGGTTGAGCACAAGTTAGTTAGCAGCACACCCTTTCAGCAAAGAAGGCCAATCACAGCCTGGATTGTATTAGCAAAAAATGTAACCAGCAGGCCCAAGGAAGTGATTCTTCCCTTCTACTCAGCATTTGTGAGATCACATCTGAAATGTTTCCTCTTATTTTAAGCTCTACATTACATGAAAGGTATGGACATATTAGTTCAAAATAACTGAAGGCCATGAACATGGTGAAGCAGCTGGAGAGCATGACATACGAATAGTTGAGATAACCTGGCCTGTTCAGGCTTAAAAAGAGAAAGTTAAAGAGAGACCTTATTGTTGTCTATAACTACTTGATCACGGGATAAAAAGAAGACAGATGTAGAATCTTCTTGAAGGTGTACACTAACAAGATGAGAGGCAACAAACACAAGCTGGAACATGAAAAATTCAAGTTAGATGAGTTTTTTTTATTATTATTTTATTTTTTAACCATAAGAGTGGCCAATTGCAGGAACGGGTTGCTCAGCAAGGTTGTGAAATCTCCATCCTTGGAGATTTTCAAGACTTGACTAGACAAGTCCCTAAGCAGCCTGAAAAAATGAGGCCTGCTTTGAGCCAGGCATTGGACTAGGTGACTTTTGGAGATCCCTTTCAACTTACCTTACTTGACTCAAGGTTCTGCTGTGCTAGATGTGCTTTCTCTTACCCAAGTCCCTCTAGATCTAAAGGATTGAGAAGGAGGCAACATTGCCCTCTCCCTTGACCCAGGGTCAATCTTGACCTGCTCCTGTCTTCTCTGGCTCTGTGGCTGGTGCCCAAATGGATTAGAAACACAGTAGGTTGAAATGACTGGAAAATTTCAAACAGAAGCCTAAGAAACAGCAAAAATGGAAATGACATAGAGACCATCTTGCTTATTCAGTGAATATTTTTATTCATGCTTAGCTCTTACAGACTCCACAGTATTTGCAAAGGTATCACTTAAAACACCAGCTCCTGTCTCTGTGAACAACAGTAGGGCATGCTGCTTTTACTTACAAAAATATTTCCAGCTCTGGGAGGAAAGTGTGTTGTGATTTGGGTCAGGGGTATGATTAAGAAGAAAGATACCAAAAGTGGAGGTGCAGTTCAGGAACACCAGCCATTACGTACTAATTTCCCCCAAATGTTTACTAAGGAATGGAGTCAAGGATCTGAATTTGTTTACCTCAGCCCCGGATAACTATGTGTATCACCTACATGCAGCCTAGAAGAGATACACAGACCACTTCAGTTTACCTGGCACAGAGACAAATAGGTTGCCGCTGCTGTATGTACTGCCAGAGAAGGAACAACCATCTCCCTTTTACCTAATAATTAAATCCTGACACCAGGATTTAGGCCTGTCTCACCCACCCTCACAGTGACTTTCTAATCGCTTGTCTACAGAGTTTTCTGAGATCATCATGGGAAGATATATTTTTCTAAGTGCCTTCTTACTGCCTCTGTTAATAAATCATTCTCTGTTCCCAAAATCTACATGACCCAGCTCTTGTTCTTTTTGCAAAATGAATGTACTTAATCGTTTCCACAACTTCCTGTACAATCTTCTATTCATTTTTTATTAGTTTCCTTTTTTCATTTTCCATCTGCTTTAGCAGTGCTTTGTAATGCTATTACTTACAACTTTCTCCTTTACAGACATTTTAATACATATTTGGAACTTAAAATAATTCAATTTATGAGAGTATGAGTGAAAGTTTTCCAGTCTCCTCCTATGACTAACATCAAAACTGTAGCTATAACATGATTTACAATTTGGGTGCAATTTAGAGGACATATTGCTTGTAATATTTCATTTCAGCAAGCAATATTTTACACAGAACTGAAATAAATTATTAGTACTTTTTAATGAAGTTAATTCATAATAAAATGAATTTGAATAAAAATCCCCAAATTGTCACTAAATCTTTCTGCTACTGTGACTGCATTATAAAATACATGTTAATTGAATGCTCATGAAAGACCATGAAAAGATAAACTATCAGACTGTCCCCTTGTATTCCTTCCCCAGGTGGATAAAGTGCATTGCCAGGAATCAATGCACCTTTTCACTGTTCCACTGCAAAGTTAGACAAGCCATTCAGGTGAAGAAAGAAAAATAACATTCTGTTTACATACATATTGAGTTTCCTGCCTTTATACTAAACTGTGAAGAATGTCCACTAAAAAGAAGATACAGAACTATAGCAACATCCTCTCGTTCTTAATATTAACTGAGTTTAATATTGCAGCTGGGAAGTGAAAAAAACATAATCTCATTTTTCATTTGAAGAATCAGATTTTTCAGTCAAAGGTTGTTTTCATCATTCTGCAGTGACTGAGGTTGTGTCAGTCAGAAAGTGTAAGAAAAGGGAATGGAACACTTTGCTTGGCTGAAAAGCCCTTTCTCGACTCCAAATGTACCTAGTTTTACAGATGATTTTGCCTTGCTGATAGTTTTTTAATTCTAATCGCAAACATGGCCTGGATGTATGTTAATGGTATAAATTAAAAGCACAGCTATTTAGGAAATTGTAGTCTTTTAAAAGATCACAATCCAAAGGAATAACAATCTATATTAAAAATTAGCATCAAATTGATATTAAAACTAAGTAATCAAAACACAGAATTCAGACTTTTGATTGGGTCCATTCCTTTGTGTTGCCATGCTTTAAAACACTTGCTGAGCCAAAAACAGGATTTAAATGCTTCAGTATCCAAGTTGTTAGGATACTAACTTGGGAGAAGGAATGGAAAAACAGAAGCATGATTTTAAATTATCAGATAACACACCATCAGAAGAACAAAACAGAACATTTCAGTTCAGTAGAGTGCACATTCAATTGCAATGTCAATTACGAAGCCTTCAGATTGACAGTAGTGGAATCTGAAAACAAACAAAGCATTGGATTTCGAGTCATAAGTTTAATTTCTCCCCTGTGCACATCCACCACATTCCCTGTTGTGGTCTGTAATTTGGGAATGCCTCATTATTTTCTTCCCCTAAAGTCAACACCTAACATTTCTGTGAATCAACAGAGCTATCACAATGCTGCATGTAAACTCTACTGACCCTGTGAGTACATTGACAATTCATCCCCCCAAAAAACTCATCCCAAACAAGGGGAGAGAAGAAAAGCCCATCTTACTATACAAGCTACTTTGTAAATCAATTTCGAGAAATGGTAGAAGATGATGTCTTCCTGTCATATATGATATGAACTCTATTGTAAGATATCTGACAGGAAAAGATTATGGAGGAGATACAGGAGAGAATTCATCTGTCCTAGAGCTGGAGAAGTCTGATCATCAATAATTACACCTCATACACAGTTAATAGATTTCTCTGCACATAAGCTAAACTGATTGTATGATTAATGTATGTAGTGATCGTGTGTTGGTAGACTTGTCTATGCCACAGCTTCTGTTAGAAGACTTTTACTGTTCTCCATGGAAGACATGAAACTATCACCTCTTTGAAGCAGCTAAAAGGAAAATTCCCTCTCTGGACAGAAGCTAAGTGGCAAAGTGGCTTGCAAACCAAGAAACTTAAAACTTACATAAGGTATCAAGAAAGCACTGCGAAAGGAACAAGGTGATTGTGGTGGAGGTGAATGCACAAAGACAGCCACATGTGGTGGATGTTCAACAGTTTCCCAAACACAATGGTAGTGTTAAGTAATCTTCATGGTGGTAGGTGAAGCATGCCTGCTGCTGGCCTAAAGCAGAAAATGGGTTCTGAAATGGCCAGAACTTTATGAGCCCTTTTTAATACTGGCACACAACCTCAGAAATTACTGACCAGGGAAAAGATTTTTTTAAACCATCCTTTAAAAAGGTTTTTATAGCTTTATAACAATCACCACTTTGCTACTAATAATGAAGTAAAAGCCTCCATTGTAGAACACTTTAACAGGACACTCAAAAACAAGATGTGGAGATGTTTTAGAGCACACAATCCTTTTTGCTACACTGATATATTATCACAATTTATAAAGAGTTTATAACCACAGAACTATCACAGCCACAGAGTCTGTTGAAGTGAAACCTTTAAAACTGGGGGGAGGGGAGGAACTGACATTAAAATTTACAATTAAAATTTTAAATTAAATGTAAATTACGGAATCTGCACCTTTCCTAAAAATAATGGAGACAATGTAAGTGTGTCTGGAAGAAAAGAGAGATTTGATAAAGGTTATAAAGCATTCATGGATGAAATTTTCAAAGTAGCTAAAATTGTGAAAAGGGAGAGATACCCATGTGCTGCTCAATAGACCAAAGTCACAAAGGAATCAAAGAACCATTGTACCTATAGAAACTCTAAAAGTGAATCTGGATAAGGGCAGAGTCTACAAAATTGAGAAAATCATTACTACAAAAGGGACAAGAAGGAAAAAGCAGGTGCTGAGGATATGCTATGATTCACCCCCAGACATTCAACAGCTACACAGAAGCCTCCCAACACCAGGACATCTAATGATCAGGCTGGCGTGACGGAAAAATAAAGATGGTGGACAGTTGTTTCTACCTCTCAATACTCAGCAACACCAATGCCAGAATTTTCCCAGAGAACACAATCCTAGACCTCGCTGTACATCTGGAGAGGCCCACAGAGCTCACTGAGTGGTAGGTGGGGCTAAAGGAAATATAGTACCTATACACCTGGAATAACACCACTGATATCATGAAATAGCTCTCCCGTGGAGTAAACACAGAAGTGTACTTCGTGGAAAGAAAAAAAGAAATCACGTTTTGGCAGACATCATCAGGGGGTTTATCTTGTTCTACATCCACATGTATCTTGTAGAGTACCAGCGTGCTGGGGACTTTTTGGTTGCATTATCGCACCGTGTTCCAACCAGCAGTACTAACAATGAGATCATTTCTGCCATGGATAAGCTGTGACAGCAAAGTGCCCACACATTAGCACAATGTTGAAATGAAGACTGACCAGAACAAGTACATCTTATTTTACTTTGGAAAGGCAATGTAAAGTATCATCTGCAGCCCTGCAAGTTCCCGATATTTCAATAAACACCACAAACACAGTAGAAATACCTTGTTACTAGGACTCAGCCTTGCAAATGAATTACACAGGCCAGGCTAGCAGTGGTCTCCTGGGTTTTCAGGGCATTGCTATTATGTACGCCACAGGCATAGGATGTGTATTTGGTAGCCTGCCATTTATTCTGTGCATGCAGGAGGTACATTACATATACTCTAGCTGCAGACAGGGTGTATCATTTTCACAAAGGGGACTGGAAATTTTTTAAGTCACATGTTGAAAGCACCACTCAAAACATTGAAAAAAAAAAAAAAAAAAAAGCATTTGGACACATTTCCAGACCATGCTGTTAACACCATCAAATCAGGAAGAGCTTGTGGCCTGTTTATATTTGAAGAAAAAGATTTAATGAGAGAGACAGACAGAGAGAAATTTGTCAAACCTTCACAGAGATGGCCTGTGCCAGCCCTTCAAAAGGGAAAGGACAGGAAGAACCAGGTAACCATCTGTCTGGGAAAGAAAGGAAGGAAGGAAGGAAGGAAGGAAGGAAGGAAGGAAGGAAGGAAGGAAGGAAGGAAGGAAGGAAGGAAGGAAGGAAGGAAGGAAGGAAGGAAGGAAGGAAGGAAGGAAGGAAGGAAGGAAGGAAGGAAGGAAAAGAAAGAAGGAAGGAAAGAAAAGAAAGAAGGAAGGAAAGAAGGAAAGAAGGAAAGAAGGAAAGAAAGAAGGAAAGAAAGAAGGAAAGAAAGAAGGAAAGAAGGAAAGAAAGAAGGAAAGAAGGAAAGAAGGAAAGAAGGAAAGAAGGAAAGAAGGAAGGAAAGAAAGAAAGAAAGAAAGAAAGAAAGAAAGAAAGAAAGAAAGAAAGAAAGAAAGAACGAACAGAAACAAAGAAAGAAAAGAAAGACATAGGCCAAATTGTGCAAAAGGAACTGAAAGCCGAGAAAAATGGGGCCTGCTCTGCCACTAGAGAAGGAGCTATATTTTAACAGGGTTGGCTTGTGTTTACAGCTGCTCAAAAGAATTTACCAAATCCAAGCTGGATTTGTCTGAAGTGCCCCCAGCACAGACGGGCATTGATAAAATCTTCTTTACTGAGGTGCCTGCTCTTTCCACTGTTGGGCCCTGCAACTGTGGACTTTGCCACGGCTGGGAATGGGGAAGGCTCCAGTGATCTGAACAACTCTTCAATGCCTTTGCTGCAAAACTGTGACTGCCAATGGGTCCAACCTCAGCACCAGCGAGGCCCTAGGCCTTGCTGCCCTCTGTTTACCATCAGTTAGGTTGGGAAACCGACTTATTAAGCAGAGCAGCTGCTGCTGCCCCTCCTGCACACTACTTGTGTCGCTGGACACTTACAGCAGCGACACTGCCCACACATTTCTCCATGGGGCTGCTCTGGAAAGTCCCAGCAGGGAGCAGAAAGCAGAAAGCGGTTTAGGCATCTCTGGTGGCCCAGAGCAGGAGGACCGAATGCCTGGGACCGCCCCACAGCAACCTGTTCTTTCAAGACACGATTTTGTTGAACAGTGCAGATGTAGAAATTAAGCTGATGCACAGCAAAGACAGCATTTGTTTGATGAGCTCCCTGGCAACAGGGGCCTGCAGGCCGCTTATTGCCCATGTCTTGCTGTTTGTGAGGAGTGTGTGGATGGCACACAGTGCTTTTGGGACAGGCTGAGCCTTTATACATGGACCAGTGCTTAATACCTGGTTGACCAGGAGGTCATGAAAGCATTCAACATAACAGGCAGGCAGCCGTGTCAGCAACCAGGAAAATTTGTTTCTGGGACAGCTGCCCAAGCTTGTTGTTATTGTGTTCATGGATAATGATTCTTTTAGCAGCAATTATGCTTAGAAGCCTTTCAACTTTAAACACTAAGATATAAATTTTATGGCTCTATATGTGGATGATGAACAAAACCTAATGAAACCACTGCAGCTTGATTTTTAAGATCAGCTGCTGTGTAAGAAAACACCTGCAGCTTGTACAGAGGATCAGCAGCCATATCAAAGATCACATACACTGTCAACTAATGGGGAAGAGTTCATCCATGTCTATACCCAGTTTGTCTTTGACCTGTCTCCAGATCAGGAACGTACTGATCACTATTAATTGATTAAAATAGCACACATTAGAGCAAAAATACACTTTGCAGGGCCTTTGACCACCACTGTTAATATGATCCTGAACAGCATATTTTAAATGTGGTGGAAATAAGCCAGAGAAGATATTTAACTTTTTGACTAAAAGTGAGGACACACAGCTCTCCTGTATCGCTTGTCTTTTTGTTGTTTTTGTTGTTTTGTTTTTCAGCGGGCACCTATGCCAGAGAAACATTTCTAGGCACATACCCAACTGACTGATGATGGCACAGCCCTGAGTGCACTCACAGACCAACAGCTCTCAGAGGGACAGGTCACTCTTCAGAAGAGGATGATACATCGTGGACCTAAGCTTGCCCAGACAGAAAGGCAGGATGTTGATCTGGGTCCTTCCTATTTAGCAATGAATGCGGGTGGCTTTTTTCAATATGCAAATGGCCAGCTGCACTGGTGGAAAAACATCTAGTCCTTAGCCTAAAAGCTACTGGAAGCATTTAAGCTGCCAACCAGGTATACATATAGTGCCTAAGTAGCGCCTAAGTAGCAATTTCAGGTCCTTCTAAAATGAAGTGGACCAGGGACACATCTGCCTGACTAAGGACACAACATGGAGCTTATCACAGGTGTTCTCAAATACTACAAAATGTTTTGTGCTGAGGGCCAAGAACAACTCTTTTTGTCCTTGCAAAGTTAATATTCTGGACAATGTAGAAGATTATAAATTCCTGTAATAGTAAGAGCTTTTTTTATTTTCATTTCTTTCACCAGTTTAGTTGAATCATCAGCCACAAGCATGTTTACTTTTCTAGGAGGAACTAATCTCTTATCCCAGAACCACAGAGTAACAGAAGTTGGAAGGGACCTCTGGATATTGTTTAGTCCAGCCTGCCCTGATCAGCCCCCAGGGTCAACTACAGCAGGATGCTAAGAACTTTGTCCAGATAGATTTTGAATAGCCCTACAGATGGAAACTCCACAACCTTTCAGGGGAACCTGTTTTAGTTTTTGTCCACCCTCCCTGGGGAATAAAATAAAATAAAATAAAATAAAATAAAATAAAATAAAATAAAATAAAATAAAATAAAATAAAATAAAATAAAATAAAATAAAATAAAATAAAATAAAATAAAATAAAATAAAATAAAATAAGGTTTAAATGGAATTTAAATTGAATTTTTTTTTTGTATTTCACTATGTGTCCACCATTACCTCTTGTGATTTTTCCCATAGTTGCTGTGACTTGTCAGAATAGCACAGAAGAGGGATGTTCCTAACAGTAGTTAACTGACCAGTGGTTCAAAACTGGCTGTTTAAATGTTTATGTCAGAGAGCATCTCCACCTCTTCCGGAAGGGCCTTGCTTCTGTCATGCCCTTCTCTTTGTTCTGGCAACGGAGCACGGCTCTGCCATGATCTTTTCAGGTACATCAGTGTCTGGATTTATCTTGTAGATCAAGATGAGGCCCCTTAGCATCTCAGAATTGGTGTTTGCTGCTTGTTGCAATTACAGTATTGCCTTCAACTTTTGTACACACTGCAGGTAGCCATAGGATTTGGATCCTGACAATGCAAATTCAGTAATGTGCTCACTTGTCAGGTTGCCTAAATAGTCACTGAGCAGGGATGTTCCAGTCCCCTGAACAACTCATGAAATCTGAGTATGTGTTGTGATTAAGTCAATGGTATTATAGGGCACATAAGAGACCATAAAGCTTCAGGTATACATATGCAGTGGTGAAGCAAGCTATAAAATGTTAATGCTGTGTTCCAGTATCACACCTCCTTTGGTGTGCTTCCATGAGACAGTGGCCACATGCCCATTGACAGAAACATGGGGACACATCACAAGTCAGGAAAAAGAGGTAGCCATACAACTCCTCTGCTTCTCTCACATTAGTAGTGTTGGGAGCATTTGCTGAGACCAGCGCAGAGTAGGACATCAGGCTGTCAGAGCTCTCAGTTTTGGGAAGTCCAAGACAATATTGTTTTGTTATTGAAGTAATAACAATTAGTAAAGCCACAGTAATGTATCTTTTCATCGGCTCTGTAATACAGGCAAAAGGCATTTGTCCTGCTGCCCAAAAGCACACCTGTGGCAATCAGCAGTGCTTGCTCCTACAGCAGCTCACTCTTACCCCCACACAGATCCGATGCAAAAGATCTCTTCGGATGGTCTACCTTTTGTTGTGTTGTGTAGTCAAGGGTGGCCCCCATCAGGGGGTGTCACTCATTTCCATGGCATCATTTGAGACAATTGTGGGAAAAGCACCCGTTAAATTCCAAAGCTGTCAGCACCTGGCTGTTGACTACATAGCCATCCAAGACATTAGGCAACCACTTTATATTTTCTTCTTTGTAATGTATGATGGATTTTAGTATTTTGGCCATGTACATAAGTCACTGAATGGAAAGTGTGGAATATTTCTTTCTCCTCTGATGACCTCTGGATGGAAGAGCATTACTCTCTTAAGTTTGAGGAGCATAAACCAGTGTGTGGACATGCATTACAAGCCACTGTGGTACACTGTGGTACACTGAGAGGCAGTGTACCACCTCCCCTTTTCACTCTTTCTGATAGAAGATGTGACAGATCAGTACCACAACCTCTTTCCTCTGTGATCCACAAGCCCCCCTCAAAATTTTGACATCTTGTTAGCAATAACAACTCAGCTTTTTACAGGTCAGACATATCCTCCTGATTATCTGCATGCCATTCCAAGATTTGATCAGGGACCTGAGAGCACTATTAGGCCATAATCACCACAGCTTCATCTGGGGCCTCCACTCACACCTGTGGCTCAGGATCTCCATTTAAGCTCAGGACTGGGAGATCAGTCCCTGCCTGAGCTATGTGGTGGATTTGCCTGTCCTAAGTCCTATTCCTGGAATGTTGTTTGGATTTCCTGGCTTGATCTTGGACCTGTCTTGTTGCCTTCCCTCTGCCTGCTGGTCACAGCACAGCCAGTGCCTGTTGAGGTCAATGGGTCTGAAGATCACTAATTTCTTGATGGACAATAGTTTCTGGTTAGGTCCACTACACTTACCTTAACCTGTATACAAAGCATGAAAGAGAAATATATATATATATATTATATATATATATATATATATATATAAAAAAAAAAGCTAAGGCTAATTGTCAACCACAACAAAGCTCCACTACTTATGGTACGTAGCATGATAGATGTTGCTTGGAATTGGTGAGGCACCAATCACACAAGTATTTTTAGCCACTCTGCAATGAAATAATCTATGGAACAAGTATGATTTGTGGCTGTTGGAGAATCATGATTTCAGGGGATTTCCATTAAAATAAAACCAAGAAAGGACTTCACATGTGTAGTGGGTTTACGTGGCAAGGTTTTGGTAGCAGGGAGCCATAGGGGTGGTTTCTGTGAGAAAGATCTAGAAGCTGCCCCATGTTTGGGAAGGGCCCCATTGTTTTCCAGATCCGAGCCAATAAGCGATGTTGTTTTGCGCCTCTGTGAGAGCATATTTAAGACAGGGAAAAAACGCTGCGCCACACAGCAGCCGGGAGAGTCAAGGGAGTGGGAGAACAGCCTTGCACCAAGGTCAGTGTAGAAGGAGGGGGAGAGGTGCTCCAGGCGCCGGAGCAGAAGTCCCCTGCGGCCTGTGGTGAGGACCATGGTGAAGCAGGATGTCCCCCTGCAGCCCATGGAGTACCACGGTGGAGCAGGGTTCCACGCTGCAGCCCGTGGAGGAGACCACGGTGGAGCAGGTGGCCCTGCACCGACGGAGGCTGCCGCCTGTGGAAGGCCCCTGCCGGAGCAGATTCCGGGCCGGACCTGTAGCCCGTGGAGAGGAGACCACGCAGGAGCAGGTGATCTGGCAGGAGCTGCTGCCCGTAGGGGAGCCAGGTTGGAGCAGTTTTCTCCTGAGGGATGGACCCCGTGGTACGGACCCATATCTGGAGCAGTTCTGGAAGAGCTGCTGCCTGTGGGAAGCCCACGCCGGATCAGTTCATCAAGGACTGCATCCCGTGGGTGGGACCCCACAGCACAGGGGACGAGAGTGACCGAGAAGGAGCGGCAGAGAAGAAGTGCTGTAGACTGACCATAACCCCCATTCCCCGTTCCCCTGCGCCGCTCGGGGGGAGGAGGTGGAAGAGGGTGGATGGGGGGGGAAGGTGCTTTTGTTTTTTTTTTTCCTTTGTTTTCTCACTTCTCTCGCTTGTTAGTTGTAGGCAATAAATCTTACTATCTCCTTATGCCGAGTCTGTTTTGCCCGTTACAATAATTATTGCATGATTTTCTCGTCCTTATCTCAATCCTTGAGCCCTTTTCACATATTTTCTCCCCATTCCTCTTTGAGGAGGGGGAGTGAGAGAGCGGCTGTGGTGGAGCTCGGCTGCCCACTCGAGCGGAACCACGACAGTCTTTTTTGGCGCCCAACGTGGGGCTCAAGGAATTTGAGATAAGATGATAGTTAGTAGAAGTAACGGGCAAAAATATGTGCAGGATGATTGTTAGGAATGTACAAGTTGTGAAGAATTAAGAAAGCAGTAATTGTGATATGTTAGTGTGGTGAAGGGACGAGGGGTGGTGTGTGTGTAAAATGTCCACCTTGTCGGTGCTGTGATGATGTTATGTTTATTTTGGTGTGGTGAATTCTTTTTCGTTTTGATTTAAGTGAATTTCGTGAAGGTTGTTGTGATAATTGTAAAGTAAGAGTATGTTATGAGTAGTCTTAAATATGCTTTTAACAGAGGCAAGGGGTGGAATGTAGTGGGTTTACGTGGCAAGGTTTTGGTAGCAGGGAGCCATAGGGGTGGTTTCTGTGAGAAAGATCTAGAAGCTGCCCCATGTTTGGGAAGGGCCCCATTGTTTTCCAGATCCGAGCCAATAAGCGATGTTGTTTTGCGCCTCTGTGAGAGCATATTTAAGACAGGGAAAAAACGCTGCGCCACACAGCAGCCGGGAGAGTCAAGGGAGTGGGAGAACAGCCTTGCACCAAGGTCAGTGTAGAAGGAGGGGGAGAGGTGCTCCAGGCGCCGGAGCAGAAGTCCCCTGCGGCCTGTGGTGAGGACCATGGTGAAGCAGGATGTCCCCCTGCAGCCCATGGAGTACCACGGTGGAGCAGGGTTCCACGCTGCAGCCCGTGGAGGAGACCACGGTGGAGCAGGTGGCCCTGCACCGACGGAGGCTGCCGCCTGTGGAAGGCCCCTGCCGGAGCAGATTCCGGGCCGGACCTGTAGCCCGTGGAGAGGAGACCACGCAGGAGCAGGTGATCTGGCAGGAGCTGCTGCCCGTAGGGGAGCCAGGTTGGAGCAGTTTTCTCCTGAGGGATGGACCCCGTGGTACGGACCCATATCTGGAGCAGTTCTGGAAGAGCTGCTGCCTGTGGGAAGCCCACGCCGGATCAGTTCATCAAGGACTGCATCCCGTGGGTGGGACCCCACAGCACAGGGGACGAGAGTGACCGAGAAGGAGCGGCAGAGAAGAAGTGCTGTAGACTGACCATAACCCCCATTCCCCGTTCCCCTGCGCCGCTCGGGGGGAGGAGGTGGAAGAGGGTGGATGGGGGGGGAAGGTGCTTTTGTTTTTTTTTTTCCTTTGTTTTCTCACTTCTCTCGCTTGTTAGTTGTAGGCAATAAATCTTACTATCTCCTTATGCCGAGTCTGTTTTGCCCGTTACAATAATTATTGCATGATTTTCTCGTCCTTATCTCAATCCTTGAGCCCTTTTCACATATTTTCTCCCCATTCCTCTTTGAGGAGGGGGAGTGAGAGAGCGGCTGTGGTGGAGCTCGGCTGCCCACTCGAGCGGAACCACGACAACATGCCATCCTGAAACAGTGTGAAGATCGATACCCTATAGAAAACAAGCTTGGAGGCAAGGATCAGAGGCAAGTGTGAAAGCTGTCATAATTTGCATTAAATGACTTTGGGATAGCAATTTAGGAAAAGATTGTGGGAATATGGGAGCCTGCTAACTGATACAATTTTAAGTCATATTGGGTGCAATGACAGCTAACATGATGTCCAAGGTTTAGGTAAGACTAAAATCACTTTCTGTACAGGCTCTTTGATAGCAATATACACACTTACCAGTCACCTGAAATGAGAGAGGCCACAGTAACCTTGCTGAATACATTTCACCTCAAATTTTATTTTGAAATCTCACTATGTCCTTTTAGTGTCAGTCTTAGACTTCAGGAACACAAACTGAACACAAGCATGCAGAGGCCAGCATCATGTGCTCAAAAGGGATCCATACAGCAGTCCACTTGCACATTTTTATCACCATCTTTCATAGCATGGAAGATGATCATCACCATATTCTCATTCCTGTAGCCTATCAAAATTTTCACCTCTTACTGGCAATAACTCAGTACTTCCTTCAAGTCAAAAGTTTTCTCTCTAGCTGCTTTGTGCCATTCCAAGAACTCTTTTTTCTCTTTCTCTTTTTCTCTTCAGGCATTGATCAGTGGGCTCTTGCTTCTTGACCCAAATGCCATCCTGAAACCCTAACCCTATAATAATGCAAAACAAAGAAATGGGTCCTGGGATATTAGAGATTGTCATCTGACAATGTTGAGAGCCCAAAGCCATTTTTCCCTGCACACATCATCTGGATATATACGAATGCATAGCAGATTCTCAAACACTAGAATATCTCTTAGCATGGTTTTCCAATTCATGGAGCACCCCCATTGGTGTGAAACTTTGTTAAAAGTTTAAATTTCAAAACTTCTACATCTTTCAGTTCTGTCACTGCTTAGGGCTCTGTGAGACTACCATCAAAACTGAGATTACTGTCTCTGATACTTAGATTACATAGTACTGTTTCTTGACAGTAATCTTATAACTGAGGATAGACTGTGCAGCATCCCCATCTGCTTCTAGAACAGCAGTAGTCAAAAAAAAAAAAAAAAGTGGATTAAAAAAAAATGTTTACTGACCCATTTTAAAAATGTCCCTGCATTCAGATTGCTTAAATTGATTGTGGGGGAATATAACAAATCATGCATGCTGACAGCTTCAGGTCAGAACTGCTCAGAAATTCCAGGTTCAAAAAAATCGCATAAGCAGTTGGATATTTTATATATTACCCACCCACCCACCCACCATCACTTCATAAGTATTGTGAAACAATACCTGACCGAAATTACCAAATCTGTATTTGTCTATATGTTCTCTAACCATAATAACCGTAACTGTAATAATAATTATAATAAACAACAATTGTGGTGTTTTTTATGAGTTTCTTAATTATGGCAAGAATAAAGATGACTTCCTTTTTGTCTATAACTATACCTCTAGTGGAACAACAAGAGGTGGGAAGGATCCATCAACCCATGTTGTGAGAATGTCCTCATCAGAAGGGTACTTCTCTCCATGTAAGGGGAGGGGGCTGGATCAAGCATCTGGTGAGGCTGCTGCAGCTCACTGTTTGATTCTGCAAATCCTGAGCCCTACCCTGCAAGAGGATCTGAGAAATGTCTGTCTTGTACTAGTGATGCAAACCTCCACACACAGCATGTGAGAATCATACGCAGACGTCTGAGCCTAGTTGGCAGAGCAAAGGTGGTGAAGGGCAGCAGGTGTCTGAGGGACATGCAGGAGGAAGGAGCAGGTGAAAACAGGTGAGGCTGCTGCCCAAGGCTGCTTTGAGACTATGCTGAAACTGTAGGTTGTGTCTGCATGGGGTTTTGAGAAGAGAGAGAGGGACGGAGATTTGCCACGTTAGTTCTTCCACTGAGTTGGGGTACGTCTATAAATCAGCCACAGAAGTTGCTTCAATGAGCATGGTGGTGAAACTTTGTTCTATGGCCAAGATACAAAACACTCGTTTTGGTGTTTTAGTGTTTATGTGCTCTAGTGAGGAAGGAGATTGCTGGAGTGCACAAACATGGGTAGCTTTGTGAGTCTGGATAGGAAGACAGGTGCCTGAGCATGTTTCTAGCCACTGCATTATTGTTTCTCAGGAGACAGCACTCCAGTCTGTGAAGTATCTGGTTCCTATTCAGCCCAAATCCCTGGCAGCTGCTGCATCATCTGCTGTAGTTGCCAAGGGAGACTGTGATTTGAGGAGATGGTAGCTCTCCACCATCTCCGAAGGCCTGTGCTGTGTTTCAGCACGGGTTGCCCATTCTCACCAAGCATCTGATGTTAGAAAGGGTCCATGTTCCTCCACCCCCCACCCCTCCGCCCCCAAAAAAAAAAGTGTAGAAACTTCACTTACACTCCATGCAGTTCTATTGCAGCCCACAGTTCACTGATGGCTGGGGCAGCAACAGCAGTGGTTATCTCCAGCATCACCTTTCCTAAGAGTTTTGTCAGCTGGGATACTATATCTGGAAGACGTTTCATATTCATACTGCCCCATCGCATATGCTTAGGAAGATTCATCTGATGCTACATGTACCTTCACCCCCCACATACACACACTCCTTGTCCACCTTCCCACACAGGGCCACCAAAATTGGGGCCTTCATTTCTCCATGATACCAGGTGGCTCTGAGCCGTTTCTCTTATCAAAAGCTCAACAACACAGCCACTTCTGGCAATAGAGCTTTAACAACAAGATGCTAGGGGTGCTTTCTCATGATGCGTTGGTCTATGTGGGTGCACAAGACCAAATGGAAAAGATCTGGAGGACTGAACCAAAAGGAGTGTGCCACGGTAGCATGACCTTTTTTATCTTGGACACTAGGAACTTTCCGTGGCTCAAACTGTGCCTGGGGACATTTGTAGGTGCAGTTTAATTCACTAATACAGTCATAGCCTAAGTGCCTGTACCCCAGACTTACATTTAAATTCCCAGCAGGTATCAGTACAGGGACATCAGCAGTTTAGAGAAGGAAATGCACAGTGAAGTCTTCAAGGTTCTGAATGATACTTCTTCAGAAGACCAGAGACCGGTTTAAATGTGGGGATTGTTTGTGAAAATGGCCATCATTTGCTTCCTATTTTTTAACCAGCTTTAAAACTTTAAGACAGTCTTTCCTTCAAACCTGTGCCAACTTCATTTGTATCCATATGGCTGTCTCATACTCCATTTATCCAATATAGACACCTAAAAAGGATCCTGAAGGCAAAAGAGCAGAATAGTGTTAGCTGTTAGGTGCTAACACACACCCCACTGCACAATCCTACCATCTTGCCCCTGAGTTGTGCCAATCAGCTCTCAGCTTCTTTCCAGTTTGTGTAGCTTTTTCAGACAAAACTATTCTCCTTAAATTTTTGGTTGTTTACTTCTTTCAAACAGGCATGTTTTAGCAAGTAAGATATGTAAAACTGTCTTCAAAACTGATAAGTTCTGCCCTAAATACGGACTCGACCTTTTGATGATGCTAGATTTGCCACAAAATTACCTTGTTCTAATTCAGTGAATTTTGACCACAACTCTTTAGAAGCAGAAAGCTGTCAGTGAGTGCTTCTCCTTCCCTTGTATTTCAAGCTTGCCTCTTTTGAGAAGAGGTTATATGTACTTGTTTGTGAAATCTTTTCCATGAGGCTCCAGGTTGGAGGTCATTGTCTGAAGCCCAGTCCTAACTGCTTGAAAATTGAAGTATTAATTTTCCATTCTCTAGAGCCTCACAGACAGCAACTGGATCATGAAAAAAACAACTGTTGCTTCTTACTTAATTTTCCAGGCATACGTATCACCCACAAGGAAGCTTGGGGCTAAGTGCTGTGAGACTAAGTTATTTTTCTTACTTCTAGGACATATAAACAGATCCACTGTGATTTATTCCTACTGACAAACTAAATGAAATAGATAGGGAATTTCCATCTATGAGGTACTAAAAAGTGCAGGAGCAATGCACCAATGTGTGAATAATAAAAATGATCTATCAAGGTAGACTGTGTGATGTAAAGGCAATTTGTTATTCAGTACAGTTAAAAAATCCAAATATTTTCTTTCATATTTTTTCCCAGATACCTTTGCAGGGTAAAAGATTCAAAAATCAACAAAGAAATTGGTCTTTATCTTGATTATCAACTTTATTATAATCCATTATCAACGGATTCTGTTCTGCTGAACAATCCCATTCTTAGCTCAAAAATAAGGTTTATTTCTTAAGAGAGTTTGCTAGCAAGATGGCATTGAACAATTTCTTGCCTAGTTCATCACTGTCAATATACTGTATTTCCTCTGGTATTCTATGTCTGTTCATATTTTTCATCTCTATTATTGCCTTCTCTTTCTTCTGTGTATAGATGCTTTGAAAAATCTTCAAGCCTTGGACTACGCTTTCAATCCTGGCATCTATGTGTTTTTACCATTAGTTTAAAATTAAAAATATTTGCTAAGATTTATTTGTTTCTTCATCTTTCCTGTTTATATGCAAATCCATTACAAAGTGTGATTCTTTTTGGAATACATTTCAACTTTTTGCCAGGTGTATTTAGTAACTTTTACCCCTTTAAACATCCATTTTTCCTTTTCTATCAGAATCTAGCTGACATGTTCACCGAATAAAGTTGTCTTCTCAACCTTTTCCATGAGAAGGTGGTGACAGAGCAAAGGCACACAGCTAAAGAATTTGGAACTATGAACTTAACTGTTGTCTCAAAGGGTGCTTCCAGTCAACCCACCCATCCACAGATTGTTTAGATGACACCAGAAGACACTAGAGATAATGCTACATGTAATGAAGGGTATGTAGAGTTTGACTATAGAAACTGGATGTGTGTTACATGCTGGAACAAAGAGTCATTTGGGCATGGACCTACCACTGATCTGTTATCTTTAATCCCTTTTATTTCTTCCTCTAACTATGTTACATCCACTAATACCAGACTGCAATTCCAAATTTTCTGAGCCTGTCTATGATGCTTAACTCTTAGTCTGACTGCACTCCTGTTATAGATGACAAGAGGAGAGATTTCCAGGAGGCATAACTCAGACATCCAGACTAGGAACAATGAATTGCAGAGAAAAGATTGAAAATCGAAACACTTGTGCAAAAACCAAAAACTACACCAAAATCACCAAACTACAAAATGCATAATGAATTTTTCATCTCTTTAGACCCTTCTGCACTCAAAGTGATGGGTTTGTGTGTGTGTGTGTGAAGCTTTGAATACTGTTAAGGAGATCAGAGGCCTGAAACACAAAATCCTAATGCTTCACATTCACATTGGCTGGCTGGATTTTGTGGGCCATGGCAATTCCCTTACTCCCCAAGTCCTAATGCTTCATATTCACAATTGGTTGGCTGGATTTTGTGGACCACAGCAACTCCCTTATTCGCCTCCCTCTTCCCCCCTCTTAAAGGACAAGAGAGTTCTCTCTCCAGTAGAGCGTGTGGGGTAAGTATCACTGCTGCTCATCTCCTCCTCAGTCACTGGTTGCAGTGCTAGTGAATTCACGTGTACTGACTACCTGTTGTAAACCAGAGTGTGTAGAGCCCTGACCCAACTGTAGGTGCTGCACAGCACCTATGTGACTGCACCACCCAAGGAGCAGCAGGAGTTCAAGCCCTATCACAACAGGGCATAAATACCAGTCTCACCCTATGCCCCATGTCCATACAAACAGCAGCAGGGCTCAGGACAGTTTTACAGTTCTTTTTACCTTGAAGGCAAGGGGCGCTGAGAGAATGTGTGTGCATTTGTGCATCATGTGCTCAGACAATTGAATCTTTACACTGCCATAAATTATCGTTCTTTGTGTTACAGAGCATTTTAGTTGTACCAATGTATAACTGCTGTCACTTTAAACTCCTTGTTTTGTCTTAATGAGATGTTCAAAAGAGGTACTAACTATACTGCAATGACAGATACCCAGGCAGACTATGGCATGTAGGTATTTCCATCAAACAGAAATTTCAGGCTGTTAGATTGGTTACATTCCAACAAGTTAAAAAAAAAAAAAAAAAAAGGAAAAGGAAAAAAATTTTGTTCTCTCTGTTCTAACAGAAAGAGGTTGTTTTTGTACAGACAGCACAGCTGGAAGGCAACATATTCCACCCTGCCAAGGGATACCATCATCAGCATCATCTTATACAACAGGAAACACCATGCTGGCTGGGGTTATTACAAGAACAAAATATCCTACTACCTGGTAACTCCTTACTTGTAAGGCATTGTTTTAACTAACACCTACCTGTAGCTGGAGTCGCAAGCATTCACTAGAGACACTGCTGTTGAGGAAGAGGCGCAGTTCAGGGCTTGACGAGGACTCCAGGTAAGTAGACAACCTATGAGTGGGAAAGAGTTTTCGGTCAGCAAGGGGACTGCATGTGTCAGGCCTCACTTAAATCACAGTTATAAAACAGTTCAGAGCTTATTTGATAGGATATTGAGGGAGTTTGCTGGAAGAAATGTCCGTCAGGATGCATAATCAGTAAATCCCTGGATAAACTACTAATTCCCAAGGCTTACATGTGGCTAGTTCTGTAGATTCAGTTTTTATGATTTTTTTCTTTTTTTTTTTTTTGTCTGAATGTATATATGAACAACAAAAAATGCAACATTACATTAAAATCTCTCTTGGTAATAAATACACAAATGTAAACTTAACTCTGATTAATACCACTCTTCAGCTTGTCATAACAAATGAAACTGTTAGGTCACATGCAGTCACAGGAGTTGAAAATTAGTCATGGAAGTTGAAAATTAGTTGTGGATATGTAGATGTCTGGCACTTATGCTAGTGAGTAACTGAAGTAACTGAATGCTTCTTTATGTTGCTCCTAGTCATCTTTCCTCACTAAAGAGTAAAAAGAAGAGGTTGTTGTGGTCCTTAACAAGTAGAACATTTTGTTTTAATATTGAATAATACAGTTTTTCATTATTCTGCTATTTTAAATGTTTATTAATTCACAGTTTTTCATTTCCCTCTGAATTAAAAAGGAATCTCTCAACTGACCATTAAAATCTTATTTTCTTGCCAGTTTATTATATATAATCTCTTCCATCTATGTCATCTTCATAACTAACAGCATACATTTGGAATCCCTAAGGATTTAGGGAGAGTGTCGGAGTAGACACTGTTTAGCATTGTCCTAGAAATGAACCATAGCTTTTGCATCAGACGTATGGAATAATTCATCCCTTGCGGATAAATAATAAAGACAGATAGGCAAAGTCAATTTCTGAGCATTTCTGTTTGTGAGCTGAACAGTTGGACTACTTCAACCTAATAAAGTCATAGCTTAATAAAGTCATACCAGCTGTAGTAACTTATTTGAGAGACACAGAACAACAAATGGAACAGTAATGGAAACATACTCTACATTTGAACTCCTCCACTTTGAACTGCTATAAGCACAAAAGTTCATTTCTATTTTGCATTCACATAAAACTTCAAGTTTAACCTGGGGTCTAGTTCCAATTCACTACAGGTATTTTTACCAGCATTGCAGACAGTGTGCGAAGTATTAATGTTGTAATTTCCCATCTTATTTCCCTAAATCCAACTGCAAATTATCTGTATGTATTCAATTTTAGGAGGGGAAAAAAGGTGATTTCTCTTTTGCTTCCTGATGGATTGCCTTCATGATAGCAAATGCAATTGGGCTCTATTTTAATGCAGCTGTATTAACTATCAAGACTAAAGACATTTCCTCTTTGTCCTCCCTAAGGTCAGCAGTTTAAGAATCTCCATTTTATAAGCAGCATTTATCAAGCTGATCATTTATAGACAGACAAACACTTGGTAGAGGAAACAGAGGAAGGAGAGAGTTTTGTACTGCCAAATTGCAGTCAGCTATGTACAAGGTTCTGGCTGTATGCACAGAAGAGAGCAGTGTGCACGGCACTGTTTCAGATGTACATCAGCATATGTGGAGGTGACAGACAAATCAGAAATCATGTTCTTTTCCCTACCCAACTCTATAAAATTTCCAGCTGCTGTCCAGCAACATCCTAGTCTGTTTGCAGGTTAATCAGAGGGTTACAGTAGCTGCCAGCAGGGGACAGAGGAAGTCAATGGGTGTATTTTGGGATGACATGGACACTGCTCAATTCCTCATATAGAGAGAGAAAGAAACAGTCTGGAAAATCACATCAGAGAATTGCCACACCACACACACTCTGCAGTCTGCCTTCTGCAGGTGATTAGTGTGACACCACTCTCTGCCCCTAGGTCAGATATCACTGACACCAGCATTTTGTAGGTCATTCTATGTGGAGTTCTCCTCCAGGAAGTCCTCTTGGGACATGCTCTATTAAAGAGTCATGTGAAAGAGAAAAATAGAAGACTGGACCCTGGTAGTTACACCTAAGTGTGCCAGGAGCAGCAGTCATCCTACGGCAATACTTCCCAGCTCGAGGTTACAGAAATTATAACCTGGCAAAAGGGCAGCAGATTGGCTTTGAAGTCTGCTGTAATCTGTAAAATAATTACAAATTGTTATGCAGGCTACAGTTACAGTAGTTAAGACTGAGACCTTTGCTATGATTAGGAGACAAAATAATTTGTGTTCAAGCATTTCCTTTTTGAAGCACCATAGACACTCTAATTAGGTGCTGAAATAACAAAAATGTCAGCAAAGCTTCAGTGTTAGCTAGAGTAGCAAGCAGAGCAAGAAGCAGGTGTGACTAGCAGAGCAAGCAATGAAGCAAAACAGGAGCTAAACAAAGAGAGCAGAAGCTGCTCACAGCACAGTCTCCATAGCAGATCTTCAAGCCATGACTGTCAATCTGTAAACATAATTGTTGCACAAAGAACATCCTTCCCTTCATTTTGAACTGGATTCCTACTAGCTTTAGTAGTTTAGGCCTCTAGTTTTTGTACTGCAGGGCACTGAACAGTCAATCCCTATCCATTTTTCCTTGTTACTCAGGTAACACAAGGAAAAACAGACAGGGATTGACCCTTGTTATATCCCCCCAGCTTGCATGGTAGGTGAATACATTTGTATTAAGAAATAATGATTTTTTTCCTAAAAAAAATCACATTTGATGTGCTTTTTAGAGAGTTACTGAGCACTGAACCAATATCTTCATGCATAATCCCACCATTTTATCCTTGAGTTGCACTGATCAGCTCTGAGCCCATCATTTTACAATTAAGCTATGTATATCTTTCCCTATGCACATCAGTTTACGCCTACCTCTATTGAATTTCATCTGTATAAGTTTATTACAAAACAGAGTGGCTTGGAAATGTCTTTCAATTCTTCACAGCATGCTCTAAAATTTGCTATTATGAATACTGTTATGAATTTACTATCTGCAATTTTCTTACCTTGTTGCTCATCTCCTTTTCTGGTGAGCAGCACAAGTCTTCACAGATCCACTGGTGCTCTCTCTCTCTCTTTTGCCAGCCCTAATGATTTACATTCTATTTCTTACCTTTTTAACCAACTATGTATTGTTGCATAGACCTTCCGTCTTACTTCACAACTAGCTAGTTTTCTTTTAAGGTTTGTTGAGGGACTTTCTGCAAAGATACTGATCTGTTCCACATGTTTGATGCTCTGGAAGGACCACATCCACCTGGACATACAGCTCCTGGCTGATGACAGGCCTTATATGCTGAAGACTACTCCAACACAAACAACAAACCACTTAAGAAGCACCAACAGCAGAATCAGATGCAAAAGAAAACAGAGAACTGCAGGCTGTTGCAAAGTGAGGTAAACAAATGTTTAGCATGCAATACATGTTATCCTTATGTGGCATGTGAATAGGTATGTGCAAAATTTGTAGGGCATACTGAGACAAGGAGTTCTCTAAGTTCATATTATGCTATATGAACAAAGTTCGTCATTCATAGTGGGGAGCACTGGGGATAGACCCAAATTATTGTGACACAAGCCAGTCTTTGGTAAATGGTCAGGGATCACTCTGTAGTGTGATGCAATAACTCTACATATGTGTGCATACACATAGAATTATAACAACATGTAAGTATGCCCAATATGTACTTTAAATATTACTTTTTGAAAGAAATATCTAATCACTTGATAGTTATTACTTATTAATTGATCAATAAGTAATAGTGTAATATTAGTAAATATTTGTGTATTAAATTATTCATTAAAAAAAATAATTGAAAAAATAATCTGTCAGGAACCTCCATACCTTCTTGTATCCAGCTTTCACACCATACAGAAACTGTCAAGACTCATACTGTCATATGAAGATTGCAGATGCCAATGCAGAAAGGATACTTGGAACCAAAGAGCAGCTTCTCATCAGGTATGAATGAATTTAGAAAACCCAGGAATTTAATTTCTGTTTTTATCCTTCTCAATCCAACTGCTTCAAAGTTCCCAATTTTTTGAGTTCATGGCAGCCACTGTTGCCACTGTGAGGAGTGTGATAAAGAAAACAGAAAAGAAAAACTTTTCATTTGTCGTGGATTACCCAGATCCTCACATATTTTATAACAAACAAAATGACAGAAACAACAACAAAAAAAGATTCTTTTTTTCTTTCTTCTTGAAAGAAAAACAGTGCGTTGAAAGAAACTTAGAAACTTTTTTTTTAAAAAAAAAAAACAATGTAATTCAAGTTATGTGGTTGTTCCAAACAAGAGTTTGGAAGCAAATTCTCCTCCAACTTACATTTTGCAAACTACATTTTAGGTCTGCTTTCCCAAAGTATAGCAATATGCTGTATGTAATTGCATAAGACTGACAGATGCTGTATAGAAACAGACCAGGCAAGATTTAAAATAGATCCTTGAGAATATGTGAGGAGGGAAATACCATATTGTCACAAATACTGAGTCAATACTCCTCAGAGTCAGAAATGTAAAATAAATTATAAAAAAAAAAAAAAAAGAGAGAGAGAGAGAGAAACTTGGCCTTTGTTCTCAGCATATTATTGCAACAGAAGATCTGTAGCCTTGCTAGCAAAGGGCTTTGTGTAAGATTTTTCATTTCTCTTTCTCTCTTTTTTGAAAGGCTGAAGAAAATTTTGGAAAAACTTTTTGTCACTATCACTGCTATGAAAAAGCAGCAAGTAAGCTTTGTCTTCAGCTTCAACATGATCAGTGTGTATCATAGTACACTAAGACAGAACAAAACTGTTCTGGTTTTATAACCACAGAGCCAGTGTTGTGTTAAATTTTCTTTCTACAGACAGTTCTGGGAATTGGGATACTTTGCTTGGGTATGCCTACATAAATTGCTGGTGTGATAAAGCATTAGAGGAAAAAAGAAAAAAAAAAAAAAAAGAATAAAATCATAAAATCTGTCAGCAGAGGTATTCCCAGTAGATAGGAAATTGCTCTGATCATCCATCATCTCAGTGGTGGGTCTGAGTTTGATGACCTGTACTCAAGAAAGAAGAATCTTACAAGGTATATGGAGAAGGCCTACCTGAGAGATGAAAGAGTGGGGAGTCTGTTTTAAGAGAAATTCTGGGAAAACGTTTGCTGTTTGTTTCCAAGCAATCTTCCTCTAAAAGGCAAAAATTATTCAATGCATGTTTACCTATACATATAATAGCAGATATGCGAGTTAACATCAGAGAAGAAAATGAACAGTTATGTATGAGGACAAATGACTATTAATGAGCCATGAATAAATAACCATTTGAAATGAGAAGAGGATATCTAGACCATTAAGGCAATCATGTTCCGAAATTGGCTTTTGAGAAGAAGAGTAGGATCAAAAACCTCAAACAGTTTAAAAATGGATCTTAGTAAGTTCATGCTTGCTATACATTTGGGCAATGAGACATTACGAGCACTATGACACCATGGTATCAAAAGCAGTAAGGCAAGAAGCCTCCCTCAGTAGATAGATAGATAGAAGATGAATTATTCAGCCTATACTGAAGGAGGATGGGCTGAACTAAAAGCAAGTCAGGGTGTTTATATAGTATAAGTACAGGAAGTACCTCTACAACCCAAGAACTATGCTATTTGCTTCTTAAAGAGTTCATGCTATGTGTGGCATTTTTTGCAGGCTGGCATCGTGGCCATTAAACTGACAAGGTCAGTTCACTGCGATAGAAGTAGTGCAGCACCCAACATGTGATGATGCTAGCAGCCAACAAGACACCATCCTTAGGGACTACTGGTTTTTTTATGCATAACTCTTGGGAGGAACAACAGATCTGAAGAAAGATAACCAAATCCCAACTTACTGACTGAAACAAATCTAGATGATCTGGAATTAAATTATTAATAGCTTGACCACATAGCTCTGTAATACAATATTGCCATTGGCCATAAGCTTTGTATCAAGTTTAAAAGGCAGCAGGCACCCCCTCAAAAAGAATATACATGTCAGCTACGATTTAAATTCTAGGCCAGAGGTATGAGTGATAACAGTTCATCACATACTAACCTAATATGTAATAAGTAATCAGGGAAAAAAAAAAATCCTTACTGATATTAGCAGAAATAATTACCACAGTGTGTTTGCTCTCCTATTTCCTTTAAATCTGACTCTGAATGGCACCGATAATATTTAATTAGCTTCTTGTTTTATCAATTATTGTTCCTTTCAGAAAGAAAGTGCATTTTTCAACCATTCAAAACCTGTATGTGTTCTGGCTAGCTAAATACATTATGAGCAGTTAAAGCTGACCTTTCGGTACATTCTCTCAGCTAAGTCAAATTTAAAACATGCATTTTCCACTTGTTAGAAGGAAACCTTTTGTTTAGCCTAAACCTCAAAAATATTATGGGCTGGTTCCCTCCCCCGCCTCTTTTCCCTGAAATTCTTTTGATGACTACATATTGTCCAAACTAATAATCTTGCTTGTTTGGCTGCTCTTTCGGCTTATCTGACACTGCAGTAGAGGTTCTTATCAATGATAGAGAGCTGCTTCTTTTCTGACCCTGTTTAAGCTCTTCACTTCATACCATGGCTTGGGGGGGAGAATTCTACCCATTAATGATGCAAATGAAATATTTCAATCATATCACAGATGTAACAAGCTGTCTTCAGAAACAGCCTGGATTTCAAAAAAATAAAAACCCATCTTTTTTTTTTTTTTTGTCTAAAATAACTATATGAGGATATGAAAAAAAAAAAAAATCACAGAAGTGCATAAAATGGGATACAACAGTCACCATATCTCAGAACATTTGAGACATATAGCAGATTCATACACAAAAAGGTAATCTCAAGTAGAAATCCAGAGACAATCTCCCAGGCTTTTCATAATTAAGTGAAGTATTTTAGCAAGAAATAGGGTGATTATTCCTGATTACCTAGGCTGTTTCCTTACTTTCACAATTTGGGAAAAACTTTCAAGAATGGCTGTAAGAGAAAACAAGGCTATTTAAAATGTCAGTCTACAACGTAGCAAACGCTCCTACTAAGAGAATTAGTTATGATGAGAGAATCAAACTTTAAACCAATAACTCATTTATAAATAGTAGTATTAGGAAACTAATGGCAAATTATATTAATAAATATTAAAAACGTTGATGAGGTAGGATGCTTAAGTTCCTTGAAAGCCCTTGCAAGAGAAACTGAAATACCAAAGCACAAACAGCTTTCTTCTGTTCATCTTGCACAGTGGTCCTGTTTTAACAGGAGAGTCTTCCTCACTTCCCTTGATCTGCTGTGAGTGTCTGATGGGAAGTAGGAATAGCTTCCCCCACAAATCTTTCCAGTCCGCTGCGATGGAGCAAAACAAAATCTGTACCTACTTTTATTATAAACAAAATGCAGCATTGTTTTTAGGGGAGCAGGAGGGACAAAAATGTAAAAGTAATTTCTGTTTTATATATCCTTGTGTAATATTTCATGAAGGTATGAGGCCAGCCAAACTGGACAGAAGAACAGGATTATAGGGTAGCTCAGACCAGCATGGACATTGGAAGGTCACCTAATACAACCTGCTCTGAGCAGGGTCAGCTAGGCAGCAGACCACATTACTTAAGGCTTTATCCATCCTGGTCTTGAAAACTCCTAACAATGGCGACTGTGCAAGCTCTCTGGGCACCCTGATCAATTGTCAGCTGTCCTCATGGTTAATAAGCTTCTCCTTACACCCAGCCAGAACCTCCCACATTTCAATTTATACCTGTTGTCTGTTATCCCACTAGCCACAGCTGTAAAGAGCCTGGTTCCCCCTCCTTGATGGGTCCCAGCAGCTGCTGTGAGGTGGTCATATCACAGGAGATGCATGAGGAGCTGGGATCGAGGGCAGGAGACAGAAACAACACAGCCAGAAGAGACACAAACTCATTAGTTCTGTCGATCATGAAACAGCCTGCTTCTATTGGGTTTTGTTTTCTTCAGATACAAAATTCGATCAAATTATGTAAGATTTGTATTTGCAGTAGCCCTTTGAGCATATTGCTTCTGCATGGATATTATGATTATAGATCTATTCATTGTTCTCCTCTTTATAGTTAAAAATGGAGCATGAAGCGAGCAGGTCTGCTTGAACAATTTTATTCTGCATTGTTCAACTGAATCCAAAGGTGACTTTTTCAGAATGATAACTGCTTTTCGGTTTGAGAACAAAAGTAACTTTTGCAAACTGAAAAGAATTAAAAAAAAAAAAAAAAAAAAAAAAAGTGAAAATGGCTTCAATTGTTTCCGCTGAATGGATATACAGTAGTTATTCCTGGTAAATTACAATCCTGTGCATGGACATTTTTACTTTCTGGGACTCCCTGAGGTGAGCTGTATTTTTTTAAGGCTATCATCTCAAATAGCGAACAACTTAATTAGCAGCAGGATTTACGTTCCAAGAATACACAGAATGTACCTGCAGCAACAAAGGAGACAAATTTAATCAAAATGTTCTCTGCTTACAAATCTCGATATGTCACACATGAAAAACTGTGGTTCAGTGGGATGCAAGATTGATGAATGTGTCTAGAAGACCATATTTTTAGCTGGGTTTCCTAAGAAAATAAAGCTTATGCAATTCCATTTTCCGGCCATCCATCTACACATCTTCTATTACAAGATTTGACTCTGTTGGCCGGCTTTAATCAGGCTTGAAAGGGGTGAATATCACAAAGATGACTAAGTTACACAAACGTTAGCAGTTTGGTATAAGACAATGAATCACAGCAGTGTACTTGAGGGAAAAATGCAGAATTCAGTTCCTGCACACTCCATTTGTCAACCACTGAAGATGCAGGCATTCAATTCTTCAACAGTATTGCCCTCTCAGATTTTTATAAGCATTTGTTAGTTAAATACTTTGTTATTTTACGCTTCTCAAGACATTTTATGAACATTAAATCCTGCATTATATTAAAACTCTTGGGAGTGATTTCTTAGCTGCTGTAACTCAGCTAATGCCACAGGAGTATTCTGATATATGCTAACAGAGGAAGTATCCTCACAGGAAGTAAAGTGCTACTGAATTGCAGATAAGGACACAAGAACTGGGGTGATACGTTCATTATACAGTCTATGCAACCTGTCTTCTTTCCATACAGGAGCATACTGAATGCTTTTATGAAGAAGTAATAAAAGGCAACCGGATTCCACCTCCCAAAGTTAATGTGTAAGTGAAATAATTTCTAATCCTCACATGTGAAATCATAGGATTTTCATGAAGGAAGGTGGTTAGGGTTAGACATAAAGTACAGGGATGTGTGTACTTCCAGTACATACCATGTAGTGCAAACTGCATACACACTGAGGTCAAATTTAAATAAAAAGTCTTCTTTAAAAGCATAACTGGGAGATCCCAAGACAAGTTACCGCAGCTGTCAGGCTGCCCTAACCTGTGCCCAACCAGAACCTCCAAACTGGAGGGCAGAAATTCAGTGTGATTAAAATAATCAGTAGAGTTTTGAATTAACAAGGCACAAATTACATGCAAATGACAAAATAGGCTTCTACACACTGAAGAAGGCTTGAATTCAGATATATAAATACATAAGCCTTATTAATATTTACCACAGAAGCCATTGGCCTGAATCCCATGCACAGATAGGAGCAAAGCAATACTAGAAATCGCATCAGCCACACCACAGAAAGGTGATAGTGACTGGCAAAGGTACATCAGAGCAGTGGTGAGTTGTAAGAAATACAACAGTAACTGGAGGCTCTAGTACCGCAGTATTACATGGTAGATGGCTAAGTGATACAAGCGAGCACAATGGACCAAAAAAAAATTAAGGCCCCATAAATGTCTGCAAATTAACTCTTGTTTTATTCTTCCTCTTTTCCTCACCTGCCACGAGTCCCTCTGATCTTTCCCTCCATTCCTCCATCTCCAGTGCCCATGTGCCCATGTGTCCAAGAGCCTACTCTTCATTTTTTCCTCACTCTAAAGCCCATTACCTCTCTCCAGAATTCTGTGCAGCTGGAGAAGCCATGTCACCAGCCCCTTTTAATGCAATTTTCTTTAATTTCATCTTTTTATGCCTTTTACCAGATCCTTTTTATTGCAGAAACCCTTTTTCTCTTCTGTCCCTTTCCTTCTCAACTCAAACCACTTGCAGCTTATCTGGAGACTGCTTACCTCACCCTCAGGCCAGCCAAAGCTCTGGAAATGGCTGCCTGCCTCTGAGGGGAAGGAAAACCAATGTAGCAGGAGAGAGATCCCTCCATCTGGAGCACACAGCTGCCCCTTGCAAACCAGCAGCTCAGGCGGATGCATCCAGAGGCGTTATCTTGCATTTAATAGCCCTGAACGGTTTTTCTCCTCTTGGTATTTGTCCAACTGCTTTTCAAGCTCAAATAAGATTTCACATATAAAATCTTCTGGGAAGAAATTCTGCAGCTTAACCAGGAGTTACAAAAATTGTTCCATTTCTTTGCTTTTAAACTGCACCTACATGCTTTGCTTGGTGCTGTTTAACTGTTATTAGAAGAGACTGGCAACTATTCCCTAGCTATTTTAGACCCTTGTCATATCCACATTTACTTACCGCTTACTAAAGGTGAAAAATCCTAACGCGTGTATTTCGTGTAGTCTTAAACATATATTAACTTCATGGTTTTCAATCTAAACAGGAGACTACTCTCAGCCTCTCCAAATCCTGCCATACTTTGAATAGATGGCTCTGAATAGAAGCATGGATGTAATGACTGACAGTTATATGGAAGAAACTTATGTGGAAAGACAGATATACGGACTGGGCTGCATCGCTGGAAGCTTTTTAAAAATGTATATTGAATTCCTGGTAAGAAATATCATACCAAACCAGAAATCTATAATACTGGGTGAAGCTCCAGCATGAAAGTTTTGGCATACAACAAAAGTTTAATGCACACCAGTGGCAAACCATTAATTTTTCTTACAGCACACTAATTATACAGCAGAGAAAATAGTTGGAGAGAGAAACAGGCTCTCAGAAAGATCTCCTTCCATAAGAAAACTCAAGACTCATCTGCTATTGTCAAGCAAATGCTTACGTTTGAGAGTGAAAGACAAGAGGCTCTGTAAAACCACACATTTTTCATGGGGTTAATATAAACACAAGACAGAGAAAGTTTCAGATGCTCTCACAGTCTAAGCTGGAGGCAGTACCCCAGCAAAAAGGTACAAGATGACAAACATGCTAGCACACATCTCTAGTAACCTCTTGGGATGGGTGAGAAGGCAGATGAGAAAAAAAAATGGCCAAGAAGTGCTTGGGGTGGAGGTGATGGGGAGCCAATTGGAATAACTAACCTTGGGGCAAGAAAAGAGAACCTTGTGAACAGCGCAGCTGTGTTTAGAAGTTTCCTAATGGAACATAAGATCCTATTAAATACAAGGTCTCCTGATTTGGCCTGTTTTACTTGCAATTTCTATTTCTCTTTAAAAGCACAGAATTAACTCTGTTACCATCAGCTTAAGATTTCCTGAACACAGCATGGACTACAAAGAACTGAATGAAATCCTAGCTTGCACAGGCCTTTACTCTATATTAGAAACCATGTTCCTATTTATTACTCCCATGCACACTTAGTGAACACAAATTCATTCATCATGATTGCTGATATATTATTGACTACATATTTCAATCTAACTACTCTTTAACCTTTAGAAAATAATGTTAGCAGTAACCTGAACATTGAACCAAAGCTGGGTAACACAGGAAACATCCCTACCTGTTTATGAAGCACACAGACTCCCCAGTCTGGATGATGCTAGGAGCTATTTCCAAGAGTCTCTTTTACATCAGTGCTGAGTATATTCTATTTTCAGCAGACAACTTAAACTTGGAGAAGAAAAAAAAAAAAAAAAAAAAAAAAAGAAAGAAAAAAAAAAGAAAACAGCCATTTTGGGCTAGCTAGAGAAAACCTGTCAGTGTCACAGCTCCGTTCCCATGAGCACACAGTAATAAAAAATTATCTCCTCTGCATGCTAAAACAATTAGGAACTCATGCACCTGAGCTGGATTTGCGTAGTTAGGGGACTGAGAGATCCCTAAGAAGGAAACAACATTTTATCATCAGGAAGAATTAAACGTTGTGTTAGTGGTGTAACAGCGCACTGCAAATCAAGTATATGGTTTCCCAGGCACAATTTTGATAGAGAAAAAAAAAAAAAAAAAAATCCCTTGTCCAGTGATCCATTACTTATTAGGAATAAAATGTTCTGAGTATAATCCATATGATAAAATCAAATTATATTTGAAGCTACCCTGTGCCTCAGGAAAGATTTTTTAGTCAAGACAGCACCACCTCTAAACCAGAAACGGGTGAGCTGAGCAGTTTATTTCACGGTGGGACATAAGAATGGTGCAAGAGCGCACCCTCTCTGCAGCCAGAGTAAATTGAATTTAGCAAACTGCATTTACCTTATTAACAGCAGAAAATCTTGTAATACCCTGTAAGGAGATAACTAAAAATAATCCCACACTTGAGTCAATTTAAAGTCTTATTGCTGGATGAGCAACATTCAATTCCAAGACTCCGTGGGGACTTTCACATAAAATAAAATTGCTAAAAAGCTCTGCAAAAAATGCACAGGAAAAAAGCTCTCCCTCCCCCAGATTCAATATTTACCTAGAAGAAAATGAGGACAAGCAAATTGTGAAGTAGCTACTGACAGAAATCTGCTTAAACAATGCTGAAAAAATCAATTCATGTTCAGTGCAATCCTTTTCATAAAGCATCCTCGGAAAAATCCCGCTGATCTCTTTCTACCTCCTGTGCATCAGAAGGGTCTCAAACTTGAATGTATAATGAAATGCATATTTTGTCTTGGTAATTCAAATGACATTCATGCCTAGAGGATTACCGTCCTCACAGTCTCAGGTGTCTTCCCAGCCTCCCTCCCCCATGGTTCTCTCTCTTCTCAGAAGTTCATATGAGCCAGAAAGAACAGGTTTTCGGTTCTTACCAAAGACAGATTAAGGGCAGCAGCAGAACAGAGAAGATAGCTGTGAGATGGATGAACAGGTGAATCACTATGAAAAGTTTATTCACTTTTTCCTTCTTTGGGGTTTGGCTGACACGACTGCTTATACCCTTGCATACTCCTGGCAGCATACTACATCTTAGGGTATGGGTATTTACAAGTACTCCAAGCAAATTTTTACAAGCAATCTGAATTTTTAAATTTAAGATTTACAAGTAGATTTTACAAAATTAAGACTTACAAGTAAATTTTACTTTTTTTTTTTTTTTTTTTTTTTGTAAATTTTACAAACAAATTCTGTAAATTTTACAAGCAATTTACAAGTACTTAGGGTATGGGTATATACAAGTACTCCAAGCAAATAGCAATCTTAGCACTGCTCCGAGAAATGCAGCGACACACTTGAATGTCTAAACAGTTCCATAACGTGTGATGAAGGCACACATGGACTCCCCAACAACCAGCTGTTCCGATCACATCGGAGATGGAGATATGTCTGAGGAAAGTTCCACCTACAGCTTGTGCCTTAGTGAAACATGCTCTGATGATCAAGGGACACCTTGTGGTCACAGCATGACCACGCAGCAGACTTCTATCATGACCTAGTGTGCCACGTTTGCCTGAATTACAGCTGCATAGGCAGCGTTTGACCCAACATCCTGTCTACTGAAGGTAGAAGGGGGACTATGTCTCAGTATGGGGACTGAGACATAGCCCCATGAACATTAACAAATTAGATCTAGATATCAAAGGAACTTCAGATATCAAACAGACATATAACTTCTAGATATCAAAGGAACTTCAAAAAACCATCTGTCCTGGAAGCCTAAGAAAAAAATCCCAATACAAAACATATTTTAGAGAAAGCTACATCAGATACTTGAAAGGACTGAAAGCAGGAAACTAAGAAGGATAAAGATTCAAGTCAGGCCTGTCATTAAGTCCTGTATCTTGACTCTTTCTGGATGATGTGCAACAACCACCTAAAATTCTGTTGTATAAAGCCACAAGAGTATGCTATATTCTAAGGATACACTCATGGCAGATTTTTAAGCATGGAATTCATTAATTTGTTAAATTGCTTTTAACTAAGTTAAAGCAAATAAATTAAAACATTGAAGAAGAAAAAATACTTTCAGGTCAGTAAGACTTGACTGTACAGGAAGGGACATTGAAGGGGGAGTTGGGAAGGAGGTGAAGAAATGTATTTCATTTAGACCCAAGAATAGTAGTAGATCTCTCCTTCCTTTTGCAAAGACCCTACGTGTTGATGAAGAGCCATCAATGACAAGGCAGGGTCTTGGATGCCAGGCTAGGTCAAAGGGTGTCATAAAAGCCCCATCCCAATTTATCCACTGACACGCTCAGAGATATTGCAGGGGTCTGTGATGTGGCATGCTTTTTTCTTCCAGATATAACAAAAGCATTTCACAGGAAACCCAGAGTAAAACAATATGCATTTCTCCACCAAAATTGCATAAGAGCTGGCTATCTCAGTCATTTCCATCTTCCCCAACACATCCAGTCAGATCTTTTACTTGTAATCTATAAATCTGAAATGACAGCCAGCTGGTATGTTCAGCATCCCCAGGAGGTAAGGCACTCCTGCAAAGCCAGAGATCAAGTTTGTCAATACAAGAGCCGTACAAACAGATGCAACATGCTGGGTGATGGTATCTGTCATCCCTTGTGCTTCACATTATTTTGACATATTATAAAAGTCAAATTGAGCTTTGATGAATCTCCTGATGACGTAGATCACCAAGTGACAGAAGATTCAAATAAACCTGTTTGTGTCTGCAGTTCCTGCCATAACTGAATACAGAAACAAGATTATCCTTTTCTTTATGTCCACTTTCTTCCCCAAAATGAGAGAAGCCACAGGAAATTTCAACAGCAAAGCTGTGGTCTTGTGCTAAAAGAAACACTAATTGTACTACAGTTCATTTGGTGTGTCTTTGGTTCATACTTACTTTCTCTGAGACAGATTGGTGAATTATGTCATTTTCAACTCATATTCCCAGGTGTTTCTCCTCTATAATTTCTAACTCATAAGTCTTCGCTGTTTCAAAGTAGCTATAAATTCTTAATTTCTAACCTGTTTTATCCCATCTCTCATACTCACTACAATAATAATAAAATAATAATAATCTAACTCTATGCATTGGTCATGCTTCACATATTTGTCACACCCATAAATCTAGTCAGTGCATGACAATTCTTATACCATGATTATTAGCAAATAAGGTCAAAAATAATCTGGTTCCAAAGTTAATTTTCAACTAACTGCACCAACCAGGCCCAAAAATTTGCACTCAGCGCCATCTATTGATGCCTTCCTGGTAAAGTAGAAGGTAACACCCTAGCTAACTCTGTGGTACTGAACCATGTTTTACTGAACTGTTTGGTTTTTGTTGTTTTGTTTGTTTATTTTAATGCAGCAACACTGTGTTAGGCATTACAAAACATTTGATAAATCAGTGTTAAATTTCGACTTAGTTTCTAACTAACCATATTCTGCTTTTCCATAGAAAGATTTATAAAGATGAAATACTGAGACAAGTTACCTGAATAATGACTTTGAGGTACTAATATCTTCGAGATACTGGTTCTTCTCCATATATCACACTAGCACTGCAGGCTTTTCTTGGTGGTAGTTTAAGTTCTTATTAGTAGATTTGCAGCTTGGCAAGTAATAATTCCCATTATGCCAGGATAATTATTTTATATATCAAGATAGAATCACCGAACTCTTAGATTTTACTTCCTTTTCCTTTGTGGAAATTTTCTTTCCTCTATACCCACTCCCTCTCATTCCTATGTTGCAAAATAAGGTACAACTCTGACCTAGACAGATATGATCTATATGATCTGGAGTCACTCAGGTAAAACTTGGGGTAACTGCAGCTTTCAAGTCTTACCTATAGAAAGCCTTTTCATGATGCTGTCGGTTCTATCAGTGCTGTTTTACTACTCTTAAGGCATGCAGCACTGTTAGTGTAAATAATCCGTGTAATACCCAAACTGCAGAATTAAGGCAAATAAGCAGATTTTCATTATCAAAGGCTTCCATGATGAATCTACACAACTCTCACCAGAAATATTTCAGTGTATTTTGATGATGTCCTACACAAACCATATCTTCTGCACTTGTGGATTGTGTAAACATCTCAAAAATTGAAATCAAAGACAAAATATGTTTATCAATAATATCACAATAAAGACAATAAAAAAAGAGTTTAGTCAGGAAGATTTATTGATTTACATCTTGATCAGTAATCTATGTGGGGGCTGTGCGTTTCCAGGGATTATGGATTTCAGAAGACAGCACATACTTACCTGTTTCAGCCTACTAGTCCTAACATTTGCAGAGGTATTTTATCAAGTGCAGGACAAAGAAAAAAACAAACAAACGAAACTATAATTGACTCCATTAAAACTGAAGCTAAAAAGTTAAATAAATAGAAAAAAAAAAAAAAAGTTGTTTCTTTTTTGTAATATCATAGAAAAATTCAGATTAGGGGGAACCCTATTGAGGTCACGTGGCCCAACCTGCAGGTCCAGCAGGGCTAACTTTGAAGTTAGATTAGGTTGCATGAAGCCCTGAGAGAACAAAGGTCACTGGACATTCTCTCCCAAATACTGAGTGGTACTCAAGCTATCTGTTCTCACCAGAACAGGTAACTCTTGACATGGGTGAGGTGAGATTTCACCTACTCATCTTGGCACTCAAAATTAGCCAGGTATGTCCAACTGGACTAGTGAAGAAGGTGAACATAACCCATCAGAAGATTCAGCTTCTCCTCTGTGGAAAGAAGGAACATGAAGAGAGGAATCTTCCTGCAAAGATCAACACAAAAAAAAGACATCCCTCAAGTGGATCAGTGCCATAGTTTTTATTGATAGGAAGCAGTTATTCTGACACAGAGGTTACAGGCTTCCACTTTAAATACAGGATTTTCTGTGTGAGGCTGAAAGCTGTGGTGTCGCTTGATTTAGGTTTAAAAATAAGTCAGTGAAGCATTTATTTGAAACATGTTTCTTACTGAGCCAGTAAATCAACTTTGTGTTCAATCAACTCTTGTAAGTAACTTAAACAATAAACAACTTGCTGCACAGCAAAGAATTCAGAGCAGGAAAACGTGTCATAGCAACAGGGCAGGAAAAAGTAGGTAGGAGGAGATGCTCTTTATGCCCATAATCCCAGCATAAGAGATAGGAAGACAAAGGCTATTAACAATACCACCTGAGAAAGTTTTCCAGATCTCAAGCATAAAGACATTTATATCCACAATATGAGAATGCACCTGTGCTATTTCCTGAAGAATAAAATCCCTCCATTCATAATTTCTGTGTTCACACAACAACTGCTTGATAAAAAAAGCAAGCAGGAGAATCCCTACTTGATTTAATGATAAAAGGCTGCTCTCCCACAGGCAACGCTGTCTCAGAACTTTTATGGTAGTGTAATACTTAGAAATGTCAACAGAGGTGTAGGAAGCAATTTTGCATATTTCAGGTACAAAGATGTTTCACAAAAGACATCCTTATCCTTTCACTGAAATACAGCTGTAGCCTGTGACCATTATTTTATTTATTTATTTATTTATTTTTTACCAATTATAACAAAAACACTGCCACTATTCTACTAAGAATCCATAGTTAAGAACATTTTGTCTAATAGATCTCTTGCAGATGAGCTGTTCATAGGTATCCTTAAGTGATCTCCTACTACCAGGAGTAAATGATAGACTTCTGCAATCCAAGGAGGCAAGGCGCCTCCAGGATTGAAACCTCCATGTGGTCTGTTGGAAGTTAAAATAAACAAGTTAATATTGCAGTTGAAAAGAAAGCTGAATGCCATCTGAAGATTTGTGGGAAGGTCTTCTGGCTGTGAACTTGAGGTTCAATAAATAGACTACCGTCGTTCTTCTACCATTGTTTACTTCAATTTACCCATAACAGACAATCTGAATAGCAGGGTTTATTTACATACCAACATGAGTTTTTATTCTAGTTTTCACTCACCACCATTCAAAGCAGCTTACATGCAGAAGCACAATACATCAGCCACCTAAATTGATGTTTCTCATGTCTCTTAATTGAAGAATTCAGGACATAAGTTTTAGTCCAGATGTTACTGAAATTTATAAGGACACTGTCAGCAGTAGCCAGACAATAGGCTTGTTGTGTTTAAGAGCTCAAAAGTTGTTTGACACAGATATGTCAAATGTGTGTGGGGAGTGTAAATCGGCTGACCATTCACAACTTTGTGTTAAAGTTGTATTCACAACTTTAGCGCTTGTTTTTTCCCCACAACTGAGGAAAAGATCACATTGCTTGAAGGTTTCAACACTGCTTGTTGGCCGACCGGTGCTGTGCCACTTTCTCTTCCTGTGCTCAAGAAGCTGTCCAAAGTTGTTCTGTGGAAAAAAAAAAAAAAAGAAAAAAAAAAAAGAGCTTATGAACAAGCAACATAGCACCAAGTCATACCTGTATCTTACCCTGCCTCAGTGCATAGGTGGATGCAGGAGTGAATTACAGAAGTCCAATGCAACACCAGCACTGACATCTCTTGAAAATGGCAACAGATAATAACTAAGTTTTATCGTTTTATCTAAAACATACCCTGTGGATCCCGTTCGTCCACTCATTTTGCAAGTCTCTTCCTTCCACATCTAAGGACCAAGGCTAATTTTGCCCATCAGCACAGTACAAAACCAGTCAGCAGAGGTTCGAGGGTTCAAGGTAGCATGGTGAGACTCCCAGAGTATTAACAGGAGTAGATATTAACAGGAGTAGACTAACAAGGATAAAAGTGGGACAGAACAAGCGGGAAGAATAAAGCAAAGTCATCTGGACAGGAAGAGGCAAAAGGCTAGGAGAATGAGTTCCATAACTAATGTTATTGCTATTATCTCACCTGCACTAAAATCTGTGTGTCTGCAGAGATAAATCTGTGTGTCTGTTGATCCCTCTATCAGCCATGCCCCACTTGCTAACTGACCTGAACAGAAGAATGCATGCTTATAGGTTAGCCTTCTGTCCCCTTCCCCCACACACACCTTATTCTCCATTGGATACTGTGACCACATATCACAGACTTCTCTGGTTCTGAATCATTAGCCCCTCATTGCTACCATTAGTATCATTTAAATACAGTTCAGTTACCTTTTCTTGGAGTTCAGAGTTACGTAAGTCCCTTCCAAAGACTCGATTTCTGAAATTCTGAAGTTGAATCAGTTATTGAAATTCAGAGGGTTAATAAAAAACAGAAGACGAGATGCATCCAATCTTTGAAGTGGCTAAAAACTTAAAAACTGGACAAAGGTTTTGAAAGGAATTTAGAAATTACAGGGAGGAATTAAAAATTACATGGAAAGTTAACGTATTTCAAGGGATCAGTTAGTCAATCTCCTCTTTTAAGAACATGGTTGGGGACTACCTCCAGCTCCTTTGAACTCTCATATTATCAGGGGACCAAATCCACAACCATGAAACCAACAGCCATATTCATTGCTCGCTTTATGAATACAAAGTACAGTAAACAAAGGGTGTCCATCTGCCTTCCAAGCTCATTCTGAAGATGTTTGGCATTAACACTGAAGCTGATGTTCAACGCACCTGTCAAACAATGGGATAAGGTCAAATATTACTTCATCCATTATATTTCTCATAAAAATGTACAGAAAAGTGACTGGTCTCCAAAGTTTATTAAAAATCAAAGAATAGAAAACTTTACATAAAAATATGTCAATTTTAGCTTCCACATAGTTGTCCACACAAAAAATTTAAACATGATTTTTTTAAACCTGTAGCACATAACCACAGTGATAGCCAGGCCAATTTATTTGGTTCACCATGACTGAAGTGTTACATGATACCACTTTTCAAATGAATTTCGCTTTAAAATGGACGCTAGTATAAGACACCAACTAAAGCCTTTGAAGGCTCTTTAATGTAGTTATGCTCAATATTGCTAGTGTGTGAAGACTAAGCAGTACAGGCTCATGTAACAGCCCTTAGATATTATTTATGAATCAGCTCACAATTTTTATTTTTATTTAAAATTGTGATGAATCTGAGCATTAAGACAAACTTTTTGCAAACAGATATGCACTACTCTACTTTGGAATGTTGCCCTCTCTCCCCTCAAAGACCTGTTTTGTTCAACAGATTCAGTAATAACATGAACTACTTCTGCTTCAAAGGCATACAGCGTATTAAAAAGCTTCATGCTTGACACCTCATTTTAATAGTCAGATATCAGTTTTAAAACCACCTGTATCTGTACACAGTATAGATGTCCTGTTAACAGGATTCTTCAGCTTTCTCTGCTAATGGATTTATAGAACTGATCTGTAGTTTTCTGTATAGTTTAAGAACTTTCATTAAAAAAATGGGAAGTCAGAGGGCGTGAGATGTGACCTACTCCCAGGACAACTGTGGTGCTTTAAAAACTCAGGGTTAGGCAGGATGTACATTTTTTCAAAAAGTTAAAGACAGTGTTTGTCATGGCAATACACACTTGCATAGTATACCTGTATGCATCTGTAAATTAAGTGCCAGCCACTCATACTGTGTACAACACTGGGCTGTGCTCTCCTGCAATACATTAAAAGATACTTCTCATAACGCTTAGAGCAGCTGAAGTACTTTTTATATATTTGCTCTTAACAGAACTAATGCATACTGCTATACAGATTCCTTAATGGAATCAACATATTTCCTTTCTCCACATTCCTTAAGCCGGGTACCTCTGTTTAATAACGTTGTTTGAACCCAAACATTAACAGGTTACATTACTAAAATGCATCAAAGCGTGTAGTTCACAGCTTTTAATTTCACATCAGGACTTGAACCAACCTTCCCCCCCTTCCCCAAAAGTTTTCTTTCTGGTACTAAGAACGCTGGATTTGTCGTCTAGTAAAAGGAATAAAATTAAAACTCATTGGTCAGAGCAAGACAACTGATAGAGGCCAGACAATGAGCTAAAAAACATAGGGTCGAAATGCTTTGGAGCGTAATACCTTCTTAAAACCATAAGCCAAATCGCACTTTCATTGTGAATCGAGAAGCCTCAAATATTACCAAATGTCATGTTTGTAACACTGCTCAGACAACCTGCCAAAACTATGAACCCAACTTAGATAATGCAACCTGGGAAAGGATCTGTAAATTAAAAAACCTCTTCCCCTTAAATATAACTTATGTGACAATATGAAATTAAATTAAAAATTCCAAGTTATTGCACAAATTATACCTCCAATATTTACAGAGCAAAAAATTCTGAACTTTGAAACAAACAGGAGAGCAGCAAATTTATTTTTATGAATTCCCAACTTGATTTGCTGCAAAGAAAAAAAAAATCCAAGGGGCTGAAGTTTCCTTCACTTCCAAAATAAAAGAAAACAGAACCCACAAAGGAACAGATGTAGCCACAGCAAAAAAAGCCACAGCATTTGTAAATGTCCTTGCAGTTCCATTGTCAGAGCTGCTTCGGCACTGTATGAACCATTGTGGGAAGGCAGAAAAACAAACTTCCACATTTAATAAGGCTTCACAGATAAGCACAACTACTTCTTGAAGATGGACTGAACCACCACACAAAGAAACATGCAAAGAAGTCAGCTGCAGATATTTGGCAACACCAATAAAACGATGTGCTGGACGCTGGTCTCCATCCCCCAAGTCGAGTGGCACTCGCTCAGTTTGTCTGAACAGGGAAGGTCATTTTGGCATCTGCCATTATCTGCTCAGACTAATAGGCAAACTGTCTCTGTGTTTTTTTCTTCTCCATATATTACGATTGTATTGGTGGTGTCCTCTGTTACCAACTGGTTGCCTCATGCCTCCATTGCTGACTGGGCTGTAGCTGTTGCCTTGATTATGAGTTCCTTTCATAGAAAACTTCATTCCACTGTGCTGCTAAAAAAAAAAAAAAAAAAAAAAAAAGATTCACTCAGTTTAGACATATAAACAAACGAAACAAACATATATCAGTAGTATTTCCTCAACATATATCAGTTATTCCCACTGAATGTTGCTTGACACAACTGATCTTTCCATGCTTGTCTATTCTTAGCTACTCAAGTCCAATGGCACTAACAGTTTAAGTGTTTTCTGAAGTAAATGTCCTGCAAATGAAGATGTATATTTAAAAGCATCCTCAAAAGTATTTTATCTCAGTATTAAATATGCTTACTATGCATCACCCTTATAAAAACAAAGGCCTTCCATATTAAACACTAATTGTAACAGTCATGTCTATTTTAAAGATCCTTAGCAAGAGCATGACCAAGTGAAAAATCCAATAAGACTTTCAGGAACATTATCATTAAGGAATGCAGGAACATGATCATATGAGCTGATGCAGACAAAGGACAAGTTCATTCTGCCAGTAATCTTACTGAGCTACAGGTAAATTAGCTATAGCTTGTAAACATCTCGGCCTATTCTGACAAATCTTACCGGTCTGATCCATACACTACACCCAGACCAAGGCAAAACAATGATCATCAGTATAGCATGACACTTTTTCTTTGGGAGAATGTGGGAAATTGGGAGAAAACTAACTTGGAACAACAACTGCTGAAAATGTTTAATAGCATACATCTACCAAACCATAAGGTACTACGGTTGTCCCTGTCACTTAGCACCACAGTAAGTTGTGTTAGTATTTGTGTACTTAAGATAGGTACAAGAGTTTCAAAAGATGAAATTGAAACAGACTTTCCAAACACTTGCAACTTCAATGCAAGCAACTTTTTCTGATGCCTGAAGGAAATAAAGACAATTGACTACTTTTAACAAAAGCTAATAAACCACTTCAGGTAGACAAAATGGTGTAACAGGGACACCACAAAGCTAACACGAGGGAACTGCTCAAAATACTAAGTATACTTTATTAACTCACATTTCCAAACTAGTCTGGAGTAGAAAGAGAAATTATGAAAACAAGAAACCATCATTAAAACTATTTAAGGGATAGTGCCATGCACGGCTTTTTACTGTCAAAGCATAGCTAGAAGAGACACTGAGCATCCAGAAAAAAAGCCAGTGAAGACTAGTATTGGGAAATAACTGCAGTTAACTGCAGGGCAATAAAAAAACTAACTTTTTTCATTTGTAGGAAGTGCCCTGTGGTGACCTACCTTATCAGCCTCCAATATGCAACTTCTAAATCTCCCAAGACAGACATGCTAAGTGCTTTCCTCAGGCTAGCAACGGTAAAATAATCAAGGATGAAAAGGAAAAGAGATTAAAGAGGAGAATCCTTCATTCTCAGGAGGCAAAATTACTCCAAACTTATTTATTGAAGTATGTTGCCAAAATACCTACCAAAAGCTATTTATCAAAGTCAGCAAAAAGAGACTAAAAAAAAATATTTTATTTTTGGCAAGTGGTCCTTCAAGCTAACACCATTTTTCACATTCTTGTGCAGCGAAATTTTCTAATTCAATGTGTACATCTATCAATTATATAAGCAGACAGTCAAGCACCTACAAATAAGTATCAAGTAATTCACTATGATTAAATGAGGCCAAATACTAAAAATGATCCTACTACAGTCAAAACACTAAGAACAGCCAGTACTCATCAGTTATTCTTGACTATAAGATGAAAAAGAGACATAACTTTAGCTTTGCTATTGTAAAACCAGTATAAAACTGAGTAAAGCAGATACAGAACCTAAGCAAGCCTATCATCTTCAGCTGGAAATGAACAAACTGGCACCTTAATCCTCAATTTGAGTGTTCAGCAAAAAAAATTACTGGGGTGTCTTGGCAGACAATGCTTCACTCAAATCACATCAGCCAACCACCACTGCAAATACGATGATTAATCCCTATCTGCCTGTATCCTAAAAAGAAGTTATATCCTTGGTTTGTTCAAGAGGTAATCAAATTTCCAAATAATTGCTACTAAGCTAGCCAGAAAGCCATCTCTAGCTTTTCATAGAACACTTCAAGCGTCTTTTTAAGAGCAGAATCTCAGTGTTTAATGGCTCCATCAGTTGGTGCTTAAGAAAGAGACATAAGAGGTCCCTGAGCCAACTGAGTACAAAGGTGATAAATTTATACCTAGTAGGTCTCGACTAGCTATTGTTCATTATTTTTTTTCCTCATTTGCAAAAGCATAATGTGCATTGTCTTTAATTTGAACCTATTAGCTAGTGATCTTTCAGCTCCTGAAGTAATTCATTTCTTGTCATTATATTTTTTTTTCCATGCTGCTGATGATTAGAGAGATCTTGACCACGTACCTCCTCATTCTCTTCACCAGGCTGAATCATTCATTTTGTAGAGAACCTATTCCATATTTGATCACCCTTGACGTCCCTTCCCTATTCTTCTCCCATTTGTATTATAGCTTTCTTCCAGTGTGAGAGGCAAAGTTGTACTCATTATTCATAATGTGGGGATGCACGTGAGTTTTGCTGTGATGTTTTCATTCCCATTCTTTATTCCTAACAATGCCTAAAATCTGGTTTGACACTCAATTCTCAGTAGGAAATCATGAAAGCATTATCAAAGCAGTTTTCTGCAAAAACGACAAGATCTCATCTTTGCAACAAACTATCAGCCCAGGGCATACCACCCTTTACAAAGAGTTAAAACATTTCTCTCTCTTTCCTGATGGACCCCTTTGAAAGGTCTCAACTCTTCTCGGTTGGCCCTGCAGGAGTTGAACTCCACCTGCAAGCTTTGCCACACATTATTCATTGCCTATTAGATGTTAGACAACATAAGACCCAACACAAACAATGAACTCCATTTACTATGAAAACCTGATCTTATTTAGATTATAAAATATAAGACATAAAAGATAAGTTAAACTTATCTAACTAGTTAATTGTTTACAAGAGGACATGCTTCTTTAACTACTCCAGAATCTTCGGTAAAGGAAGTTTAATGTCTTGTGGAAATTCCAAGAGACTGTCTAATCTTATCCACACATTTCTTGATATCCACATGATTAAGACTCCCATAATCACTGAGACATGGCATGTCTAATCACATGATAGCTAAAAAGAGATCCAATAACCAAAACAATAGCCCTGTATCCATGATCTGACAGACAAATATTTACATGTCTTTAGTTTAGATGTTTTGACTTCTTTAGATCTATTTCCCTTGACAGAACATATGACCACTGATTCAACAACTGATAGATTTTGTTTGTTTTTGACAAGCATGCTCTGAACTTGATCTTCTACAAATAAAAGCTGCTAGATGTAGAGGAAAACTTAAGAAACTTGAGTCTAAAACAAGCTGGAGAAAAACCTGTAACAAGTTAAAAAAAAAAAAAAAAGTTTTCCAGATGTTTTAACAGAAATTTAAGATAACTGTGTTCCTAGCCTTTACTCCAAAGGACAGAAAACCAGGGGAAATTGAAAAGCCAGGTAATTATTTGCTAAATAAACTAAACTTTTCATTTTAAATACTGGCAAATTTACTACATGAAACTGATGACAGTCAAAGACTCAATATTCAGTCAGAATTTCTAGCCAGAAGTAAGTCACCTACACTTCAAAAACACGAACTACATAATTAACAAAGCTGCAGTCTGAACAGTTTCTAAACCTTTTTTTTTTTTTGTCTGTTATCTCTAAAATAAGGAGAAAAGGGAGAGAAAGCAATGGAAATGATGTATCAATACTCTTAACTTCAGAAGAAATGACATTATGCATACAGCACTAAATTTGTAAATAAGAGAAAGTTTAGAAAATAAGAAAATAAGTTCAGAAAACCTATTACTATTACATTGTTAATGCTACGAGATTAATGGCCATAATTGAATCTAGTCTGCAGTCGATAGGAATTGTGATCATTCAACTTGCGTATTTCAAAACCGTTTAACACAAAATATTAGTGTGGTATGCCACAGAATTTTAATGCACCCTTAACATTTTAAGTAATGCACCCTTAACATTTTAAGTATTCCCTTAAATACCTAACTATACATCCTCAAAATGTTCAAAGTTCTTTTCAATTTCTCACAGTGTTTCCAAACTTTATTTCAGGCCTATAGCAAAACCCACAACCCTTATTTTGAGGATCTACATCCACTTTCCCATAGCATCTGGAAACACGCTAAAAAGCATTATGATAAAATGTAACAGATGAAATTTAACTCTTATTCTTTATAGAAAACACTGTTTTACAGAGAAACAATCTAACTGATATTTTAACCATTAAAACATTACTGGATAAACCAAGTACTAGGCAGTGGTTCATTGACCTCATTACTTTTAAACTAAAAAGGTCACACAATGAGCATACTTGTACCAGCTCTTTGAGCACACTCTCCATCTGCTAAGATTTATGTGGTTTATATTTTTTCAGCTGAAATACAGCAAAAAAAAAAAAATCTAAACAACTTGTGTGAGAATTGTAATCTGTGCAAATAAGGGCCAAAGCACTCAAATATCAGAGATGCTTCCCCTCCTTCTTGACCCTCCCCCCCCCGTTGTTTGGGCCTCCTGGCCAATTTCATCGACATCTGACAAGATCATGAGTCCTAGACAAATTTTTACAAAGCAAGCAAAATCTCATTTCTCTTCCTATTAAAGAAAACAGCATTTATACAACCAGTTCAGAGCAGCAGAAAAAAACTGACATGGAGACTAGAAAGAAGCTCAAACAATAAAAGTTTAATTCTCTCTTATCTCCTAACACCAGAGAACCAAAAGACTCAAAGCCACAAGGGAACAGTTTATATCAGACCTTCATGCTTTATCCTACTTTGTGCATTTGCTCTGCCAGTAGCCTGTAAAAACAAAGGGAAGCTTTCGGTTCTCCTTCCCTTTTAACTTGTTAGGCAACTAATACTCTGGGTAGGTCAAAGATAACCTGGTATTTGAGAGATCAGAAGGCATATTTCCCTGAGTGACTAAGTAAGAGAGTATAGAGCGAAGTTGAATCTGACACACAAAATACAAATACTCTTTGATCTTTTCATGTCAAGTTTCAAAAATTGGAGATGAATCAAAACTACCAGAAGACAGAATTCATACTCCAAGTTTGATACTATTGTGAGATGGCCTGTGTGTTTTTAAGTATTCTTCTTCCCAAGTAAAAGCTGAGAAATCTCACTAAGATTTGTCTTTAAGGTCTAAAATTGCCAGTATTAAGCTAGAAAATCTATTTCAGCAAAAAGGCCCAAAGCACTCTCCAAATGATGAGTTCGTGCCAATATGGCAAATAGGAAAAGTAGAGGAAACTTATATGCAGTGATTACAGTGACATTGGAAGAGAAAGGCATGCTAGGCAAACAAAAACCAGGTAATACTTATATATCATCTTACGGATTCTTTTGGTGGTTGTTTTGTCTGTCTAAATTTATGGAGAACTCCTGTTCCTAGAAACTGCTATCTACCCTGTGTCAAGCACTTGGGAAGCAGCTGCCACTACAGTGGTGAGACTTTCGGTCATATAAGCACGGAGGTTGGAAAGAACCTCTAGAGACCATATAATCCAACTTCTGCTATAAGAAACAGTCTTACAGTAGGTCATCCAGGATCCAGTTGCCTAAACCAGTTTCCATACGTGGAAGGATACGACCACATAAGGACTACCCATGTAAATACATGACAGTCTCAGTTAAAATATTTTGAACTGCCTCTGAAACTATCATAATTGCCAAACAACGTAACCCCATCAACAATTGTTCTAGATAAGAGCAAGCTCTGAAGCAATGCATTTTAGTCAGTGAAGTGCCTGTAAGGCTATTAGTGCTCTTTTACATTGCTTTATATGGCCAAAAAAATAAAAAATAAAAAATAAAAACAAATACATTCTTGTAGAAGTAATTTAGATTGTGGTATTTTAGCACCAGCATTAAGATTTCATTTCCTAGTTGTTCTCTGTCCTCCACAAGTGAGCTAGCAAATGCTAGCTCAATGCTAGAATAAATAGTGCTCTTGGACAGAACAGACACACTGGAAGCCATCGCTGCAGAAGGTGTTCATTACTTTTAGATATAGATATTTTTATTTTTTTATTATTTTTTTTTTTTTTTTTTTTTTTAAGATACATGTACTTTTGAATCAGAAGACCACTCTTTGGGGGGGGCGAAATTAAACTTGAAAAGTTAAGAAGTTCTGAACAACTACGTTTCTTCTGTCTTCATTAGTGACTTTTCAAGTGACCAGCAGCAATCCAAGAAGAATGAACTGCACAGAGCTTGTCATCCCAACATGACATTTCTCCTAATGTGAAGTCACCAATTTTTCTCCCCTCCATTTACCTGGACATGCACACCAATACCTTATCTTTCGCTGATCCCAGTGGACAGCTAGTTAAGATGAGACTATTAAAAGTGATATACTAGTATACTATATATACAGTATACTGCCTCTCCAGTAACATCAACTGCCAAGAGGAAAGCTATCAATCTAATGGAATTCTATCATGCTCCAGAGAGGTGCAGATGAAAAGCATACATTCATAGTATTCTGTGTAGAATGATTTCAGTTCCCACTTCTGACTGGGCTGGTCACAAACCATCTAAAAACAACACTTCTACTACATAATACAAGCTTTCACTAAATTCAGTGCAGAAAAAAAAAATCATCCCATCACTGTAGATAGCAGGAAAATCCTGATTTAGCATGAATCCAAAGGGCACATCCTTGTCAAGCAAAAGTCACAGAAAGTTTCCCAGTTTTAAACATATACACATTGTACATGCTAGTAAAGGACAGCCAAGTAACAGAAAGCCAAATAAAATGCTGTAAAACAGTTGTTTTCCAAGATTCCACATTGCAACTACGGTCCAAAATTCATTCAACACATTGCCTCTTCACAACCAAGTCAACTCAATGCCAATTTGTTTTGTACCAACAACTGCATGCTTAAAAACTGGATCGTGTTCTGATGTAATTTTGATGAAGTTAAGCTCCAAGATACCTCTTCAGAGAAAGAGTTGTTCAGGAAAGAACGAACTAGACTAAGCTTGTATCTTATGTGAAGTTTAGCATAAAACTAGAGAACTATTTTAAACTTCAGAAATTTCAGATTGTACACTCATGTGAATACTCTATTGCAGACGCTAAAATAGCAAAATATGGTTCTATTGGCTTCTCACTAATACAAAAGCAAGTCCTGTTAAAGTAAGCTGTTCCTGCCTAGGTAAGACTCAGCCATCAGAAAGGAAAGGTAAAGGGAGAAAAACGGAGAAAAATCAGATTTATCATTTGGAAGATTAAAACAAAAGGCATGCCTTAAGATACAAATGGCAGCTTGCTAGACGATTGAGGATTGCTGAGGGAATAGCTGGGGACAGCATGTGATGAACAGTTTTCAAAGACTGTGCCCCTTCTATATTAACCTGCCTGCAAGGAACCAGTGGAACACAAGCAGTATGCACTGCAGTATGACACTAACCTGGCCTAAATGAAAGAAGGGGATGAAAAAGATTTTTGTAGAGTGCCTAATAGGAAAATGCTTGCGTAGCAGCTATGAAGAATACGGATACTGAACTATATAATATGCCATAACTTGATGCTATTACTGAACACTGAAAAAGCTGTTCAGATGAAATTTCTCATTCATCTAAATTCCAATTTTTTCAGCACTGGGTTTAAAAAAAAAGGGGGGGGGAACCTATATAAAGTAGCAGTTGCCTTTTCTAGAAATAAAAATCAAACTCACAAGCTGAATGAGAAGTATACCCTTAAATCCCAGGCTCCAGGTGTTTTGACCAGCACCACAGAGTCCAGTTAGAAGTCAGCAACTAGTGGTACATCCCAGTTGTTGATACCAGGGCCAATACTAATTAACAACTTCATTAGTGACCTCAATAATGTGACAGTAACCACCAGCAATTGGAAGGAGTGGCTGATACATGAGAGTGCTGTCGTAAGAAGGGAACTTGCCAGGCTAGAGAAATGGGTTGACAGGAATCTTATGAACTGTAAGTGAAATATTAAACTCTGTCCCCAGGAAGGAATAATTTCATGCACCAGTACACCAGCTGGAAAGCAGCTTGACGTGAAAAGACCAGGGATTCCCAGTAGACATGTTGAACATGAGCCAGCAACATATCCTTGCATCAAGAAAGGTCAACAGCACCCCAGGCTGCATTAGGAAGAGTATGACTGCAAGGCAGAGGTAGGTGATCCTTCCCTTCTACTCTGCACTGGTGAGACCACACCTGGAATGCTCTGTACAGGTCTGGGTTCCCCAGTATAACATAGATGTGGACATACTGAAGTGAGTTCAGTCGAAGTCCATGAAGATAAGACACTGAAACATTTGTAATACGTGGAAAGGACAAAAGAGCTGGGTTATTTAGCCTCAGGAAGAGCTCAGGGCAGGAGGGATCTTACAGATGAGCCTAAACAGCTAATGAGGGGCTGTAAAGTAGATGAAGCAACACTGCTCTCAGCAGGAGTGCCCAGTAAAAAGTACAAGGAACAGTGGGCTTGAGCAGAAACACAGGACATACCACATAAATTTAAGATTAAACTTGTTAAATGCAAGCATGATCAAACACTGGAACAAGTTGCCTGGAGGGGACCCGAGGAGTTGCCTGTGGAGTCCTCATCCTTGGAGATATTCAAAACCTGACTGGACAACACCCTAAGCAACCTGCTCTTTGATCAGGAGTATTGGTCTAGAGGACTTCAACGTCCCTTTCAGCCTCAACTATTCTGTTATTTCTCAAATATTTGAGAGATCTCAAAACTGAAACAGATGCATCTTGTGTCACGTCCCCTCCCTAAAAGTGCTTGAGGCCCGGCTGGATGGGGCTTTGGGCAACCTTATCTAGTAGAAGGTGTCCCTGCCCATGGCAGATGGAAGGGACCTTAAAGATCATTTAGTTCTAATCCAATTCAAACCATTCTATGACTATGACCAAAACGTCAAGGCAGTTGTGAATCAGATCAAAAAACAAGGTTATTAAATTAAAAATGTCTTGGTCCTACAATCTCACAAACTGCAGCAGGAGGATTGAGAGATCATGCAAAGACCTGATCAAAACTCATGTCTAAAAGTAACTCATTTCCTTATCATAGACAATGTACTACCCACAGCTTGCATTAAAAGGCCATGAGGCACCTGTGACTAGTAGTTTTAATAATCAAAAATGAGAGAGTACTTTCCCATAGACAGAAGCACCAAAGCTGTCAGGAAAAATTGAGGACTTTTCTTATCTTTGCACTATAATGGATGTGTTAGCTACAACACCAGTTAGATAGCACACAGTATTCCTGCACATTTAAACACATTTAATATTTGGGTAGAATTCTTGGACACATGCCTACTTTTTTTTTGTTCTCCCCTTAAAACATATTACAAAAAGTTACAGGTACAGTCAGATCTGTTCTAGCCATTCAAAATCAAGGCCACTAACCACACCTAGACAAGTCAGAAATATTTCTTCAGATTCAAACACTAACTTACAGATGTACCACCTATGAGAAGCTTCTGTTTTAAAAACAGGAGGTTAAACAGCCTAGAGATCTGTATATCCCTCTAGTTTAGGCACCATGAGTCTCAAACACAACTTAAAGAGAGAGATCTAACACTCCAATCAACATTCCTAGGTGTCAGTGAGCTGTGGAAGGGCTCCAAAAATCTCAAACACAAACATTTCCCACCCAGCCTTCTTCCCGCGCTTCTGACATGGCTGATAAGTTTTATGGTTACAAGAGATTTAGCACATGCTATATGAAGAGTATCTTCAGAGGTTTTTAGACTGTCAGCACAGCACAAATGATCTACACTTCTGACTGGATCACTTCCTCAAGAAAAAGTTGCTCCATTTCGTTGGCTCATACCTGATTACTGGCGGCCATTATCAAGGTTCTCGTAGGCGCAGATTGGGGTTTACCACTTGGCATAGGCAATACGGGTGGTAAACTGGCCATAAGTTGAGTCGGTGCTTGCAGACTGAACTGGTAAACATTAGGAGCTGTGCAAGGTGGTGTATCAGAATCCTTTTGGCAGAGAAAAAGGGGAAAAGAAAAGCAACTTTACAGAAAGTACAGCATATACAGACTATGCATGTGAAAATGCAGCCAAATATCAACTCATGTGAATACTGTAAAGTTTAAGATTTTTTTTCAGTGGTAAAAAATAAAATACAAGCCAGCACTATGTTTATTTTACACATCTAGCAAAAGTTTAATTGAGCCTGCATCAAGGAGACAATGTCAACAGGTCTATCACAATCATAGATCAGTTCCAGTCAGCTCGAACTAAAGCCAAATAAAATCTCTTCAACCAAATTAGAATTAAAAGGTGGGAACTAAGTCAGGAGAAAAATGTAATAAGAACAGTGACACTGGTAGTGGTATGATGACTACAATTTCAGCTGTCATGACAGAACGAGTCCTCTGAACAGCGTTCTGAGTTGTACTTATCCATACAGCAAATTACTCACTGTAATTGTTATAGCCTCCCATTCTACCCAGCAACAGCAAAGTTAAGGCTCCACCTACCAAGAAACAAGGAAATGATGGTCTGCTGGTCAAGACTAGTATGTAAGCACCAGTTACCCACTCAACTGCTAGTTAGGACTTCTGTTCTCATCACTTTTCTTTCAAAGTCTGCATAACTGGGGGGGAGGTAAGGACTACAAGACTGATGTAGGATTATGGAAAGAAATATTATAATGGAAACTTATTACTGATTTTCTTAATCAACTTCCTGCCTGCCTGGCCAACAGCAACTACACGTGCTTCGTATGCAGAGTCATGCTGATGTTAACATTATGTGTCTGGAGCGCTCAACACCCATAAGCGAGGAGCTAAGCACAAATCTCGGAGTTTTCATATTTCAGTAGTTCCTGTAAACACCAAACTGACCGTCTCAATTCTTACGTGACCAATTATGTCTTAAATTGAGAAACTTGAAGACTACAGCCTTTTAATACAACTCTGAACACAGACCACGTAAAGATGTTTTTAAACCTTAACACAGTTGTAATAAAAAGGTACATTTCCCTACCTTTTACTGCTGCTTTTTACTTTCTTCCCTCCTTAACTCCAAAGTATTCTGAGCTTGAAAATAATGAAAAGACTCACCTCTCAACAAGAGACACTTGACTCATTAGCAGTTTAGGAGTTACCAAATTAAAAGACATTATTGGCTCTGAACATCAAGGATGATGAACTGATCATCAATTTGATGTTAAGTGATTACTGAAATGTTCTACTTCTGTTCCTCCAACAATTGATTGCTTGGAAGCAAGAAGTCTTCACTTAAAACCAAGCAAACATTAAATAGATGTCCATTACTAATACTTGCCCTCCTATGGCTTTGCAGATGAGATTCTTTAGTTAAGAGAACAGACTGTCTAGGAAAACATTTTAAACAACATGAACAAAAAAATATTTTAATGTTCTTTCTTGGGGAAAAACACAAGATCATTTAAGACACACTGATTTTTGTGAATACTAAGCAGTTGAAACAACAAATTACTAGAAAGCAAAATTTATATCCTAACTGAATTCCCACAATAAAAACAGCCCCTGGTAGTAGTATCAGCTATTAGAACAATCACTTCTTCATTGGTCCATATAAAGCTGTGCTGTCTAAAAACTTAAGCTGTAGAAAGAAAGGCAGAAAGGATCTCTCTCCCAAGCACAACTGGTGGTAAAAGCCACTGCATGACTTTGTGAAGTGCTTTGATATTTGCGACATGAATGCATTGAAAAGACAGACCATACAGGTAATAAGAATCTGGGCAGAAACTTAATTCTTATTTAAGAGAACAGATGTTGCCTGCTGTGAACATATTGAATGGTAAACTACATCCTCTCGCAGTATTCAGAAAATTTAGCTTAGTTGTACATGCAAAGCAAAGTGTCTGTAAGAGCTGGCAATATTTTGCCCTCATCCTACAGAAGATTAACTAAGGTCTCTACAAAGAAGTTTATCATGTAATTAGTTAAGAATGTTTTCAGAATTAGGTACAGGGACAAAACCTTAAGATTTCTACACTGATTTTTTTTTTTTTATACCTTACTTGTCAGGAAGTTATTAAAAAGTTTACAAAATGAGGGAAAAGAGGGATAGTCATGTTTGATTAAGTTCTGAGAACATGCATAGTAGCCACTAATGAACAAATAAGGGGGAGGGGAAAGGGATCTTATTGTCTGTCCAAGTCAATGCATTAGCTTCTATGACGCAACCTTTGCAAAACTGACCAAGCAGCAGTTTCACTCTCTCCAAAGAGCCTCCTCTATCTTTCGCTTAGATGCCATTAGGCCCTTGGAAGAATCACAAAGAAATCTTTTAAATGGGAAATATCCCATATGGGCAGATTTCTCTCCAGCAAGAAGTTCTCCAGCATGGAAGTAGCAACAGATAAGAGTCACACAGTTTAACTGGGACTACATAAGCTTTGGTACAAGGCAGCTTGTGTTGCTTTCTTATCGTTTTGTAACAGGTATATTTTTCTGCCTAAGTGTTGTTTACTGAGACATATCCCATTCACCTAGACTATATTCCTATTTTAGGTCATCTTAGATAGCTAAAAGAATTACTACAGGAATCCAAGAGGCCAACTTACCAGCATCAAAATCCTTTTCTAAAGTAGAGTGTTACCTTTCTTCCTCAAAGACTAACCTTCATGATCAAAACTGATTTTCACATTCATCACCAACACTAAGGGATCAGTGGTCTTCTGGACAGAACTCTTCAGTGTAATGCACAATCCCAAAGCATTATGCAAGCTCAGAAACCTAGAAATAAACACTCAACAATTCAGATTCACTTTGGGAAGACAAGAGCTCTGAACCTTGCCAGCATAATGGCTACAGAGATGACACTAAAAATATGGATGTAAAATAAAGGGATAAGCTCCCTCTATATTGCTTTTACCAAATTATATAGGGATGAAGCTACAATGGCTGTACTAAGAGTCCAGATAAGTTCTTGATCTCCTGAATATTACTACGAATGCCAATCAGATCCCCTCATCCTGTAAAGAAAATACCTAAAAAGATGCTTCTGGAAACACAAAATGCCAGGGAAGTCTCTGGAACTTCAGTGGGATGTTTTCATTAAAAAAAAAAAAAAAAAAAAACTCTGCAAATAAATTTCATCTTCTTAAGAACACAGTATCCAGAAGGAAGATTTCTACTATTCATAGTCTTGATTAATGAGGACTCTTCAATTTACCTCACTGTTGGTAAAAAGATAAAGTATAGAAGAGTCCTGGAATTGAAGAGTCTTGGAATTGCAAATGTTACTGATGAACTCACATTTAAACACAACTTGCTCGAGTAACACAATCCCCAGCTTTTTGTCTAGACAGAACCTGTGATATGTGAAGCTTTTGGCTTACTTGTAGAATCTGAAGAATTTTCTGGTTGTCTTCAATTTAGATTGGGCTTTGAGCAGCATGGTCTAGTGGAAGGTCTCCCTGCCCATGGCAGGGTAGGTAAAACTTGATGATCTTTAAGGTCATTTTCTATCCAAAGCATTCTATGACTCTAAGGAACATACCAAAGATGAAGAACTGAAGCAAACTTACAAAGCAAAAAATGCAAGCTTCTTTTCCTGACAACAGGAGAGAACGATTTTTCCTGACAACAGGAGAGAATGCAGCTCCCCTTTTAATGGCCCAGGACTTCATTAGCACGAGAATATTTACTTTCCAGAAGTCCCTTACTAACTAGGTCTTGCCATAAGAGCTTATTTAAATTCTGTTTATAGCTCAAGGCTTAAGATACGAGGTAAAGTTTATAGGTACCTCCATCCATCAGCGTAATAGTTTTTCCTCTAATTTCACGTGCATTAAATTATACTCAAAAATATCATTTCCATGATTCTAAGCACATGAAGAAGTAAAGCTTTCTGCTTTGTTTCATGATACAGTCTGTCAACTCAAACTTCCCAACAGCTACTATTTTAGAAACTTCAGATTTCCAAGATTTCTTTAAAGTTGCCATGACCAAACAAGATTTGTGTGGGGGGTTGTTTTTGTTTATTTTTTAATTGCCCAGAGTTAGAAGTCTGTAGCTATCCTAGAAGTCAACATTCAGAAATCAAAAGCGTAACAGACGAATGCAAGTTTCTTGCTACTGTGAGAGATTCGGGTCGTCCCCTCTACACATCTGAGAACGAACTACAAAGAGCTTGGCAAAGATGTTCTTATGGCTCCCACTCTCCAACCTTCTCCCAGTAGTTAAATTTCTTTTCTTTCCCACAACATTCAGGAGCTGGAAGCTATGAGAACAATTGCCAGTTCAGTAAAAATTGATCCATCTTTGAAAATAAAGGAACTGAAAGTGAGAGAATAGTTTACACTATACAGATTTTTCCACATGCTCCTCTCAATGTGCAGTTTTAACAGTACAGCTGAAGTGATTTAATAGGTAACTGCTGTCATTCTTACTTCTTTCACCTCTTCTTTTGTCATTGCTTTCTCCATTGTATCTGCATTAGTATCTGACATTATGAGCCAATTCAGAGGTGAGCCTCTGAAATAGCAATCTCCTTTTTTCAAGCTTTACCTTCTGAATCATTTCACCAGAAGGTTAGGTGAACACCAGTGGAAGAAAATAGGAGCAGCTACTGAAAGGGATCAGTCCTAGCAAGAACATCTCATTGCTGAGCCACTCTGCTAATTAAACACTACACTCCTTAGAGCAGAAAGTAACACCAGAAAAATTCAGACATTTCACATAAGTTCAGGCAACAGAAGCAAAACCTCAATGCACACTCTTTGCTTGAATGGTTTTAGCCCAGCATACTTAACTCTGCTTGACAAACCCACATACTTCCACTAAGGTGATTTCATGGATTTTACACCCCCATCCCATTTCTTTCACGCCAGCTTGCGCCATTTCCCTTTTTGGTAGGTGGAGCCATAACTTTAGTAAACTGGTATAATAAAGTAGAATGGAGATTAACAAAATTTCTATGTCTACAGCAGGTCACAGGAGAGTGAATTTGCATCAATGAAGTCACACCATTTCCATTTGCCAGCCTATAAACAGTACAAAGCAGCCTCCAGTAAGATGCAATCAGTCAATTTTTCTGCCTTCAATTATACTGCACTGCAGAAGCAAAATACTTTGGTCATGCTAACAAGAGTGGAAAAAAGTGAAAGAATAAATATACAACACAAGCAAACTGAAAAATATGCATCCTCCAAAACCATTAGTGTTTGTTTTACAGACAGACAACTAAGAAGTTAAGCTAATTAGCATCTTGAAGATTAAATACAAGCACAGTGCCCCTTTAACCTCACCACATTATCTTCTGCCAGGTCTGACTGTCAACTTACTCCTTGTTTTTATCAATATTTGCTGTATTTCAAATAAACCATCTTAAACACAATATCCCAGAAACACTTTCTTTAAAGCTTCCTTTATTGCCCCTAATACTTCCATTTCACAGGCTTTCAGTTGGTCTGTACTGTTCGGAGTACAGTAATATTTCACATTTTGCACGTTTTTCAAGCTAGGCATTAAGTTATAAGACTTGTTAATGCAAGTTGAACATAGCATATTAAAATACAAATATTCAATTTAGGTTTTCTTCCATCCTAAATGGCTTTGGCACCTTTTTCAGGTGAACTAATATTAGAATATGGCAAGAATACAATTAGCCCATGGCATCAAAAAGTAGTCTGAGGGTTGGTTGTTTTTTGTTTTTTGTTTTTTTTTTTTTTTTTTGTTTTTTGTTTTTGTTTTTGTTTTTTAATTAATGAAGTTATGCACTTCCCTTTCCTTACCTCGCTGACATCATAGCAGTAAAATCCAATTTTACTTGCCGATTCACACATTCCCTCTGCACCCTGTGTTGCTTAGAGTAAATTAAATAACTTTATAATTGTGTTCAAAACTGTGTCTCCTACAGCATTGCACAAGTTTAGTCTTACTACGTATATCCATTTGAAGTAAAGGCTGTTTAAGCAACTGAGACAGAAGAACTGAAGGAGAGCACCAGACAGTATAAAACAGCACATAAGACTATGGATTAAGAAAACCAAAACAAGGTATGGGACAATATGATGAAAAGGGAAAATAAACAGGCAAGAGCAACACTGGAAAATTTTTTTCCTCTCTGATCTAGAAGCTAGCAGAAGCCTGCACAGCAAAAACAGGGAAAAGAGTAGTTTTAAGGGATTTAGGAGGGAAGGGGGGCAGACACTGTTGAAGGTTGCTTTATTTGGAAACTAAAATCTTTCTTGAAAGACTGAAGATTGAGTTGTCTACTTCTTAAGAGGTCTTGCCACCATTTATTTGTTCAGGAAGGAGAAAGGACAGTAAGATAAGACATGCATTCTACCACAGGATGGTCAACTTCACATACACATTTGAATGGTTGTTTCAGTTAGGGCATGAGAATATTCACAGAAGAAGAAAGGTACAATAAATATGTTTGTGCAGCTCCTGCTCTTAGACTGAGAACTTTTTTAGGCCACCCCCTCCTGCCCACACATTTTTAATTGGAACTCTACAAATTTAATCCTAGCTGTTAAACAGATTTTCCAAGGCTCCAAGAAGAGCTGTCACAGTAGCTGTTTTGAAGTGTCATCAGTGTCTATCCCTCTCCTGCAGATAAGCACATACCTTACACCTGCAAAATTAATCCCTTTCAAAAAGCAAGATTTATCAGGACAGAATGTCATGTTTTTTCCCACCTCTGTCTGAAGAGTGAAAGACAACAGCTCCTGTCAATAAGCTGAAATTCACAGCCCTTGACTAATAGAAGAAAGAGGAAATGGTGATGCTTCATTAAACAAAAAAAGCCACGAACACTGCACAGCAAGTGACTGCTCCAAAGTCAGCGTGCATCTTGTATGCACTGAGCGGAATGAGAGCAGTAACGAGTATCAGTCTTATCAGTCATTTACATACTATTCTCTGAACTGTATCTGATCAGTACTGAATACTTAATACTTGAAGACAGTGAAAAGACACGCTCCACAAAACAGTTAAGGAACTGGTTGGCGTATCCCCTGCCAGGGGCAGAACACTGGGCAGATCAAGCAGTGACAATCTGACAGAATGTTATTATAAAGCCTGAACAGCAACTGTTAAAGCTAACATTTCAGGAACAGTATGAAAGAACATACGTAAAAGCTCAGAAAGTTAAACAGACTACACAGGTACCTTGTTCACTGGAACTTCCACTATCTTGGCATGATTGGATGGTCTTGAGAAGTCCAAATTCTTCATGAAAGAATCTTGTCATAGAAGCCCAAAAGGTACCACCAGAAACACTCTGTGGTAAGGTGTGTGAGATTTCTGGGATCCAAACTTCTAACCAAACTTTGAGATTGTACTGGACTGGATCTGAGGTTGGGTGTCCATTAGACATCCAGAACAGCTTTAAAACTTTCCTGTGATCAGTTGCATCAGTTACTGATGTGCAGTTACCACTGTTGCACTAAATGCTAAGCTTTATTTGGCACAACAGCATCAAAACTGCAGAGCATATTTAACACCAGGTTATATCAGCCTAAAATGAGACTGGAGAAACATACCTCTATTTTTACTTGGCAGAGACATGTTGATCAGGCAGACATTCTCCAGCATAACTCTAGAATTTCCCTCAGCTAATAAAAGGAGGCTCTCCACAACGCTGACCTGGATTTCCAGTTGCAGTTTCAGGGTGCACATCCAGAACAAAAAAAGCACCCAGGAAAAAGTAAACTTCATTTTCAAGAAGAATTTGGTTACTGTTGAGGTTCTCAGACCAATATCTGCAACTAGCTAGAACTGGCAGAGAGGCAAACACAAACATAGCTCACTTTATCAGGTTTCAGGTTCCCATAGCAGTCACTAACTCAGTAAGAAAGATAAAGTAAGACTTCCTGATGCCAGATGCTTATTTTATATTGCGGAGCAGATTGACTTGTGCTCCCGTAGAGAAGAGGCTCACACTTTATGCTGTCTTTAATGGCAAAGATATTTATAAAGCATCTTCAAAAGGAAAATCTATGTACAACCAGCAGAATTATTCACTTCAACATTGGTTGGGAATGTGTAGTATTTTGAAACTTACCTGTGGGCAAGAGTGGAATACATGCTGCCTTTTTACCAGGGCAGCCTATTGCATTTTAAATACCTGCACAGCAGAATCCTTCATTCAGGAAAAGACATACTGCACAGATCAGTTTGATAATTGAGAGAAGCCAAAAAAAAACGTGCAGCTGAATATGTTCTGATAACCAGATTCTTTGTGTTCATAGGTTCATTGCCAGTGTTCCTCATTTTGCTCCTGCTCAGTTTGTTAATATTTACACTGTACACAGAGCTGAGATAATAGAATGGGAACTTCTGTACTATTTTTCACTGAAGTATATTAGGAGTGTCAGTGAGAGTTAGAGGTCTGTATTGACATGTGTAGTATGACAAATCTATAAACTGAACAGCTATCTCTGATAGCAAGAGGGATATCAGAAGTCATATTTCACTACTAAGCAGACTTGCATCTGAAATTCACTACACCTTATGAAAGCTTTTTCTTTAAATGACAGATTTCACTGTTTGCTAGGACTTTTATGAAAGACAAAGCAACTAGAATTTCATCAGCCAGACATTGCTAGCCTACGGCATTTTTTAAGTAGCTTTTTCTTCCTTAGAAAATCCATAAAAGATTACTTTTGGAAAAAAAAAAATATATGGTTTAGTCTCATTAGGTCCTGTTCTGAGTTTTGGGCCTTGTAGACTAGCAAGCTAGTCCTGGACCTGCAGAGATAAAAGGAATCATCCTTCTGAATTTGAGAGATGAATTTGATACATCTACAATATACACAAAGAGAAAGCTGTCCTTGAAGGAGGCAGTTCTCACATTTCTCAATGGTACATAAGCTCTTATCTGAGAGAGGTTATTATCAGTATGGTTCTATCAGAATGGTTCCTGAAGGAAGGAAAACAGCAGAAGGAACAGAAATAAGCCTGGGTAGTAGCTTTAAGCTTTTATATCCCTACATTTGATGAGTACGTACAAAATTTGAGGCTAATTTCTAAATGTTAACTCTGATCTACACTAATCCAGCCTCTAGAAAAAAAACTGCTCCTTTTTATTAGCCTAATATTGTTCTGCTGCTGAAACAAATCTATAACCCATGTTATCTCAAGTGCCCATAAGACACCAGAAGCTCTGACTATTCAGCTGCTGAACTGTATTTATGGAGTAAGGCAAAGTCTGTAATGCTGCCAAAACTTCAGTGAAGCAAATCCTTAAATGCCATACACCATATGGTAATACAATCAATAGCTGTAGATAACATGAGCTACAATTTTCAATAAAAAATTCTAGGGTCTCTACTAGCAATACCACATGATTTGATAACCTTTGAATACTTGACATACACTACCAATACCTGTTCCAGGACATATTGATGAGTATATGCAAGGTCTCTAGACTTACGGTCAGCGTATAGAGGAATGTGATAGCTGCAGAACACAACTGCCTCTGTGCTAGAGTGGATGGCTGGAGTATTTGACTTTCATTAGAAGATGAAGTACAGAGAGAGGCAATCTTACCCAGTAACGCCACAAATAGCCAAGTTTACTTCCTCTTCCTCAACACACAAAAGGAGTTGACCTCTATAATATTGTCAGACAGGTCCCAGCAAGATCAAGGTGCAGCTGGTCACTATAACCAATCAACTCTCACAGTAGAGAACAAAGCAAATAGACTTAAGTCCTTCTAATTTGATGTCTAGTCTCTTATAGTTGATAAACATTAAGTTAGCCTGCAGTCATGCAAAATACATCTCCAGAAACCACTTCTTGAGGCAGACTGTACTTAAGGGAATAACAACATCATAGGGATGGTTATCTTGCTACTGAAATAAAATCTTAATTTTGGGGAAGAGATTAAAATGTCAGTCTAGTATCTCCTTATCTCCTGCACTTGGTTTACAATCTGCATCTTCTCAGACTTCAACATCAAACTTAAAAGTATTTAACTTTAAATGAATACAGAAACATCCCTGAAGAACAATTCTCCACAAGATCAGATCGAACACCACACATACCTTTAACAGTGATGCACAATATTCCCTCATTCTGAAACTAGTACCAAAATTCACTGCATCATACCTATTTACAGCACACACCAGAAGTCTTAGCAGAAATGTTATTTTCACACATGCTAGTTGTTTCTTTGCTGGAACTTGGGCATAGAACTATACCAGATCACTCAACAGAGCCTCCTCAACTCCAGCAGAACAGGTTTCTCTTCCTGAATTAGGTACCGTTTAGAACTGCTCAGCCAGAACTCGTTCATCCTCACATACTTGAGTAGGACAGACTCATCAGTTACTTGTCAGAAACCTGCCATTCCACTGCAAACTAAGATAATATGCTGGTAGTCTAAAGGTCATAATACTAATAAATGACCAGGGCTTAAAATAGGAACTGTCACAAGCACACAAACATAAGACTATTTTTCTAAAAAGAGTTGCACTTACATTTACTTCTGGTACACCTAAAGGGAAAGTCTTAACTGTTCACTCCCCCCTAGTTAGGTTTAGAGTGCAAAATATTAAGCAAATATTTGCATTTTCTCATAAAACTTATCTTACAGCAGTATCTTCTTCACTGACATACTCAAACCAGGAGCATGGCTAACACTATCACTGCCCAGCATCATCCTGTTGTTTTTTTCTTTTTTTTTTCTTTTTTTTTTTTCTTTTTTTCTTTTTTTTTCCCCCCCATTTTGTCAGATTCTGCAGCTTATGCATTTACCATATTTACTGGAGGTAGAAAAGACAATTCAACACAGAAAGTTCAGGAATGTTAAGGAATTACAGAAAATAACCAGAATATACAGTGAATGCATTTGTCCCTCAGAAGTTTCTTCACTGAATACAGTTCCCAACTTGTAATTCCACGTTTGACCAGTTTTTGAAATCAGTCAAAAAAAAAAGTACTTGGACCTCTCTTGGCATCATCTACAGTTACTGCTGTACTTAACTGTCTATCACGTCTTCTTCCAATCAACACCTGTACCTAACACAAAGTCATCCAGTTGATTTATGAGTACCTCGTGCAATGCACGTTTGCACTTTATAATCTCTACAGCCCAACTTTGTTGATTTAAATCCATACAAAAGAAAACACCCGACAGCCTTAAGACTCTAGGAACATACCTAGACTACTGTCCATCTTCTCTTTCAGAAAATTATTATAAGCCTAGCAGTCACTTAAACTGCACGTTCCAACAAGGAAGCTGGTATCAAAACTTTCTATATTAGGGCCTCCTACTACTAAAGCATGAACTGAATGCTTGGCTGAAAACACTATGGAATATTATTCACCTTCGCAGCAAGATATGGCGGTCATATGTTCAATCTGAGGTGTGGGAAGACAGGACTGGAAATTGTTAATGAGATTTTTCTTGATAGGAAGATTTATGAAGAGATTATTATTCCGCTTAATTAGCTACTGTTAACCTGGTGATTTATATCTTACTACATCTAAGTACTACCACAAAGGGTACCGAAGGTTTAGGATGGAATTAAGACATTTCATTTAATGAAAAATATTTCATTTCAGTAATTTTTCTGAGCAGAGGAAGTTATTAATTTGCTACAGTAGCTTAGGGACAGTATCATTAACTGTTGTTGTTTTAGTTGAGGTTTTGAATGGCATGATAATATCTGCTTAATAGTTTAACAAATTAAAAAAAAACTTACAATGTCACTGCCAGAGAGCGATGATACAGAAGACGCAGATGAGCCAGAGGATAACTGTTGTGTATTAGCTAGCGACAAAGCCAAGCGTTGGTTGTAAGATGGTTCAGAGTCTCTGTTCTGTTGCTGTTCTCCATTGCATGGAGCTATCTGGTCTCTTATTTTCAACCTATTATCTGTTGACAGAAAACATAAGCATCAATCAAAACCACAGAATACAACATATGAACCCTGAAGTCTAAACTTCCATTTAACAAGCCAACAAACTGAAGAACAGCCTCAGAAAACGTCTTGGATTAGAAAGTTACAAATCCCTTTTATTTTTTCCTTACATACCTGAAATAGCAATTAATTTCTAGGCATGGGTATTTTGAATTGCACCAAATGCAAGAAAAAATGATTTAGTTGGTTTCAAAGATTTCTGCTATACCTACCAAGTTCAGGTGATAAATTAATTTTGCTCCCCCACTTCTTTTTAATCCAGGCCCTGTAGTCAATCACTTCTTGGGTCACTTTGATGATTCTACCTAATGTGCTAAAAAAATTTTTAAATTAAGTATTAAAGACTGTTGGTTACATACTTGCAAGCATTTCAAAAAGCAATAAAATTACATTAAATCAGTTTAAGATATTCCTAACCAAAGAATTTTTGAAGTTTCATTTTCTTAGATCACCATTTGGGCCTCTGAAGAATCACACTTTTAAACGAGAATATTATTCATCTTCCACCCTACTAACATGCAAGCACTGAAACAGGTACGATTTTTACTCTTTCTAAATGGAAAGCATCTTAATTATCAAGAATATACATGCAGATAATAGTGTATTTGATAAAAGCAATTTACATGTTCTTGCATTTCTCCAAACAAGAAGTATTTTATCACTGAATCTCAATTGGATGTTTTTGGATACACTGAAGACACTGATATCCCAGCCCCCTCAAATGATCATCACACTGAATAGAAAGACTCTCAGTAGTCCTTCTGTACAGATTTACAAGACATCTTCAAAGATCCACACAATTATAAAGGAAGTACCATGGATCGTGAGGTAGTGGAAACAAGACACTGGCTCCAAAACCCAAATAAGTTAGAATTTAAGGAAATTCTCAAAGGTACCTGGTTCGGAGAAAAAGCTGACCTGGTCCTATTACCCTTTTAACTTGTGACCAGTTGTCAACAAGTACAGAGCAGTATTTTACAATATATTTTCTCAACTTTCAGATACATGAACTGTACGTCATTTTGAGGAGGATCTGTGTCCTGGTTTAAGGATTTAACTTCCAAGCTTTCCTTTCAATGGTGGCTGGCAGCTGAAATAATTTATGAACTCCATGATCAAGATCCATGAAGGACTGACTAGCATACAAAAGGAAGCTGTGAAAAGTTACCATCTTGAAGAGAGGTAAAAGTTATTTTAATACTAAAAATCTTCAACAGTTGTAATAAAGCTTATTCTTCATTTCACATCATAAAGGTACACTGGAATTTTCGTTTGAGGTGTGTAACGGGGGGCATGCATAGTCTAAATGCATTTACACTACCTTTACTAGGTCATTTTAGAGTAACTCTAAAAAGGAAGAGTAGTTCTCCTTCTGGATTAGGGATTATAAATTCATTGCAAGACCAGATACTACCTGTTCCACATTTAGACTTCCAACTTTGAAGACATCAGTACTGAAACAGGCAGCCCTGCCCTTTAAGCAAACATTGGACCAAACGACATTATCTAAGTTGTAACTCCAATAGGTGAAGGCAATCCTCATGGACAGAATGAGTATCACCTACCGTTCTCCTATGTAACGCAGATAAATGAAACGATGCATGCTGGAAAACCATCTTGAATTTTACATGCAGAATTAAATGCTTTGACATGATTGTCACCATTGGGAATTATTTGGAAACTACAGCTCATTAGTTAAGTAGAGCACGTTAAAAAAGGAACAGAACAAAACAGTAGTGTTTTGTCAACGTACAATCCCACAACATAATAGCATTTTAAATACTTAAAGCAATTCTGGTTTCTTAGTCTCAAAAAGTACGTTAAACCAGAAGAGTAATTTTGAAGAACTGAAGACAAGGACAACCCACGCTACAAAGAATCAGCTGTGGCCCTGAAGCTACAGTTCCCCAGACAAACTCAAACATACAAATGCTGGGTAGCTCTTTAGCACTAGGACAAAGGAGGAAATCTCACGCTGTTTCATCTGAGCATGCCTTCAAGCAGACTTAAGCTTTTTCTGAGCTTTTACTCCAGGATGGCCCGTACGTTTCACAGCTATTACCAGCAGTGGTCTTCAAAACAGAAAAATGATAATGGACCTAATAACACTCTTATGGAAAAGGAGTTTGTCACGCCTGAAACATCTTGGAGTACATTCCACCTAGTAGTTTAGTAGTCATGCTTTCATATACTAGAAAGTGAGTAACAGAAGATGACATTTATTTATTTATTTTAATCTGTGGAAGACTGCTATATGAAAAATGCCTGGTATCACAGGTGTAAAAGGTGAAACTAGGGCTACGCCAAGAACTGTGGCAGAGCCTGGGAATTTCTTTTCTCACTAGCTCCTTTTGCAGAGGACAGAGCTTGAAGCCCCAAACTTTAATTTTTTGGAAGCAAGTCAGAAAAATAGTAAATTTACTTATTTATCAAGAATTTGAAGGCTGATCCATAGTACATTACTCGCACACTAAAACTAAGTGTTATGACACATCAGAAACTAAAAGCTGATTAAGTCTACACTGCCATATACCTAATACAGCAGCAAAAAAATGAAAAAGCAGGTGTGATAAGAACAGATACTTTTCCCTTTCATTACATATAGGACTCAAGCACATGTATATAAGTGTTTAAAAACTGTGCTTTTATCTGATTTCAACACTGCAAATGCTTAGGAACAAAGAGTAGCTATTGACCTACCCAGCCTCTAGTACAGAGTAAATTCCACGCTCCTTTTTGCCTGAGGCCAGAGTGAGACATTCCCACAACTATACAAAGATGTTTGTTTAGAAAAGGGGGATAAACGCCAGGTTAGCTGGTTGGACAGCTCTCCCATGAAAGATGCCCCCTTACACTTTTTCCCTGATTATCATCAAATAGTAAAAACAATGACAAGCTATTTGCATACCCAGTTTATTTTAAAAGAGCCTAGAATCTCCACTTTTCCACACCACACAGCTTTGTCACGCTAATGCTGATTCAACTGTAAGCCCCGAGTTCACAAGGACGCTTTCTAGCTGTCACTAAGGCACAACCATGATGCAAATCGATCTTAAGATCCCTCTTTAAAGGCCTAGGTTGCTGATGCAAGTTTCAATGAGATCCAGTATCTAATGCTCCAGCCAAGCTCTACATGAAGAAGTCCCTCAGTAGGAACAAAACATTGCCTGTGAAAGACGAGTCAAAATAACTTTTCAGTAGGCCTTAACTTCGGAAACATCTCCCTGATACTAAAAGGGTAACAATCTAAAGCAGACTAATAAGCTTCTGAGAAAGACCTGCTTGAGCAGAAGGATAAGAAAAAGCTAAAACATTTAGCCAGACAAATACTCCGCATAGGAAAAGCTGATATTGCTGATACCTCAAGAGACAGCATGCATTCTAGGGATGGCCACCACCCAGCATTCATGACATGAAGCAGAGGAAGAACTGTTTCAGATAGAAAACATTCAGATACAACTATCAGCAGATCTAGTAGATAAATTTAATGTTCCCTTTGACAGTACCGGGAGCTATCTTGGCCAACCAGGAGCAAACCTAACACACAGGCCTGTCAGCAGTTAGTGGACCAAGAACAAACCAAACAGCTTTCAAGCACAAAGCTAGAAAAAACACTTTATTCATGGCACGAGACTATTGTTGTTAAGATTGTCACCTACAAAAGACAATTCCGGACACAGAGCAGCAAAACCTTGCCAAGGCTTCCTGCAACTCTGTCCCATTGGCTTAATAGTCCCTTTCCCTCATCCACCACTCATACGGCTCCAGTATGGCAGAACTGGTTAGGAATCTAGAATCCTAGAAACTGAAGAAAGGTTTCAAAAGTCTTAGTTATTATACTGAAAGGCCACATCACAGCAGAACCTGACTTCCATTTAAAGTTCTATTAGAATTAAAGCCCTATTAAAATTAAATTTGGCCAGGGACATCAAAGGCCACAATAAATGCTTCTATAGGTACATCAGCATTACAAGGAAGACGAGGGAATTTGTAGGCCCTCTCCAGAAGGAAAGAGGAGACCTCATTACCTAGTGTATGTAGAAGGTTGAGGTACTCAATGATTTGTTTGCCTTAGTCTTCACCAGCAAAAGCTCTAGCCACATAGCCCAGGCCCCAGAAGGCAAAGTTAGGGACTGGGAGGATGAAGGACCACCCTGTGTAGGAAGAGACCAGGTTCAAAACCACCTAAGGAACCTAAAGATGCACAAGTCCACGGGACATCATGAGATACATTCATGGGTCCAGAGGGAACTGGCAGATGAAGTTGCTAAGCCACTATCCATCACAGGTGAGAAGTTGTGGCAATCTGAAGAACCCACTGACTCAAAAAGGAGAAACACAGCCCTCGTTTTTTAAAAAAGGAAACAAGGAAGACCCTGGGAAATATAGACCAGTCAGTCTTACATCTGTGCCCAGCAAGATCATGTAGCAGATCCTCCTGGAAACTATGCTAAGGTGCACAGAAAATAAGGAGGTGATTGGTAACAGCTAACATGGCTTCTCTAAGGGCAGATTGTGCTTGTCTGATTTGGTGGACTTCTATGACGAGGTCATAGCATTAGTGGATAGGGGAAGAGCAGCTGACATCTACCTGGAATTACATTTGACACTGTCCCACATGATATCTTCATCTCTAAATTGAAGAGACATGGGTTTGGTAGATGGATCACCCAGTGGGTAAGGAATTGGCTGAATGGTCACACTCAAAGTCACAGCTCAATGTCCATGTAGAGATCAGTAATGAGTGGTGTTCCTCAGGGTCAGTATTGAGAGCTGCACTGTTTAACAACTTTGTCAGCAACACAGACAGTTGGATCCTCATCATGTTTGACAGTGACACCAAGTTGTGTGGTGTGGTTGACATGCTGGAGGAAAGGGATGCCATACAGAGGGACCTTAACAAGTCTGAGGTGGACCCGCGCAAACCTCATGAGGTTCAACAAGGTCAAGCACAAGGTTCTGTTCTTAAGCCAGGTGAACCCCAAGCAAAAATAAAGAATGGAGAGAAAATGGATTAAGAGCAGCCCCAAGGAGAAGGATCTGGAGGTACTGGTTGACGAGAAGCTCAACAAGAGCTAGTAATGCGGCTTCTAACCCAGAAAGCCAACTGCATCCTGAGCTATGTCAATAGAAACACAGCCAGCAAGCTGAGGGAAGTGATTTTGCTGTGCTCTCATGAAACTCAACTTTGAGTATTGCATTCAGCTCCGTGGCCCTCAGCACAAGAAGGACATGGACCTATTAGAAAAAGTCCAAAGCAGGGCCACAAAGATGATCAGTGGGATGGAGCACCCCTCCTATGAAGAGGGGCGGAGGGAGTTGGAGTTGTTCGGCCTGGAGAAGAGAAGGCTGTGGGGAGACCTAGCAGCAGCCTGCTAGTACCTAAAGGGGGCCTACAAGAAAACTGGGGAAGGACTCTTAAGACAAAGAATATTGGTTTTAAACCAGAAAAGGGTAGATTTAAATTAGGTATTAGGTTTAAACTAGATATTAGGAAAAAAATTTTCCCATAAGGGTGGTGAGGCGTTGGCACAGGCTGCCCAGAGAAGCTGTGGATGCCCCATCCCTGGAGGTGTTGAAGGCCAGGCTGGATGGGGCTTTGGACAACCTGGTCTGGTGGGAGGTGTCCCTGCCCATGGCAAGGGGCTGGAACTGGGTGATCTTTAAGGCCCCTTCCAACCCAAACCGTTCAGTGATTCCTCATTTCATGTGACATCTGCTCCCAAATATGGAGGCATATGGCTATGCTGCTGTTTAGAGATGCAGTCTGAGCACCCATTTATACCTCAACCATATGACAAGCTAGTATGTAAGCCAATATCTGATCTGCAGACATGTTATAACTGCAAGGATGAATTCATGTCACATCCAGATATTTATTTCCAGCATAATTCACGGCTATCAAACAGAATATCACTCTCTTCCATCTTATCCCAAAGAAATTCCTCCTGCTTCTCTTGCTTCTGATCTGCTCATCAAGTAGCCACAATGCAAACTGGATCAGCTTCTTGAGATGATAGAAATGCTGATGTATTTGTTTTCATTCAGACCAGGGTTCATCTGACTTACCTTCTGACTGCAGGATCACTGGATCTAATTCAAGGCAAAAGTCAGGAATATGTAGATTGAGAAGGAAGAAGTTGAGTTCATAACAGGATATAGTCCATGTGTGTGTGCGTGTCTGTGTTATACCTTGTCTAGCCTATTTTCTACTAGGAAAACCTCTTCTTACAAGATGATGGGAATCAGTTTGGTCTAAAAATCTTCTGTCTAAAAATCTTCTGAACTACTGACCTCTCCCTGAGGCATTCTAGTAAAATAACGTGTGAAGATGACTAGGGACAAAAAAGCGTTAAGGTAATTCCTGTGGCTTTGAATCACTACCTTCAGGACTCAGCTGATTAGTGTTTCCATTCAGTGTAGAGCCAAAACACAATGAGAAGGTCAGACAAATGATAGCTTTCATCTCCCAGGACACTTCAAATATTGTATTTGGAAGCACGAGTAGGACAACTGAGAGAGTAATTTGAATTCGCCCATAGTGTTCTGAGGGTTATGTTAGTATAGAACAGACAAGAATAAGACCTATCCTGAAGGATATAAAGTCTTTTTTTTTTTCTTTTTTGAAATAGAGAATAATAGAAGCAGCAGTTGACTAAAAAGCCTTAAATTACCTTAGGCCTGTGCTCCTTTGAGTTGGACTGACCCTGAAAAAGGGCAGTAACGATCACTATGAAACATTTGAAAGCTACTGAGATGGTCATCTCCAAAACAGGACTGCATACACGAGATGTACATAGAAATTTTCCCTGGAAAGAGCTGAAATGAATTGAAACCCACCAGGCAGTCTAAGAACAGTTCTTCGTGATTAAGGGAAAGATAGCCCCAATTATGACAGCACTGAAGAAGTCAGCCTGTGCATTTAGTATCTTGCAAGTTCCTACCCTTTCAAGTGCTCATTTGGTATTTATTGATTCTTTTAGTAAAATGTCACATAGCTATCACTGCTCTTAAAGAAATTCCCCTGCTTACAGTTTAACCTGCCACTAACAAGCCTAGAAAAAGGAGAAAATGGATCATAATAAAAGGCTCCTGCAGGGCTAGGGCTTTAGGTCAGGCCACTGGAAAAAGTCTTTATACCAAGCCTGGACAATTCTGCCTAACAGGTAGAAGAAGGATCTGAAAAACACCTGGGTTGCCCAGACACATTCAGTTTAACTAAAAACTGAAACTGAACATGTTGTAGAAACTCAACAGCACTCCAAGCTTGGTACTAAACAGCACATCATCCACCTACAGGTCCCGGTGCTGGGGAAACTACTTGAAACCAGGACTTCATTGAGAGCTGCTCCTCTTATGGCACCATTCCTTCTGATAAAATGGCAAGTCATGCATGTGACAAGCTCTGAGACAGGTATCACAAGCACAGACAGCCCAAACTAGCAGAAAAACAGGTCAGATGTACAGCACATGCTGAAACACAGCTGCTGAGACTTCTCAAGTCTGAAACTGTGACAGAATTCAAACATTTTTCTAAATACAGGAAGTATACATGTTGAAGACATCTGAGACTTGCATTAAATGCACTTACAAACATACTTTCTGATATCTAATATAAATACAGGCACCGCGTAAGAGAACGACCACATCCTTTGAAGAACCATAGAGAAGTTAATGAAGACCAGGGCCCAAGACAAGCGAAACTTCAGATATCCCTAGATCTACCTATACTTACATAACTATTTGTACTGAAGGTTAGGATTAAATATCACATGGTAGAGCAGATACATGAATGAAAAGGCATGTCAAACATGTTCTATTTGTTTTCTTTCTCCCTCTCCTTCATCAAAAAAAAAAAAAAAAAAAACAATGTTAGCAAAGGTGAAAGCTTGAGAGCTGAGAACACAATAAGCTGTACAGTGTTTTTAAGACATGAAACTGTGCTAAAAATGGCACATCTAGAAGTATTCTTTTAATGGCAGTTCTAACGTTATGGCCAAACTGAATTGATTCTAACAGCTTAGCTACATGTCAAGCCTTTTAGAACAGTTTATGGGAACACATATTAAAGAATAAGGTAAGTTTCTAGTCTTGTCTAGTTTTATCTATAAAACTTGGTTCACACCCATTTCTCCACCATAGGACAAACAGAAATCATACCAAATGTTAAAACCAGCAGCCCTTCCTTTGAAATATTTTAGACAGAGTGTTTGTAGAAAGACCAATTATCCTTTGGGTCCCTTTCACACCAGGAGAACCACACACTAGAATCATCCTGTTTTGTCATGCTGTCTTTATTTCAGGGCTGCACATGAAGGTATTTCGCTCATAGCACTGGGCCAGCCTAAATTTCTGGGCAGATGTCAATACAGCTGCAGTTAAATATTAAATAGCAATATACCTTTTATTGATTAGACCCAAACAATTCCTAAATAATTACACAAACAAACAATATTCAAAAAGTGAACTAATTACCTCTCAGAATCTCTATTTGGATATGATCTTGCAAGTGGTGATACTGCATGGCTAAGAACAATGTAGGCATAATCAAAAACTTGTTTCACTTGCATGGCACCGTAAGAGCTTCTGCCAACGTCGTTTCCTGAAATAATGTGACAGTGATCAGATCATTTTTAATAAATATCAGTAACCGAAAGTTATTAGCACTTAGAGCTCAGAAGCCTTAACAATACAACTTAACTCTATTTAAACTGGTCAGCCCCCTCTATTCATATCAGGAACAACTAAGTTGTGCCAATCTAAATAAGGGAAACTAGCCTTAAGAATGATGCTCAACATCATGCATTCAATACAGCATTTGTAAAAATGTACCAGAGCCTGAAAGACAAAAAAGGTAACTATAAAAAAAAAGCTTTAAGCTGATCTCTAACAGGGAACGTACCAAGGTCAAAGCATGTCTCACTTACCAGTAGAGTTTTTGCAGACCAAATTCAGCTTAGAATTCCACTTGTGCAACCACCTTATTCTTCATGTGGCCAGGTATATTTATACCAACCCTACTTAAGCTTTCCAAAGCTACAGCTGAATAAAATACAGATTGCTTATCTCCACAGGATAAACCAGTTTCTCAAAATCTTTATCATCCAGGATTTCCAGAATTTTGTACAGTATTGTTTTTGATCAAGTTAGTGGTACTTTTTGACTGCCCCTCTTTAAACAGGGGTGACTTTTATAGCAGAATTCCTTCCAAACCTCCACCACCACTCGAGAAGAACTGCAGAAGTTAAGATGATGCTAAAGCTGCTTTATCAGTGACATTGCACAGGCAGCAGTTTACTGTTTGATGCCTAGAAAGATCTTACCAGTACTAGCAAGAAATCATTTGGGATTTTTTTTGTAGATATATTTGGCACCAGACACCAAAGCTTCACTGTCACCACTCAATTTAAGGAACACTTAAAAACAACTTCCTCCAAATTGCATGTGCAAAACACAGATTAGATCTTGAGTGGGTAGAAAGCTGCTTACAGTAAAAGGTTCCCTCCTTCAGAATGATACTTGAAATGCTGTGAGAACACTGGAAATGGATGAACCGCTAAAAGTAGTTATTTTAAGCTTGCAAATCAAATCAGGGCCCACAAACAAGTTATAATGAAAAATCCTCTTTTAAAATTGATAGGTAAAGGATTGAGTCTATCCTTTGGAGACTGAATTTGACATTAGAGGAACCCTTCGCTCACTGAAATATTTTGTCCAGCAAGCCATTATAGATAAATATGCCAACATCTACCACCCAGGGTGAAAAGCAGCCTTGGCTTTACTACTTGACAACACATATTAGCCCTTCAAGATTCTCCAACAATGACACCACTTAAATAGGAAAGGGTAATCAATGAAAATAGATGTGGAATATAAAAGCATTTGGGGAAGACAGAATTTCTTCAATAACATATATTGTTAAGTAGAAGTTGATCAAGAAAAGACTTCATGTTTACTGAAGTAACTGAGTATCTCACTCTGAATGTACTGTCACAGTATCCAGCAGCTGCTAGACTCAAAGTTACAGATGCCTCTTTAAATGGCATATTTACAACTGGACAAGCAGAAGCCAATGTAGGCCTTGGAAAGTGGATCTCTGAAGAACTACACTGTAGTTCAGTGTTTCACTGCAAAGTAGGCATCAGAGACTTTCCCAAAGTACTTTGTCTAAAGACAGCTAAACAGAGACAAGGGAAGTTCAGTGGTCAAGAAACCAAAATATGAACGCATTAATACAACTAGAAAAACATATGAATTCAGTACAAGATTTCCAGGGAAAGAACTGTCCTGCAACAATACCACCTTCCACTTCCACACACAAAAGGTACATACAAAATAGAACTAAGTTGAAAAGCAATAAACAGAAACAATATTTACAAGTGGCTAAACACACGCAATTGCACCTACCCCTCAATTTACATAACAGGAATTGAGAATGTACTGTTAAATTGCATTAGTGTAGTCTAACATAGTGCTAAGGCAACTACATTTGATGTGCATCATTAAAGGAGCTACACTAAAATGAAGACACTACTGCTACTTATTATTGGTTACTCCTTTTGACAATTATCACTTCTTCTCTTTTGCCAGCAAATCAGAAACCATTCCTCATCCACTTACAGCAAACTCAGGCAGTTTAGTTTAAACCACCAAGCTGTGTATGAATCTTGATTGAAGCAGATGGGAGTAAAGGCAGGATAGCTCATGCCAAAGCATGCACAGGTTCTTGGATTGCCTCATTCTCCACCTGTAATTAGTTCATTAAGAAGTCTGAATAAGAAGTTTTATTCAGTTATAGTCCGTAGGACTTCTGACTTGCACTGCAGCTGAAAAGCAGATATGGAAGCCAAAGCTACGCACGCTACTATGAACAGTAGCGGTCAAGCCTGCATAGCAGGTGACCCTACTCAATCCAGAGAGCAACATATTAAAGAAGCCGGAAGATCATGCATTTAGCAGTTCTGAATTCTAAAAAATAAAATAAAAGAAGAAGATTCTTTAGGGAATAGGTTTTCTCTGTGAGATTGTTCTCATTAACACACCACCTTTACATACCTAGGCAGCCTTTCAACACAATCTAGACCGAACAATTAAAGCACATACTCAAATGCTTTCACTCTTAAAAAGCCAGCCTTCAACTCTGATATAAACATCAGTGGATATCAATGGTGTATAATTCCACATATAACTCAATCCTTATTCTTTTGTGTAAAGCACAGCTTCATCCCTGAAGGAGCAGGTCTGAGACTTCCATCAGTAGCTATCAGTATTACCACTATCAAGTAGCCTTCCATTACCTGAAACAGTTTTAAGGACATAGTCTGGAAAGTCAAAGGTAAGACCATGAGCTAGGACTGAAGCAAATTTGTTTGTGTTAAGCTCTTACCTACTATACACCTTTTTGCAACATTCATGAAGAGGTTGTTTCAGCTGCTAACCTCAAGGTATTTGCATTTTTTTATTTTTTATTTTTTATTTTTTTATAAATGTATGCACTTTATACACACACGCATATATTCACAGGTTCTAATGACAAATAACAGATATTGAAAAGCTGTGATGAATGTCTTTGGGCAATCGCTAAGGCTAGAAAAGAATCCCAACTGTTGTTGCTATCCCAAAGCCAGTTACTTCCTGCCTTTGTGGCCTATCAAAATGCAGAAGCAAGCAACATGAAGCACAATTGGTCCTGTAAACAGTCCCTTCAAGAAAACCATATAAAAATTAACATTTAGAACTTTACTATAAGCACTAGTAAATTCACCACCCTTCTCTTGAAGAGAACAGCAGAGGAAGCTCATAGTTAGACAATGACAGCTACACTTGTTGCTGCCAATCTGAACCAAGATCAAAATCACTTCTGTCGTGAGCATCAAAAATGGGACTGAAGAACCTTGACGTTCCCTTCAGATAAAATCACAAACTAATAAGCTTCTCTAATAACTTGCTGAATAAATTCAAATATTGTTTTAAAACCACAGATGAAAGATTTGAGCTACAACCAGAGTCCTATATTCCAGGACAGGATATGGGTGGATCAATTCCATACATACGAACCTCTTCTAGGATGATAGCACCTACTCTGCTCCAACATGTTCCCATGAGCAGACTTCCTGAGTGCCTGACTCTGCAATTCTCCTAAAAGGATGCTTTTACTTTTTACACAAAGGATGACTGTTTCCAGAAACTATAACAGTAGCAGTTAAAAGATGTTTACACAAACTCCTTTCCTTGGAGAAGAGGGAGATATTTTCATCTCATTGCCCTGCCCTAGGACACTCCTAACTCGAGATGAAGAGCCTTGAGGTATTTAAGAAGATCAGATAGAAACTATCACTAAATTGCATCACAGGATAGATAATTCTGGCATCTCAAATCCAAGTTTTAACAGACTTCCCACTTCAAGTGTTGACTCTCAATGTCTTTCTTGGTGTCTCTTTGATCTCAAATCAAAGAAATTATAATCCTCTAGTGCCCAATAAAGTCTTGAGGCTCTCCAAGAAAACTCTGTAGCACCCAGGAGAATCTTTTCTGAGTTAAACCCACTACAACCAAAACTGATGTCTGTTCCTTCTAGATTTAGAACAGGATTTCCTAAGCAGGAAGAACCAAACTATGACATCTTTTATCTGTTAGCCAGACATCAGTTTACGCTAAACGAAAAACAATTCCGCAGACTTAAATGAATTGATCTCACTGAACTTTATCCCGTCGCTCCCTACAGCTATGCTACCTTTCACCACCCTACTGCACAACTCATGCCTACACCCATAAGAGGGCCTTTTAAACTGCTTAGATAATCTAAATAAATTGAAAGGGTTTTTTTGCATCCCTGTATTTTGTCTGACTTCTGGATTAAGAAGTCACCTTGCAAGGTCTTCTTGCAAAGCTTAACCAGAACTTTACAGAAAGCTACAATCAAGCTGCAAAAGGACTCCCCAAAAAGATTAAGAACTAGTGGATGAAGTGTATAAACAGATTTTGGGGAAAACTCCACAGCAGCTTATGTTAACCTAGATCAAGGAACAGCTATGTCCTCCCTTTCTCAAGATATTTGTTCCTTTGTCCTTTTCAGTGGCAACAGCAAACATCACAGAGTTAGCCACTGAGCAGATCTGAGCACAAACTAACCAAGCAGAGGTGATGACCTGTCAGCTGGGCAAGGACCTGAACCCTTGGGAAAGTATTTTGTACTGAAACAAGCAGTAACAAGACTAAAATAAAGTCTACATGTTATCTACATTACCTTACACTCAATAGGTACTTTGAGACACTCTAAGAATAAGTAAATACACCTAGATCAAAAGGGGCTGTATTCATGAGATCCGATTCGAAGTGCTACCCTACACGTTCTGTAAAGCTTTCCTCCTAATTCCATCAGGCAAGTTCTGCAGCTCTATGGTAGCTACCAAAAAATATCTGACCACTGTGTCCCAAAGGGAACATTTATTTCAAGTCATCCACTTCAATTTACCTTGCCAAAACACTGTCTCCTGGAAAAGCAACATTATCTCAGCCTACAGAATCTCATTTAAAACATAGTTCTTACCAGCTCTTTGAGAGCATACAACTATGGATCTTCCTTACAAATCACAGTTCTCTTCCTTTAGTCTTCAGCCAGTAAGACAGAACAGAACTGGAAGTCCAGGTAAGGGTTTTGGTTCTAAAGCAACGTAGTCATGCTGCCACCAAAACTGATTTTCAGGCAAGTGCACAGCTACTGCATGACAACTCAGCGTGATACAGATATTCTCCAAATATCACTTATGCCTGGCCAAGTGCAAGAGTCATGATGGACACAAATCAAAGCTACATACCCATCAGATGTAGCTAGAAAAACGAGTATCTTAGCACACAGCCTGTTCTAGAGAAGCATGAACATTCAGTACATGAGTATTTAGGAAGGAGCCAAACTTCAGCTCCTGATCCATGGTATTTGCTTTAAAAGTGCTATACATAAGCAGTCTACCCACAAAACATGACAGTCTGGAGCTTGAGTGCCAACTACATCCCAAAAATACTAAAGCTGAAGTCCAAATTAACCAGAACTTGATTTTGTTAAAAAGCTGTTCTGGAATTCCAGCCACTTAGGCCAGTCTCATAAGAATGCAAACTGAGCACTACTAGTTGGCAATTTACAGGAACTTAACCAAAATTAATCTTTATTACTCTGAACATTCCTGAACCAAAAGCAAGACTTCAGGAAAAAAGTATTTTAAATTACTTTCAAATGTACATGCAACCAAACCTGACATTCTCTGAAGGTCCCTGTGCAATGCAAAAGCCAGTTTTGCAAACCAGACTCTCCACACCAACATAATACTCCAGCCATTCCCTTGCTATGCATTTATGGCCATGTGCCCGTGTTTCTGTGTGGTCTCCAGTGTACTGCCCTGCAGGGTAGGTACTTCATCTACTGCATTTCATTTCCATGTGGTACAATATATCTGTAGCATAGCACTATAGACTGCAGCAGGAAAAGCTACACCTTCCTTTCTCATTCTTTTGTAGCAAAGAATGGGGAATTGTTCCTTCCAACAACTCCCCTTCCAGGATTTCCTGGACCTCTTTCCTTCATTACCCCTCAGCACTGTTAGAGAACCTTATTATAAACTCAACACATTTCTGAATCTCCTATGCATTATTTATCTGCACTGTTTGTGTGCAATCCAGCTTACTCAGGCTAGCAATCTTTACAAAATTCAGTTCCTTATCCCTTGGCTCACCTCCACAGCTGTACCTCACCAGCAGGAAGTCTTTTCTCCAAGCAGATTTAACACATTTAACAGACTTTAGGAACTCTAAAATAAGTTTGAGAGTACGAGTTGAGCCAGAGCTCCAGAACAGAGCAAGAATTGCAGTCTTACCAGGCAGGAGAGGATCTTCAATACATAGCATGGATGGTCTGTATCCATTAGTCATGACTTTCATGATTTCTTCTTTGGCAATATAGGCACCTCCATTTTTTATTCTAATACCAGTTTTCAAGTAGTTAAAATTCCTTCCGTAGAGTTCAAAGAATTCTATCAGAAGCATTCCAAGGTTTTCATCAGCTCTTCTGGCATCAATTCTTGGATGCAGCTATGACAGAACAGTTACTAATTATTAAAAATAGATGCTTGTCAGACCATAGCAGTACAACAAAAAGCTCTCATTTAAACATCCAAGTATAATCTCTTTACCCCAGTCTGAATTAAGTCACGTACTTACACTACTTCCATGTAACCAAAAGGGGGCAGCACTTCAGCAGCATATAGAGGCCAAAAAATTCTTTCTTACCTCCTCCAACTTTTTATGGATTAGTGAATTCTTGTTTCTAAGCCAAAAGCAATAAAGCACTACATGCCACATTAAGGCTTAGTAACAGAGTAATAGCTGTTTTTTTTGTTTTTTTTTTTTTTTTTTAAAGAAAAATCCACCAGGCTTAATGCTTTCAGAAGCATAAGAAACATCTACCCCAACTGAACCGGGGTTCTTTTCTCAGTCTTCATATTATATGTTATATATAATCTGTAGTCATATTTCATTTAATCACTAGAAGCAGTGATACACAGGTTTTTCCATTATCAGAGGTGTTGAGACATTAACATTGTACTTCATACTCCCACAAAGCTTACTGTAACAAAAATTTATTGGAAGTAGTAACAGCTCATTAATGATCTCATGAGTAATTACCTCAAATACTTGCTCATTTTAAGCATGTTAAAGCTTAACTAATGAACATAATTAGAAAACGACCATTTAATTTCTTAATTTTAACAAGCATCATAATCAGCTACTATCCACACTCAGTAGCAGTAGCCTAAGGAAGTAACAGAAACTGTGTCCTACCAGATTTAGCATCAGTAAAATCATTCAGGGTTAGGACTGGAATAGACATGGGAAAGCACCGTAACCCTCATGACATGACCTGTTATAGAAAGTAATGCACCACCTCTATGCTGTTAACAAGTCTCCTGCTGCTGTCTTAGTTCACACAGTGAACAGATCTTACGTTTGAGAGGTAGTCTGTAAGAGCTGTCAATGATACACCTAGAATCATAGCAAAATAAGGCCGTGCATTGCTATGGGATTGTAAAGAAACAGCATTTTCCATAACAGGGCCTAGTGACAGAAACAGAAATATTTTAAAGAACATAAGCAAATAAGAAACCGACTTACCTGCAGGAAACTAATTGCCATTAAAATTAGGCTGTAAGAGCTAATTCCACCAGTAAAAACTTCATTCAAGTCCCTCTGAAGTAGGAACTGTTTTAATACTAAAATCAAATAAGGCAGCAACGAGTATTTCTGCAAAGCAAAATAATTCTTATCAGAGATAACGTCAAAATTCCAAACCAAAATACTAAACAATCTCAACATAAGATTAATCTAATACAAAAATGTTTTATAGCACGCTACTGAACAACATTTCCTCAGGAAGAAAAAAAAAAAAACAGGCTTTTTTTATTCTAGAAACTGAGACAAATGGTGAAACTCATACTTGATCAAGTAACCTACACAAATTTAATTCCCTCATCTCCTCCCCAACAGGAAGACTTTTACATCTTCATTGAAAGCAAGTGTCATTCAGTCAGTGCATTTCATCTAAACACTGCTTTTACTGCAGAGCATAAAAGTAAACTTGGTTTAAAGTACTTAGGTGCAGAATTGTTCTTAGACATTGCTTAATAAGGCAACTTCCACAAGCAAGCACTATTAAAATTCAGTGTAAGTAAAACTTGGACAACCTTGCTTTAGAAGCACAGTTTAGTACCCATCTCCAGATGGAAATACAATTGCGCAAATCCTTTCAATACACACGTTTATGAACAAACACCTAGCATTCCACTATTAGCAAACTACGTAACCACATTCAGCTTCAGTGTTTACAGTTTCTAGTTCACAAAGCTCAAGCTTTTAAAAAAATCTTAACATCTTTCTACCAAGTAAGGCAACACTGAACAGATACCAGCAGAAAATAAATTAAAGCATTCATGTTTAATTAGTATTAATGAAAATAGTCTTCAACAGTAAGTTTTCAAAAGTCTTAAGCCATACCAAAAAAGGTTAGCTAAGCATCTAGCGTATCCTTGGTAAGTAGTATAACATTCATTGTATTGTTGATACCTTCATGTATTCCTTGATAAATCGAGCTGCCTTCACACCAGTTTCTACATTAAAACTGATGTCTACTTTCACTTCTGTCTCCTGGTCAGTAAGTTTTATTATTGGTACCTGAAAAGGTTAAAACAAGGTTTTCTGAGACCCCAAAAACACAACACCAGTGCTCCTCTCCAGCTATTTCACACACATGCATACTATCAGTCCAAATGAATGACTAGGGAGACAAGAAAAGGTGTTTTTGAGAAAGGGTAACAATCCTAACTTGGCTGACAAGTGAACAATTTTTAGATTTTTAGTGAGGTGATTAAAATATTGGCGTGTACGATCACATTAATTTACGACCACTCATGTACATTCCCATAGCTGTTAGCTATCTGCCTCCATAGCTGCAATATCAGTGTTGTAAGAACGGCATTCATCTGACCCAGCAGTGCACCATTCAGCTTGCTAAACCAACAGAAGACTTAGCCTAGCAGAAAAAAATAAAGAGCTGCCTGTTGGCTTTATCAAGCTGAACTGGTTCACTGCAGAGTCAAATGAAAGCCAGAATGGATAAAAGCAAAGCAGGAATAGCAGTACTTCCTCTCCTGGCAGCAATAAATCATTACAGAACTACAGAATATGCAGTTCAGTCTCACACCACCACCTTGAAGACATTATCCAAAAAAATGATATTACAAGCATGTTATCTCACAATCATAACCTAAACTTCAGCTCATACATTTATTCTGAATTGAGCTTCTTGCATGTATTTTTCATCTGAAATGGAAAGCAAAAAAAAAAAAAAAAAAAAAGCAGAATTACAGCATCATTTTCTACTAACAGCAAAGGGAATAAAAGAAGAGGCTGGTAAAATTAGTATACATATTGCCTTTCTCCTTTGCTACCTGGTACTAATACTGAAAATCCCACTCACGTAAACCAGAGATTACCAGAACTCCTGCTATGTATTGCTATTCCAGCAGAAGCTGTAGGAATCTTCTGGTCCTAAAAGTCACTATTTTCAGAAAACACAGAAGGTAACAGCCTACTAAGAGAAGTCTGCAATATTCTGCTTAGTCTCCTGGAGAAAACAACCCTGGTTTGGTAAAGCAAAATTCTTACGTGAAGTTTTCAGCACATTCAATGTTTGATCCACTGTGCTCACAAGACAGATGCAAGAAATACTACATATCAAGCAACGCAACAACTCCAGCTACCAGTCCCTGGCTAAACACAAGTCCGCTTGAAATTCAGTGGAAAAACATGATATAGTTAAACTGTCTTATATTTTGCAAATACCGGCTCTCCTTGACAATATGAAATCATTCTGTATTGACAATGTGCATAAAAATGGCCTTCCAACAAATACAGTGTACAATTAAGGTTCTCTGTGTCAAAACTTCTCTATGCTATTGCTAAAAACATGCACGTTCTACTAAAATCTTGCCCAGACAGAGCAAAACAAGATAACATCATTGTGCTTAAGACATCAATTGCTTCATGAATTAATTTTAATAATATTCATTTATCATGTCGTATCATATTAAGTAGTCTAAAATTTTTTCTGTTCAGTATTCCAATGATTGTTACTTACCGTAGCTTTATCAAGTACTTTAATGGAATATGGCTCAGCCACGTTGTGTTTTCTTAGTGCTTGCTCCAGCAGCTGTAAAGGGGGGCGTTCCCATTTCCCAAAAACAACTAAATCAATATCACTAGACAAAAAGAACACAGCATGAAATCCACTGAGTCTTAGACGAGGTAGTCCATAAAGAAAATTGCCATTCTACATGTCACAAGCCCTCTCAGGTAAACATCTTTCAACTTTTAGCAATCCAGGTTTCAAAGAAGCTTGCTTTATCAATGTTAGAGACAGGCTAGGCTGCTTTAGGACCCAAATTCAGTATTCTAGTTCCTTACTTCCAGTCCTCTGATGAGTTCTTTAGATGACTCCTCACTTTTTTCTTCCTTGCTCCCCCATTCTGACTGCCACAACCCAGTCCTGTCCCTCACCTATCCACGTTGGTAGGTTTGTTAATATTACAAATAAGTTTGTTTCGTTTTTTAAATCAGTAATTGTTTTTCCACAGAAATTCCCAGTGCTTATTGAAAAGGTAAAGATGATAGTCTTTAAGACACAGCTACACAGATTTTCCCCTGAAGACTTTGTAACCAGAGTATCTATCAAACTTTAAGTGACATAAAACACTGAATTAAGACACAACAAGAGTTGGGAAAACCCTGCTGTGATGACCCCACCAATTTTGCACAGTAACTGTGACACACAGATGTAACAAAACACATATTTTACATAGAATAAAACTGGCAAGTTTAGTACTTGCTATCTTGAAAACAAAGCCCAGAGGAAGAAACAGTGCTTCACCAAAGCACTGATAAGTACCTAGTGCTGGCACTGATATACCAAATATTAATCAAATCTAAGTCAAATAGCTCTTCCCTTGGTCACACAGGACACAAAATAAGAATTTTGCTGGAAGTTTGACAGGTTTACAAGTTACAGTCTAAACTCCCCTTTGAGTTTTACCATTAAACTGAAAGACAAGCTTTATCTAAAAGTAAATCATTACTTACCTAGTTGGAAGATAAAGTCCTGTACTAAAGCTGCCAAATATCTGGACCTGAAAAAAAAAATGAAATCACTTATGAATGCTCACTTTTGAGATTTGTCAAGATTTTTCTGGACCTGTTAAAGATACAGCCCAATAAAAGAAGTTACTGGGCTTACGTGTCAGTATACAGACTTTGCTGTATACTGTTAAGCTTGTACAAATATACCTTCTCTTAAAGGTTCAACTTTATGGGAAATTGTATTTTTACAACATGAAATGACTACCAAGCCTGAAAGCCAGACAGCATAAACTTTTGAAAAGTCCTTGTACCTATTTATTTCATTCTACGGAAGTATAAACTGCTATAGATTTCCTTCCTCTGCCCTCTTTCCTCATAGGGCTACTTTACTAATTTTTTGTTTGTTTAAAGGATTTCTTTTTCCAATTCTTATGTTTAACAAGCACAACTAAATATTAAATTCATAAGACACAAAAGTACTCCAGATTTTACTGTAGGGATGACTGAAATTGTACTAGATGTTCAGGGGAGAGAGGCATGCACCAAGAGATTATGCTGAAGAGACATTCACAGTCCAGATCAGATACTTTCACTATACGTCCACCCTAGAAAACTGAGATTTTCTTCTCTCTCATTTACAGCACAATTTGCAAGTTTACTTCTTTGAAGCAACCCATAAAAAAGCTGGGCCATTTCAGTAACTATTACCGTTCCCATGGTCGAGAAAAATCTTATTGCTAAGAAAAATTGGAGGTGAAGATGAAGATGGGCTTTACAGTGTATTTAGCTCAACATTGTGCCCATAACCTTCAGTTCTGGTTATTAAAGGCTATGAAATCACAACGGTCTGAAACTTTTTTATGCTTGTTAATAACAACCCTGCTATCTGTAATTAGAAGGGTAAGGAGATACGAGCAGAGTAACAGAGATACAGTTTGCATTAAGTTCTTTTTGGATGTTTTTTTGTTTGGAGGAAGTTTGCTCTTTGGATAATAAACAGTTTGAAAACAAAACAATTTTGGTTAGAAGATACTTCAAAAAGTAAAGCCCAATCTTCCCACTAAAGCTGAACTAAGGTAATTCAAAAAATGTCAAATTTGCAAAGTATGCAAAAAAATGAAGTTTGGTTTTGAAAATGTTCTTTTATGAAGTATTTGTATTTACAAATATCCACGCGGTCAGGATCCACTGTAGAAGTGGATACATAGTCAGGCTCATTTTGATATTCAATTATATTTTTTTCATTTCTTAAGTAAGAGCTATCAGTAGCCTTCGCTAGCCTCATATCTATCTAGGTTTTAAGTTTCCTCCACTTTTTAAAATAAAATTCTGAAAAGTTGTGATATTTATTCAAGTCAATCACCTTAAAACTTATCTGTTCACTTCTCAAAAACAAAAGATAGCTTCATGAATTGAGCTCTACAATCTACTGGAGAAGCAAAACAGTACTTGAGTTACACTCACATCAGCTGTAGGCCAGAGATCTTTGATGACCGTTTCTATTCTTTTCACCACTTCTCTTCTCATAGCTGCTTCTTCTGGACGAGGGGACATGAAGTCATAGAAGTCAATTATTTCTTCGTGTAGTCTAAAAGAGAAAGTAACATCAATTATTATGATGATTTAACTATTACAATAATTTCACACACCCTGAATAAGGCCATAGGTTTTGTTTAATATCACTTAACCAAAACCAGCAGTGCTTTCAGAGAGGTGAGCACCACAGAAGTTAGATTTTGGGTGGCAAAGCCAGACAGTTTGGGGTCTAGGATCAGCAGAGAGGCAAGGGCCTCAAGACGTACTCATACTTTATTTCCATGGCAGCACCTCACAGTAATCTCAGCAATGTCTACACATCAACTCCCACCACATTACCTAACTGCTAAAGATGTCAAATAACAGGACACAAACGCTGGTAGACGTTTGCTAACCTTCCTATGTGCTCAACAGTGAAGTTACAGGCCACTGGCATTGAGTTTTTGCAGAGGGCTATTAAAAGGGCCATTTGATTATTCCTTGATACAAAAACATACACTTGCACAAATGGGTATTTCCTTAACAATTCAAGTCCTTTACAAGCCATCTGTTCATACAGGAGATGACCTTTCAACTGAACTACTCAAAGTAAGGACTGTAACATTTTCTCCAGTGTAAAATACGTTAATACCACCATTGGGTGAGGAGTTCTCACACAGCATCTTTCTATACCTGTTAAGTGCTTTCGTTTCCCATCTTCCTGATATTACAGGGTACTCACTGACAATGTGAATGAAGATGAATTTAAGTTTTCAGATGAACATAAATGCTTGTTTACAATGGAAAACCACCAAGCCACGCCAGACAAAAAATACAGTTTCTTGAAACAGGACAATAACTGCTGCTGTGGTATTTTAGCAAAGATCTTTTTGATGTTGATATATAGTCAATACACTTAGCCTTCCAAAATGAAAATTTTGTAAGTCTAACAGAACTCTAAACTACTTTTATATTTTCCTGAGACTGTTTTGCAAAACATTTTACCAGAGAATTCCTTCCCTATCAGATATCCTTCGACAGATCATATTCAGAAGGCACTGCCCACTTCTTAAGTGTCTGGATTCCTTTCTATACACAAAGATTTCAGCAGCAAAACATAAAGACACTACTTTTAGAGAGTATATATTTAGAATTACCATGTGCCTTTCCAATTATCTTAAGCTGCTGATCCACAGTTGAACACATAACTGCTGTGTAGTTACACAGCAGGCAGACCAAACTTTTCAATTTGTGGATTGAGGTAATTGACTTCAGAGCAAGACAGGAGGTACAAACCAACATGCTCCTATATTATTCTTAGTTTGTTTCTAGAAAGGTTAAAAAAAAAAAAAAAAAAAATAAAAAAAAGGAAATGAAGCAATGAAACCCAACTAAAGACTTCCCATTGTCCTGTCTGTAAAAACCAGCATTAGGCAGATACAGGGTGAAAGCAAGAGAAGACAAAGCAGTTATCCAACTCTCTTGCAGCAATTCTTCCAAGTCTACAGTAATTCTGACATACTTTTGGGGCGGATACCAAACATGATGTGTATTAGTTCAAAAGACTTTTCTTCCACTAATTTTTCCATGTCTTTTTACTTCATTTATGCTTTTGTCATTCATGACATTCTATGACAACTTAAATATGCATCAGAGTAAGGAAGTGTTTTATTTTAAACTCCTGCCTGTGAATGAGTCTACTTGATGCTCTTTTTCTAGGAAAAAATAATAATAATAATAATTACTGGCAGCTCATCTCCAAACAATGTTTTGCAGACTCTGCATTGACGCTCACCGGTCTCTATCCACCAGTTTCCTTCCCCCCTCGAGCTAACCACCCTCATCTGCTTCTCTCCCCTGACACAGGAGCAGGTCCAAAGTTTGATCAGTGCTGACTTTCTTCAGCTTGTTTTCAGTTGCACCACACTTTTGGCAGGTGACCAGAAAAAGCACACAGTCAATATGTAATTACACCACTTAGCCCATGACACACCTGCTATTTATTTTTTATTGTTCATTCCTACTGCTACTAATTGCTATTTGAGGAGCAGAGCATATAGCTACTCTTTAAAAGAAAGCATTTTGAAGGAGCACTGAGATGTTTTCTGAACAATTGCCACCAATTGCCCACCCACTTGGCATGTACAGCCTGAGTTATTTTTCTTCAGATTTTTGTCTCCATGTTTACTAGCATTTAATTTTACATGTATTTGCAGTTTTGTAACCTACTGAATAATGAACTCTCATTACAACTGTCTGCAACCAGCCCTGGCTTTCTTTTTCTCTTGGTGTTCTGTCCTTTTCCCATTCACTTCTTCCCTCCAGGTATTTATGAATATATTGTGCAGCCACATCTTGAGTAATTCCACCAGTACCCTTCTTTAGTACAATGTAAATCATTTATTCTTTCCCTTTGTTACTTCTAAGCAGTTGGTAAACCCATAAGCACAGCAAGCCTATGACTTTTTAAAAAGCCTTCAAAAAAGAATCTCAGAAACATTTCTCTCTCTCTCTCTATGTATATATATACATATCCTACAGATCTTTATTATCACAATGACCACGTTAATAAGGGTTAACATAAAAAGTAGCTCTGATATACACATTAGGATACCAGCCAGGTTCAACCACTCCTGACATCCAGGCATCCTGCAAAAAGCTGTGTTTGCAGTTGCCATTCAGTATTAGGAAAGGAGAAGGCAAAGCAAGCACTCACGCACTCTCCCACTGCAGTGTCCCAGTGAGCCTCTGCTCAGAGCAGTAAGTGTGGCAATCCTTAACCATATTATCAACAACTCAACATTTCCTTCCCTGATCTAGTTTTTAACAAGTCAGCTCCACATCTCCACTCTTGCCCTGCCAAGAAAGCACTTAATGCTTCAGTTTGCACAGGACAACACCACGGGAGTTAGATAATCAAAGCTGTTTGCAAGTTGAAACTAGATGCTGTGGTTTAACGGGGAAGTTCCTCTCGAATTCCTGAGCACATGCCATCAGACGCGGCTGTATACAAGTCATCGTCCTCCGGATTTAAACATTCCTTACTGAAATTCAACATGACAATTCCTCAACAAAGTCAAAGTCAAAGAAAGTGCAGATGAGAACTTCAAGTCCCCCTCTGGCAAAAACAAAAATAAAAAAATAGCAATGCAATTAGATCATTTAGGGTTTAGAGCATGATCTGACTTTCCCTTGGTGCCCTTTCACATCTCTAATCCTGGTATAAGCCCTGGCCACTCCAGCAAGTTCCTTGGTTTTGATGCATATGGTTTCCAGTTTTTAATGCACTTCACAAAACAGAAGATTTGAGAACTGATTCAACAGACTTATTTTGTTCACCCCCCTTTCTACTTTCCTTATTTTAACAGTTTCTATTTCTCAGAAAACATCATCAAAACTCTTTGGTAAGAATCAATGCTATCGTCAGAGTCAGCCTAAGACAATACTTGATCTTAATGCAGCATTTTCAAGTATTTAACCTCCTGGCCATTTCTTTTAGCTTCTTTCTAAAGAAACTTCTCAAAAATGATATTAAAGAAAAAAAACCTGAGTATTATTACTGTTGATAATTTCTAAGCCTCTTTGCTCAGATGAGATTACTGGAATGCTAGTCACATAAAAAGTAGCTCTGATATACACAGCCAGATGCTGTATGCTGCTCAGGACTAATCCCAGAGTAACTTCTATATTAGCTGCAGGAATGATTTGGTGTCTAAAAACAGGCTACAACATGACATTCACCCAGCCAATATATGGATAGTTTCCAGTTAAGTATTTTGCTCTTGTAGCCTCTCTGATCTTCAGAAGCACTTGTCACTTTCTTGGTCAAGACTGCAACGATATCTTCATCATAAAGAACAATCTCAATTTGCAGCACAGGAGGTACTAGCAAGCAAAAAAAATTTTTTTTTTAATAGAGCTTCCTTTAACATATAGCACAAGCTTCTTAAACAACTTAGGCTATAAGAGCATCCTATTATATACCTACTTTCTTGGTTTAAGACTCCTACTATACTGCTCTCTTAAAGCTGGGCATTTTAATTGACTTCTTAAAAAGGCAGTTTCACTATATTAAAATATTGGAAATTATATTTGTTGGTGAAGTGTAACTATACTGCTAATGGAGGGTGGAAGAGATTAGAAATGCAGAGATGCAGAAGAAGGGCTACTTGCACTTAAACACTATTTATCTTGCTAATTTTAACACCCTGGAGGAACCAACCGTTCACTGATGCCATCACGCTAAGCACAGTAAGCATCTGCTGCTTGCAGGCTGAACTATGCAACACAATAAACACCTTTGCTTACCAAAAAATTATCCCTTTTACTGTTTTAGGAAAGGCAGAGATACACTTCTGGGCTTCAGGTTAAAATAAGACCAAGGAGATAAGTCCTTAATCTTTTGTCATGTTTTTCTTTACAGGCAGGTTTCTAAGAGAGATCATGTACTTTACTCATTACTTACTGTGTCTGCATGTACTATTTTATACATAGCTCGTTTGTTACCTCAAGGGCTGCCTTCAGTGTATTGACATGACTTCTCAAACTGCATCAGCAAACTAGAAAGTGAATGAAAAGCAACAGAGTGTTTGTTCCCTCCAGGAAGCATACTGTTTGTCTTCAATATCATGTCTGCGCTATTAAGCTCACCAATTTATTCTTGGACAGAAACATGACTGCATCATTTACATGGAACTGGTATTATTTCTTAAAATATATTCATTACTACATGAATATTTTTCTAATTAAGAAAAGTATTTTCTAATAACTTGGCTAATTTTCACATTAGCCAAGCATCCCTGTTAAAGAATAGACGCCTCAGTTACAACACGTGTTTAATACCAGCACGGAGCAGGAAAGGCAGCATTTTGAGAGCTTTGTTGAAATAAAGGTTACAAACAATAAGCTAAGTTCTCAGTGAAGTATGAACTCTGAAACGTGCCTGAAGACTTGGCCATCTCAAGCTTAAATGGTAAAGTCCCAGCAGCCATTGTGTGTATTTCTCAAGTCTGTTGAAACATTTTACCTTCACCTACTACTACAGCAAAGCACAACTTTATTATCAAGAAAATGTAAGTGAAATCTCAAAGCTACAACAACAAAATGCATTCAACAGCTAACACCAGTGTTACAGACAAACTGAGGAACAGCTAAATGAAACAAATGAATGTGCACAACTGAAGCAATAGTATATTCCGAGATGCAGACTTCTACCAATATAATTTAAAATGAATACAACTACAGAAGTAGCAAAACTAGAACCATGACCCAGAAGAGGCCATCAGCTCCTAGTTCTTCTCCTCCTACCCCACTTAACACCCACCAGGCACCTGCACTTCTGTGTACAACTAGTGCTCAGGGAACAGCACCCTGTGCCCTATGCAGTATTCTAGGCTTGCAGAGCAGAAAACACAGCGCTGCACTCATATATGATATTGCTGCAAACCAGTCTCACATGACACAGGACGTCAGACAGCAATTACTTTTGTCACTGTAATTGTACGGAAGGCAGCAAACTCTGGACAGCAGTGGCAAAATCTCAGCCTAAGAGAACTTCAGGGAGAACGGAAGAAAAGAACTTTTGTTCTCATCCACTGAGTGCAGAGGGCAGTCTTTAAGATTTATTGTACCTCTTCCACAAGTGGTCTTATCTCTAACCTTTCTTTGCCCCAAGTCAGATCCAGTCCTAATTTCAGATCAAGCTTGTGGTCAACTGAACTTTACATTTTAGGAGCACTCACAAAACTAAATTCCCTTTCCATTGCAAATGGATTGATTTATGCCACAAGTTTCCAGACTTATGAGAATTTGTTTGTATTTTGGAAGAGAAAACCAAATCAAAACTAATCTGCTTTTTAAAGTCCATCAATAAAATGAAACCCAACCAATTAGCTTCTTAATGACCTTAAAAAAGCTGCATTATACTAAAATCCAGAAAAGAAACTGATATATTAGTATTATCTCCAAGCTGATACATGACAAAACAGATCTGCTATGCAAGCTTCTGAACAGCTGTACGTGGCTCCTGACAGGCTGCTCGTCTTCGCCACACCACCAAGAAAACATCACATTATTATTTTGTTGCATCAATGAAGGAGGATACCATATGTTAAACCTTGGAACTGGATCAGCGAGCTCGCTATGCCAATAAATAGAACCGCTAAACACTGAAATTCCTGTCTTAATGCTATTCTTTTCCAAATGCCCAAAGATAGCAAGCGATTAACATCCCAGACAAGTCAGAAAGTTTGCAACGACAGAAACATCAGTGACAGAAACCGTGCCTGTGCAGCAGCCATGCATCACATCACAGTAGCCACTGCAAATTTTCAGAGAAGCAACTCAATTTAATCTTGAGCAGCAAGCACACAGCCAAATTCAAAAAGCATCAATCTGAACATCAACAGCGAACCCTACACATCGAGTCTCTCTGAAGGGCAACAAAAGGTTTTTTTGGATTTAAGTATTGCTGCAGTTTGCTACATAGAAGAAGCAGCTTCTTAATTTAAGAATTTTAACCGAAAGAGGCAGTTTAAAAGAATATCAAAGATATAATACTACCTGCTTAGCAGAAGTATGCATCACTAATCAGATTTTAGGGAAAAAAGATCTTCCGCTACCTTGTCGTAGGATTCCATTAGAAGATGTCTTCAAAAACCCAAAGTCATGTGCAAAGCAGGAAAAGAGGATTTGGAAGATTAAGGATATTAAAAAGGATCACGAGAAAAAACATAACAAGATACAAACCTAAGCTTAGGAAAGGATAAATTAGCTCACGAGCCAAAAAAAATGCTTCTGTTAAATGAATTAATTGATCAGAACAGAGAAGGTTAAATGATCACAATGCAAGACAAGCTAACTTCCTCTCTCTCCATCAGAGAGGTTTCCCTAATCCCTACTTTACAGTGAGAACTTGCCCCAAATTGACTTCTTAGTTGGAAATACTTCACAGCAAAATCTATTCCTGGCAATTCGGTATTCACCAAAAGTAACGTTCAGTTCTGCATTTGTATTACAGGAACATTAAGAAGCAATCTTTTTTTTTTTTTTTTTTAATTAAAACAATTAGGTTTGACATTCACTATAGTCCAACTAGTCAAAGACAAAAATCAGTGCAACCCATGAACAGTTATGGCTATGTCCAGATGTAAACACAGCTTTCTCAGATGGAAGCAGTGTCTCAAAGAAAACCACTGGGAATTATTTGCCCGAATCAGTGAACCACAAAGGAAATCCTATTATCTACTTTCCAGCATCTGATAAATCCACATCCTTACAAAAACTTACAAAGGAAGTAAGCTGACATAAAATTGGAAGTGAAGACCTTCTAGTAGAGAAAGAACCGTTTCTAAATGGAAAACAAGCTGCTGAAACTTAGTTTTTCTATTGAAGGAAGGTCACAAGTGAAGCCCCAACGAGTCCTGTACTATTCAACATCCTCTGAGCAATCTGAAAAATGGACAAATAGTAAAGCAGAAAAATCTGAGGCAGCAAGGTTATCAGGAACAAGCTAGCTGAAGAACTGCAGGTGGACGGTAAAAGACTGCACAATGAATAATTATCAGGCAGAACTTGAGATACAGCCTTCTCACAATCATCTTGGTTGTGCTTTATACTTAGCCTGTCTCTACAAGGATACAACGAGGGGCTCTGCGCTGACTCTCAACACTGAGAATCAAGATCTAGAAGTAAGAACTCTGCAAAAGTCTGTTCAATACTCAGTAGCCAAAGAGAACAGGAAAGTCCAGTGCTGGAAAACAGAACAAGGTAGAAAGCTCCTGGATGCAGGAATACAGTGACAGTATTGCATACAAGCCTGGTTTGTTCAAGTTCCAGAGATAGAGCAGAACCGTCAAGCATGCAGAGATGATAAACATTTAGAGGCAAGGAACAACTTCAGCAGAAGCGATTAAATAGAGTGAAAGAAAAGTTTTATCAAGCCCGATACAAAAGGCACACATTGCCTGGATAACACAGGCATGGCTGGCAGTAATTACACCTCTAGTGATAGACTCAGGACAAAAAATAATGGTTCTTTACACAATGCTTAACTTATCTGAGGAACACCATGCCACGGGATGCTGTTCAGCCCAAAAGCTCAATTCATTTTGAGCAGGTACAAATTCATAGTTAAATCCACAATAAGCATGATGCACCCTCTGCAGCCCTGTCAGCCCAAGAGCCCCATATCATTGAAATCAGGGCTTTCTCCAGGAAATACCACCACAGGCCCATGTTGATAGGTTCTTCTCCCAGCATTTGGCATTGACCTCCAATGGTCTCACCTAGTGCAGCTGTTTATACCCTTGGTGCCAGTTACCTCTACTGCCAAAAACCTAGCAACCGGGAAAATCACCATGAGGCTGACACCAAGATTAAACTGCTCCAAGCAGGTCTTACTTTCCTTTGAACAGACACAAGCATCTCTTAAGCAAACCTACCTTACATTACACCACTGTAGAGCATCACTTGTGATCTGTATCTCCACTATGTTCTACCTCAAGTCTACTGCTGCCGTAATTTTCCTCTCGTTCTGTTACCGAAAGCAGTGGTCTAACGATGCTAGGCATCCACCCTGCAAGGAAAGCTTTTGAGTTTCACCGACTTTGCTTAGTGGTTTGCAAAAAGAGAACTGCACGCTTTGACAATCCATCCAGCAGCTACCCTTGAACTCTGCTGCATACCAACCTCCAGTTGTATAAGGAAGAGTGAGAATACCACGTCTGGGAATCCCATAAGGCCCTTACGAATGCTGGATGCTCCAGCGCAGACAGCAAAAGCTTCAGTTTCCAAAGTTTACATTTCTTTAGCTCAGCCAAAATACAAGAGAACGTAAATTTGCAAGAAAGACTGTCCATATGGCATCCCTACACATTAACTTGCAGCGTCCAGCTCTAACAGCAGCAAAGTAAAAGGCAAGAGTTGACAAATACACAATTGGAGCTCTGCTAAGTCCTGAAAAAGCATCTTCAACAGTCAATCTGCACAGCACAAAATCCAGCTGGATTTCTCTTGGTCAAGTTCAGCAATAGATCATAAAAGCAAAGTAAGCAAGAAAGGCAGAAATGCTTCGGCACAGGTGAAGAAAAAACCTAATGTAAGTTTGATATACAATGTGACCACCACATCCCAGTAGCTACAGACATGAATTTCAGGACATCACTTTTGGCAGACAGTATCCTTCAGCTGCTGAAAAGGGAAACAAGTGGTCAGGGGAAGCATCTTCATAACCTTACTCTGTGCATAAGAACTCCTCCTAGGCATAAGCCTCTGCCAGCTTGCGTCCTCCTTCAGGCGGATCACACGTGGAGGTGTCTGCACTGGCGTGCTCCAACAGAACAGTTGCGTCTCTCTCTAACGAGACAAAGACAACTGGTATGGGGGTGAAGTGGATGCAGTTTTGCAAGCTGCCAGCTGCTATGCATGGCTATCACCACACGCAGAGCACCATTTCAACACATCATCGGGCTTCTGCTACCCACACTGGCCCTCAACAAGCCAGGCCTGCTGTTTCTGCACAGCACTGAAGCGTACCAAGTAGATATGCCAGGTATTGCAGTACTAATCTTATTCAATGTCTACAATTAATCTGAATATTTTGAATTAAGTTTCAAGCAGAACAGGCTTATACAGTTAAATATGTCAATTCCTTATTCACTTGGTTAGATTCATATTAAAAAGAATTAAATCAACTATGACTTTATACTACTCACAAGCCATTAGCTACATCTTAGCATCTTAGGAGAAATTGCCATATTCCTGTTTACACAAGCAGTGCAAACTTAGCAGCAGAGTTCACAATAAGAAGTTCACAATAGCTTAATTTCACATTCTGAAATAAACTTTCAGCACCCTCATGCTCTCTGAATGCTAAGATATATTTATATTATACGAAACATATTTAAAACATGTTTCAAATGTTTTAAATACATACTTTATAGAAACAGAAGCTATTACTTTGACGTACAAAGAAAGCCGACTAAGACTGTAGATCTAATTTAAAGCCACTTAAGATGTACTTCAGACTAGCAAGGAATCACCTGTTGTTCTGAAAAGTCACAGAAGTTTGAGCTAATCTAGTCACATAACAAGACGCTTGTCTGCTCACATCTGAAATCAATCATTTTGTCTTCCCTTCTCTGCTGCACTCCTAATCTAAACCCAGGCACTTTGGAATTTACCCTGGTGCTAAATTAATCACTCCACTGAAGCAGTGGAACAAATAAAGCTCATTCTCCTCACCATCTTCCAAACATCTGGGAACAGACATACAGGTCAACAGAGGGCAAGCTAAAGCACAGCTTTAGGATGAAATCTAATCAACCACGGCTATTCTCACACTTTTGTTTTATGAGAGAGTATTTCCTTTACAGCACAACCATTGGCATGCTACTGTCAAGAGGTGGTGAAAGCAATAGATGAGTCCTCTAGAGAAAAAGGAATACTGTACATAAAATAAAGCAAATCAGAGCCTTTTACAGCACTCTGCATTGCCAAAAATCACTATACTTACCATCACTGAGCCTCAGAATATGATCCCTTTGAAAAAAATGGCGATGCCATGCACTGTGACAGACCATCTCCAGCTCTGAAGGAGAAACTGGAGAAAGCACAGAACTACCTCAAAGCACACGAGTATTTCACCAGAAGTCCTACTGCATATCCTGGAAGAGCACAAGCAGGGCCTACCCATTCCTTGCCTCTTACCAAAAGAGGCTACAGAACACCACGAGCTTATTGTTTTTTCTACAACACCTAAATGACATTCTACAAAGAACAATATACACAGCAAACCACGCTTTACATCATTACCAGGTAACATTCATGCCTATAAGGAGTATAACAGCATCTATGATCAAGTCCTTTTTTGCTCCTACCTATGCCTAATGCAGCCTGCAACTGAAGATTGTAGGGATTCCTTTTTGTCTAGACAGTTTCCCACAACACTTGGACACACAGAAGATACTCTGCCAACAGACCACCACAGCTAGAGAAGTGATGCTTCAGAGCTGAGCTGACAACTGCAAGTAATGCTGGGCAACAAATAAGGAAAAATGATCCAGAAGCAACTGCTGTAAGGATCTGTTCCCACACCAATCTTCCCCGTGCATTATTATTTGAACAGCTAAACTATATATATTTGAACATACACGCCACCAGCCTGGCTTTGGGAAAATGAAATTAAACCCACCAGCAGCCAGGAATTACTGCAGAAACTAGACACCTAAAACCACTCTATCAGTGACAATATGTTTGTATTATTTCCATCATGAGTACTTCATGAAAAAAAATCCAACACCAAACAAAAAATTGCTCCAGAAAACACGTTTGTCCAAGATTCACCCTTAGTAGCAGAACTGAAAGTTTAAGGCAAGAACTGTTTCTTAGATAAGCCTGTCATCTCAACTTCCATGCTGTCCTCCAGGACTAGCTCCCTGTTGCTCTGTGAAAAGCTTTCACATAGCTTTGTGAAGCTTAATGATTTGACAAATTAATAGTGAGACCACAAAGAACCATGGGATCACACGCTGCAGTTATCTGCCCTAGTGACCCTGTCCTAGCATCAGGTCTCTGTGCAATAGCACGGATTCTGGACAGAAGATCAGGAAACAGCTCCCACTTTCAATAGATACTTAGCCAACAACTTGGCATCAACTCCTCAGCTAAAGAGCAACCTGTATTACGCAACTGAATAGTGCAAATGAAGCTTGGCTAAACAACTTCATTGTATGTGGATTCTCCATGAACTTCCCTAGTATAAGTGGTGTGACCTTCATTAAGGGAAAGCCAGCAGAAAACAAAAGACAAGAAGGGTATGTGGGTAGCAAAGGTGGTGCTGCCTATAGCAGCAAGAGAACAGAACTTGCAGCATCTGGCTTTGATTCCCAGCTTCACCACTGCCCTGCTTGATGACCTCAGGCAACTCTGTTACCTGTCTGCCCATAGCCCTGCCTCAGTGGCACTGACTTGTCTTACACTGATTAAGATGTTAAGCAAGCATTCTGCTGCATATCTGTGGGAATAAAGCAAAGAAACTTTGACTGTTTTTGAGATGCTATTAGAATTTTAAACACGCATCTGAGCTTCCTGCCAGCAATTTTCATTTACAGCGTCACTTTGGGAATGAAAAGAGTAGTCGAATCTTGACCTCCAGCAGGAGAGGCTACGGTTTGCAAAAACAGAACTCTAAATACATGTATTTAATACTTCCGAATAACTTCAGTGCACCCAATGCCTGTTACTACCGCCCAAAAGAGAAAAGAAAAACTCTGTTCTTCAGTCAAATTGCTCAATTTCTCCAGCTCTGGAAGTGCACCCTGTTATCTATTTCCTTCCACAGATACGTAGCGCCTTTACTCCCACTTGCATCCAAGAGCTTTGGAGTTTAGTAGTTCCAAGAGAATATTTTCAAAATGACATCAGAAATCTTCTACAGTCCATCAGTGCAGCTAGCACTTTTTCTGTGACTAGGATAACCTTAAAATTAGAAAGCAATGTTATCCCTTGCTGACTGAAATTTGACAGCTGAAAGACAAGTCTCACAGAGCACCCCAGAGGTGCTTTCTTCAACCTCCAGTCCCTCCTAAACACTTCCACAGCAGGCTGAATGAACTCCCCAGCTATCCATTCATACGGGAAAGCGATGGTCCTGGAAGAGGATAACCTTTATAAAAAGGTGTTCTCACTCTTCAGGAAGGGAAGATTTCAGTTTAGACATCAGCTGGCTGGGTCTACTTTAGAGGCAGCACGCTTCCTTCAAAAACGTTATAGGGCCACACTGACTTTTACCATTTATTTCATCCAGAGCTGGGCATTTCCCTTACAGTGGATGTCCTTAACACTTTCCCAAGCTGCCCATCTGTTCCAGCCTGATCAGAGGCATTTAAAAATTGCTGCAAAGGCTTCCTTTGAGGTCCTGTGAACTGACTGACGCCTTCCACTTCACCCTGTTAAGCTGAATCGACCCCTAGGAGGTCAGAAAAGCTTCCCCTGCCCATCTACGCTTGAATCCTTGCAGGAGGCACTCAACAGTGGCCTGACACCTTCACTCCTCAACTTCCCCCAAGGCAAGGCCTAACCCGCTGTGCCTCTGCTCCAGCACAGGAGCCACCCAGAGGCGACTTAAGCACGGAGCCCGTTTCCTGCCCCCCCACCCCTAAGCCCCGGTGCCACAAACCGGCCCGGGAGGAGCCCGTGCCACCGCTGCCCACCCTCCCCGCAGGGGCTGCTCACCCCTGCACGCCCGGGCTGTATTTCCTCGTCTTCCAGGGCGTGCCGGGGCTCTGCAGCGCCGGCTGGGGCGGCTGCCGCTGCTGGTGCGGGGAGGTGTTGGCGGCGACGCCGCGGCTGCCGGAGAGCAGGTAATTCATGCCATAGGTGCTGGCTTTATTCTCCCGTTTCCTCCGGCCCGGGTGGTACTGGTGCTGCTGGGGGGAGGCCGGCGGCGGGTGGTGGGGCCCGCGGGCGAGGTGCGGGGGGGGAGGCGGGTGGTGCCCGTTCACACTGTTCGCTTTCTCGCTCTCGTGGAAGTTAAAAAACTCCCCGGGCCCGGCCCCGCTGCCCAGCAGCCCGGGAGGAGCCACGGCCGCCCGGGGGCCGCAGGAGGAAGAGGAGGAGCCGCCGCCTCCGCCGCAGGAGCCCGAGGAGGAGGAGAAGCCGGGGCTCTCGGTGCCGGACTCCACCGACGAGCACGACGACGACGACGACGACACCGACGGCGACTTCTGCAGCCGCCGCCCTCCCTCCCCGCCGCCACCGCCGGCTGGGGCTGGGGCTTGGGGGGGGGCAACGGCGGCGCCGGCGGGCAGCAGCCCGGCCAGCAGGGCCGGCGGCGACGGCGAGGGCGAAGGCGGCGAGGACGAGGAGCAGCAGCCGGGGCCGGGCGCCCCGAGCCGGGCGCAGCCGTGGCCGCGGGGCGCAGGGGGCGAGGAGGAGGCGGCGGCGTTGCTGGCGGCGTTGCTGGCGGCGTTGCTGGCGGCGGCCGGGTCCAGCGCCGGGGAGTTGAGGCAGAGGTAGTGCGGGAAGCCGGCGCCGCCGCGGCCCCCCACGCCCTGCGAGGTCTCCCAGATCTGCATCCAGAGCGCATTCGCGGGGCCTTTCTGCTCGGGCTGGATCCAGGCCACGCGGGGATCCATCCACGCGCTCCGCCCGCAGCGCAGCTCAGCGCCGGGCCGCGCCCGCTGCCGCTGCCTCCAGCCGGGCCGCGGGCACGGGCATGGGGCGGGCACGGGGACGCGGACGGGCAGGGGCAGGGGCAGGGGCAGGGGCAGGGGCAGGGCACGGCGGGCCCGGCGCTGCCCGCAGCGCTCCCCTCGCCGAGCCAATGTGGCGGCCCCCGAGGCAGAGCCAGGCGGCGCAGCGCGCATGCGCCGCCCCGTTTAAACCGGCACCCCCCTGCCCGTCCCCTTGGCCCCGCCGCCCCGGCAACCGCGCGTGCGCGCCGCCGGGGAAGGGGGGGGTGCGGGAAGGACGTTGCGATGCTTTACACACAGCCCCCCCTCCCTCTCACCGCGCATGCGCGGCCGGGAAGGGGCTTCGGAAGGGTTCGGAAAAGATCGGGAGAGGAGGGGAGGGGAGGGGGGAGTCCGAGCCTGCCGCGCCTGCGCAGAGCGGCGCTGCCCCGGGCGGGGGGCGCTGTGCTGTGAGGGGGCGGTCTAATGTCAGTGCCTCAGGCGGCTCCCTTCCCTTAAACTGCAGGGAAAGGGGAGCTGCACGGAGCCTCCTTATTAGTTATCTTATTTTTTTTTGAAGTCAAGCAGCAGGCCGTTCGCTTCTTTTCCTGTAGAAGCAGACCTGCCGTCAGGAGTAACAGACTCACCGCACGTAAAAGCTCGCGGTGGACTAACCGCAGCCCGGGCACGGGGAAGGACCGTTGGTCCTGTCACACAAAGCACCTTCACCGCGCTGCCCGTCAACCCGGGACACAGACCTACAGCACGGAGTTCAGCTGCTCGAGCCCTTGGTTGTACAGTTGATCTCCCCAGAGGGTTTTGGATAACTTTAATTTAACCTGGAGACACACAAACAGGGCTGTCACCTCTGTTCCCATATGTGTGCCATGAGAAGTCAACCACAAAATTACACTCTTTTATCCCCATATCCCCAAATACCTTGAATCCTTGCCTCCAAGATGGCCCAGATTTAGTGAGAGGACCTGGGAATCAGCAGCATCTCCACACACCTCAGCCTGTGCTTACTTTGTAGATCCACTCTGAAATACCCAGAGCCAGGACACCACAGAGCCCAGACCTTGACCCCTTTTAGCCATGTACTGACTTGTCACACCGTAGGTAAAGATCACAACTTCAAGCTGCCCTGTTAAAAATCTTAATGAAGAAATATTGTTCAGTGTTAAAAACAAGCAACGACAACAAAAAAGCACCAAATGGAGGCAATTCCAAGCTCTGCTGTTTCGTGATCTGATTATTTTATTTTATTTTATTTTATTTTATTTTATTTTATTTTATTTTATTTTATTTTATTTTATTTTATTTTATTTTATTTTATTTTATTCTTCCCTGCCCTGCCGATATCCTTAAAAACACAGCACCTGATTTCCCACCTTGCTAAAATTATCTCCACCTTCATTTTGAGGCTTAACTGGCAGAGACCTGGCTGGCTTGAAGAAGCAATAACTCAAAAGCAGCTTTTGACTGAGGAGAAACACATTATTCTAGGGACTCTCACCAGTCCCCATACTGTTTTGGAAGGACCAGGCTGTTCCCTGAAGTAGCCACCATCTTCTCAGAAGGGTTTGCTTCTCACTGGTTTTAACTGCATTCCTCTATTCAGAATTTCTGATGGTACAATGGTGTTTTGTCAGTTCTTTCTATGCCAGCAAATGCCATGTGTAATAGTGGGCATGAGGTAGAAGTTTGGGGCACAACCTATTCAAGGTTCATGACCTACTCAACATTTTAAGAATATGAAGAAGAAAGAAGTCTCCTCTGATAAATCTGTAAGCAGTGGTTTATTAACACACCAGTCCGCTGATGTATCTCATGATGATTGAAGGTTGCAGCAGGTCAGTGAAATATCTCTGCAGAAAAGGAGGAGACATTTACATGCTTTCTTTTGTAAGTGTGTAATATGAAACAACAGCAGCCAATTGCTTCTCATGTCACAAGGACAAGGAAAATTATCATCTTCTACCTACTCATCAGCTCTTACTTTCCTCTGTTTCTAGACTCTCCATTAAGAAATCTGAATTTTTGATTCAGTTGTTTAAAGTTATCTTGCATCCATAACATAATCTTGCATATAACAGACCAAGCTCTCACATAAATACAGTAACCTGTTATTACGGCAGCAGGAAGAAATTAATGTCTTGCTTTCTGTGTTCCTTCTGATCAGAAAAGGGAGAGATGTCCCATTCTTTTCCCATTTGGGGACACTGGGACATGATTTTGGAGACAAATATAAGTGAATGCAATTGATCAAGGTATTTAATGAATATAACTATATTGTTAATATCTAAATATACAAGGCAGTTGCACTCTGGAAAACAATCTTCTCATGATATTATGGCCTACAATACATTTACTACTTCATATTAGCATACAATTTTTCTTTAATAATTTAACACTCATCAGTCAAAGTAATTGTTCTTGTTAAAATTCTGTTTAGAGAGATTCCATCAAAATCAGAGCTTGGAAGATAATTTGTTCATGAATCCATTGCTAGATATTGCAGTTCAAGGTCCTCTTTTGGACCTGGACCTGTGGAAGAAACAGTGTCACTCTAAAAGAGTTTAAGAAATCTGTTGACTTACAAAATACCTGGAAGGCCATGGAATAGGAAAGAAAAGGAGGGAAGGAAGTGACGGGAAAAAAAACGCATACTAGTTTAGTGGTTGGATCAAAAAGATTTCCAAGACTATATGTAAAACAGATAATCAAGGAAAGCATGTTTCACATCTTGTCTCCTTAAAATGAGACATTCCCTGTAAAGGTGGTGAGAATTTCCTTTGCAAGGACTGATTTTTATAAAAAGCCTTATTGATTTTAATTCAGTTGTCTTTTACTGAATGAAAATATACACTGAAGGTAAGACTCCCAGAAAGTATGAAAGTCACATGTAGTTTTGATTGTCAAAAAATTTGCTTTTTTTTTTTTTTTTTGAAAGATCTTCCTTCCCACTGATGAACTTGTAAGGACCTGGATAATGAGAATGAGATTATGATCCTAATCTGAGGAGGCAGAATGCCTTGCCTGCTGTGGGGAAAAGCACATGCTTGATTCATACTATTAATGTCATATTAAAATGCCTCACACCAGCACTGCCTGTCTTCATGCCAGTACCACAATGCTCCCATATCTGCTCTTTTCAGTGACTTCTGTTTCTTTAAGGTAGAATTTGAAGGCAGTAGTCAAAGTGATACAACTAATGACTAAAACTGTGGTTTCACTACTTCTGAGGCCATTTAATTAATCTGTTATAAAGTGTTTCAATCTGGCTGTTTTTCACAGGAAACACAACCACACAGCTCCCTTCTGGATGAAGCTTGTATTTTGGTTTCAACTTCAGCCAAACACATCTTTGATTTGGCAACAGTGACAGTGCTGGAGTCTTTGGTAACCTTGTGGTTGATGACCTTGATGTCCTGATGACCACAATTCCAATTCTGTGAATAGTTCATATGATTTAGTAAATAATGGCAGCTGAGTTGGCTACCTAAATGGAATATGCAAGGCAGTGTTGCCCAATGCTCGCTATTAATCTGTTTTTAAACAAACACTCTGAACTCATTAATACAGAGATAAGTAGGCAATGTCTCATACCTTTAACATGGCTCAGTTTACACCCCTGGAAATGATGAGATGAAAATGCAACATACCCTTATGATGCAACCTTAATTCCCTTCTCTGAAGTTGGCAGTTGCCACAGGTGTGATTCTCTCAGGGCAATGCAGCGGTTGAGAGGTGACCGACAGGTTCTCCGGCAGTTCACGTTCTCCAGCACCACTCCAGCATGTTGTCCCATATGACCTTCATTCTGGCCATCCACAGTCTCTGCAAGCCTCTGACGCATCGCCTCCTTCACACTCACCGGCTCTGCTCCTCTTCCATAGTCTTTGCAGTCCACAGAAGACATGGAGAAGACACAGGGACAGGCTCAGCAGTATTTCTGATCAGACCTGTATCTACTGAAGACAGAGATAGTAAAGAAAAGAGCAAACTATTTTTTGTAGCTGGATGGAAGCACAAGAGAAAGGTTGTCTAGCCAAGGAGGTGCATCTCTAACCCTTGACCCTCAGAGTGCGCTAGTCACCAGGAGACAGGGGAGGAGGTAAAGGGGAGATAGTTTCATTAGCTGCACTCCTGACACTTTTATTTTTTTTAGTAAATACATTCCTGGACATGAGAGGGGCAGTACAGTTTTCATCTCTCAAGCTGAGAGGATCAAACCGGGGAGGTGAATATAAAGGCAGAACTGGAGTTTCTGGTTCTTACAAGGCATGGCTTGGGGCATTCTTGCAATCTGTCCTCCAGAAACCCAGGCTTTTAGCTTTTTCAAAATGTCCTTTTCTGTTTCCCATTCGAGAAGGTCTGGAACACTGAACAAGCTAAAATCGTGTCATCTTTTCCTCCTTAAATCTTCCACTTTGCTCAGTCCTCCTTCCCTTGGCTCAGTGTCCATTTCTGATGAACGCTGAGCTTCCGCCAAGTTTGGGGTGTTGAGGCATATTCAGCAGCGAATTAAACTGCAGAGGCTGAAACAGCTGTCAGCCACGAGCCGGCTCTTCTTCCCACTCCATCTTCCCCCAGTCTTACAAAGGATGCCACCCCTGTGTCAGAGAAGCTGAACAGATGATAAATCAACTGCTGAACAGCTGCAGCTTCTAGCCAGGCGTGTTCATATGCATTGAAAGCCTCTTCTAGCTGCCTATATAAAATAGCTGGGTGGTGAATGGAGAAAGCGTGGGAGGCAGTTCACAAGTCACTCAATTACACTTGCAGTCAGGGTGGCAATTTGAGAGAGAGGGGTTGCATGGACAGCCAGGTGTGATTCTTGCCCCACCACCAGTGTTTAATGCTGAATGTGTGTCAATGCTTCTTGCTGGAGCTCTCTGCCTTGGAGAGCTTTTGTCGTATGTACATCGTATGGATTTGCACTACTACAGCAGAAGTGAGATAAACGTGTAACTGATATACCTGCATTGTATTTCCCTTAATACGTTTGGGGCTTTAATGGGGATTACTTTCAAAAGGTTGCTTTATTATGAAGATTTGTCTTGGTTTATTACACAGCAATTATATTCTTAACACTATTATTTTTTACATTTTTTTATGACAAAAATATTTAACTGTTCTGCTTTAAGGATGGTCTATGCAACTTTGTAAATTGTTCTTATGCTCTATTTCATCTCTCTTCCTTGTCTAGAGGACAACTTCCTTTATTCAAAGCCTTATTTAGACATGGAAATTAAATTCTGGTAACAAGCACAGAAGACCATTCTATGCATATTTTTAGATGTAAAAAATATCTATGAGAGAGATCATAAACAGGGGAAGTTTGTGTTAAATATCTGTAAAGCTCTTGGAAGTATTTTTTCTAAGTGGGATCTGAATAGTTGTAAGAAATCAGGTGCTCTGCCTTCATGTCCTGATAATGGAGAAGTTGCTTTTGTAAGAAGGATAACTTGCCATTGAAGGACAGGTCGACAGAACACTTTAAGGAGACTCTATTGGCAGTTCATGACAGCGAATTCCTGGAACTGATCAGGATTCCTCTCTTACTCTTGTTTGCAGTCAAGGAGGTCCCAGGATCATTATTAAGTTGTCATTCTCCAGGTTGTTGTTTAGAAGACAGCTGAGGGCTGTGTGAATCCTGGCGAGTGCAAGGGGTCCCAATTCAGAATGTGGCTGCACATGCTCTGAAATGGAAGGAAAAAGCAGATCTGGCTAGACCTTCTGCTGGGAAAAGAATCTGTAAGTAATGCATTCCTCCGAGGAACAATATTACAATAATAAAAAAAAAAATGCTTACTTTCATATCTGTTCATTTTGATATGTTTCTGCTGAGGAAAGATACTATAAAAAAAAAAAAAAAAAAAAGACAGGATAAAAAATTGCAAAGAGGTACTGGAAAATTTATGAGAGAGCTGATATAAAATGTGCTTAGTGAGGATATGTCCTTGAGCTCTCATCTGCCATGTTCACATGGCACCCAATAGGGCACCAGCTGCTTCAACACGAAACACGGAAGAATCATTTATGCGTAGGAGAATGACTATGGATAGAGTTAAAAAAGTTACATTGGGTGTCAGCAAAGACTATCATGGTGAAGGAAGAAGCTCAGTCTTATTAGCTCCTAAGCTAGATCAAAGCCATATTTGATCTTGTACAGATTTCTGCAAGCTAATTGATCTTGTGTGGACAGCTGCCTAATTATCTTTCTTTGGTTTATCCTGCCCACTAGTCCTCATCTATAGGCAGCACATGCACATACCTATATATTTTTGTTCTGCACTCTATTGCAATGCACTTCCCCCTGCCTAAGTATTTCTATGTCCTGTATCTCCACCTTCAAAGCTATTACCTTTAACTGTTCTTGGGCCACAACTAAATCACTATGACATCTCGGGAAGATCTCTAGAAGAGAAACAGCTTGATGCCTGTATGAAAGTGCTGACCTGAGCCATATTAACATTGGCCCATGGATAAGTGAGCTGAAAAGTGCAGAAGATCAAAGGAGAGCAATTTTTTTTTTTGCCAGGGTTTTTAGATAACATTAATTTGGAGCAGGTGTAGGATAGATTAGATGGGGACTGATGGGAAGGAATAACATGGTTTAGCAGGTCCTTTAGAATGAGGATAAGAACAAGGATGGGAAAGTGTGAGTCACTAAGAGAACATTTATTTTGATGTGGAGGAAGATGTGGACTAGGAAGGAGGATAACAAAGGAGATGGAGTGGTCAGATGGAGGTGTTGGCCAAGGGGCACGAAAACCCACAGTTCTGACTCATCTGTCAGTATACACCTTTGCCATTTCGTCTTTGAAGGAGCTAAAGTCAAGGCCAGGGGTCGACAGGACAGCACTCAGATGTCTCTCTCACAAACTTTCTAGTAGTACTCAAGCTTTCTAGCACCAAAACCTCCTTGCTCAATAACAGAACCAGGTAGCCCCTTTACAGCTTCCTCTACTTCCCCTGAGACACAGTAAACTGCCTCACCATCATTCTTTTCAGTGGATGGACAGACTCTGGCCAGAGATCAGATAGGACTTTTCCAGGGCTTCTCCAGTTTGTCCATACCATTTCATCTAGGTGCCTTACACCCATGCAGAGGAACAAACATGCCGTAGGGATCCTGAAGGCTGAAGGCAACCAAGACACACCAGAACACCCCAAGGCCCTCTTATGTCGGCAGCGCCTCTGTCTCATGTCTGTAGGTATCAGCAATGAACAGGATAGTTATCTTCAATGGCAATCTCCCCTCCACAGCCACATGAATTAAATTAAGGAGTGTGTTCACCAGTCAGTGTCCAATCTCAGCAAGCACCAGTTCCACAACAAGTCTATGACTCCAAGCTCCTGGACTGGTAAGCACTGTATGGACAAGTAGTCATTTACTGTGCCAAGACCAGAAAAGGCATGAGGAAGGGGGACTGAAATGTCAGCTGAGGATTTGTGGTTGCTTGTGATGACTGCTTAGGTTGAGCTGGGAGAATAGTTCTTGTCACTCCAGGTAGGTCAGGGGCCTATGCAAGGAGAGGCTGCCATTCCTGCTGCCACAAGCCAAGGTGAAGCACCCTGTAACTTCATGAAGGGGCAGCTTCATTCATTTTCCATGCTTCAAAAACACCATAGGCTCAAAGCATCCAGAAGGATGGAAACAGCCCCAGATTCCTCCTGTGAGGTCACGAGGAGGCCTCAGAGGCCAGCGATACTCTCTGGTAAGACCTGGTGTACAGCCAGTTCACTGATGGTTCCCAGCTGAATGAAAGGCCTGAGCATTCCTGATGTTCTCCCCAGCTGAGTGAAAGGTCCCTGCAGCCATGAGCCTGCCTTCAAAGAGCCTGGCCTCCACTACTACAACTCTAAGTAGAAGTTGTTTATTTGTTTATCATAGCTGCTACTGCATGAAGCTACCAACAGGATACTCTTTTCTGGCAGAAAATGGTGTGGTACTGACTGAAACCATGGGGCAGGTAAATTGGGCATTCACTCTGCTCTCATAAACAGAACTTGCTCAGCAGTCTTTTCCTTTTGCTGTGGTGGCAAGGTGCATGGAGCTCCTTCTCACATCTGGAAACAGCAAGTTCATCTGGAGACAAGACAGGTGTGCTCATTCATGGCTGTAGGGCTGGCTGGTGGAACTAGGCTGTAGCTGTTTCCTCATTCAGAGCTGCCTGGTGATACCCATGAAGTTGATCCCAGGTAGTTCGTCCTGAGATGGCGGTAGATAAGGTTCCTGATAAATATTTTTTTTTTAGACAGTAGCTGGGTGGACGTGCTCTCTTGGCCATGGAGTTAGGTGACAGACATTCACACAGTGTAAACTTTGAGCTTCTGAGGATTGTGCAAAATTCTTAGAACTCAGTTAAGCCATGTGGCTGCCAGTGCTGAGGGTTGAGATCTGAGTCTTGCATGGTGGGAGAAAACACTAGAACAAAATGCATTGAATGAACAACTCTTGTGTGGTCTTTGGCTCTTATTTTCTCAGTTCATCTACCATGAATTAGGATGAATGTAATCAGACTGGCAATGCAGACAACTCCACAGATGAGATTCTGAGCATAAAGCCATTCTACTGCCCTTTCCAGCTGCACATGTATAAATATCACATACTGCTTGAAAAGTGCTTCTCTGACAACTTTTTTGCCACTTTTTTTAAACACTTATGTTTATTCCTTCCCTTTTTGGTGGTCTAGGTCATGCTGTCCAGAGGCCGCCCTTTCTGATATTAGTGTTCTTATGGGATGTTGTATTGAGGACTCAGCCAATTCCTACATGATACAGTCATCTTCCTCTAGCACCTTGCTTGTAAAGTTAGGTCAGTCCCTCTCCACCTCCAATAGGATTGTCACCTGACATTGATCATCCTGTGACTCACCTATGAGAACAACACATAGTACCAATCTATACCCCATACTACCTGTTGGGATGTTTCAAGAGTGTCATTGCAGAAATCCATGCCTGAGTCTTGGCCGTGAAGTGCAGACCACTTCAGAGTCACCCCTTGGATTGTATCTTCTAGAAGTGGAGAGAGCAAGAATGATCAAAGAAACTGTGTCTAGAGCTGCTGTCCCGAGGATTTGGAAGATGCCCCTTCCATCTTTTGCCCTGTATTTCTTCCTTTCTACATCTCTGTGACAAGGAAAATCCTTCCCCTGTCTTGAGTGCAAAGTATTTATTGTTCAGAACTTGGTTATGGTGCGTAATGCACACCCAGCCTGGCCATAAGAGTTCTATTATTTGGTGCTTGCCTGGAGATGATCATTACCAGTAGTGGTTCTGGCACAGGGCTAGAGGACAGGGCAGATGTAGTTTTCCAGGCACTTTGGCCATGTTTGTGCTATCTATGGGATAGGCAGCTCTGCCTCAGCTTTCCACGTAGCTGCTAAGAACAATTTATTGAAGTTTGTACCGTATGACGTTGTAGTTTGCTGTACCCAATTCAAACTTTCTCATTCATGTTGAGCTCTCCCATCTGGGCCACGTGGAACCCAGCAAGAATTACGGGCAAAATGTTTTAATCTCACAGAAATTACTTCTTTGGTTATCTGCGAGGAAGGAGAAATGATCTGTGATGTCTCAGGGCAGATCTCATCAGTCACGCAGGAAAGTTTCAAATCGGATCTGTTAGAACAGAGTATTTACAGTATACATTAGGACAGATGAAACCTCTTCTAGAATAAAGTAGAGCTCTGGCTGAGTGCCCAGCCTTGTTGCCAAACAGCTGGCCTTGCTGTTGGAGCAGAAAGTAGAAAATGTACATTTCCCTGGAGGAATCTGTATGAAGGTTAACAGAGGTTAGAGACTTGTTCCCACAAACCAAAACTACCTCGAAACCTCACTCATATCCTTTCCAAATGCTTGTTGGAGAGCCTTTAAGAACACTGGTTTATTTAAAATCAAAGCCCATTCAAAGGCTGCCATTCAAAATGACCATAGAGGCATGCTTCCCTAGGCTGAAAAATACGGTGCTATGGAAATCAGTCTCTATGTACAATGGGAGCTGTGCTATATATTTAGTATTTTTCCCCTACATTTTATGCTACATTCATATACTTTAGAATATGTTAAAGTTCCCAATCGCTAATAAATGTAAGCCCAAAATCTACTTCTGATAAGCACCAGCAATTTTTTTTATTTTTTTTTTTCTTTAAGGTAAAACTTCGCTTTAGTTATGTTCTAGGTAGGGACTAATAACGAGAAAGCATTTGGGTGATATACAGAGATTTGCTTTCCCCAGCTGGCCACACTCTCACTTTCCTTTCTGGATGCTTGGAAGGCCATTTCGCTCAGCCTGCACGTGCACGGGCCAGTCTGCATCATAGTTATTTTTACATATGATTACTTCAATTCTGGGAAGTAGATGGAGAAGCTAAATTCCTTTTGTGAACATCAGACAATAATTCTGTTTGTGCAAAAGGTTGTAAATAGTTTTTGTGTTTATGTCACTGTTTCAGATCATGAAGGGAAATATGTTTTTACTAAACAGAATAAACTTGGGGCAAAAATATTTTACAAAAGTTAGGTTTCTTTAGTCAAGAAACAGAAGGAATATTGAAGATGACTAAGCACAATTAACGATTTTCAAGTATCTGGTATCCAATAATCCTTCCTGTGATCAGTTCATTAGGTAGTCCATAAATTGGCTATATATTTCTTAAACTGCAGAACAATCTTATATGAGCAAAATGCTAAATATATATATATATTAATGAAGCTGTTTCGAGAAAATCTGAATAGAATAGACTAAAAATACCAGGCCTCTCGGTTTTGTATGCCCATGTACCAGTTGCTGAGGAGAGCAAGGATACAGAGCCAGTTACCTGGTGCCATCCATTTTCTAAGCACAGTTACTGTGTGTCTGTAGCTTCATGTGTGTGGCTGTGAGCAAGGGCTGTGCCAGCAACTGGAGCAGGGCTGAAAACTCAGGGGCTGGTATATCCAGGTGCCACCAACTGGGCAGACTGGGATCCAGGGGCAGCTGCTGGACAAGCTGAGTGCCTGAGGCCAGCTGCTGGGAAGACCCACCTTGCACATACGGGTTTATGTATTTCCCACTAACATACCTTCATCCTGATCGGAGTGAGTGGGGGAACAGGATGAGGCTGTTGGTGCTGTTTGTGTTTGCAGGTGAGCTGAGTGTGTCTGTTTATGCTGATTTGTGTGGCCAGCCACGCATGTATGTGTTGTAGATGGCTGTTTGTGTGTGTGCCTATCAGGAACACAGGCTCAGCCCTGATACTTTCTGGCCCTGAGGACATGGAGCTGTGGCAGCCTTGCCTCTGTTGGGTAATGCATTTGGCAACTCCCAACACCTCAAACTCTGTTATGCTTGTTCCTGGTCTTACATCTGTGGATATTTCGGCAGAAACTGAATCCCTACCACTACTGAGAATAATTTAGCTTGTCACCTTTGCAACTGTCTTCAACTACTACATGGCCTCCTCTCCACTGGGCTAAATAAGACCAGCTTCCTCAAGTTCTTCTGATGGTACATGTGCTCCTGACCTCTGACCACCATGGTTGCCTTCTGCAGGACCTTCTCCAGCATCTCAGCGTCCTCTTGGACTGTGTGGTTTGCAGGAGGAGAGGACAAATGAACACACTATTTCAGACTTGGCCGCACACGTGCTGAACAGAGGCAAATGATAACTTTCGTCATACTTTCATATACACACGGCCCACAGCCTGAAGCATGGCTTGTCCTGCTCATAACAAGAGCACGCTGCTGGTGCCTGCTGTAAACCCTAGCTCCATTCCAGCAGGCCTTCTGCTCACCTGGTCTGTCCTGATGCCTGTGGTTATTCTGTCCCAACCCCATGCAGAACTGTGTGTTTCTCCTTACTGGACTGCATGAGGTTTCTGCTTCCCAGTCCTCAGGTTTCTCAAGATCCCTCTGAATTGGGGCACTGCTATTCATCTTTTCAGCCACTCCCTCAAAGTTTGAGTCGCCTACCAATTTGCTGGGAGGCGCGCTTCATTTCACCATCCAGGTTGCTACTGAAGATACCGAACAACGTGGGAATGAGCCTTAAGGCTGAAGTGCCACACTCCTCACCACGCAGCAGCTGGATATTGCGCTGATCACTCAGCTCAATCCGCTGGACCTGGCCAGCCAGCCACTTCCATGCACCTGACAGAACTCACTGCTTGAGCAAATAGCTTCCAAGCAGGAATGGTGGGGAAGGTGGCAACCTCCTAAGAGTCAGTTTGCCATCACTTGATGCTGATAGCTCAAGAAACTTATATGAGCAGCATTAAAGCCTTTTTTGCTTCCTGGTCAACTCCAGCAATATGGAGCTCAAGGTACTAGTTTTTTTCCAAGCTCACTGTTTGCAGTTCCAGGCATACATTAGCTGATTTGCACTTCCTTGTGGGACTGTGCCACAGAATGATCTAGAGGCTCAAACAGAGGTACCTGCAGAGCCTTGAGGGGAAAATGGGAATATGTGAGGATATAAGACTCAGAAACGTAGAATCATTAAGGTTGGAAAAGACCTCCAAGACCATCTGGTCCAACCATCACCCTACCACCAATGTCACCCACTAAACCATGTCCCTAAGCACCACGTCCAACCTTTCCTTGAACATCCCCAGGGATGGTGATTTCACCACCTCCCTAGACAATCAGTTACAGTGCCTGACAGCTCTTTCTGAGAATGACTACTGTAGGATGGTGCTGAAATGCTGTATGTGGCAGAGACAATTGTCTCTGGCTTTCATCATCTGGACTGAAAACACAGTTCCACCTAACAGCCCTCCCTTGTATCTCCTCCAAGCCACCTAAGGAAAAGGACTCCACAGACCAGAAGTGTTAACACACTTTATTAAGCTTTCTTTACACCGTATTCTCTGCAAAATTAAGAACAAAAGTTTAGCATACTTTGTTGCTCTACACATTATAAAATAAATAAATGAATAACTGCCAAAGACCTCCACTGATGACTTTTGGAGGCTTGTTCTGAGGTGCCTTCTTGTCTGTTTGTGGTCCACAGCTGGGAGAAATGTAACTTGGAACTAGAGAAGGGGACTGTCCTTGTAGTTGCTACTGTGACTTGCACTTTCTGCTCTAAGAACTGCTTACTGGGAAAGGGCAGCTGTAGTGCTATAGGCACCCAGTAAACCCACATCTGCGTAGTGCCACAATAAGAATTTAAGTGCTTGGATTTCATCAAAGTTAAATAACGCAGCTCATTTTTCTAGTTAGCTTAGCACACCATATAACAGAAGACGACATTACTTAATTAAAAAATAAAGCAGAGTTGGTTATCTGCAGCATTACTTGGAAATTTTCATTTTATCTGTAAAAGGAATTGGAGCATTCAAGAACATTAGCAGGAGTGATGTTACGATATGAGGACTGACATTTACCTACGCAGTATCGTCAGCTTTCAGAAATACAAACAATGTGCATGCTTGGTGATCTGAGATTTAGCTCCAGTAGCAGATGGGATTACATTTGCAGAGGACTTGCATACATTGTCTACACTGAACTGAAATTGAAAGCTACTGTGATGGCAATTCATCTAGCATAAAGAATTAGGAAACAAAGTATAATTGCTTGACTTCTGTTGACTTTTGCTAGTAACCCTTTTAAAAGTAGTAAAAACAACATAAATCAGTTGGAATTTGAAAAAAGTCTACCTTGCAAAATATTGTGTAACAGTTTCAGTTTAAGAAAGCCACTTAAAGCAATCGACAAAAGACCTCTGCCTACAAGTGCAATGCAATTATTTTATTTCACAATTTAAAAAAAATAAAATTTGCATAAACTTGTCTCAGCAGGAGTAAGTAACTATGAGAAAAAAGCGATAGCAAAAGGAATAATGTTCTATAAAAAGTTATATATTGGAGTAAGTTATGGCATAACTGAAGAGACTGAAGGGCATAAAGAAAAAAAGTTACTTCTGAAGGGGATTTTAAAGACTACAATAAATCAAAGTAAAGAGTTACAGGGAAAAACATACAAAGGAAAGAAATTGGAGGAGGAAATTTCCACTAACAATAGCTATGTGGTATCTAATGAGGAGACCTGATCTCAGTGAGAGAAAGAAAGAAGTGGGAGCTGTAAGAACATATCAGTTTAAAGGCAAAGTAAGGTTCTATTCAAATCAAGTTTTATTAGAATATGGACAGATCATTAAAAATATCAAGAAAGTAAACTTACAAAACAAGTGAGTTAAAATAATCCACATATAAAACTACCTCAGTGGAATTACCTGGCTAAAGATAGAAAGCTCAGTTTTACAAGCAGGTTATTTCCCTCTGAGATGTGGGTGAACTACTGGGGTACTGCACCCCATACTGATCACTGCAACTGAACAAATGCAACTCCTCAGAGCTGTGTTGGAGGTCTTCTACCCTGGCAAGTCAATGGTATCCCTTCCCAGAAACACCTCAAGAGAGATTTAAGTGCATCTTCTTGGAAGCATTATTGAGAATGTAACAGAACAAGGAAGTTGTGCTCAGTTTAACAAGGCAGCCTCTGTTAAGAAGGGCTGTTGCCATATGCTCCATGACACTTTCTTCCTTGCCATTTTAAGCCAGCGATCTAAAAATGATGTCCATAATGTTACAGGAATACTTTTTAGGAACACTTAGTGAAAGTTTAACTATTATGGCAGAAAAACCTTACCTAGTTTATCTACATCCAGAGACATTTCAAGGAGACTTTTGAGTATCTGTAGAAGATGACCTACATGTAGGTATTTATGTAATCAAACGTTACCTCAATTGATGAGCTAGATCATCACATGCTAAATCAGTCATTATACACAACAAAACAAGATATTGGTTTTGCTTGCAATGCCAACATTAAATTAAACAAGAGATCTACAAGACTTTTTCAGAAGCTCAACAAGATCAAGTAGAAGTTGAGCCACCGTTAGGTGCAAACCTTGTTATAGTCTCATCCCTTCCATTATCTTCCAACAGAAATTTCCATAATTGCTTGCTCGTGCATGTGCACAGAAGTGCTAATGTTGGTCCAAATGAAGAGTTCACTCTGAACTAGCAGCAGAAGAATCTGAAAATGTAGCTTCTGCTTCTGTTATTCTTTAATCTATGTATATGCAAGCACAGAACATCTCAGTTACTTACTTTGTTTTACATACAAATGTATCACTAGACAACCTATCCTGTAACTTCTATTTTATTTTTTTTGAGTGCATCTATTCAAGGTCACATATGTACCTAGGATATTTTAATACAGCCTTACTATCACAGTCCTCAAGACCTCACTTGGGATAATGAAAGACCTGGTACAAAAACCTTTAGCCAATCTCCACAAGTTATAACAATGACTGCTAACAGGAGAAAGTATTCAAGCAAAACACCACAAACTGCATTTTATTAGTAGAGAATCCTTGTGAAAGATGCAGGTGATCTGAATAGATGTATCTGTTAGAAATTGCTATAGCTATTACCACCCAATAGAGAGTGTACACATCTTCTCCTTCTGGAAAGGGAAGAACACTACGTTCTTTCAAGAAGGACTTCTCAGATAAATTCTGTCAATGCTCCTAAAAGGGGAGGAGAGTACAAGTGAAGTATTAAAAATGAAAGGTAATACTGTTTAAGTAAGAGACATTTCTAGAATTGAGCAAATTGATTATATGGTTTTCACCACCAATGCTGTTCACCTTGGTATACTGTATGATATATTAGAATGAACTGCCTTAAATAAAATTCTGTAATGTGATGAAATAAAATTCTGTAATTGTGACAGGTTCCAGCAGTATAATTAGAATATAAAATATAAACAAAAAACAAAACCTTCTATATATTTTTTTAATATTGCAGTTAACTAGAATTTCCAAATACATTGACATTTACATCCCATACAACTTAGTGTTTCCTTCTCTGTAAGAACTAAATAAAAAAACACCAATAAACCCACAGAGCACCATGTTTCAGACCTTCATTCCCCTATACATAAACTATAAATTAACAGTTAATTTAAGCCACTTAAATTTTTGTCGAGATAAACACTTAACAGCATAGAACCAGAACAAAAGTGAGACATCGATAAAAGTTTTCTGTAAACAATAATAAAGACTATAATATATAATAAATGGTTGTACCTTTAGTTGTGTTTTTTTTTTTTTAAACTAACCCTAAAACATAAATATCAGTTCACTGTAAACCATGCAAGTCTTTAAACCCCTAGATGAGATGCTGATACATTTCACTCTTCTAAAACAGATATTGATAACTGGATGGCTTAGATATCAGTATTTAAGAACTACCATGCTGCAAGAAGGGCTTAGAAACACCTGGAAATTAAAACAGTTCCTAAAATTCTCTTCAGACTTAGTGATTCTCTTCAGCTTTAAGTGATCCTATTGAGCTTCTGTTATTCACTAGCTCCACTGAGGGTAAGTCATCCTTTCCCTGAGAGGCTTCATGACCAACTTTCATCACAACACCTAGGATCAAATGTTGCATTAAAGCATGATAACAAAAAAAATAAATAAAAAGGAAAGCCTCAAGTTTCCTGTAAAACACCAAGAAAAGACGTAAAAGACATAAACATCAAATAAAAGATGAAACAATTTGAGAACCAAGCAATGTGCCAACTGACACTAACTTCAAAGGAGTGGGTATTCCTGGACTCTCCATGAGCTAGACTTCCTGGATATCAGCTGAGGCAGTAACTGGTCATCACTGTGAGGAGCAACTGGCAGTCCGATGGCTTAGCTGTAGGATAAGTTATCATCATGGTATGAGTGACAGCTTCTCTCCCCTCCATCCTTTGACTATTTCAGTCAGTAATGATAAAGTGTGTTACATTTCTCATCACTGAGTAAATCCTTAATGTTAGGCAAGACTTCAGTGCACTAAGTACTGTATAACTGTTACAAGAAGGAAAGCAGGAAGACACCACTGTTAAGAAAAATCTTGGGTGGCAGAGTCCTTTTTCACTGCCCATTTCCTGAATGTACTTTTTAAAAGAAAATATTTAAAATTAGAAAAATAAAAGTTCCACCCTCATATTACATGGATTACTACAGCCATGTAGGTCATAGCAGAGAAATAATTTTGAACACTGGATGGACAAAGCTTAACACAATACCATACTGGAACACTCAACATCTAATAAAGTTACATTATCAATTTGTTTTTGATTTCCATAGATTTCCAAAATACATTTGCAGCAGTTCATTTTTTTCCCTTGAGGGTTTCTGCAGAAAACCTGACTTCTCTGCAATTCTAAAAAACACTCTTTAATATCACAAATATTCAAAGGATGTAGATGTGTCCAAGACTCAGAAGTCTGTATACTTTAAATCCTATCATGTCTTTGAAATCCCTCTGGGTTCCTTCAGGAAAAAAAATATAGCAGTGTGAGAACTAATATTTATGAAACAAGAAAGAAGCACTAAAAGATTCCAAAATTTGAATATAAGAATCAACTAGACCATCAGCAGGAAAAGACAGACTTTTTTAAAACTGCATAGTAAGAAAATTCTGTAAAAACCTTTAGAAAATATTACAAAAAATTGTTAACAGTGCTAGACTGTAGTGAGTACCCTTAATAAAAAAAATATCCTCTAAAAATAGTGCTGAATGCAAAAACACATGTTGAGTATTATTTGAGATAGTTATGAAGTTTTAGAGGTAGATGACTAAATCAGTTATTTGGGAGAATTACCACTACAGCTATTGGTGTAAACAGTATTACATTTTACCTATATAGCATTCATATCTGTGCAAGAGTGCAGAGAGAAGGAACGTTTCTTGCCTAACAGCAGCTATATTCATTCAATATCTTTGCTCTGCATCAGTTCTCCTGGAAATGGGGGCAAGAGGAAGAAAATGAGGAAGGCAAGACAAATCAACCCCATTTGCGTATGCAGGCAACTAAAAGGCCAAACACACCAGCCCAATTATACACTAAGGGTGACTGGGCTCATAGCACAATCCTCAGGACACGGCTAGATCAGATGGGTAATACCCAAACACTCTATAGGCTGACAATAAAACATCAGAAACCTTGTACAGTAGTTTCCACAATGTGGAATCAGTCACCTTGCCTTACGTATTCACAACGGTGCTGTGTTGTTGCAAAAGCACCTTTGTTCCTGTTCACCATGTCCATCAGATTTGGGGGTTTCATTACGAAGAAAAGCAGTAACTACTAGCAGCACAAGGCTTTGTCGCTAGCGAACAGAGTATGTTAACAGGCTAACACTTGTGAAGCATTAGGTGTTCCAAAAAGTAACCATTTCAAAAACAGCGTTACCACCAGAACCTGATGGTATTCAAAGCATCTGTTAGTACACAAATGGAATCAGAATTTTCCTATCCTTTGGGTAGTCTTCAAATTTCTCAAGGTACCACCTGAAAAACAAAGGTACAAATGTGATGAGTACTGCATCTTTAAAATACTCTCAAGGAAGTTCATTAACTATATAAAGCTTTCAATTTAATCCTTTTTTTTTTTTTTTTTTTGATACAAACTAGAAAAGTGTCTTTAGAACCTACTCTGGACAGAAAATTGCTATTTACCACACTCATTCTAAGAAAATCTAATTGCCAACTACAACAAAACAAAGCTATCATTGCTACCAACGGGAAATCAAGCTAGTAGGCACGATCAGAGCAGCCAGGGAAGGAACAGACTTCTCTTGTAAAATGTGTATTGTAATGCATCCTATTTATATTTTAGAAGTAGAGGAAAAAATAATATCCAACAGGAATCCTGGAACAGAACTTTTTTTCCCTCAGTGATGCTACAATCTCCATCCTTGGAGGCACTCTGAACTCAACTGGATGAAGGACTTGACAAAAGTTGTCTAGCTTTGGTGTTAGCCCTGGCAGAAGCAGGTCGGTCTAGGTAACTGGACTAGACAACCTTCAGCTGCCCCTCCCAACCCAAAGTACATTATGGGTCACTCAGCAGTGGCAGGTGGTAGAACAGGGAGAAATAGTCACAGATGACCTGGAAGGTCCAGGTTGGACAGTAAGAAAATCTTGTTCACTGGGATGGTAATACAGAACTGGAACACCCAACAAGGTACAGAAAGATATTTATTTCTGGAACTTTTCAAGACTCTGCTAGGCAAAGCCATAGCTGATGTGACACTTAGCAATGGCATTCTTCCAGTCTACCTCCTCCTATTTATTTCCTCTTATGCCACCAAGTTCCACAAAAACAGTCAAAGCAGGAAGCCAAAAATAACTAAGATTAGGGTGTTCAGGTTCTTTTAAGTGTGCTATTCCTGAAAAAGAATTCTTTCAAGAAGTTTTCTCAAACTGATTCTTCTATTAACAGGAAAGCCAAAATGTGAATGCAGTACATTATCAGTCTGATAGTTTTACAGAGCAGAGCCTTTATATACAAAAATAAGCAATCAACTCCATGGATATTTAATAGACTTGATTTTGATGGTCCTGCCTGTAGCAGAAACCTTTGGTTATTTTCAGTAATGTAATATTATAGTAAGAAGTTTGAGCTGGAAAATGGACAATAATGTATGATCAAGCAAAGGTAATTTTCCCAAATGTATCCAATCTTTACAGGTCCAGGATGAATTCTGGTCATGTAATGAATAGCCATTATTTTGACTACCTCATTGTACATTGTGTGCACTTATATTCCTTATGCTTAACACTATTTTGCTGCGATCTTATGTTTAGTACTGCTTGAAGCATTATCTCATTCTTCATTGCAGTTAACAGCTTTTCATTAGACTTGTTCTGCAACATCCCTATGGGATGAGGTATAATTTATACATTGGAAATGAAGTGTGGCACAGACAATAGAAATAAGACAAACACTTACTGGTGGTGTTGCTTTGCCCTAGAGCCCAAGATAAAAAGTGTACACAATGCAAATGCAAGGCTTTCGATGGTGCAGCAGGCAAGGGCAAACCCAAACCATTCCAGGATCTCTCCAAAAAAGTTGGCTCCACTGACATACTCAAACATTCCTCCTAAAAGCAGGACAGGTTTATTTGAAAAGCACCTTAATGAAGGACATATTCAATGTAAGTCTAAGATACCCTATATCATTAATGTCTCTCTATATTTTTAAAGGCAGTAGAAACTGTTTTCCAGTTCAAGCTATACCATGAAGGATTACTTTAGACATCCTTCTAAAACAGACCTTCTCCAGTTCCACTCTTCTTCTTTGAATCATGAAAAAAGATTTAGTACCAGAAGTGATTCCATACCTATGTAAATAACTACTTCAAGCTGTGTATGACCATGTACAAAACCTTTTTTTTAAATATGCAAAAAATAGAAAACACAATACCATTTACATGTAAAATAGTCCCATGAAATACACCTAGGGTTAGTTAGCATACAATGTCTCATTTCTCCAGTTTAAGTATCCCAAATTATATTAATCATAAAGAATATTTTTCTAAATTTAAGTTGCAAATTTATGCTCTAGCTTAAGATGCGTTGCCCTTTTGTTCCTGTGCCCTGCCAGGTCTGGAGAAAGATAACCTTAGCTACTTCAGTCCTGACCCTTATCAATAGAAATAACTGGCAGTTTGTATTAAACATATTTTACAGCTAATTATGCATAAACAGTCAGTACTCACCTGCTGGGAGTTATTTTTAAAAATAAGAACTTTCACCCTAATTCCAAAGTTAGAGTACAAATTGATAACATAAGTGCATGTCCTAGTGGGACCAAACAAGCAAATATTTGCCAAGCTTAATAAAGGACACGTTTTGACCTTGTTTTTAATTACTCTGTTTTTGTGACAAAATGGCAGAATTCTAGCACTTGAATTGGATAAGTAATATCAAGAAGACTGACTCCTCCTGATTATGCAGCAAAACAAATCTTATTTCCTTCTAAACATCTGAACATCTCACACTACATCTGTATTCATCTTAACAGATGTTAATTCAACTGCCCATGTAAAGATACAAAGTTATGTTCTTGGTGAAAAATATGAATGCTACAAAATCACTTCCTTAGATAGTTATTTATGATATGACAGGAAACTTGTAATATCAATTTGTCTATCTCCAGTAAAATATATCAAGCTTTGGAAGGTCTCTGTAACACCAACTTGCAAAATAATTTAGGTTGGAAGGGTCTTGAGATCATCTAGTCCAACCTCACTCTGTTCAAAGCAGGTTCAGCTAGAGAAGGATGTCCAAAATAGCATCCAGTCACATTTTCAGCATCTCCAAAGGTGGAGACTCCACAGCTTCTCTGGGCAACCTATTCTAGTCTTTGGCCAACCTCATGGTAAAGAAGTTATGTTCACATGGAATTTCACGTGTTTTAATTTGTGTTCATCGCCTTTGGCCTGTCACTGTGGACCACTAGGAACCTGGCTCCCTCATCTTCATTGCCTCCCATCTGGTACTTATTTACATTGATGGGATCCCTATGAGCCTTCTCTTCTCTAGGCTGATCAATTCCAGCTCTCTCAGCTTCTCCTCACAAAACATGCTTCTTTTGCTAAATAGATTTTTGTAACACTTTACTCACCTCTTGGTATCTTGTAACCAGTTTCCCCTGGTTTTCTCAGATTTCTAAGAATATGATCAGAATGAATATTGATTGCCATGCCGACCAGCCACCCTATAAAACCTGAAGAGAAATATTTAAAATACTTATCTTTAATACATTGAGTCAAAGCACTCTATCAGGAAAAAAAAAGTCATATTTCAAACATTAGCCATATTGTCTCAAAGCAGTAATAATGTAAGCAAGATAAACAATTCTAGTGACATTATGCACAATCCCAATCCCACAATGAGCTCTTCAGCCAGTAAAGCTCACAGTAATCAACAGGTCTCTTGACAGGAATAGTATTTTTAAGTTTTATTCTCATGTTGCCAAAGGTATGCACATATATTTAAATGTATGTGCACACAAATATACACCATGTAATGTGTATAACCCCTAACTTCCATAAAGAAAAATCAAACACACCATTTTAAACAACACTGAAGGAACCAGCCATTCTCATTCCTAGCACCTTAGTCTTTTTTTTTTTTTTTTTTTTTTAAAGTGACAGTATGCCAGAGTTTCCACAGCACACTATGTAATAAAAGGAATAAAAAACCACTAGACTACCAAAGACAGCATAATCACCTTCCTAGAAGTTTGGTTTAGAGTATTCCTAAACCTAGTCTTGCTGAGCACCATAAATACTGAGCTTGCAATTATTCAACAAATATGATGCAAAGAGAGAAAGAGCTTGAACTTTCTTTAGGGAAAAACTCCTGCCGTATTGTCTCAAGCTCAGTCCACAGTCATGAAAGATTCCTTTCTGTGACCTAAACAAGAAATGTATTTTAAGGACACCTGTAACAGAGAATGAATTCTAGTGAAGTTGAAATAAAAAGCTGAGAGAAATAAACAAAAGGACTTAATACTCTCTACAGGTTTGATAGATCTGTAGAACTATCAACCTGGCAGATAGGAGATGAACTTGAGTGCAATTCATATTCAGTGATCCACAGAACAAAGTTAACTAATTTCACAGTCAGTTGTTGCTTTAGTTGTAATCAAGCATCTACTGTGGACAAAGCATGCTTAAGGTTGACACTCAACACTTCAATAGAACACTGGTTTTCTGTTCATCTTTGACTTCCTTTGAATATGTTTGGTGATATTAGTAAAGGGAGAAGATAGTGGTACACAGCAAACACTATTATTCTATACAAGGTTATCTTAAACAGCCCCAAGTCATTTGGGAGTTTATCCATCTGAATAGAACTTAGCTAACTTAGCTGTGAAGACTTAGAGGTGAGTAGGCTGTCATGAGGTCTCAAACCCTAAAAGCACTGCAAGCTAGCACAATGAAAGGGAGAACTGGAGAAAGCATGACTAGAGCTCTCATAGGCAGCCTGTGGGGTGTTCCTCATTAGTCTGCTTGCTTTGCAACCTTAGTTTTATCACATGTTGTGCTGCATTTGAAGCAGCACTTTTTGCTTTCCTTTCAAAGGAGACTAGTTCACTGCCCTGAACTAAACCAATGCACCGTCTGTAGAAGCCATGAGGGAACTGCATTAAAGCTGTATCAGTACTCCAGATCAATTGCTGGTGTAGATGTAAGACATTGATTTCCCAGAATTAACTCCTAAGCATCTGAAAACAGACATCCCATCAGTATCCTAAGGATCCACAGATAGGAATCTGGAGAAGTGAAGCTAATTAGCCACAGTGGTGGGAGGTCTCAAAGAAACAATGCGTTCTCTATCTTCGCAGCAAATTTCTCTTTAACTTTCAGCTGAACCTTGTTTGTCTGCCATTTGTTGACACTCCCATTTTTGTTCCTTGTGTAACTTCATGTAGATTAAAACAACTTATTAACATAATAATATGTCAGATGTGCTTTCCTGCTGTTCTCCAATCTTATAATTTTTTGTCATTTTAGCCACAGCCTTCAAGACACTGCCACACGTTTCTGAAAAATTAGAGCATAGCCCAATTGTTCAGGGAGCATCTGGCATACAATAAAGCACTTCTGCATTTGAGTGACCAAAAACTACAAGCATGAACTGCAGATATTCAAACAATCTTGTGTTCACCCCAAGTAACTATTATAAATAGCCACTAGATGCCAAGTTACAGACATACATATGTACGTACGTATACCCTTTCAGCAGGAATCAAAGAAAAAAGTCTTAGGTTTGGCTCTCTCAGACCCATACTGACCCATCTCAAGACTTATTACAAAACAAAAAATAAAAAAAAAAAAACAGGGAGTGACGGTACTACAGTAGATGCTATGCATACCAAGAATCTCCACTTCCTTACTTTTCAGGGTAACTTTAGACTTAAATAATAAGTTGTCCTTGCAGTCATGAAACCAACACCTCTTACAACTAGCAGTACAGGAAATATAAAAATTAATTCCACATTAGTATTACTTGCAAAACAAAAAGTTAAAATTTGTACTCAGAAGTAATCATAACTAAAGGCAGATGAACCTAAGCATTATCAGTAATACACTTGCACTTTTCAGAAATCCTTAAAATAGAGTATTCAAAAACAACAAACAAACAAACTAGGAAACCTGAACATGACCCATTACCTTTTTTTCCCCTAACCTTTCAGTAAGGAGGCATTAATTTATGCCTCATGATTCATGTTTTGTTTACAGCACAGTTTTGAGATAATCTTTTGATTAAGGTACTAAACTAGGACACCGGAAACTGAAGATTTATTTTGTGTTGCATCACTCTTTAACAGTTTTGATCAACTGTTCTTCTGAATGCTTTTTTTTTTTTTTTTGGAACCATGTTTAACCAATAGACTAGAACTTCAGAAGTACCAAAAGAGTTTCACGTGTGCCCATACAACTACCTACCTCTCCAGTGAAGATATTCCCTTGTACCTCATCTTCTCTATTTTTGGAGCACAAATACTACTTCCTCTTAATCATTGAAAGATAATCTATTGAGACCTAAATTTATTCAATCTCAATTGTTACAGCACAGTGGCCCTCTACTGTCATCTGCCATAATACTGCAATGAAAATAAAGCTCTTATTCTTGCTGTACAAGGTCTGAGAAATCTGTGAGAAACATCATCTTGCTTTGACTCCAGAAAACCAGTAAGAATTGTACTGGGTCAGATTAAGAATCCACACAACCTAGTGTTCCATCTTTCCCTGACTAGACAAAATATTCTGCCTTATCTTCAGATCATAGAGAACCTTCAGTAAATACTTCCTTAGAAAAAAAAAATGATATTACACTTGACAGTAGGCAAAAGCAGGTGCCCAGCAAACAAGAAGTAAGGCAAAGAATGCAATCAGCAAACACCTTATCTTTTTAATTATATGCCTGGCTTCAAACATAAGTGTAATCTCACCTCCTGATAGGACTGAATGATCAACCTTCCAACCCCACCCTTGTGGGACAGTTTTGTTCTTTGCCAAAGCTCACTCATTCCAGTGGTGGGAGATAGGTATGTTTATAAAAAAAAAAATAGCCTAACATCAAGGACTTTTGATGTTAAAAGTGGCATCCTAGTATTTAGCAACTGACTTTACCTCATGAATTTGTTCAGTGCTGTTCGACCACACACAAGCCTTTAAGATGTATGGCATCAAGAAACAAAGGAATTTTAGCTTAATCTACATGTTACGTGGAAAAATCTGTCTGATTTGTTCTAAACTCACATGCTGCTAGTTCCATTTAAGGCCTGCAGTTCCTATACTGAAGGCTACTACGCTTGGTTCTTATTCACATTGGCGTTAAAGGATAAAGAAATACAATAAGTTTGTCTAGCACTGACACCACAGGAAAAAAAAAAGTATGTTTATAATTGTAAAATAAAAATCATTAAAAGGCCTCCAGCTACACTACCACAAACAAGATAGTTAAGCTTATTTACAATACTGAGAAAAACTAAAACGTGATTGAAGAATACTGTAACATTATAGTAAATAAAGCTGTGAGGACAGAAAACTTTCTGCTCCTAATGCTCTCATGCAATGGCTTAACTCACCTGCAATGAAACAAGGACCTTTTAGCCAGCCTGAAGGATATTCTGCATAGTTGCTTAAGCTTCGGCCTTGCAAGTATCCATTGTAAACGCAGAAGAGAAGTGCTAGCAGGAAGGTGAAAAACGGCGTTGGCTTTCCTTGCCGGATCAGGAAGGGAAATATGAGCGCCCTGTAACGAGCCGGGAAAGCAGCATTGTTGCACGCAAGGCAATTACCGTGACCGGAGCGGTAAGGACAAGCGGGGCTCAGCACAGCTCGGCCGTGCGCGCCGTACCTGTGCAGGTAGTGCAGCGCGAAGCCGCCCAGCAGCACGCGGTTGGGCCAGCGGCCGGCGGCGGCCCCGCAGGCGGCCAGGGCGAGGGGGACGAGCAGCGAGGGCAGCTCCTGCAGCGCCCAGGCGGGCCGGGCGGGCAGCGGGCAGCCGAAGCGCGGCGACGAGTAGCGGCCGTAGGGCATGGGCACGAAGCGCAGCAGCAGCGCGGCGCCGGCGCCCAGCGCCACCAGCCCGTAGGCCAGCAGCTCCAGCAGCCGCCGCTCCTCGGCGCCCGACACCCGCCGCCAGAACGCGCACGGGCCCGGGCCCGAGACCGAGCCCGAGCCCTCGCCCGCTGCCGCTGCCATGCCGGGGGGGAGGGAGCCGAGCGCAGCCGAAGGGAGACGAAAGGAGCCGAAGCGCGGAGGGAGGGAGGGAGCCGCGCGGCCCCATTCATCCCCACGCACCAATCAGCGCCGAGGGGCGGGGCCGGCGCCGCTGGTGGCAGCGGGGCGGTGGTGACAGCGGTGCGCATGCGCGGAGCGCCGCGTGGCGGCGGTGCTGGCGCCCGCTCCGCCATCACGGTGCTGGGCAGGCTGCTGGCAGCCATGGGCCGCAGGGCCCGCGAGCGGCGGCGGCCGCAGCGGCAGGAGCGGGGCGGCGGCGGCGGCGGGGAGCAGGCGGTGAGAGAGAACCGGGACGGGCCGGGCCGGGCCGGGCTGAACCGGGCTGTGCGTGACGGTGGGGGTGTGTTTCAGGGCTGGTCCGGCGGCTACCCCGAGATCGTGAAGGAGAACGCGCTGTTCGAGCGGTACTACCGCGAGCAGGCCGTGGTGCCCGCCGCCGAGTGGGACGCCTTCATGGCGGCGCTGCGCGAGCCGCTGCCCGCCACGCTGCGCATCACCGGGTACAAGAGGTGAGGGCACCGGGACACCGGGCATGGGACACCGGGCCTACACGGGGACACCGGGCCTCGCACCCGGCCCGGCCCGGCCCTCAGCCTCGCCTCTCGCCCCGCAGCCACGCCAGGGAGATCCGGCACTGCCTCAAGGAGCGCTTCTTCGCCGAGCTGCGCGGCCTCCGCGTCGACGGGCAGGAGGTGGAGATGCCGCAGCCGCTGAGCTGGTGAGCCCGCCGCCCCCTCCTCTCATCCCTTATCCTCTTATCCCGCCCCCATCTCCTCGCCTTCCCCTCTCTTACGTCTCCCCTCCGCGCCCCAGGTACCCGGAGGAGCTAGCCTGGCACACCAACCTGAGCAGAAAGATCCTGCGCAAGTCGCCGCAGCTGGAGAAGTTCCACCAGTTCCTGGTCAGCGAGACCGAGTGTGTAAGTGCCCGGCCGCTCAGGTCCTGGCGCTGCTGCTCCCCAGCCCCACGTGGAGTTGTGTTTCAGTGTGGCGGGACAGGTTGAGGCAGTGCCTTTCCTCCCAGAAATTGCCTGACTCAGAAGAAATCTGGATTTTATATTCTGTTGTTTCATCCACTAACTCCAGCAATTAATTATATCGCTCCATATTACGTTGATTCATCCCATAACTCCGGCACATAACTACACTTTTAAATATTTTTACTAACGTCATCACAATTTTTTGTTTGAGATGTGAAAACAAATGCTTCTGGAGTAATTAGTTGCTGTTAAAAAACAGATGCTTGAGCGGGGTAAAAACCATGTGTAAACGCACCAAGACGTACCTGTAGTAGCGGATGTTTCACACTTTCACTTGTTTGAAACCAGCTTCTATTTTCTTTTGAGCAGAAATTACAACTGTAGAATTAATAGAAATGGGCTATATCCAAAATTCGGCTTAGAAAATACTGATTCTTATGTGGTTACATAATTTAATCCTAAGTTTGAAGCTGTGTTTTTGACTGCTTTGTTATTTTAATTTAAGGAAGGTGTTTTGTTCTTTTTAGTTTATTGTAAAATAAACGTTTTGTCTTGTCAAATGTTTTTTTTCTTTAAGGGAAATATCAGTCGTCAAGAGGCTGTTAGTATGATCCCACCTCTGCTGCTTAATGTTAATCCTCATCATAAGGTAACTCTAAAATACAATGCACGCTAGGGTTTTTTCTTATAAGACAGATTGCTTAAACTAAGCCTACAATGACGGTATCAGTGCTGATGTTCTATGTTGGCGCGTTTTATGCTTTCTGCATGTAGACCACACCAGTCAACTAGTGTTCAGTTCATAAATAGATAGACAGAGAGACAGCTGCTTTTTCAGCTATGAGCAATACTAAGGAAAAAAGACTTTGCTTTAATGTAGTTGTGTGATCTTAATTTTGGTGTGTAAATGTAACTAGCTGTATCCAGGTTAGGTATCCTATTTGTGTTACAACCCCCTTTTAAAGTAAGGTAACTAAATGTTTAAACTTCCTGTTGTCTTGTCATGCTGTGAACAGACATGCTTTTCCAGATCCCAATTGTCATGTTCTCTACCAGCTGATTTTCAGTCCTTTATACATTTTGAAGAAGCCTTTATACCTTTTGAAGAAGTTGCAAACTTCTGATCTGTGTATCTGTTAGGCAAAGTAATTTCGGTGAACTGAAACCTGCTGTTGATGGTAGCTGAAAATTACAGGTTGCTAACTTAAATTTGAGGTGGCTAAGGAACGCACAAGACACTTTCTAGTGGCAGATTGTAGGGATGGAGGTATCTGGTAGCAGACTTCCTGTTCTAAACTTGGCCGTGTTTGCACGCACTGTACTTCAGGTCAGAATGAATGACAGTCAGGTGGCCTTACTCTTCTAATCTGTGTCAGGGAGCTAGTTAAAAGTGCCCTGTGATCTTAAGCAGCCATGTTGTGCACTTCTTTATTTAAAATTTTTAAATCTCCTTCTTCCTTCATTGAAAGGATTTAGTGATAGGGATTGTCCTAATGAGTCACAGGTACGTTTTGAGTTTCGCGTGGGGTTGAACAGGTAGTAAATGTGTTTGACTTCATGTAAAACACAAATTGAATATTTTTGCACATGCTTTTGTATTTGTATTTTGTATTTGTATTTTTTTTCAGCTGGTTTAGATGTTCCCTACAAGCCAAAGTTCTTCTCATGTTGTAGACCCGTAGAGATAAAACTGTTTTCTTTGATGTGTTTAAGAACAGAACTGTACTTTGTAGTTTCTTGCAGATCAGTGTTCTGAGTAATCATAATCATTTTGTGTTTATATGCAAAAACATATATTTAACCAAGAATACATAGCATGTTTTTCAAGTATGTAGAAGGCAGGGCTTGTTCTTTTTAACCTTTTTGTCTTTTTAGATTTTAGATATGTGTGCTGCACCTGGATCTAAGACTGCACAGCTCATTGAAATGTTGCATGCAGACATGAATGATCCTTTTCCCAGTAAGTTTGGAAAAATGAGCAAAAATAAATTTGTGACTTTAAATTTCCCCCTTTTTATCGAATAGATTAATATCACAGATGGCAACTGCATTTAACTATGTACTGAATTCCATCATTGGTTGAATTATATGAGATGGAAAATACCTCTGCCTTTTCCTTGAAATGTTGTGGGCTTCCTTGGCTTGAAGAAGAGAGATGGATTATTTATCTTCACAGCTGAGCGTGCAATAGATGCAATCACAGATCAATTTCTATGTGGTGGTCTGCACGTCTTTATGTTCTGCTTGTATCCTGCACTTGGATTAAGGTGCTTCAGCCTTAAATGAAGGTTATCAGAAGTGTCTTTCTTTAAGCTCCTAGAGTAGTTTGGGCTGGAAAGGACCTTAAAGATCACTCATTTCCAACCCCCCTGCCATTGGCAGGGACACCTCCCACTACACCAGGTTGCTGAAAGCCCCATCCAGCCTGGCCTTGAGCACCTGCAGGGATGAGGCATCCACAGCTTCTCTGGGCAGCCTGTTCTGGTGCCTCACCACTCTCAAATCTCTGCCTTTACTTAGGTGCTCACAGAAAATACCATCTCCATAAATTGTGAATTTGGAGGGGTATGTTCTTTCTGTACACCAGCAGATTTTCAGTGTAATACAGAAATCTGCGGTGGTAGAGGAGGTTTTATCTCCAAAGGTTTTACTTTGAGAACAAGAAGGGAAGGGCCCTTGGTTGTACCTTGGAAACTCAGCTGCATGGAAGCTAGAAATCTTGAGACTGTTATTTGTCACATTAGTTAGACCTTAGCATTCTTAATTTACGTTCAGTTAGGGGTCCTCTCTTTATAAATGGTCCTCTAAATAAGAATCTCTAGTAAAAGATCTGCGCAAATTTGAAGATAAAGCAAGCCACTGTGTAAATTATTTAGCTGTTAAATAGTAATGCTTCTTCCCACTGTTTTATGTTCACAGAGGGTTTTGTAATTGCTAACGATGTTGACAACAAGCGGTGCTATTTGCTGGTTCATCAGGCTAAAAGATTAAACAGTCCATGCATCATGGTGGTAAATCACGATGCCTCCAGTATTCCTAATCTGCAAATAGACGTTGATGGAAAAAAAGAGGTCCTCTTCTACGACAGGATTTTATGTGATGTCCCCTGCAGGTATCTTGCATGTATACCAGTACTTGTATTTTTGTGGTACCAAGTGATGTTTTCTGTCTTGCTTACTGTGTAACTTTTGGTTACATCCAAAAAGGGTGAATCTCTTAAACTGTCGTAGGTAAGGGGATACCAAATCAAGGTGGCCTTTTATTATTCCAAGTGGTACTTATATTTGATTAGCTGAAGGGTTTCAAATTTTCATTTTATGCTCAGAATATTAAAATACAAATATAGCATAGACATAAACAGTACAGCATAACATGGGAGAAGGACTGTTAATTTTTTGCAGTTGTAAATGACTTGGATATGGGATTAATTTTACCCACAAATAATACAAATGTGTTTGACTTCTGTTACAGTGGAGATGGAACCATGAGGAAAAACATTGATGTATGGAAGAAGTGGACAACACAAAACAGTTTGCAGCTCCATGGGTAACAAATGCTTGTTATACATCCGTCCTTTCGTTTCACCTCCTCCTTTTTCTACCTTTTTAGCACTCGCATGCATTTGTATATTAATATATGACAAAGCAGTGTTCCTTTTCTCTCAAATCAAGAGCTTATATGTTATTCCCAGAAAGGGTTAATATTTTAGATCATTTGGATAGGATTCCTAATGTTTATGCAGGTGAAATACTGATGGAAAATAACTGATACAATCACAGAAACTTGTAAAACTTAATAGTGGTGTTTTAGTGTATTCTAGAATATTGGAGCCCATACATAAATGGTTTCAGCTACCTGACACTGAAGTTAATTTATGGTAAATGAGTATTTAGCCTCGTACAAGGTACTAGGTAAAAAAGCCATAATTTAAGCATAGATGAAAAACTTAGAACATTTTATTTGCATTTGTTGCAAGTTGGGAATGCGCTCAGTTAGTGTGACTCAGCTGACCTGTGATGACATGTTGTTATTGCTTGGCAACTCATTTGTAATTGTAGGGTTTATTTCAGTTGCAAGTATGCAGCTATAGTATAAGCTGGTCATCCAGCTCAGAGATACTCTTCACTGAAGTCCAGCATTAGCTAAGCGTTTTCGTCTGTGATAACGGTCATATTACACTTCATTTTAATTCTAGATTTCTGAGAAAAGTAGGGCTTAGGGGGTTATTGTTCTAGTTTTGCATGCTTCATTATAAACTTGACAGGGTGCTAGATAGAAGAAAATACAGAACACTGTGTTAAAACTTGCCATGCAGTCCCATTAATGTTTGACCTAATTGCTGTTTTAACAGGTGTAATTGTGAGTGTGTGTGCAGCACAGAGATAGCTGACACTTTACAACTGAATTTAATTTGTGTGTTGGTGACAACTGTTGAACTCAGAAAGTGCTGAGTTAGCCCATGGAGAGCTATTTGTCTGAGGTATAGGTAGCATAGCTTCCCCTGAAAAAAAAAGGGGGAAATGTTTCTGTTTCCTGAATGATGCCTGGTTAGACCAAAAATGTTCTTTTAGATTGCAGTTAAGAATTGCGACCCGTGGTGTTGAACAGCTGGCAGAAGGTGGGAGAATGGTATACTCTACATGTTCATTGAATCCTATCGAAAATGAAGCTGTAATCGCAGCTCTGCTGGAAAAGAGTCAAGGTGAGAATGCAATCTTGGACAGTAGGGGAAATGTTATTTTTTTCAGTCCTCCTCTTCCCCTGTCCCAGTGCCCGACCACCCTCTCGGTGCAGACCATTTCCCTAACCCCCATCCTGACCCTCCCCTGTCCCAGCTCCATGCCGTCCCCTCGGGTCCTGTCGCTGTCCCCAGAGAGCAGAGCTCAGCGCCTGCCCCTCCACTTCCCTCCTGAGGGAGCTGCAGGCCGCCATGAGGCCTCCCCTCAGCCTGCTCTGCTCGGGGCTGAGCAAACCAAGGGACCTCAAACGCTTTTCATGCATCTTGCCCTCCAGACCCTTCACCATCTTTGTAGCCCTCCTTTAAACACTTTCTAATAGTTTTATGTCCTTTTCATATCGTGGCACCCCAAACTGCACACAGCACTTAAGGTGAGGCTGCAGCAGTGCAGAGCTGAATGGGACAACCACTTCCCTCAGCTGGCTAGCGAATGCCGTTCCGGATGGTCCCCAGGGTACAGTTAGTGCTTTTGGCTGCCAGGGCACACTGTTGACTCATATTCAACTTGTTATTGACTAAAACCCCCAGATCATATTATGTGGGACTGCTCTGCAGCTTCTCATCGCCCAGCCAGGGTTGCTGCTTCCCTGGTGCAGAATCTGGTGCTTTCTCTTGTTAAACTTCATGTAGTTGGTGATTGCCCAGCTCTCTAATTTGTCAAGATCTCTTTGGAAGGCAAAGAGATTTCTGCCCTCAAGGGAGTCAGCAGCTCCACAAACTCAATATTCCTTCAAGTCCTGCATCCAAGTGATTTATGAAAACATGAAGGAAAACTAAAATGGAGCCCCAGGGAACCCCACTGGCTGCCAGCCTATAACACTGACTCCAACCCATCAGTCAATTGTTCACCTATCATATTATGTATTTATCTAGTTGCGTGCTGGACATTTTGTCCATAAGGATACTTCGAAAAACAGTATCAAAAGCTTTACTGAAACTAAAAAAGATTGCATCAGCCAATTTCCCTTGGTCAACAAGATGGGTGACATTGTCATAAAAGAAATTAAGTTCATTAAGCAGGACCTTCCCATCTTGAACACTCAGTGGCTCCAACCAATGACTGTGTTGTCCTTCAGGTGTTTTTCAATAACACACAGAACAATTTTCTCTATAATTTTACCAGGCACTGAAGTGAGACTGACAGGTCTGTAATTGCCAGGGTCTTCTTTCTTGCCCTTCTTGAAAACTGGGTCAGCAATTGCCAGGTTCCATTTGACCGGGACCTCTCCAGATTCCCAGAAACATTGAAAAATAACAGAGAGGTCTGGCATTGATATCAGCCAGCTCTCTGAGTACCCTGGGATGAATCCTGTCAGGTCCCATGTGCTTCTATGCATCTAGCTGGAGCAGCACATCCCACACAAGTTAGGGGTTGGTTGGGAGTTTATTGGTCCTTTTAAAACGGTTCCAAGCTCTATTAATGATATGCAAAAAGTACAGTAGAATCAACAGAAGTCAGTCTGTGTTACCTGTCTTCTGATTCCACTGGTTGGGCTCCATGACTGATACTCACATTCCCTTTGGAAAACACAGCGTGGGACCTTACTGATGTGTGCCATAGGAGTAAAAATCAGAGTGTCCTTAAGCGGTTTGAGGAATGTTGTTGCGTGCCAGTAAGTGTGAGTCACTGATACCATCAGCGTCCTTTGAGTCACATTTTAACATGCTTGTAAATTTGTTTGGGCTTGTGTTTTTGTACATTTTTGGCTTGCATATGCTGCTGTTAACTCTCAATCACCTGAAGTAAGAGGTGAAAGTAAGAGATGAAGTAAGAGGTGAAAAAATTGATCTGGGAAGGTGCAGTGCATTAATTTGGGTTCAGTAGGGTTCAGTAACCAAAATTTCTGAACTTTAGCTGAGGGACATTTTTTTCTGAGTCAGGATCTTGAAGTTGGGAGTCAACTAACTGGATTTTGCATGAATTTTTCCACAGAGTTTATTATTAGGATCACAAACCGAGAATGGAAATAGATAGAGGTCAGCAACTGCAGCATTTGGGGCAAATGTAATACTTGGAAGTAAGCACCTTTACTGCAGTATTGGGCCATGGCATATGGATGGCCCATTTGGGTATCCCAGTGAGCAAACCTTATCCTCACAGGGCTTTGAGTACAGATGTGGCTAAAGAAGGGCGAAGTTGTAGTGCAGTGGTCTGTGAGGGGCGTTGCACCTTGAGGAATTGCTTAGGTCAGTCCTTAGTACGTAGCACTCTGTAGTGCTGCTTCTTGTGGAGCACATCAGTGTTTCCTTTCCCCTCAGGGCAGAAGGAGTAAGGAAACAGCAATTTTGTACCACGTTTCTCTGCTGGGAATTGTAGTGCTTCTGCTACTGGTCTAATGCCCGATTGGTCTGATGTAGTCTTGAGGCATCAGCTGAAGTCATGCTGGAAGTAGTCAAGAATATTCAAAGGAAAGACACAAATGACATATTGAATCTCATTCAGCTTGACGTTTTAGAATATGTACACCTGTATCACTTTTTCGTTTATTTAAAAGACGTACTTCCAGCTGTCACATACAGCTAGCCGCTGTAAAAGTAAATGTTTAGTCATGTAGAAGAGGTTGATAAATTGTGAAAAACATGAGGAGAAGTCTGCCGTATTTTTAAATAACTATTCAGAATCACAAAAAAAAAAGAAATTATGAGTTTACTCTTCATCCCAGAAGAGTACTTCTGTGAAAAATACTTAAGCAGTTTTGTGAATCCAAATGCTAAGTAAATGAAAACAGAAGTTGTTCTATGACTGCGCTGCCTGGAACACTGATGTTTAATTATATAGGTTGTGGTGAATTACACTATGTAGCAGTTGGGAAAAGTGTCTAACCAACCATACGTTGTTCTTTGGTTGATTTATAGGTTGCAAACATCTGTAGTTGGTATGAGCAGCTCTTAGCATCTTTCTTGTTGATTTGCACTGTAGTAATTGTATTTTGTTCCTTGGAAGTCTGAAAAAGCAAAGGCATTAAAGTGGTCTTAAAACTTTAAGGAAAACTACTATTATAAAAGTTAATTAGGAGAACAACTCTCAAATTGTGTTTTCAAAAATGTTTTGTATCTCTGACATTCCAGGTGCCTTAGAACTTGCTGATGTCTCTTCTGAGTTGCCAGGTCTGAAGAGGATGCCAGGAATTACAAAATGGAAGGTACTTTAATGTGGTATTTCTGTGATGTTCTTGGTCTATAGTTGTGTGTTAAATTATGGACATTTCAAAACATTAGATTGAGCTGAAATAATGTTAGCAACTTGCTGTTGAGAGTTTTAGACTATTGTAGAGAAGAGAGGTAAAATCTTTCTAATGGTAAGTTCTTGTCTCCTCATCTGCTCTCCTCTTCTACTTTGGGTTTTCTTGGCTCTATCACCTCTGCTTTCTTAATGATTTCCTTTCCTACCGTGCACAGCTGATGGCCTGTAGATGGCAACATAATTTCAGGCACATTTTAATTTAGCCCTCTTCCTCCCTCTTTACAGTTTATAGCTGTTAGATATTACAGTTGTTTAGCTGGTCCATTTGAATCATTAGGAAGTAAATGCTGTTAAATCCATTGTGGAAATAAACTGTAAAAACTGCAGTGATGTGAGTAATCCTAGAATATTAGTAGAAATTCAGTATTTTGTTCCAGACTTTATCTGATTCCAGTTCTGGAAACAGACTAGTAGGGAGGGGCAAAAAAAAAAAAAAAAAAAAAAAAAAAACAGAGCTTCTTCAACTTCCTGTTAAGAGTATAATCAAGAGAAGTAGGCAGCCATCCTGGCAGTAGGGAAAAGAGCTCTGATTAAACTATACTTATAAGCATGTGCCTTTGCAACACCATTGCTTATTATGTCTTTCACCCCCATTTCATAGTCTCTTGCAGTGGTACAGTCTGCAGGTTTGTGCCTGTGTGTAGGCTAATGAACAAGATGCACAGAGTAAAGGTTTGCTTATGTTCTGCTGTTAGAAATCCAGCCTAAAAGCTGGCTGATTTCTTTGCTGTTATAGTTCCATAAGTTTCAATTGTGTTCTTGTAACTGAAAGGTAAATGTAAAATTCATAACTGTGGCTCTATAATCATTGTTTTATTTTGTCTGTGCTGTGTAAGGCTACAAATATATACATAAAGATTGCAAAGATTATATTGTGTTCCCTGGAACATTTATTTCTGTGATTGCAATTGAAATACAAATCCCCCTTATGGGTATCTTAAAAAAAAAAAAAAAAAAAAAAAGCTAATAAAATTTGTTGGAAGTTTGCAAGACATATTTCAGCTTTTATTTGCTGCTACTACCTTCTTTTCAAGCCTTGCTAGCTAGCTTGTCACTGAATGTATTAGCTTGCTTTGGCACTGTTTTTGCTCGGTATAGTCTTTTGTTTCCTGGTGAAACATCTGTTCAACGGGAGTTCTGTGACTTTGCGATTATATTAAATATTCCTGAGCATGAGTTCACATCAAATCTCTGGAAACAGCAAAAGGAAAACAAGGTTTTGTTCACGTGATGTTTAGATGCTTGGAAACAGCATTCAGGACTCTGTCCTTAAGTCAGATAATGAGCGAACTCCAATGACTTATTTCATAATCTTGAAGGAAAGAATATTTTAACTTTGGGTAATGGTAATCTGCTTCTGCATTGCTTTTAGTCTTTGCTCTACCTTAACAAGAAGCTAACAAAACGTGTGATAGAAAGGAGTTCAGTGCATTCTTTTTGATGGTTTGTCATTCCAGCAGTTACACTGGGAGGTTTGACAGGCAAACCGAAACTGAACAGAGCAGGGCTGTTGGGCAATTATTCTAGTATCCACTATAATTCCAGACTTGTTTACACATCCAGTTGTTTATCGGTCTCGTGGTTTTTCTCCCCAGCTGAACTCATGACTTGCAAAGGAAAACAGTTCAGAATCGCAGTCTATCTTGTCTCCATCTAGCAATATGGCATGCAGCATGTTTGGACTTGAAATACCTGCAAAAGGGTAGTATTTTAGGTGTAATTGGTTCAGTGCCTGAACTTCTGCTTATATCCTAAGAGTCCTTAAAAGCTTTGAGCCTTCAGTGGAATAAGATGACAACACACGGTTGTTAAGTAGCTTTCCTTAAAAGAAAAAATCGCTATCTATGACCTTTGTATTTGTCATGGGGCTCTGTGCTTATATCTTTCCTAAAAAATAAAATTGGGATTCCTCATTTCTTGTCTTTCCTGGAATGCAAAGAAGAATGATCAGCATTCTTCTTTGTATACTGCTTGGAAGGTGCCTGTAGCAGGATGTTTCACAGCCAGTCTCACGGAGAAAAATAAGTGACATTCTCTGTATGGTGGCTTACTAATCTTATACTAATCTTTTGAAGGACTTTTTGAAGGACTAATCTTTTGTCCTTCATTCTTTGAATTTTGGTGTTCTGTATGTTCTGGAAGGTTAACAGAGATAATGCAGTTGATTCCGCAGCAGTGTCTACTGGACTGCTTGCTTTTTGAAGCATTCCTCCACAAAGTGCTTTCCTCCACAAAGTGGAGGAAAGAGGCACGGCTGGCAAGAATCTCCTGCTCTTAGGTGCACACGTACAATGCACGTTATAGGAACAATGAGCTATAAAGAATTTAATTTACTATAACAGAAAATAACTTCTAGGCATCTGAACCTTGGTTTGAAAGTATTTTAATTAAAAATGGTGACCTGTATTCTTTGTTATTTATATTTCCTCTTTGAAGGTCATGCTGAAAGATGGACAGTGGTTTGAAGAGTGGAAAGATGTGCCTTTAAATAGACAAACACAAATACGTCCCACTATGTTTCCAGTAAAGGATGAAGAGAAGCTAAAGGCAATGAATCTGGAGCGTTGGTAAGAGTTTTTCCCAAGTAGATTTTATGAGGTTTTGATGGTTACCTCCTATGGTGACGGACAAATTGTAATTAGGAGTTCAGATAGGAATGTGTTGCAGTATGCCTGTACTTGCATTATGTCTATGCTATGCTTGTACAGGTCTGAATTCAGTTTGGTTGCTTCATAGGTAATGTCAATACACAATACTTAGATTTCAGTGAACATTGCTTACAAGGAATAGGTATTAATACAACAGGTCAGCTTCTTTGCAACCAATAAAGATACATGAGCAATATTACTGGAAAAGTATGCTAAGCATTATCAATTCAACACCGTGACTTATTTTCTATGAAGGACTTTGCATAGTTATTCTAAAAATAGCATTTAGATATGAGTCATTAAAGCTCAGATGTGAATGGTGAAATGAATGCGTTGCACTGATGCAAGTAATTTTGTCAGAACGCTCTATTTTAGATCCTGTTCCTACCTTGAATTAAATCTGCGCAATCCTGATAGGGGTACTTTATGCTGAAAGTAAATGTGATGCTTCTAGTACTTTGCAAGAGTCTGAATGCTGATGATGAATCTGCTGCAATTTTTTTTTTTTCCCTGTAGTCTTAGGATATTGCCACATCACCAGAACACAGGAGGCTTTTTTGTGGCTGTTTTAATAAAAAAATCTCCAATGCCATGGAACAAACGCCAGCCTAAGGTAACGTCTTTTAAAAGAGCAAAATGCTACCTTTCAATAACATTTCTGGAATTTACCATCTCCTTTTAATATAGGAGAAAAAGGGGATTCTGAAATCATTGTGAAATAGCAAGGTAAAAGTTGAACAGAAAATTAAGACTCTGAAAGAACTACAGAACCACATTGGACAGGGTAGCTGAAGCTGTCACTGCCTTCGGCTGTGTGATCTGTTTGCTAAAAGTTTTTTTCTACTGTGTTGTAAGCCAATTCTGATTTCAGTTTATCTTACTACGTGATGGGTTGCTCAGAAGTGATTCACTAGCAGATTGAGTCCATCAGATCATCAACAGGGGAATAGATGTAAAACAGTAAGGAGCAGCAGCAGCTTCAGCCATCTGACTTTGATCCATTGTTGTCAGTTGTGTGGTTTTTAATTATTAGTATTTTAAGTTGATATGACTTGTTTGATCTCAGACTGTATCTTGGAGAGAAACTCCTGTGTGAATCCCTTTTAGCTGTTTCAGTTTATTTGATATGCTTCATTAGAAGCCCTTATGAGTAAAACTTCTGCGGCAGTAAGGAGAAAGCATTTGTTTGGAGGCAGGCCTCATCCAAATAGTTTATACTGTTCAAAGTTTAATGCTGTAGCACTCAGTGCAGTTTAATGCTTGTGTAGCAGGCTGTGTGTGTCATTTTGACTGCTAGGAGGAAAGAAGCAGGTCCTGGCTTAAAGTGATCTCTGAATGCTTGAACATGATTTTATAAATGGTACGAGAATACCTTTCTTGTAAACTTGGTAAGACATTGTCTAGAGCTATGCTTAACAGTAATGCAACCTGTGGACTTCAATAGTTAGATTAGCTAACTAAATCGATCTGTCCAAGCACTTCCATACAAATTGATAAGAACTAAGCATGTGCAAAGAGAGGGTATGGGTACCTTTTGTTACCAATTAGGTACTGCTTTGTCTTTGTTGAAAATACTTTGTTTGAAATAGGTTCATCAGAAATTGCCACAGAGAACAGAAGATGCTGAAGTAACAACGAATGCAGATGATGGTTCTGAAGATACTGCTGAAGAACCAACACTTGCTGAAAATGAAGAGTCTAAGAAAATGCAGGAATCTCAGAATTCAGACACTGAGCAAAGCAAAAAAGGAGGAGTATGTGGGTAAGAGACTAAGTATTTGTCTTGTGACCGCCTCATTATTGCTGAGTATTGTGTAGTTCTTCTGTTATTGGACTCTTTTAGAAATGGGTCAATAAGAATTACTGAATTTGCTCAGTTGTCTACATTACTGTGTCTGTCTTGTGTTTAAGCAAATTAGGAAAATGACTGCCTTGCCTATTAGCATTTGCAAAGTCTGTTAGCTCTTTCTTCTCTGTCAAGGAAAAGAAGTTAACCTTTGGAAGATCTTTAACTGCCTCTAGAATTTCTCCCTCACAAATCTCTGCATACTTCTTTGTGTGCTTTCTGCTCTCAAGCACTGCTTTCACTTCATGCTTTCACTTCATTATTTTAAGAAGCTAAATTATAGGTAGTATTGTCTTACTGAAGTACAGGAGAATGTCAGTATCAAGTTTGGCATGCTACTGTTATCATAAGGCAAGTGTTGACTAAATGAACTGAATATACTGATTCTAAACTGATTACGTTTTGCTAAAATTGACAATGGTATTTGCTTTTTAGACCACCGCCATCTAAAAAAATGAAGATGTTTGGTTTTAAAGAAGATCCTTTTGTGTTTCTCCCTGAAGATGATCCATTGTTTGAACCTATCCAGTAAGAAAAAATGTTTCTGTTTTTACGGTAGGATTACGAATAGTCTAGGAATATTAATAATTTAGTTAATCACTCAAGATGGATCTACTTGGTCATACATAAGCTTTTTCCCTACCATTTTACAAGATTTTCCTCCACATTTGAGCTCTTAAAATGAAAATCTAAAATGTCTGGATTTGGCAGGCCACAGAGGACAGTTTGCATTGGAAAATTTCAAATGAATCTCAGTATTTATGACCAAGAATCTTTTCTTATGCTTAGAAATGTTAGGTTTTTTGTACTTAGAAATCTCGGAAATGTTAGTTGTTGTATACTGAAGCCAGTGTCAAGTGGCTGAAGGTGTTTCTAGAGATAGCTCAAGCAAATATGCTAATTTGTACATTTTGAGTATGTGATTTCATTGTTCATGTAACCAAAACAATTATTATATGGCCTCAGGAAGTTTTATGCATTGGACCCTTCGTTTCCCAAGATGAATTTACTAACTCGAACTCAAGAAGGAAAGAAGAGACAGCTGTACATGGTTTCTAAGGAGCTAAGGAACGTGCTTTTGAACAACAGTGAGAAGATGAAGGTATGGTTCATCTTCACAACAGAGATTATAAGCATCAGTGGATGCCTCCTTTAACTTTTTTGCAGAATTGACCATTCATATGAAGAAGTAGCCCTCTAATAGGCCTCTTCTTACTCTGAATGTTTTCCTCTGTTTCCATCCTCTGTTAAAGAGTTGAAGTACTATCTCAGAGGGGTAAATATCAGTCTCCAAGATTAAAAGCACTGTTATTATTGGCAGGCGGAAGGGAACGTAAGAATAGAGGAAGGGACTATAACTGCTGCTCTGTGTGTGTACATGAATTCTTCTGTGATCTTCAATTACTTTCACAAGTAATCACAAGTTTACGCTGATGCTGTTGTAGATATGAGCCCCTTATAATTATAGGACACATTAAGATCCTGAAAGCCTACCAAAAACAACAGATAACTTCAGTTGAATTATTAGCTGTGTGTGCTATATGGGGACATTGTTTAAAGTAATTTCAACAAGTGAATGTTTTGAAAAATGCTTAAGCCGAATGATGTTGACATACAAAATATTTTTTGTGAATTACAGATCGAGGAGGAAAAACATTTATTTATTTTATTTAATAAGACTCCCATGTTAAATGGATTCGGCAGGCCATGGAGGATGGTTTGCATTGGAAATTTTCAAATGCATCTTAGTGTTTATGACTCCCATGCTAAACAGAAGTCATATTAAATAAATAAATAAATAAATAGTCCACATGCTAAAGATTTGCCTTAAAAGTCATTGAATAAACTGGGCTGACTTCAAAGCTAGATCAGGTGTGGTTTAGGGTCTTGTTTAGTTGAAAACTGAATATTTCTGAGTTTGTCCAGTACACATTACAGGTCTTAAAGACAGATAAATACTTATTATTTTATCCCACATGCAGAAAATGGCTACAAAACTGACAATTTCAAGAAACTGGTGTGTTTCACTAGACAGTAAGACTTTGGGTACCACATATACCTTGGTGGATGTGTGTCCTAATATTAAGCATCTCTGTTTTTAAAATCCTGTCCTTGATTGAATTTCCCAAAATCACACAGAAATTTCTGACAAAGATTAAAATTAGACCTTGATAGTTGGGTGCCCTCATTTTAAGACTACCTCTTTTTTGCATTGTTCAGTTTGCAACATGGAAGGGAGTAAAAGACTTCAGAGAGAACTATATTTTGATATTGGATATTCCTTTTTTCCTTGAATTAATGTTTACATGAACTTAAATAAGTGCCCAGTACAAATGAGCAGATGTGTCAGAGTTAGCCTTTTTTCCTAGTTTAAGTAAAGCAATTGTGGAAAAGCAAAGTGGTAATTTAGAATTTGTACTCTTTAATGATGCTTATTTGCTTTGCCATTTGCAGGTTATTAACACAGGGATAAAAGTCTGGTCTCGCAATAGTGATGGTGAGCAGTTCGGATGTGCCTTCAGATTAGCACAAGAGGTAATTATATAGTATTTTATTTTCAGAGAAGATAACTTTGGTGTCCTCTTGAGCTTAGAGCACAGTTGGCACTAAATTTGTCAGATTAAGGGCAATTTGCATTTTTAGAATGTTTTAACATTTGAAAATTGTCTTCTGGTATCGGCTAAAGCACGTACTGTTTTTAACATTTCTCCTTCAGAAAGTAGAGGGCACATTTCAAAATAATTATATTTATCTATTATACAGGGGATATACACTCTATACCCATTCATTCATGCAAGGATTATAAATGTCTGCATAGAAGATGTTAAAATTCTGCTAACCCAGGAAAATCCATTCTTAAGTAAATTTAGCAGTGAAACACAGAAGAAAGTCAAAGACATGGGTAAGTCTTCTAGTTCGTGATATGACAAAACAATCATTATGATGTTTAAAACAGAAAACTAGAGAAAAATCCACTCACATAAACTGTATTTGCTTAAAAAAATGACTGAAGTTATGTTAAACCTGTTAATTAGGTAGTGAAGCATTACTGAAGCCCGGTGTGTTACTAGGATTTTTAGTCCTTTCTGGTCACAGCCCTTGAGGTTTATGAATTCCAGAGAAGAGAGAAGTTGCAAAACATGTGAATTCACGCAGCAGTAGTATGAGGCGTTTAAAATACCTGAAGAAGAAAAATTTTAGGTTGACTGTTGATCTTTGCTTCTCGTAGTGTGCCAGTCGAAACTCTTTGTCATCTGAAATTGTTTCTCATGATTCTGTGTATCAAATTTAGGTACTCAGATTTTATTGTCTTAAATATGGGGAGCAATATGGACTCATGCTGATTTATTTTTTCCTAAGTGCTGGATGCTTGAAGAAATTAAGACTTTTTTTCTGTTTATTTATATCACTTTATTTCCAAGTCATCACGGGTCACTTTGGTATGTGATGAGACAAAATGGGAAAAACATCAGAAATAAAATTTGGGCTGGCATACTCTTATCATAGAATCATTAAAGTTATAAAAGACTTCAAAGATAGCCAGTCCAACCATCCCCCTACCACCAATATCAGCCACTAAACCATGTCCATTTTACTTAAGTAAAAGGTCCTTACTGGATCTTCTGAGTGAATTAATCCACTATGTGGTTTTATAGCTTAATTTGTTTGCTTTGGGGACTTTTTTAGGCAATTGCTGACGCAACTAAATATTTTTGGTCTGGCTAAATAAATAAATAAGCACTGTTATTGTCTATAATTTATGGTATTGATGTAGGTAACTGCTGATCAGCTGTCAAAGTCATGCTGTGAGGCTGTCTAAAAAATTGTTGTTTTTTTTTTTCAATATTTTTCTAATTACTATCATTCACCGTTAACATTGCACCAAGTGACACATCTGTTGTTTTTCTCCCCCCTCACCGTGCCCTAGCGATGGGAAGTATAGTTCTGAAGTATGACCCAGACCCAGAGTAAGTAGATGTGTTGCTTTCAGTTTACTTGCTTTTAAAATTTGGACAAGAATTTATTTTCACTCTGAGAAAAACAAAAGTGGAGATGCATTGATATCAACAATGAAGCTAGACAGAATGCAAAGAATTAGAAGGGAAAGAAGCTATCTTGCCTTTGTGCTTTCAAAACAGTTGCTCTATAAAGGAGAGCCCCTAGTTCTGCCAGAGATGCACAGTATGATTGCATGTGATGTTTTTGTTCCCTGCTAAGGAGTAGGAAAAAATTAAACATTTCCATTGTTCATTTTTGTTGCCTAAGCAGTTTCAGAAGCTTTTGAGATATCTTTTTAAATGTAAGCTTCTATTGCACTGTTGCTTAAATTAGTTTTAGAAGCCATCAAAGCCAGAAAATCATTTTACATGTTGCAGACATTAGAGCTTTTTTTTTTTTTTCCTTTTTCATTCCTTGCTGGTAGGCAAGCAGGTAGATGTTTAGATATTGAAGTTACGAACAAAGTACTTGCATCTTCTACAGATAGTTATAAATTGCACTTACTGTTAAAGATTGTGTGTTTATTTATGAGGATATGCCTACAAAATTAAGTTTTCAAGATTCACCTTTTCCTAGTTGACCAAATATACTGCTTGTTTGTAGAAAACCTGATGAGCTTCAGTGTCCTATAGTGCTGTGTGGTTGGCAAGGAAAGACATCACTCCGTGCCTTTGTGCCCAAGAATGAGAGACTTCATTACCTAAGGATGATGGGAGTTGAAGTGTTTAAAGCAAAGAGGAAAGAGGAGGAATCAGAAGGTAAAACAGAGGAAGAAGGTCAATACGGAGCAGCACAAACGGAGGAAGGAATGGATGTGGAAGATAAAGAACATGATTTAGTCACAAAAATGGAAGCAGAAATAGGTGAAGAATCTTCCCACAGTCCTGTGGAAAGCAGTGCTATGGAAGTAGAAAATAAAATTGAGGATTTGGGTCAATTTAGTAAAAATAGCAACAATCATGTAAGCCAGGAAAGTAAAGACAGTGATACAAATGATGTGAAAGATTAAATTTCTTTCTCTATTACTTGGCTGCTTCCCTGAGAACTCATCCAGTCTTGCTTCTAGCATAGAAGAATATTTTAAAGTTTCAGTTGGAATGTGATGTTCCTTTTTTAAAGTTTCACCTATTTTATTTTTTAAATCAAAAACTATAAAGAGATTTCTCCTCAAACATGTCTTATTTGTACCATTTTTAAGCTCAGTTTCACTGGTGGGTTTGAGTGTCTGTTGCTGGCAATGGACCATGCACCAGTAAAATCTAAAGCCTGTCTTTGAAATGGAATAATGGTATGTACAAATAAACTGCCTGTGGAACTGTTCTGCATTTTATGAAGATTTCCTTCAGAATAAAACAAGGAAACAACCAAAAACCAAACCAACAAACAACAAAAAAAAAACCACGGTGTTTCATTCAAAGCATAAAAGTTCTAGAAATAATATTTTTTCCTTTAAGAAAACCAACCACCCAACCTGAGTACTATTTACATGTGTTTTGTTTCTTTTTTTTACTGGGTCAGGGAATCATTGCAAGTATGCATACAAATACATAAACATATAGGATACTTAACTAAAAGCCCGTTTAATTTATTCAGAATAAAATATTGCGTAGCAGAGTGGCAAATTCTTTGTAAGGGAGGTGGAATGTCCTTACCTAGATCTTCAGGTGCGCTGAACATGCTTCAGACTCATGTCTTGGAATGTGCCTGAAAGAGTCTGTGACTGTCCCTCATGGCTACAGTAGTCCTCTGTTTCTCAGTCATTCCATCAAATGGGAGTTGTCTCTAATTTCTGCAAGATACTTGTTTATAGTTGAAATAATACTTTTTTTTAAAAAAAGCAGTATGTATATTGTCATAGAGTAGATGTTTAAAAGAGGTTATTTGGGGCCAAAAGGGTGATTTACATAAGCTGACTAAAAAAATTTACTCAGCTGTCCTCAAAGCTTATAATTTACATTCCACCCTTTGTGGCTTAGTTTCTTTCTACTTTTATCAAGTTGACCTGAAAGGAAGGTGACTGGTGGTACAAGTAATTGTCCTGCAGTAGAACCATGTGATGCAAATATTTGTGCTGCTTGTCAAACTAAATTTACAATGTTTGTTTTTCCTGATGAAGTCCTAACATGGCTTGGATCCGTTTGCTGTACCTTGCTACACCGGACTTTCTGATGCCTGCCCTTGAACTACTTCATCACAGGGTGTATTCTCGAGGGAGAGGTGTAAAACTGAAATAGTGACATGTCCTCTGGTAAGATGCTAAGTCGTATGCAGTGAAAAAGCATTGACAGGACTCATTTTCCTCCTGAGAGTTCATAAAATAGGTTAATAAAAATGTTCTTACCCTTGTATTTTGCTTGTTAGAGCTAAATGCTCTATGGTACATATCCACAACCAAGGTTTGAATTCACTCCTTGAACTGACAGCTGCAGTTGGATGGGTAGCTTTTTGACAGGTCCTGCATAGCAGAATTTTCTTTCGAAAGAAAGTATATATAAAGTATAGTTTTTAATTCTAACAAGATACATAAGAAAAGAAATCCTGCTGATGTAGCAGCATCCAACTTAAAGCATGAAATTAGCATTCGTTTTCATATGTTTGCATTTATTTTTACATGTTGGGTATTTGAAATGGAGGAAGAGTTGCATGATCAACGTCATACAGTCTGCAGTACTCAGCCCTAAAGACTAATTATAACACAGCCATTATTTTTATGGTCTAATGATGTCCACAAATTATCAGAAGGTCAAAAATTATGTAAAGAAATCAGAACTGATGGCTTCATGTACTGCATCTGTTGGTGCCTTTGAGCAGTAATTTAAGCTTCGTTTCAGTCTGTGACTCTGCAGAGGTTTCGATTCAGGTTCAGCTGATGAAAATACTTGTTGATACAGCTGATTGCAGCAATTGGCAAAAAGCTATCTGTATAAAAGAACAGTCTTGATGGCTTTTTTTTTTTTTTTGACAGCTTGCCACTGTCAGACTAAAATGCGAATAGAAAGCTTATGTCTGGGAGCTAAAGGAAAATGCAGTCTTAGATTATTAACTTATTTAAATCAGGTGTAACTTAATAGATGAAGAGCCCACATCTGGACCATTTTAAATTCTTTGAGTTGTCCCCTTTTCCTGCAATATCTACAAATTTTGCTATTTTTAGTTTTTTTGTTTGTTTGTTTGTTTGTTTGTTTTCTTCCTGTCAAGTGCTAATGGGAGATTTGAGCCAAGAAACGGGGAGTCTACTTTTCTTGCACTGATCGGCAGTTTTACTCTGTATTTCAGAAACACCACCACCCTCTCCAAAAAACAACAACACTACACAGACGTTGGTTTTTTGTTTGTTGAAATACTGCTAGTTTGCTTGTTGTGGTTGCTCTGTCCTAGTTAGTTATTTTTACCTTGACTGCCAGAGAGAAGCCCAAGACTTTAGGCAGTGGCCGAAAACACTGTCCTGGCTTCCTAGGCTGGAAATCCAATGAAAAGCTGTGTGTTTGTCCTTCTCTGCGAGGTATGTGCTTCTGTGATTCTAATGGTCAGATGGATGAACATCTGCTTGGGTGGTTTTGAGCATTGGTTGCTGCAGATAATTGAACAGTCTAGAAGGAAGAGAGGTGATGTAGTCATCTTGTCAGGTCCGAGAACGTAAATTCAAAATTACTAGGTTTGTAGTTCACTAATTGAGTCCATCCTTGTAAGCAGTCCCTATTAGATGTCTTGAGAGTTTTCTCCAGTTTGGCATTTTTTAGAAACACAGGGACCGTAGATGCTTGCACTGGTGGCAGGGCGTTTTAAATGTGATAGAGGGGAAATAAAAAGTTTCTTGCATCTGAAAGAATACTCTGATTAGGTTCTGCTCAGAGATGCCCTCAGGAGAAGTTGATGGTGCTGCCAGGAAATCATCCATTGTATGAGAAAAATAGAAAGAAAAGGAGGGGAAACACCAAGTGGATACTGTTTTGTAGCCTTGTCTTCAGCGTTTACCGAATGTTAGTTTTTCTGGAAGTTTGCTAGAATTCTGACAGTTTGGTTTCCCTCTGAATTAATGTACCATAATTGGCACCAAGATGATTTTTTTTTTTTCCTTAAATATCTGAAGCCTATTTAGAAGTCAGTGGGATTTTGCAAAGTAAAGTGTTAGCAGTAAAAGAAACTGATTCAGCTCCCGTGACAACCCTTATCCTGGGCCGCAGCAAAGGGCAATCAGCGTGCTGCTTTCTCCCAGTGGGAAAACTGGCCTGGAGAAAACAAGCAGTTGTGTGCTCACGCCGCATTGCTGGCAGAGCCAGGGTCAGCACGTGGTTGTGCCGTGGTGTCTCTGCAGGACGAGCCTTGTAAACAAGCTCCAGCAGAACAGCGCGGGCAGCACGGCTGTTTTGTTACTGCCACTCAGCATCCTGATAAAGTCGGCTTGATGCACTCTTAGCACTGCATGCATTTTTTTTTTGCCCCCTCCTCTGAAGCAAGCATTGTAACCTGAACGCTGACAGGTAGTGAGAGTGGCTGGGAAAGCATTCAGGCATCATGAGAGAGTGAAAACACAACCCCTGTTCTGGAAGATAGATGGGACAGCCACGGCAGCAAACCTGAGGATTGTTCTTCAACTGTAGTCTTGTCTACTACTCACAGGATGGCTCCTTGTTTTGAATGCAAATTAAGTTTTCTTACTCCTGCACCTGGTATTTCTATACAGTTACATTTAAGCGGGCTGTTGGCTACATACGGGTTTGCCTTTAATGTTGCTTTTTTTTTCTTTAAATGAGTAACCCAGAGCAATTTGTTGTCGCTTATGGAAAAAGATGCACTTTCATTTTATATTTATTCTATCATCTGCTGTTTGGCTTCCTTCCAAACAGAGCAGCAGCGCAAAACTCAGCATGTATCTAGCATTCATAATGCCTCATCTGCAGTCATTACTCAAACATCAGATTTCTTTTTGGCTTCCAGGGCTACAATAAACATACAGAAGTCAACATATTTGACAAAAAAAAAAATAGTTTAGACAACTCTACAATGTATTGTTTCTTGATATAATGACATTTAAATGGAATCTCCATCCTCAGAGGTTTTCAAGAGTCAGCCAAAGTCACAGCTGACGTGATTGAGTGTTTATTACAGTCCTGTTCAGAACACGGGGTTGGGCTAGAAACCTCCAGAGGTCCCTTCCAACCAGCATCCTCTGTAACTGCAAGAAAATGTTAAAATAAAGTCAGCAGATGGAACTGTTAAAGACCTTGTGGAAGGCTGAAGTCAGGCACTTAAAAACAAGCAGAGAGATGAACTGGGTAAGCGTTCTTAGTGATTTTTAAGTGTTCCGTTTACTACAGAGAAATTGATTATCCCAATTCCAACATGGGGTTGGTAACACTTACATCTAGTTTTTGGGGTGTAGAATTGAGGCACTGGCATTTCCTGAAGAAATACAAAGTACTCAAAAGTACTCAAAACCCCCTTGGTTAAGAGGGGAGCCTTGTCTCTAGGCTTACATGAACCCAGCTCTCTCCTCATCTCGTTCATCACAGACTAGCCTCCTAACTCTTGGTGGGTCTTGACTGGTTGGCTTCTCCAGTATGTTGACAATTCTTCTAATGGGGACCTATTGGGCTGCATTGTAATGGGCTGTACTGCAGGTACAGCCTCACAAGCTATCAGCAGAGGGAAACAATCACTACCCTCAACCCCTCGGCTACTTCATGACTCCGAATTTTCATGACATGTATGCTGCTGCATTTATTCCAGAATTTTCTTGTTGGTTTTCCATGCCTTGTAGTTTCATTTTCATATTCTGATTTTTTAAATTGCTTTTCTCTTGATGACAGAAAAAAATCCTTGTAGATGTGTGAAATGTTCCAATTTAGTAAACAAGAAGAAAATATAACTAGCTTTGTGCAAAGTTCTCTGAAATATGGAAAAAAAAAAAAAAAAAAAAAAAAAGATTTTTTCAGTAATCATAGGTTAAGAGCTTTTTATATGGTGGCATATTCATGATGATAAATAATGTCAGTTATTTAGAAGGACAATTTTTAAAATTATCATATTAATTGCAGGGATCATTTTTAATGCAAAGTTACATAGCTTTTTTTCCCAATTTAAAATATGTACCTCTTAATGCAGAAAAACTTGTGGGAATGCCTCATGATCTCTCAGTGGATCAGTAAAATTTCCTAGAAATATGGGCTGTGGAGGCAGAAAACATGTTCCTCAGCTTCTGCCTGCAGTGCAGAATGGAGCTAAAGGTCATGACTGCACCATTTTTAAAAAAGGAACAGGCAGAAGCTCCCAGCTTCGTCCACTTCCCACACACATATGTCCTACGAGCAAGGGGTGTTTGAGAGCCTTGAGTCTTACTGTCTGGGTCAATGTATAATGGATCTGCTCTTGGGGACAGTCTCAAGTACTAACGAAACAGCAATGCAGAGTGCTTCTCATCCCCTTGCCTGAGGTCCGCCCTGGCTTTGTGTGTGTGTGTTTGTGTCTGCCTTAGCTTGACATCCAAGTCAGGGTATTAAATGCTGGTGTTTCATCAGAGGAGTAAAACCCAATCAACTTCTTCATCCGCCTAGAAAACAATTAACAAAAAGGATAATTATGATAGCAGGATGGGTGGAAGATAATGTGTTTCCTTAGGCTTGGTCTGTTGCTGAGAGGCCTCTAGATAGCCAGGGTAGCAGAGGACGTGCACTACGTGGTGCAAGGCCTTTACCACACGATCAGGTCTCGCTGTTTTCAATGTTACCTGCCATACTGGTGAAAATGCCCTCCAAACTGCAGAGAAAGAGGGGATCATACTTCTTCAGAGCTTTTACCTTCTCCCCCAGATAACAGGTGGAGCTGGGTGTTACAGGCCTGTAGTCAGATACGTATCTTTTCTGAGGAAAGCTCCCTCCATTTTCTGTATCATCCCTTCTTAGTGGTTATAGGGTATTAAGCACAAATCCACAGGAACAATGAGCTGACACCGTCTTTAATGACAATTTACAAATAAGTGAAAGACACCCCTCACTTTCCAAATGGGTTGAACGTTGCTACTTCTCTTGTGCCACAGACATCTTCACATCACCTCATGTTTCCCAGTCGCAGTTGATCTGTTTCCTGATTTTACATCTGTCATTTGCGTAGGCACAGACCTTATTGAGTTTATAGTAAACTTATTTTATTATGTATTTCTACATCCTACAATTTCCTAGCTTTCACTCTGAGGTTGCTTTGGTTTGTTGTTGTTTTTGTGTTGTTTTTTTTTTAAGTGTAGAGGTATAAATGCACTCAGCTGTGAGTTGAAGAGGCCATTATAAACACATTAAAAACATGTTCTTTTACACCTTAGTAATAAATTTTCTTGGTGTGTGTGTGAAATTGCTGCAGAATCAGTGTAGGTTATTTGGATTTATATTTTTTGTTGTTATAGTAAAAGTAACTTAGAGATTGTGGAAGGTGCCAGAATGACAGCCTTGAAGTTAAGCTGATTGTTCCATTATTTCCAGGCTCCTCTCTCAAAAACATCTGCTCTTTTCTAATCTCCTGTGAGCTCGGTTTCTCAGACCGTTAAGAGCTCTGAGGCAGTGGGAGCTACTTCTCTAGGTATCCTTAGATGATACTTATCAGGCTTGTCTAATCTGAAGACTGAATTTATGTCATTAGGTCTAACTTCTTATATTATTCTTTATCCTGCTCTTTCCCTGGCCCTTGACACCTTTTCATCAATGTTACGTGCATGAGCAATCTTTCTACAGGGCTAGTTCACCATTTTAGATACATTAATTACTGATACTCTTTAGAGAGGACTGATTCAAAAGAAGCCATAGTCCAGCTTGAAATCATCTGCTGAAACCTTTCCCTTGAATATATTTATCAGTGTTTTCTTTAGGCATTCAACAAGGTAAGAACAAACTGTGCATGAAATTATTTTCTGTTATCCTGTAATTCTCTTGCTAATTTGAATCTCATTTTGCACATATTTGTTCTTATGTGCATGCATTCTTTTACATTCACGTCAGTAAACAGAAAAAGTTTCCACAGTCTTTGATTCCTTTTTCTGCTTAAAAGTCCACTGGTGGAGAGACCTACCCAAATGGTTAGGAAGCTGGAGCCTATGCCCTGTGAGGAGAGGCTAGGAGAAATGTGTTTGTTCAACCTGAAGAAGAAATGGTAGGTAAGATCTAGTTGTTGTCTTCCAGTAAATAACTGTTACAGGAAAGAAAAAGCCACTTCTCAGTGCAAAGTGGCAGGACCCACTGCAAAGGACACAAGATGCAGCAAGGGAGACTCCAGCTGGACTGAGGGAAATTAATCTTCCCCATGGGAGGATTTGAGCACAGAGGCAGGCTGCCCAGGGAGGTGGTGGATCTTCGTCCTAGGGATATTCAAAATTTGTCTGGATGAAGTCCTGGGCGAGCTGCTGTAGCTTGGCAGCTAGCTCTACTTTGAGCAGGGGATTGCACCAGCTAACCTGCAAGAGGTGATTCAAACCTTGGTCCAGGCCCAGGTCTCTTCTGCCCAGTACTGTCTTTAAACACCCTCTGGCAATTCAGAATTATAAATTTTGCATTTTGAGATTAGGGAAATGTGAACTTGAGACAATCCTGAGGGCAGCAATTTAACAACAGTCATTGGGTCCCCTACTGACTATGTACAATAGTTTGGTATTGCTAATCCTTTTCATTTACTGCCATCCAAGTTAATTCAGCGGAATCCACAAAACTGCAGAAGGAATAGTTTTATTGTTTATTTTATAAATCAGATATAAAAGATGACTGAGTTGAAGCTAGATGAAATTGTTAGTGTTAGATTGCTGTACCTCTTCGCAAGAGTGAGCCTGTTCCCTGTCTTTCTGTATTGCCTTGCCATACTGTTATTACAGTAGCACTACAAAAGGCACAGGGCTGAGGAATTGTGTCCTGCGTTTCGCAATGCTGCATTCCTAGCTGAAGGGGCTGCAGTACATAAACAATATGAGGTATCTACAGATCTGAATTGTTCCTGGTTTTATTAAGTCATATGCTCAGCCGTAAATGTTATGTTGTCTCTAGAGGCAGAATATGAGCTGCATGTAATGACTATGAGTCTCAGATAGTAAGAGTAGATCTGAGCAATTGTAGGACATTTTCATTTCCTGCAAAAACCTGAAATCGGGGCAGAATTATCTGGTTACTAGACCATACAGGAAAGCCCATCTCTCTTTGACTTTGGCCAAGAGATGGTCATCCACCCATACACACACCACACCAGTGCTGGGCCTGGGCTTTGACCAGACGGGATTTAAGACATTGGGGACTGATGTGTGGTAAAATCAGAATATGCAGTTTCTCAGTTATTTCATTTTGGAAGGGAAGTCTAGGCACTAAGGGAATGCCAGGCCATGAGGCACTAATCCTGGCTGGACTACAGTATGATTCAAGGAGGCTGGGAAATTCCCCTCTAGGAACAGAGTACTGTTGGAAGGTGTTGATAGCAAGCATGCATTCTTTGTTCTAGGTGGCTTGTGAGACCATCTCAAAAACAAATTGTGGAGAAAAATAACACGTGTGCTGCTGAGTCTCCGGTAGGTCCCACGTGATGTCACCCAGCACTGCGGAGATGTTTCTGATGCCCTGGAGCATCTTGCAGGCAGTCAGACGCAATATTAAGGCAACTGAACTTTACTTCCCTGTGGGTGGGACTTCAGCAGCTGGATAATATCAGAAGCAAATTAGCTAATCTGGGTTTTCTTTCTAAAAAATGTTGTGTTGTTTTGTTTTGAGCAAAACCTTTTCAAGCATTACAGCTATGCCTTGCACTAAAAAAAAAAAAAAAAAAGCTACAGAAAAGTCTAGAAAAGCTGTCAAATAACAAAAAGTGTTATCACCATTGACACAGAATTTATCTGTTTCTTATGAATTTGAATCCACATCCGATGTTCAGGAAAACTCAGAAAATAACCCACTCAAAACCCTCAGTTATTAACTAGCTCTTTAATACTTCCCATGACAAATTGCAACAGGTCATAGAAATGACATGCTTTATTAAGAATTGATGTTACATAAAAGCTTTGCACCATTAAAATAATCTGAAATCTCCGATCATGCAATTACAGAGACTGTGCTGTTCTTTCTGAGAAGAAATAATAGGGATAATGTAAGATTAATGGTGGGAAATAATTTGGGGGGCTTTCTGAGAAATTTGAGCACAGGATAGAACATTAAGATTTTGTATTACGGTGTGTCTTGGTACAGCATGGTGATAACAGAGTAACTCCACTGACCTCTGTGTACCATACTGAAAGGAGAGCAGAACTCAGTATAATCCTTTCCCGAAGTTCATAGAAAAGCGTGGCAAGTCAGATTTGGTCTGAGAAGGTAAATATCATGAACCGGGGTATCTGCCAATATTCTTTTTGTCAACTGTCTATGAAAAACTGACATAATTTTCTGCCTCTCTAGGCTGATTTACAGGCTATATTCTGAGGTAAACTAAGCTATATTTCAAATTGACTCTGTCCACCAAACAGAGGACACAGAGAAACATGGAAATAACAGAACAAGTTGGCTTGGCAGGCGCTGCTGGAGGTCATGTAGTGCAGCCCCTGCACCAAGGAGGGCCAGCTTTGAGGCTCAAGCAGGTTGCTGAAGGCGCAGGTAGGTATTGGGAATGCCTCTGGATGTAGACTCCACCACCTCTCTGGGCAACTGCTTGCCCACTCCTGTAGGGAAGATGTTCAGCTAAACAAAAGTCAGCTCACCATTTACACAGCTGCACTGAAATACTGCATTTTCCTGAACTACACTATGCTTGTTTAAGATAAGGAAAAAAAAAAAAAATGGTACATGACAGAACAGGGAGATCTCAGTTTGAAATGAGTGATTGCCAACAAATTACCATTGATTTACAGAGAGAATGTGCAGAGACGTATGTGAATGATACCTTTCTGTTAGGCTAATTGCTAAAATATCCAGTGGAAGAGCCTTACTGTGCAAAAATGAATAGCAGATGCTGATCATAAAAAGAAGTCAAAAGTCTCAAAGAGCTGGTAAGGACACTTAAATTTGACTGGTAGCACCAAGCAAAGCTGTCGACTATTGTTTCTATGCAAGGGCTGCAGACAGGATTTTAATAAATGCATCATGATTACTGGAAAGCCATTATATTTGCCTCCAGAGCTTGAAAGTCAAAAGATAGAAAGATTGGCTCTAGCTCTAGAGCTGCTCAATTCCTTATGTGTGGAAGACGAATGCCAGCAGCGACAAATTGCCCTTACATACAGAACATGTAAGAGATGGCCCAGAAACAACCTGTCAAAAGAAACCAAAGCATACGCAGCCCGTGACGACAGTGCTGCAAGTTCTTGTTACATAAACGTTCTTCAGAGGAGGTGACCTTGTTCAACAAACTTCAAACACACTGGCTCCCAGCACCACTTAAGGACGTAGGATGGGCCCAGGAGCTTGAAGAAGCAGGGTTCAGGACTGACTGGAGCACAAGAAATGCTTTCTCAGAACCATTACATACATCAAATGAAAACTGCTGCCTTCAGCAGGTACCCCTGCAGGGCTTTCTTAGCCTAGAGGTCTGACCATGAATACCCTCGTAAATGCCAGCCGCTCATTCTCATGTGGATGCGTCCATTCAAAAACTGCTTGCTGCTTCCTAGAGAGGAAATGAAGTAGCTGTGAGCATGAAATAGCTGTGAGCATACACGCGGGGTGGGAGGAACCTGGAAAGCTGGGGAAGCTTTCGGAGGGGAACAGAAATCCCGCAACATGAAGGAATAATAAGCAAATGCAGAAATGGCAGCTGGCTTTGGATGAGCAGAGTGTTAGAGGGTTTTGAAGATCAAATACGCAATGCTGAAAGGAAAAGAGGCACCTGAGGCACCATGTGCCTGCATAATGCTAAAACAATGGCTTTCAAGGAGTGCACAATACATTTAAGCACTGATGCACTTACTGGTTATATTCCAGCTCCTGAGGGAAATGTGTCCACAGAAGAGCTGATCCCTTGAGTGCTTAAAGGAGCAATTAAGGGTATTGCTAGCAAGCTACATGATTTCTTAATGGCAACTTTGTCTGCAGACAATGTTGAAGACAAGCCTGTTCTGGGCTTGTGAGTAATGAGGGTGTCTTACAAGGACAGGAAGCAGCAGAGCAATGTGATGAACAAAACGGCAGGTACAAAAACTAAAACGACACACAAAAGAGTAGCCTCTTCCATAAAGGTCCCATTGGTGAGTGTTCAAAAGCCTGTAAGCTGCAAATTAAACCATGATGTAGTATATAACATGTCATAGATATATCCAAAAAATAGCATAAATGCATACTCTCTATGTAATGTATTTTATATGAGTATACAAGCATTTCATGCTATTGATTAAACATATGTTAAATGACTGATTCATTTGTGCTTTAATATTTTAGAATTTTACTTTGATATATTAGTATTTTTTTAATAAATTGTATCTATTTTATATTCATATTGTGATATAGCTCATAACATATTACATATACATATGTTAAATATTCATAGGTTATATAATATACTACACTCATTTACTGTATTTATATTACATATATTGTATAACTTAAACCATTTATCTATACACATTTGTATATGTTGCATTCTGCATGTATTACACAATGTATAAAGTAATACATATTACCTATAAAAATATACATTTTTATTTCTTACTGAAATGTAGTTATGTGCCAGGGGTTAAGGGTAATCAAGATGCTAAGCATCTGTTTTGTTCTGTTTTGGTTTTCAGATTAAAAAAAAAAAAATCTTTCTGAGTGATCCAGAGATTCAGGAGCCAGCAAGGTTTGTGCATGTAACTGACAGAGTTTTAATTGGTCATTTGACATGGAAAAAAAAAGGATAAAAGACAATATAATGTAGTTAATCACTCAAAAACCTTTGAGGAAATCCTTTCTTAGCAGCTATAAAAATGCAGAATCTTGTTATAGCTACATATCTGACCATGAGACAGGAAATAGACAAGGACTGAGAAATCAATTTGCAGGATAGTAAAATACGAGAAATGTCAAAATATTTAAAAACATTAAGCTTCAACAGTTGACCTGTATAACATTAAATACTTGGAAATTTGGGGAAAAAAAAGTTTGTGAACAGTGAATTAGCAAAATCTGCAGAGGTATTTGTTTTAGTTAGAACTTGAGAATATTACAAGGAAGTCTAATGAAGAAGGATGTAATGAAAGGCAAGGAAATGGATGATACTGCCTCAAATGGCCCTTCGTATTCAATACAAAGGAAAGAGCACTGGAGGGAAATAAGAAAACTCTTCAAACACCTCAGAATGTTAAGTGGATAACAGTGTCTTGGTAATGGAGTATGGTCACTGCTGTACTTCCATACACAGATCATGGTAGACCTCTTTTTGGTGGATAATTCAAGTCGAATGAAATACCAAGACATCGAGACACAACTTTGCAAACTGTAACAATTATTTTCTCTTTTACAACAATTTTTACTCACTTCTCCCAAGTGCAGGCTCCTCTTCAAGCGCTCGGTGATGGACGACGAGAGCCAGCAGCCACGGTCTGCACTGATCAGACAGGAGGAAAAGGCTGATCTCCTGCAGGGTGACCAAGCTGGAAGAGGCTATCCAGAGAGGTGGGGGGATGTCCACCTTGTGAGATATTTGTGACTCACCTGGACAATGCCTGAGCAACCTGATCTAATCTCAAAGCCTTTCTTCGACTAAGGGGTTGAAGGAGATAAACTCGCTCCAGCCTGAATCTTTCTGACCCCCAGGATGAGTCTTACGCCCTCCTCTAAGCCATCAGGCTACAGACTCAGATGACTGCCTCATCCAGCCGCACAATCCATTTGTACTGATCTCAACATTTCTGTTATATCAAAATACGAAACAGATGCCTGTTTCACATCTTGCCTAGCATAAAATAAAGCAGTTGTTTTTATTGCACATCATGAACGCAGGGTGGAATTTGCAAGTAATATTGAAAGATTATGAGATATGGTATGTGAATGCTGTCAGGCATTTTTTCGGAAAAGCATTGTATCTTCCAGTCTGTACAGCATGTTCAGAGTCTAAATATCCTCGCAATAAAGTTACTGACTAGCTAAAGATGCCTCACACGTAGCATGGCATGAACGCTAAGATTCCTGTGGGATCAGCTTTAAGCAGGATAAAATTTCCATTGGGATCAGGTGCAGTAAGCACAACAAAATCAGAGCTCACTGCAAAATGTGAGTGTTATCTCACCCTTTCCAGTCGTCCCTGCCTTCTGAGGGTGTGCACAGCTCCGAGGCACTGCAAGAGCTTTCTGCCAGCCCTCATGAAGCACCAGCTGTGCTCAGAGCAATTCAGGGAAGCTGCTGTATGCTGCCAACAATACACGGGTCCTGTGGCAGTCCGTAGTTAACTCCTGCTGTTTTCCACTTTCTGAAGTATCTGGATCCCTCAACACTAAGTAAAAGGTTATTTTTATTTAAGTAAAAAACATGTTTTTGCTTGGTGCTGATAAAATGGATTTGCTTATTTTTTAATTACTTTTGACCTCAAAAATGGGAGACAAGGTGAAGCCTTCTCTGGAGTAATTTCTCTGTTCCTATTCAAAGCGTTATGTTGCTTAGGAAGGACGAGACAGAGGTATGAAGGGAGGGTGGGGTTTCTCCTACAAGCTGAGATGAGTCACTTTGTTGGATTTTTGCCTTACTGATAGAAAGTGGAAAACAATGAGAGTACAAAAGGAGGGACGTGAAAGTGCTTGTCTGTCTCAGCTAAGTGCATTTCCTTGCCGCCTACTCTCCTGATTTTACTCCCTTTGGCTAGATCAGTCTAGAACACAACACCTTTGCTGGCTGCCCAGTGTTAACTTTGCTTTCCTTTTTCCCTTGCCCTGTCCTCTCCTCCTCCCTCCACTTCCACTCACTGCACCACCTCACCACAAGGAATTGGGTAGGTTAATCCATTAGGCAGCAGCAGAGGATTGATTTGGGAAGAATAAATCAAATCTTTTCAACATGTAGCCCTTAGGCAAAGAGGTTCTCTGGTCAGAGAGCAGTGAAATAAAAAAACAGTTTCCAATTGCTGAGGTCAAGAAGGTAAGACCTTGTATTTTCTCACAAGTGACTGCATTGCTCTCTTGTAAGAAAGAGATATTGAGATACTTCAGTATTTTTCTTCCAGATTGAAAGAATTTAATTTAATTGAAATAATGCCTACAAGGGATTACATTTTGACTAGCTGCTCGAGTCAACCTCTTATGTTACTGGTGCTGACTCAGCTTTGCCAGTGTTGTCATCCATTGAGCAATGGATTTCTTGGTTTGGCTGAGTCTGTCAGGGAACCAGGGAGCTGGAACCAATGTGGCAGCAGGCTGCTTAAAAATGGCTGTTCTCCTTTAGCAGAAACCTAGCCTCTAAGAAGTTAAGGACACTCTTCAGGAGCCTTTCTTCAATTGGAAGCAGGGAGATCCTACCTTGCTACTAGTTTTTTATTGCATAGAGAAAAATCTGGCCAATCATTAAAAATTAAAAACTATTTTGGTGCCTTGTGCTGTTCAGTTGAAGCTGACTGAACATGCTAGCTGTTTAACTTCACAAGTTAATGAGTGTACTTACAGCTTCATCCTTTGTTCTACAGCACCATTATTAGAGGATGAAGGGAAGCAAGTGTTGGTAAATAAAATGCTGTTTCAATTACTCTATTACATGAGTGCTATTGTTACTTGCCACATGACAAAATCTCAGATGACTTGAAAAATTGTCCTGAAAAGGTAATTTATTTCCTGAAATTAATTTCAATGACAAAGAGGGCACAACCATGTTATAAGTCAGGGCTGTCTACTCTTTGCTTCATGCGTCAGCTCTCACGAAGAGATAGCTGTCGCTTTAAACCACGCAAAGGCAACAGCAATGTTTATTTGTGCTCATTAGATAAGCACACACTTCAATTACTTGTTATATTAGCAGCTTTCCACTTTCTTTCCAGCTGATATGTTACACAAACTTACCTCAAAACATATGAAATCAGGTACAGCTACGCAAAGCAGAAATGAGTCATACAAGTTTACAGATGCCTCGTAGCTGAGGAAGGAGGGGAATATACATTTATTTGTGAGTGCTTTCTGTCCTACCCAAACTTGACATTTTGCATTTAAAAGCAGTCCACACTGGCCCATGATGGTGTCAGTGACACAGTCCCTTGGGTGTTATCCAAATGTACCCCAAAATCTCTTGGGAAAAAACTGGGAAGGTGAAAAAGTATATTAACTGAATGGCTGCTTCAGAAATGTGAAGTGAGCTAGGAGAAAGAGATTTAGGAGAAGAAGAATTTCCTGGTAGCCTTCTAAATTTCTAGGTCCCCTCTGACTTCTCATCCTTCCCTGTCTGGCTTGCTTTACTACCAGGAATTTTATGTTCTTCCCTGTCAGTAGCTTTTAAAAGAAATCAACAGCATAAACTGAAGCTTCTCCTTCAGGAGGCTGCAATAACTTTTGTTTTCTTTTCATTCCAAAGAAATCATAAGTTCTACTAGGAACACGATTACCTACAATAATTTATGATTACCATGTGTACTGCTCTGGACACGGTTTTCAGCTCCTTTGCCACCTTCACCGTGGTGGACCCTCACCGTACATACCACATTCCACTGATTACATTAGGATTTATCGTGGGTATTATGCAACTTTTTACATGGGCAGATAGTGATAGGACAAGGGGGAATGGCTTTAAACTAAGAGGGGAGATTTACATTAGATGTTAGGAGGAAATTCTTTACTCAGAGGGTGGTGAGGCACTGGCACAGGCTGCCCAGAGAAGCTGTGGATGCCCCATCCCTGGAGGTGTTCTAGGCCAGGCTGGATGGGGCTTTGGTCTGGTGGGAGGTGTCCCTGCCCATGGCAGGGGGCTGGAACTGGGTGATCTTTAAGGTCCCTTCCAACCCAAACCGTTTTATGGTTCTATGATTATGGGAAGTGTCCAACTGTCTCTTTCTGAGAGCTAGTGAATGAATTATTGACTAGACAGGAACATGATCACGTCACCCGTCAGTGAAATTCACGTCAAGAAATATGTTCTCTCTTCAGATCACTTCCAATGGGCAGGAATCTTTGAAATTCGTATTGCCAGCACAGAAAGAAGAGCAGAAATGGCTTTGAGACAAAGCTGTCATCCGTAGCTCAAGTGCTGCAGAGGTTTTTTATGTAGTTATGCTTCAGGTTTGGAAGCCTTATGAGTGTTACAGTGGAAAGAATAACAGAATAGTCCGCTTCAATTTTGGTCTTGGGTCCAGTTTTGGGTCCAGCTTTCCCCTTGTTTATATATAAGACATATAAGGCCAGGCTGGACAAGGCTCTAGACTACCTGGCCTAGTGGGAGGTGCCCCTACCCATGGCAGGGGGTTGGAACTGGGTGGTTTTTAAGGTCCCTTCCAACACAAACCATTTGGTGGTTCTGTGATATATAATACATTGGGAATCAAAACTGAGTACCTGTAGAGAAGCTGGCCAAAAGGTCAGACCAAGAGTCAGATTTTGTCTTTTTGGTGCTGGAGAGGTGGCCGGCCACTCAACACACCTCATTTCAAGAGACCTTATAAAGGCTGGGCACTAGTTGTGCTCACGGACAGCAGCAGAACAGCTCCTGCAATGCTTAGCATCAAAACCAACTGCACTCCAGTGTTATTCCATTTTGCACCCTGTAGAGAATAAACGAGATGAATCACAACACTACTCACTGTTGCAATGTCAACAGCTGTGCTCTAGGGCCAGTCACTTTGAATACATTAGTTCTTTGTTCAATCCCTTTGTTTTTTTTCCAAGTGCTCTGACTGTGCTTGTGAGGGAGGCGTACTTGACAACACAACTTTATCTCAGAATTGGTGTTAAAATAAGTGCCTTCACAGAAGGCTTTCCTGTCTAGGAACAGTGATGCAAAGAACACCAGGGAGCAGGAAAGGAAAGACAAATGCAGGTCCTCACACTGGCCTTCTTTGGACAAGGGAGCCATGTGTATTGAGCAGATTGGGATCTGTTGTGCAGCAGAATTAGGATGTAAAGAACAAGCAGATATCTTGTATTATAACACATGCCAGGTTGAGGTCCCTATCAAAAATGCCAGCAAAACCTTTTTTTATTTTTTGCTACAGGCATCAATCTGCAAAAAATTAACAGGATGCAGGTAAAGCCAGGACAAGATTGATAACAAGGGTTTTGGCCCTAGTAATTCAAGAATGGCTCACCTTAGCAATCATGAAATCCTTGCAATGTGAGGCAACCTCAAGTATGGTAAATTGCTTTTCAGAATTTAGAGAATTTTCCCACAGGAGATGCCATCTGTAAGCTCCAGGTTTGCTTTACATGCTTTTGTTTGTATTATCTCTGCTGAGGGAGATATTTTTCAATCTTGCATTGTAGGCAAAGAGACAGCATGAAAAACCTGTTAGGCTTAAAGTGCTCCGGGGAAAAAAAGAACTGAGAGTTCTCTCAAAATACATATTTATATGGAAAATATTTGTAACAGTGGACTGGTAGCTGTTGTATGTATGGAGAAGATTCAGTGTGGCTCTGTTAATTAGGCTTAATCCAGGGACACCTTCAAGAGGTGTTTGCATGAGCTTATATAACTGCACCTACACAATTATGTTAGAGCATGGGTTACTTGGGAGGGGGTGTTTTGCACTAAAAATTGGTTGGTACTGAGCCATGAACAGCTGGCCCTTGCTGGAGGTTTGTATCCCCTGTGAAGAAGGTAGAAGAGTTCTGCTGCTTTGATTTTCTTCTGGATAACTGAGAGAGCGTGGGGAGCAGAAGTAGCTGGCCCATCTTGTTTTATGCATATGCCACCTTCTGCCCGTTTACGGTCCTTCCAAACTTCTACCCATCAAAAGGGCCACGTAGCATGAAGTACTTCTGCAGCTTGAGGAGAAAGCATGTGCTAATGTGGTAATTCACGAATCACCAGGTGTTTTCCTTTCATTCGTGCCAGTGTAATTAATTTCTGAATTTGCTTGTATGCAAGTTTTCAGGTTCCTTTCATTTATACTCAGCTGTGGTTTTGATTATGGTTGACACAAATTATTTCTCAAACATAACAGGATGGAAAATGCTACTTCTCATTATTATAATCATTTAATTCAGTGAGTTGTAAATAATGAAGGCAGCCTCCTGGAAGTGACTGAAGTTGCATAGTTAGCAGCTTTATGGATCAGGTGGAGCTTCACATATTGGGACAGGCATATTTTTGGCCATGAAATTTGTTTATTTGCTATTTAATGTTGCTATTTATTGAATACTATTTAATTTAATATTATTTAATTTAATATTATTTAATTTATATAATTATACAATTTATTTAATATTGCTATTGCCATTTATTTGCTATTCAGTACCTCTGAATAGCAAACTTAATAATATTAGTAGTATTACAGAATCACAGAAATATTTAGTTTGGAAGGAACCTTTGTAGATCCCTTATCCAAGCTCCTGCTTTAAGCAGGGCTATATTTAAAGCTGCGTCAGGTTACTCGGTATTATTGAGTTGACTCCTAGAAATCTTCCACAGTGGAGATCCCATTACTTCTGGGCAACTTACTCTGGTGCTTAACTGCTCATGTGGTGAAGAGGCTCTTCCCTCCATCCAGCTATAACCTTGCTTAATGCAACTTGCATCTGCCCCTGCTTGCTCTTCTGTTCTTCATCTCAGAGAAGACGGCTCCATCTTCTCTGCAAACCCCTTTTAGGCAGTGGAGGGCTGCAGTCAGGCTCCCCTTGGCCTTCTCTTTCCAGGCTGAGCAGAACTTGCTCTCAGCCTCTTCCCACACATGATATGCTTCAGACCTGGTGCCCCTCTACAGGATTCCTTCCCATTTGTCAAATATTGTCTTGTTTTGGGAGTAGAGGGCAAAACTGGACACAATACTCCAGATTTCACCTCACAAGTGATGATTAGAGGAAGAGAATCCCTTCCCTTTACCATTTGGTTATGCTCTTGCCATTGCAGCCCAGTGTGTGACTCACCTTCATTAACACAAGGGCACACTATCCTTTGTGTTATCCCTTGTGATCCCTTGTAAATCTACTGTCCACATCTTTTTCTACAGAACTGTAATCTAGCCAGAGTCTTCAACCGGCACCAATCAATTGGATGGCTCCATTCAGAGTACAAGACTTAGCTCCTGCTGACAAATTTCACAAAGTTCCTGTTGGCCTACTCCTTCAGCTTGTTCAGGTCCCTCTGAACTGAGCCTTGCCTTCTGCAGTATTGATCATTCCTCCCAATCTCATGGGATTCTCATAAATTCTGTTAGTATATTATAAAATTATGAAAATTAAATAACAAAAATTGTGCCCAATATGAGGAATTACCTGAGTTTGTACTGTTATTACACATTCTCAGAACTAAACGATGCTGATATAAATGAATAAATTGTTTAAGTTTTTTTTTTTGAGGCTGGTCTGCTTTCATTCCCAAGATGCATGTTAATTCCTGAAAGTATGGATTTTTGTGCTGAATTAAAAGTCTTGGTAGTGTTGAGAAACTTCAGAAGGGGAACCTTTGGCAAAAGTCTACAAATCTTTTTAATGTAAATGGCAAGCGAAGAACTCCTCTAAATCACACAATTAGATTTGGTTCAGTTACATTTCATTGATTTTGTGGAGAGAACCTGAGACACACTTCAAGTATTTCTGTTAGTAAACCAAGGTAATTTAAAACACACGAGGTCAGCAAGTAAGAAAACACAAGAATATTTGACAACACAAGATAATGCATGCTAAGTGTGGTGGCAAACACTATGTATAAAATGCAAAGTTTTCAGAGCGTGAGGAGTTATCTCTGAATTCCCATTTGGTGAAACACAACTGCAATGAATATTTATCGCCACCTTATTTAGCAGTATGAACAAAAGGAACTGTTATAAATAAACAAATAACACTATGGCAGTTTCACTGCTGTTATCTTGACATTCTGTTCTGAAGTCAATCAAACTGAAAGACAAAGCAATCAGGGAAAAGACCAATTCAAACATCCAAATTACAGTTTCTATTTTTGTGTTAACTACCGTCATCACTGATTTGTCCAAGACTTGCTAGTGTGAGGAAGCTGTCGGTGAAATTTGACAGGTGTCAGCATGGCATTTGCATGCTTCTAGAATGAAAGGCAGGTTTTAAATGTCAATTTACATGACTTGTTTTAAGGTTCCCTTAGCATATTAGTGAAACTTGGAAGTGATTTAAAGAGGAGGGTAAAACAAAGTAGAGTAACATAAGTTTAAGTGGCTGCAATTAAAGAGTCAATAACACGGTGAGGGAAAAAGTCTTTATACCTTCTTGCAATGTCCTCCTGGCTGCTCTTGTGGCAGTACCTCACCTCTAGCCTTTCATGTGCCAAATGAAAGCACCTCTCCGGTGCAGTTGTGCTGATAATAGCAGCTGACTCACTTTCAACCTATTTGTCCTCAGACCTAGTTTGACAGCCGCTTTACTCTTCATAGAGAGCCAAGCAAAACTTTAAATGTGTCACTAACTTGCACAAAACCCTTTGGTGCATATTTAGTAACCCATCTGCTCTGCAAATCTGAACCCAGGTCAGAGATGCACTGAGCACTTTGACTCAGTCCAACTACTATACGTATGACTGCAAAGTGTTTGCAAGATTGGTATATGGATACAAGGCAGGATGCACATTGACTAGACAAGCTCAGAGGCTTGTTCCCCTAGCTGAAAAGGCTGGAGAAGGTACATTTCCAGAAACTTTTCTTCAGGGCCTCTACTGGCTGTCATCTTCTGAACTGTGGTGTGGGCAGTAGAAACCATTTAATATAGGTTTGTGCTTGTCAGGGATGGGGGGATAGATAACTGGAAAATTACATTGTAGTTGCAGGTCGGTCTACTTAATTCTGTTGGTATAATTCATTATGCACTTCAGGATAATCTTCTTCACCAGCATTCACTCGCTGCATGAAGGAGACAAGCCTTTCACCCTGACTATGCAAGTGTTTCCCCATGTAAGACAGATAAGCTTTCAGCCCCTTAAGCGTGCATCGTGTCTGCCCATGTATCACTAAAAAGTAAATCCTCAGTACTCCAGCAAAGCTCCATACCCTGGCATTCAGCTGGAAGGCGGCTACCCTCCAAAACCCTGCTGGACAAGAAAAGTGTGCTCATAACCAACTGTCTCATTGGAGTCATGTAAATAATCACGCTGGCTTTAATGCGAGTGTCAAACCAAGACACTGTGGCTGTGGTCAGTGATCTTGAAAGATGAGTAAAATGGGACAGAGAAAAAACAGAGCTTTAAATCCCAAATGCCAGTTAGTTGTACACTATTTTCTCTGCATAGCCAGCACATCAAGACTCATTTCTTCTGTATTACAAGTTCTGGTAGAATGCAAAGTCCACATGCATCGCGGTACTGGCCATGAGAGCGATCACTGCTTGGCAACTGTGACTTCAAATGTCCTTCTAAATGAGTTTTCTAAAACCATATATATTACACAGTCATATCACGTGGATATGTTATGCTAGAAAGGCTTTGTCCCAACCTTGCCTTTTATACAAGAAGCTCTGTTTTAGGATCTTACTTACTGCTTTGGAGAAGGAGAATGAATCAAACCCTTTTTTATATGACATGGTGTTACAGCTCAAAATAAACAGGCCACGCTTATTAGCTTTCTTTGGACTTGGGACTGAAGTGCAGGTTGGAATGAAGGAGATGCTTTGCCTTTGGGAGAGAAAATAAGGCAAGTTCAAGAGGTCTTTGAGTGCTGATTTTTTTTGCTTTTAAGAGTTTTTAGGACCAATTTGTAATGTGACAGCAACGTGTTCCCTCATAAATCATCAGCTCTGTTCTCTGTGGAGAACCTTCAGTGTTCAGTGTTCTGTTCAGAGACAGCTTCCTTCCCTTACCATAAGCTTTCTTTATTCAGTGTCAATGTTGAGTAGTTTTTCCAGACTTATAGAAGCTTCTCCAAAAGGGCATATTCTAAAAGCCAGGAAGCAACTTCCTAATACAACTTAACACCTCCACAGATCCTACTTCCAAATTAATCATCTGTTCTGGGGGCAGCAGATGGAAAATAATATTCCTCAGTACATGGCTCTAATGAGAACTGGAGGACCCGTGTTGACTGCTGAGTCTACAAGAAGCCCTGTGAAGTTTTTGGACTGAATAAAGATGGAACATTGACATTTACTGCAAGCAGAAGAAATTCCCCCCTTTCCCTTCTTCCCCTCACACCCTTGGCTCTGATGTTTTGGACCTTTGAGAAAGACTGGCCAAACTATTTTGGCCTCTTAGGTCTTGCTCTCTTTCTTTCTCACATGTACCTTTCCCCTCCTGATGTTCTCACCGACTTTTTTTAGGCTTGTCTGGTGGAGAAGTAAAACTTATTCTTCAGCAATAGCACTGAGGCATAAGCTACTGATAGAGCTAGACAATAACAATGTACTAATTTCTCTTAAAATAGATCAACCCTCTTTCTAAATCTCTTCATTAACTACGTTCTCACCAATCTCCCTTCCTCCCTGGTCAGAAGCATAATGCTTCTAAGGCTTCCCGCTGTCCCCTTTTTTTCCTGCACTTCCCCCTAGCGCAGGCTGCTCCCGCTATAAGCTGTCTCTTCAATAAGAGCATTTTTATTTTTGGTGTGGCAGGAACTTCATCCCGACCTAGTTCATGCAGTGTACTTTTGCTTCTTTTTTCCTTGGACTATTTGTTGCTGTAGCTTATCACATGTGCTCTGCTCCCCTTCTGCTCCAGCTTCAAAGCACTCCAGATTTTTTTGATTTGCCTCTCCTACGGCTCCAAGACTCTGAGTGATACAGAGAACCTCCTACAGCCAGAAAGCAACTGTGATTTTTAGCAATGATGTTTGCTATAACTATTTAAAGCACACTTAAGAAGATACATAATAAGTAGGTTTGAGGAAAGTGGTAGCAATCCACCCACTACCTTCCTTTTAGCTAACCCTTTAATTAAATATTAAAGATATGGTTCTCAGGAAGATTTAAAATAACCCACTGACAGAAAAAAAAAGAGACAGGTTGAAAAACAGCAGAGAAAGAAATATTCCCTCTCCCCTCACCCCAGGATTTACCACACCTTCACGTTGCTTTTAACAGCATTTTACTGTGCAGACGAGGGCAGAGCTTTTCAGAAGGGAAATAACAAACCCCATGCTTTCCAGCACTATATGTCCCTCTACATGTTTTCAGGAACTCCCACTAGGGATTGCAAATTATTCGATGCCAAACTAAACATACCAGTTTTCTCTTTCCTAACAGATAGCAAAAAGTGTTCATAAAAAGGAGTAACTACGTGATTTGAAATGCTGTCCCTCTCTCAAAGGATACATTCTGCTGCTGGATGCACTAAAGTGACAGCCTGAGAGGGAAAGTATATACACACTGAATTGCAGCATTGTCTCAGAGCATACAACAGGGTAGGATAAATCACAGCAAGATCTGTGCATTTATGGTAAAAAGCATTTCGTCATAACCGAGATAAGGCACACCAGGAAGGTATCAGAAATGGTCTCAGGCGAAAGAAGAGACGGAGGAAGGAGATGAGGGAAAAGCGTGAGAAACTAGCTATGTTCACAAGACTGAGTGGCTCTGACCTGAATAGCTGTTTCGCTGCAAGCTGAACATTTTTCTCTTCATCTAGCTGACAAACAACTAGATGGGCAAAGCAGATAAACCGAGCAGTGTTCGTACCACTGCTGTGTGAAAATCTGCTCCGCTACTTCTTCATTTGTGCTCTGGTTCCTTCGTTCTTCATTACTCTTAGGTCTTCTCTGTTGTGTGTTGTTGTAAATCAAACTCTAAACCCCTGACCTGTCTGCATGGTCTCCAAACATCTAGAAACTGGTCAGCCACTTTGATGTAGTCTTGACTTAGAGAGATAATGGAAAGTGTTTTCAAGCACACGCTTTTTCCCCCACCAAATTAGATTCTTACAAATGGCACTGTCCTGCTTGCAATTAACATACTGCTACAACAGATACATGTATAGGATTTCACAGTAGGAAATCTATGTCTTTGAACACAAAAGTTGGCCAAAATGATGGAATCCTTGAGGCAACGAAAACGATACTGGTGATTTTATTCAGCATGTGTCCAATACGATTTTCCATTTGGAATCCACATTTTTTTAATGCTTTCCTTATACCATTTAAACATTACCTTCAGCTTTTATGGAGTCTCTTAGAAAGTTTTTCCATTTGTTTACCAGAAAACTTAAATCTTAATGATTAAATAATAGGACATTTATATACATCAGTGGGTTTTCTCAGATACTGGGCTCTAAGTACATACAATGTCTATTGAGTAAAAAGAGAAAAGAAAAATCCAGTCATGCAAATCATCTTACAAACCATGTTTCATTTGCTTTGAAAATTTTTTTACTCTGTTACTGGCATATCATTTCAAAATTAAGCAGATAATTTTTTAAGGTTGCTTTGTCCGTTTCCACTTGTTTGTTTTGCCGTTTTGAAGAACTGAGGGGCCACATGCGACTGCAGAAGGTACTGGCAGGGTAATAATGCTTCTGCTACCACCAACCACTTCAAGCCCTGGCATGGATGTGTTTAAAAAAACCACCTAACCTTCAGCTAACTGCACTGGTTTATTTCTGAACAGCACATCACAATATCAGCATAGATAGCACATTGTAACCGGTTGGGTGATTCCACTTAATAATTTGTCAACACTAGGACCTTTCATCATTTTAATTCCGGTTTCATTTATGAATTAAAGGTCATATATAGAGCACAAATGAGGTCTAAATTTAGTCACAGCAGACCACAGTTCCACATAAAGACAAATCTTCAAGTTATGTTGACCTGCTAGGAGACAAAGATAAACAGCACAGCAAACATGTACCTGCAATGCACTGCTTCCCTATTAAATATTAACTGTTTCATTTACATTTAAATGAACTGAGCAGTAATGGATAGACTTTCCAGTACTGCTGTTTGGTGCTGCTGTCATGGAAAGAAGCTGAAGACAATGTGGGCTGTATGGGGGCAAATGATGCAATCTCAACATCCGCTCAAGTGACTTCAATGACGACCATTCTCCAGTCTTGAAATATAATCCTAAACAGCATCTCTTTTTTCCTCTCCCTCTGTAAACACATCTGTTCATAAATAACTTAGATGTCTCCTTGACATTCATGGTATGTAACTGAAGCTGAAGTAGAAAAGGATGGGCGGTGTACAGCACTGAGGAGATGTCACAGTACTTTTGTTCAGCATTTTTGTCAAGTGCAGGTTGCTGACATCAGCCATCAGAGACGGGCGGAGTGACCCACCCATACTTTTCATGGGTCTTCACCAAACTCTTAAATGTTGCTTCAGCTTCCTTTCGACTGAACGACTTTTTTGATTTGCCAGCTTTTCTGCAGATACGGCCCTGCACCAAACAAAAAAAAAGAAAACCTTCATTAAGCATGTGAATATATGTAGCTGGAAACCGCAGCTTAAGTTTTCAACACCTCCAGCCACCAGGTATTCCCTTGCAGATACCAGAAAGCACTGTTCCCAAACTGAGGCGGACAAAGATGCTATCAGAGATGATTAAAAATGGTAACGGAGTAAGGGGAAAAAAAAAAAAAAACACAGACAGACAGACATCTGGACAGACAGAGATGGGCTGCTTCTCCGCTGTGAACCCCTGTGCTGGCAGGCTGCCCCGCATGCAGCAGCACCCCACTGCTGCCCCTGGGCTCGCTGTTCTTCTCACACCTGCTCAAACCAATGCAGGGATGTCTGCCTTGCAGTGCTTTGCGTGCAAACCCTCACACATACTACCTCATGAGGTCAGAGGGGCAGCCCTAAGCAGGCAGGGACCCTTTGCAATGCGGGGCCCCGTGGCCCTTCCCAGCCACAGGAGAGGAAGGGGCTCGCCTGGTGCTAAAGGAGAACAGCACTACAAAATACATCCTTCCCACCAAGCACGCCTCATTTTTCTTCCTCTCCTCTGAACTGTCAGAAATGAATAGCCCTGGCACATCCTAAAAGCACCTCAAAACATGCTTGCTTCCAACCTGCATAAGAAAAATCTAGCTTGTTTACTACCCCCTTGTGACAAGCTGGCTTGACAATACATGAAAATATACGCACCTAAATATATCGCACCTCTATTACTTTGCCATTAAATATTACCTCCAAACGAACATCAGTATATAATTTCAAATCCTCACTTGGCAACATAGACATTTAGTGAGTTATTAATAGCCCACCTTAGTTTGCACATTGGTCCATGTCAATTACCACGTAACAGAAGACACAAGGAAGAAATACAGATGCAGACTTATTCCATTCTGCAGCACTAATACTCCTTACAGTATTTCTGCCTATTAGGTTTGCCATAAAACAGACGTTCAATAAAATTACGAGTGCAATAACTTTTGTAACTTTTTGATAGACTGCACTTTGTTGTAGTAAACGGTATTTCATGAGCAGACACCACAGTACCATGTTACTACTATTAAGAACCAAGTTAGCACCTTCTGATTTTTTGCACTCTTTTGCTCAAAAGGATGCATCAGGTCACACTTTTTGCTTCCTGTATTTTGATGCCAATTTGGAATTCAAAATGAAAATTGTCATTCTTAATTACATGCAACATTTAATCCTGAGAAAATAATTTGCTATGTGGAGAAAAAAATAAAAAAGGGAAAAACAACAAACTCTGTCCTCAGAGTAACAAAGTTATTTTTACACAGTAAAATGAGTAAGATTCCCCTGCAGTGTGGACAAATCATCTCATTGTAGAAAGCTGTCACAATATTGCACAGATATGCTTTTGTGTTCAGCACCACTATTATTGTAACAAAACTAGACATGGGACATAAAAAAGCTGGGTTTTATTCCTATTTTAAAAAGTCCCCTTTCTGTGTGGTTTGACTTCTCTTTCAGAGAATTTAAGATTAAGAGTGGCCTTTAATTCCACGCTCCATTTATTCGAGCCGCCCTTGGTTTTCTCAAAAATAGCTATTTTATCTTGTGACGCCTTTTCTCCCTTTTCTTCCTATTCCCCACTTATAAACTGTGAGCATATTTTCAGCATAATTTCTCTTTAAATATTCTTGTACTAGACTTGTTGTCTTGAACAGTAAGACAACTTCGCTATCCCCATACTAATCTGGCAATTAGTATTTCACAAATAAGGATGGTCTGAAGGGTACTCATTTGACCCTGAAAAGAAGTTTTCTTAGAAAGTGATCCTTTTAAATTTTGATGAAATGAATAATTAAATAAAACTTGGTAACATATTCAAAATCTCCAATGAGTGCTACTTCTAATGTTGCTTGTTCCTGGAAAATTGCTGTTCCTGTTGGGTGCTGCACACAAACTGCATCCCCATTGAATAATTAAATTCTATATCCTGCAATAGTATTCCTGTTATTACAAAGCATGTTTTCTATTTTCTTCCTAGTCCATGCTTCTGTTGGAAGCATACTTAGAGAAATATAGGAAAAGATAAAGCAAAGTGCAACAGAAGATGAAATCAGCACAGGAAATTACATCCTCAAATTTCACCAATGGAATACTTTTGAATGTAAATATAAATATAAACCTGCTCTACTACTTAGTTTATGGACTAGGTCCATTTGCCATCTCTTGTCTTACATACAAGATTTTTTGGCTTTTATACCTTTCTGAATTGTCTGCATAACACCTAGCACAGGATGATCTATGTCTTCCTCAGTTTTATCAAAATATTAATACTTCTCTGTACCTAGATATAGGATCCTTGCATTCAGAACAGCTACCACTCACATTCAGTGTCTTGCTGCTTTGGAATAAGGAAAGAAAGAATTCTTTGGTGTTAGAATAACACAGTGAATATCATACCACCCAAAATGTTACTGGAGTTACAACAGATGGAGCATTGCTCCAAGAATTTGTTCTCATACTTATTAGCAATGTAACAGGTACCATATGCAGATTGTATATAAACTGTGCCATCAAAGACCACCTAATTCTACGAGATGCGGTCTACTTATTTCTATATATTTATACAGGAACTGTAAGTGGTATTGCTAGCACTGTCTCTTATTAACCAATACCCTGCCAGGTGTTTATAATTTGGATAAAATTTAACCTTGTGGATTGAAAGTCTCCATTTCTGGTGCCTCAAATTAATTGAGATAAAAAGAAGGAAGGATGAAATTTCAGTCAAAACAATTCAGGTGATTTCAAGTCAACACTATAGTGACATCAACTGTGCTAACAAATTATAGCTTTTTGCAATTCTCACAAAACTATTCCCGAGTTTAACCTAAAATGGCATTCTGTGCAGTTATAAAAGAGTGTAAAACAACCATTTTAATGGGTGCTGTTACCAGCCATGACTAGAGTTTGTTTTCAGACTGCTACTAATACATATAGTCATTCTAACTCTGGTCAGGAGACCACGAGCTGCTGTATATTGTAAATATGAAAAATATGGTAAATACAGTATGCAAATACAGTGCTGGCCATAGGTTAATTGCACACAACTACATATTGACCAATTTCCAAACCATTCATGTCACTACTGTCATGGCAAGACACACAGAACATTTGCACACCAATGTTTTGATGTGTCCAGCACCAAATCAAGAAAAGGCATCAAACCGGTATCTGAACAAGACGAGCGCATTCCACAAAAGATTTAAAACAACAGAGAAAACCCAAGAAATCCTTTCATAAAGATATTAATTTTGACTTTAGCTCTGAGTAGTCGCACCATGAGCTTATTTAAATGCTTGCAATACTTTCAGACATGCATAGGGAGCTTTTCATAAAGGGATAACTGAAAACCTAATTAAAATAAAGAATTGAAGAGAACATTTCAGATTTTGCCATCTGCTGTAACTTCATGTGCTTACCAAGATATAATTTTAACAAGCTAGAAACATATGAAAGGTGGAAGTAATGACACAGCATCCAACTGGTTTACACAGCCATGCTGAAATGCAGGAGGCCATGTGCTGCACTGAGCCTCTTTATAACTTCTGCTCCTACAGTGCCTAGTTTTGAATGTCACCCGTCTACACTTTGCCCAAACTCATGAATTTTGTGACTAAACAGCTGGTAAGGTTCCAGTCTATAAGCTGGTAACTGCCAGGTGCTGCAGGCCACCTTCTCGGGACCCTGGCCATACTGAGGGACTGCTCCCTCCATCCATATTCAGCAAAAGACCTGAGGTAGGCCTCACATATGGCTTGGCAACCAGATTTAGAGACCAACATGGGCAAATCTTGGAGCTTTTCTACTTCTCAGTGATGCTGCGGTAGCCTCCGTGTTTTCGACAGCCATCAACTCCTCAGCACGTCCTCTCCTCGAGAACACAGTCTGACACCGACACGCATCCATCCTCAGCAATATTGAACTCAACATCAAATAGCTCAGCACCGTTATCAGGAACGTGCTGCATCTTTCCTTATCCGACAACATCATTTCACAAAGTGGTCTGCAGACATATTTAAGTCCTGTACAGAGATGCCGAAAATGAAGCCTGAAGCTCTTTAGCCCTGGAACCTACCTCAAGCATCTATCTGCCCACATCTTGCCTTTGTGCCACGACAAACAGTCCTTGTGTTTCTTACTTCTCGGGATGGGCTCAAGGGGATTCCCTTGGCAGCGATGAAGGGATTTATCTCTCTCATCAAACCAGTTATGGTAGCTCCTAGATCAAAACCCAACAGCTCTGGCACAGTGCACAGAGCCAGGTGTTCTTCCACCTCATATCACTTTCGGTGCTATCTGAAAGGACAGAACTACAGGCTGGTGACCGGCCCCTCACAGGATCATACTATGACAGAGCTGGTGGCTGCAAGGGACCTCTGGAGGTCTCCAGGTCCCTCTCCAGTTACTTGGAGCTGGATGGCCAACACAGGTCAGTGCAGCTGTGGCACTGCGCAGCCAGCTCCTGAATCCTTCAAGGATGGAGGTTTCACTCCATCCTGCCCTGATGCAGGTCCCGGTGTTACTGGGCCCCAGATTTTCAGAGATTCTTCATATGCAGCCCTCAGCCCTTATATAAATGAGGTTATTCTGAAAACGCCCTAAACCCCTGTGCTACACGTCCCTGAGGTGCCACAGCAAACACTTCAGGCACATCCAGACTTTTTTTTTTTCTGGCCTGGTTAACAAGAAGTTTATTCACCACAAACAGTACACGCCTAATAGACTCAGAAGCAGACAGGCCTTCATATTGTTAGCACCAGTCTTATCACAAACACCTCAGCCCTGCTCAGCCCTTCATTAATCCTGGATACGGCAAATAACTCATGACTAGTCTTCCAGGGTGAAACCATACCTGCCTTCTGCACATGGGGCTAAACATGGTCTGTGTGTTCAAGTCAGCACAAGGGTGCATGGGCAAAATTTAATTTTCTCCCTTCACCTCCTGAAGGGCTGTGCCATGCCACAGCTTTTCCATGCCCAGAAAGAAGCAGGCTGTAGTGACCTACTTCTAGGTAAATGTTGAGAGACAGAAAATGAGCAGAGGTTTAGACAAGTACTCAAAAGGCTGTAGGAAGTTACTGTGCCTCACAGTGCATCTGTGGTGATCCCTCCAAGGACAGGAACGATGTGCCCACATCCCAGGTCTGTTGTCTCACTGTTGTTCACAGACAATGCAAAAACACAAGTTTTTCAGAGAGCTGAAGCACAGCGTGAGGCTCTGGCAGGTAACGTGTTCCACTGATGTGCCTGTGACTAATGGCCTTGGGCCTCAACTGTGCAAAGCCACATATTGTGCAAACACAGTCAAGTCTTTTCAGATAAGTAACAGAAGAATACAACGCTCAGGTCTGAATCAGACCTATTCTAGAATAATTAAGCAAGTTCTCAGAGAAAAACATTTCTGCTGGCTTTAGAGAAGCATTCAAAAGCAAAAAAATGCTAAAGTGAGTTACTGTCACATTCTCAGAGCCATGACTGCAGTGTGCCGTAACATCATTGTTAAGAATGCAATATACACACTTATATGGGTTTATATATATGTGTATATGGGGTTTATTTTTTTTTCTTTATATACTGATGAGGCACAGTTAATTGTCTCAGAAACTGCATAACATTTATACCGCACGGTGGATAAGTACTACCTATAGGTAAAAAAAAAGCAGTACTGAAAATGATGCAGATAAATATTGTTAATGTCGCAGTATAAGTGAATTAAAAATGTACCGTTTTCCCTCAAACGTGTAATTTCCGAAGCAGTATCTCCTTGTCTTTTTTAATCTCCTTTTTATGAATAATCCATACGAAGAAGTGGAAACTCAGCAAGTTCCAGCTTTAAAGCATTCTGTAAACTGCTCCTTTTGGGAATGTGACTGTTCTTTGACAAGGAAAAAGAATTGTGTGTTCCAGCTGAGTAATTATTAACACTCACTTGTCTGGTGCAAGTAGTTTTTAATCAATGTGAGAACACCTACAGCCCTAATCCCTGTTGGACTGCTACAGAGCACTGTGCCGCTCCTCCCTGTCTTTCCCTGAAGCCAGCACAGTCAGCAGCATGGTTTCAGTACAGCTGAGGGTTAAAAAACTTTGTTTGTGCATCTTAGGGATGCGACAAACTCCTTCAGCAAAAGAACAAGAAAACCTTGACATCCTACCACATTTGTGGAACATGCCTCCAGCCACAAAGTCACAATGTAAGCAGAATCAGGCTAATGGTGGGCTTCCGTTAAGAGAAAGCCCTGCCATCACACGGTACCTGCTAGACTAGATGGAGAAGGGTCATTTTCTATGTCAGTTTTCTGCTGAGCTCCCTGTGCTGTCAGGTACAAGCACAGTTACTGAGTGTCTGGTCCAAGCGACAAAGCTGGAACCGTGACAGCCCCTCTTTGGATTAGCCCACAACATGAAACATAAGTTACCCAAGTTGAACGCTGCCACGGCTGCAAAGCAAAGCAACTTGAAACAGAGCAAGGCAAAGCAAAGCAAAGCGTCCTTTATGACAGGTGCTACAGACAAGGGAAACACAACCCAGGCAGCAATGTCTATCTCCACATTTCCCAAAGTTTCACCACACCAAAAAATAAAATTAAAATTAAAATAAAATAACTTTAAAATTTAAAAAGTAAAAATCTGGCTACCCGTGGGAAAATTTAACTGATATAAGACAAAGTTCGGCAGGCTCAGTGCCACAAGCTGGTGTGCTTTTTCTTCTGCTATTTATGCAAACGTGCCCATCTCTTGACTGTGATATGTTTCATACTGATGCACATGGACATCTTAGTCATAGAGCTCCCTTTCTTAAAGCACTTGCTTTAAGCATGTATCCTCATATCACCTTTGAAAAAAAAAAAAGATTATCTGTACTTCACAAGTGGAAAAGAAGACTACAGAGAAGATATATGACTTGCCCATGGCTGCACCCAAAGTCAGCAGCAAACCCTGGATGCTAGGTTTGTATCACCACTCCTCCGCTTAAGTGCTATAATTAGGAATTGAAATTACTAGCTTTTTTTTTTTCCCCACATAACTATAAAACACTTCAATCCTGAGTATGTTTTATAGAAATACTTAATTTTGTCAAAATAATAGAAACTTTGACATTTATAGAAATGTATAGAAAATTTGACAAAATTAATTAACATCAATTTCCTCTTCTTTGTGATGCTTTTTTTTTTTTTATGGGCACACATTCAAGAAATAAGCTCTAAATTTCTTACTGCAACTGTCATCTTGTTACCATTTATAACACAAACCTAGAAACAGGAGAAACATCTAGTCGTTCTACAGCTCATAAAACCTAACTATGAGAAACATCTGAGCTCCAGGCTATTTCACAATGCAGGCTTACTCTTCCTTCCTCACGTTTATTTTCACTTGTCTTTGCATACAGATTTGGGATTGTTACTGATTTGTAACTCTACCAAGGAGTCACTGCAGAAGCCCTGAGGCTTCTGAAGAGCCCGTGCAGAAGAGAGTGAAATCAATGAGGATCCTCAATTTTAACAACACTCGCAAAATCATATAGTAGATAAAAAAAGCATTTTCCAAGGGCTGACTCTGCATGTGCAGGAGGAAGGCATGTGGCACGCATCCATCAGACACAGCTGAATACAAGCATGCACCGCTCCTCAGCTTGGTTTTGAACTGGAATGGGGCAAACTAGACTGGCACCTTGACCCTATTTCAGGACAGGAACCACTGGGGTATCTTAAGTATGGTGCCTGCTTACCTGCTTTGTGCACACCAATAAACAACACAAATTTATGTTCATCAGAACATGCACCTTTCTCCCTAACTTACGCTTTTATGCAGTGTCCCATGCAGCTTGTCCTGTAACTCCCCAAACCTATTCAATTACCACCATTTTGAGCCAGAGTTAAAGACTGCCGTGAGGAGCATTCAGCACCCTCTAGAAACAAGTCTGCAGCATATGGCTGAACCAGGTGTCAGGGTAGCCCTGAGCCTCACACTTCTCAATAGTACGACGGTACTCAACAGAAACCTGGCATTCAATTTACAAGTCAGACGACTGGAGCCCGCACGCGTTAAATTTAACATGTATTTTGAGCCATTCAGACAGCATAATCACTACAGCCTCTGAAGTTCTCCCTGTTTAACTGCGGAGTAATTGCACCTGGCAATCCTTCCATCCTCACATCCCCCCCGGTGCCTAATGTCAGCGTTACCTTTCTTGACAATTGCAGAAGATAATTTGTAAACTGGAAACTGAATGTGAAGGACTGAATATGTCAAGGAAAGATATTCAGTCTCTCATCAGCCCAAAGCAGCTGAGACAGGAAAAAAGAAATGCTGCTACTATTAAGTCATTTAACCAACGTCCCACTTTGTGGCAACAGATGCCCACCCAGGGGACATGCCTTGGATCTCGCCTGACAATAAGACTCCCACTGTATGAGGACCAGAACTGTTGTGGAGTTACAGATCTTTGATCTGGAAGTCTCCGGTCATGCATGGAAATCGCTGGGCACTCTGTAGATGCTGGGAAATCTGCATATTTTCAAGCCTAGCCTGTATAATGAAGAGTAAATCTTCCTCACAACAGAAAGTAGGTTGCTTTGGTTAATCCTCTATGAGAACACCATGTCACCCCTCGGGGACTAGGCTTTCTGCATTTGAAAAAACATGATTCTTACACAAAGATTTGACAAAATGCACAAATGTTACAGTTCACTCTATTTGAACACTTTCACTGAAGAAAATGAGGCCTTCTACAGCTCAAGGAAGAATTTTACTCTTTTGAGCAAATTCAATTTTGTTATGATCCAAAGAGGCAATTCTTTTAAGTTCTGATTTAGGAGATCAGCCAAGTATTGCAAGGAAGAATTAGTCCCACTTGCCATAAAAGCACATTTTAAGATAAGTAGTTTGTTTCAATTCAGCAGTTTTACTTATTTGTTGACTATGTTAACATTAAGGATGATAGCTGCATGTATTTTAAAAGCTCTAAAATTTTTCCTTTCTACGCTTTCAAGGGGTAAAACGGAGATTATGTTCCTTCTGCTTTTTAAAAGAATTAAAGCAACCTCCTACTTCAACGAGTCGGAATCCCTGTGTCTTCATTCCTCTCAGTAGAATATATTTGCATAATAATAGAGTCTATAGTCAGAACTGCAATATATCAGAGAACACATGAACAATGTTTTTTCCAGCCCATTCATCATTCCCAGCACCTCAACATGGCAAATATGTATGTTCCCGCTTAGACTTCAGCTTGAAAATCTAGATTTCTCAATTGCAATTAAAGAGAAATCTTAGAAGGCCAATATATCTGATTTTTCTCTGTACTAAACAATATTCTTTGTTAGCTCTTAAGCCCAACATTTATACCTTTTCATGGGGAACAAGCCCCACAAAACCTTCTTTGTCTCCTCTGTAATCTTTGTACATGAGTCAATGTGTTTTTAGTCATGGACCTAAAGCAACATTTCTTCCCCTGATAATAACTGGCATCGTTTGCTCAGGCCATAAATCGAAAGCTAAAAGCAAGCCAGATTTATTTTTTAAGGCCCTAACATGGGGGCCTTATGGACCTAAACAATTTAGAGGCCATTGAGTTCTCTATACCTTTCTGCAGCATTTGAGATTAGCTGATTTATTCCTGGCTACAGTCCTCAAACTGAGTATCTGGAGTAGGAAAGCTCATGGATTTGCAGTTAATTTCTGCTATATATAAATGAAAGACCTGCAGCCTGCTGACCTCCGGGACACCATGCAAGGTCCCATCTGCTATCTCCTCACTCATACTTTTGTTTGAAAGGATGAAGAGGGACTAATTTAGTCTATGCTTAACAGCTATGATCTGTATTTCTTTTTCATAAAATAAGCCCATTTCTCCTGTTTCAATCTGCTAGAAGCCAGATGTGATACTAGTATTTTTAAAATGGAAATGCAGATCAGCCTAGTGTTTGTACAAAGCACATCTCTCTTGAAGCAAACAGAGGCTTACACTGAGGTATTTCCAACGTTACAATGCAAGTGACAAAAGCACTATGCACAAATAAAAACCATTTATTTGATTTCACGAAATTTTGCTATAGGCATTAAATCTGAATCACAAAATATGTTTTGACTTTGATTTAAATCATGATATATATAGAATCCCACACCAGCAAGGGTACTCATGACTAGGGGTTCCCCATTCCTACTTTAGTACTTCCTGACAAATACATGTATGTTTTTTCTATTCACAGGAAGGATGAGGGCATATTTTCCTCAACACAAAGAACTTTTTCCATAAGATAATCCGCAGAGTCGTCAGTCACCTGACAGCTACCGCTGGCTGGTAGTCCTGTTCTCAGCCTCCACTGAGAGAATGAGGAACTCATAAAAAGGAGGACAAGGCAGCTACTGATCAGTTGCTAGCCTAGGCCCAAAGTCCTCAAGGCATCATATATATCTGTGTTAGTTGTTCTCAAAAAAAAGTGAGCAATTCATGATATACTATTTCAACAGCACACTTAGATGTATGCTCTTTTAAGCTTCTACTAAGCCAATGTCCAATTGTCCCTCTCTAGAGAGAAGCAACATGGACTTATCTTGTTTTTCCAACTGCCTGCTAACACCACCCATGCTGCGGTATCTTTTTCTTCCAAATATAAAGTGCGAGTGTTTGGTTTAGTGTATTAAGGGACTGAAAATCCTCTTCCACTTCAGAGCAAAGTCTGTTTTTCATTTGGGACCATATCATCTGCCGTGTCTCCGAATGTGGGGCTGTTCCCTCAGAGCCTGATGCGGGCCTCAGCCACATGCATCACAACCAACCTCCCACTTCTTCACCACTCTCATATGACGGGCGCTGCTCCCACTGCCTTCACCCAGCCACTGATGTAGTCAGTGTGATCATGGCAATGGTATTGTTATCAGGAAACCGATGCTTTTTTAAGCCCCCCTCTTAAATACCAAACTGGTAATACGCAGCTTTAAAGCACGCTGCTGCGGGGGCATTGCGCAGAGCAGGCAGATCCCGTAGCCCATGTGAGCAGGTAGACACGGTGGTGCTGAACAGCTGCCTCCAGAACAACAAGCAGCTGACATTCAAATTATTTCCTCAGCATCGCCCCAGGTGAGCATTTCCTCGGGTGAAATCCCAGCTCAGCAGTGGCCGATGGCCACCTCGCCACGGGTGGAAATGGGCCGAGTTTCTGGCCATGATGGTGGAAACCAGTGAGCAGCACGTCACCCCCTCGAAACCAAGGCTGAAGTTGAGATAAGGGCAACACCGAGTTTGTAAAATATGATTCTGGATTCCAGACAGATAAAGAGTCTTAGGCCTTTGATGTACTGAGAATTCCCCTCAAGATACTGACTAGGGCTGTGTGAATAATTGACTTTTTCAGCTGAATAGCTGAAGCAACCAACCAAACAAACCCCAACTTGTTTGTTAATTAACATTTTTTTCTCCCTTGAAAACTGAAAAAAAAAAAAAGAAGGAAAAGCATAGTTTGGGGTTGCTGAATTGTTTCATTCAAACAGAAATTGTCTCTCTTTCATCTAAACTATTTTTTTTCCAGACAAAAGCCATCTAAAAATGCAATACAAAGTTTCTGATAGGAAATAAGGGCATGGATAGAAACACAGAATATTTACTGAGCCAATGGGAGTACCTCTGTATCCCATGATGTAAGACAATTCTCAACCAAGGCCACCTGAGGTGTATTGGTTCCTGCTTGGGGAATTTGGAGAAACACCTATCCTACTTTAAAATCCTGGGAGACATGCCAGAGTCAAAATTCCTGCCCGGGTCTAGGAATTGGGACCTAATGCTTCAAGTAAAATGCTGCAAAGCAGCGGGGAAGTGCCACCTATTAACTTCTTTGTTGCGCACTTAAGTCTTCCTACAATCCTGAATCAGATGTTTCACTTGAGAAGTATCGAAATGAATTATCTCCATTTTTCTGTCGCTCTGCTAAAAGGTCCATGAAAGCCATTGAAAAACGTGAATTTGCCAAGTCTTGATTGCCCCAAAGTGTACTTTCAGTGTTAGCCTCATTAGCTTTTTGATCACTTTGTCAAAAAAATAGAAAAAAGGCTATATATATTCACAGGTCAACAAAATAATATCCCAAGAAGTGCTGCAGTTTCCTCCAAGGAACTAAAACCCAGCACAGATCAGCAACTCAGTAGTTAGCAATGGAAAACAGCACTGATAAGAAACAGTGAATGAAATCAACCACCTTAGTTTTATCATTCAAACTGTCAGAAGGATAAATGTAAGCTGCTGGAAAGTTCAGTCCTGCCTACTCACATCTGCGTTTGTATTACAGACACGCACTCTTGGATGTGTCACAGGCTCAAGTATTTACGATGATTTCATGCTAAATCACCGCCCTATGACTGGGTGACATTTCTCTTGAAGGTCCCCATTCCTCCATGCTCCTGGTGGGACCCACGCTGCAGAGCCGCCTCTGAGGACAGTTCCCCTGGACTGCAGGGTGAGCTGGGCTGCACCCTCCATCAGTTACCATTAATTTTAATTCAGAAATTAAACAATAACCCTGATTTAAGCCACTGCCATTTGTTCAGGAAAAGTCACTGCAGCCAGCGAGGCTACCCACAGCATGACAGAAGTTAGCCAAAACCAGCTCTGCAGCTCAAGGGAAATGCAGTACCCCTACTTCTGACATTTTTGCAGCTGTATTTTCATTTTAAAAAAATATTACAGTCCAAAGCATATTACCTTTAAAACACAAAATGAAATGGGGATCCGGGAGTGCCTGCTGTATTTTGAGCCATATTATGCAATTGAATCAAGATTACATAACCAGAGTGTGATTACAGAAATGTGGCTCCCATTACACAGAGCCTGGCTACGATTACAGAGTGGCAGCCCATTACAGATTACACATCTGTAACGAGAAATTAAATTTATTGTTAATATTACCTATTAACGTTTCAGTTTAGAATGCAAGCACGCAGGCTTTGAAGCGCACATTATAGCTACTTAGCTACTAAGTTACTAGCAGCAATTTGTTTTAGACTTTTATTTTATCCCACAAACATTCTCTTTTTTTATAATTAACATCTTAAACTTCAGGAAGAATGTTATTGAAACTCTTGTATATTACGTGTGCCTACTAATGGTGCACCCATAAACATCCTGTGTTATCAGAAACTACTATTACTTTGTGGAAAAACTCTTAAGGGGATTAGGCAAAAAATACAGGTTAAAAAGCTAAATATTAGTTACTTATCTAATAATTTAGTGGTTTTCTTTACTGAGTCATTTTATGATCTCAGTAAACCTTAACCTAAGCCTTCAACGCTGAATACTGCAGAAATGTGCTGAACTGTTAAAAGAAACAGACAGAATTTAGTATTGTCCTTCTAAATCCTTGTTTAAAATAATGACAAATATAATCACTATAATAAGATGGGTTACCACATTGCATGACGTGTTAAGAGTAGCTACAGAACTTCAGTATACCTCTGCCTTAATGTAAATTAAGATATATTTTTTTTTTGGTAGGTGATTTTTATATCCCAAGGTGACCTAGGGAACTTGACCTATTCCTCTTCAAATGAAACGCAGAGAAAAATACTTCCTGATAAAAACAAAACAAAACAAAACAAAAAAAAGCGGTAGGCCCGAATGAAACAAGGGAGAAGGAAAACACACTTACAAATGAGTCCATTACATAACCAAATTTTCTGTGTTAAGGTAAACTGAGTCTTTACTCCTGCTCACGCAAGCAGTTCCACAGAAGCAAACAGGAGTAACCTTTTCAAACAAATGAATAACATGTTATTATTTACTCCTTTCCCCCATCCTCGCCGAGATAGGAATTTAAGAAGTTACTCAGCATCAGTCAGTGACAGACGAGGAGCTGTGCATGCCCACTGGGCTCAAGGGCATTCATGAAGTGAGCAGCAAAAAACCCACCCCGCCACAGCCATGTGTACACTGCCCACTACAATGACCACGAAGAAGGACGGGTTATGAGTTTCACCAGTAATATTTACCTACTTATTAAAAATGTCTTTATGAAATACTTCTAAGGATATTCTGCAGGAGAGAAAGAAAATACAAATAAAACATGTTGATTCAGCTGGGAAGGAGGCGAGATCCTCTGCTGGGGGAACCAGGAACCTCCTCCAGAGGGGAGAGGAGAGCTGGCCAGATCTGTCCAGCTGCTGTCGCTGCAGAGACACCCCGAACTAGGTGGTCCTTCTGGGCAGGGGCATTTTAGGCTGGCACAACTCCACCACAGCAGCACCAGGTGTGACCTCCGGGGCCACTGCAGAGGACAGCAGTGGACAAAGAGCTGGGGGCAGCAGCTCTGGCATCACGCCCTGCACCAGCGGCCGGACTTCACCGAGGAGGCCAGCAAGCGTGGAGGCCATGAAGCATGAAGGCCAGCAAGTATGGAGGCCAGCAAGCATGGCCAACCAGCCGGAGAAGGGCAGGAGGTGGAGGACTCCAGTCCTGAGCCCCTATAGCTTTGGGACCCCGTGCCTTGTCTCAGTGCCACATGCCAGCGGGCCAAGCAGAGGGGCAGGAGACACACAGGAGGGCATGATGCCTGCCTCTGCTCCTCGCCCCTCCGTGCTGCCCCGCACCTCTGCTATGCTGAGAAGGGCCCCGGGAGCGAAAGATGCTCCCCTTCCTGCCCACCAGCAACACCAGTGCCTCGAGGGGAGCCTCTCGCCTGGTCCCAGCCAAGGTTGGTCCCGCCACCCTTTGGGGTCGCCACCCTTAGGGTTGCGCAGACGCCCGCGCCCCACACGTGCAGTGGGACCCACGTCCCCCCTACCTGCCCCTTGACCAGGCTGGCCGCGAACTGCCTCATGACGGCCTCCACCGTGTAGGCGCTGGACCAGCCGCGGGGGGTGAGCAGCTCCATGCAGATGGCTCCGCCGTCGAGGACGTAGCCGTTCTCCAGGCGCGGGCTCAGCACCCTCATGAAGGGCGGCGAGAAGGGGAAGTTGTCGGGGAAGGTGAGGTTGAGCAGGATGTACTCCGTGTTGGTCTCCTTCATGTCCTGCCACAGCACCGAGTCCTTGTCCACCTGGTGCAGCTTCACGTTCCAGTCGAAGAGGCTCTCGTCCACCAGCTCCACCGAGATGAAGCGGTCGCTCAGCCGGGCGATGTCCTGCAGCTCCTTCATCAGCCGCCGGCTCCGCACCTGCGTGCAGTGCTGCTGCCGGCCCGCGGGTGCCAAAGGGCCGGGCACCGACGGCGGCGCCACCGGCCCGGAGCCGGCGCCGGAGCCGGAGGAGCCGGAGCCCGAGCCGGAGCCGGAGCCGGAGCCGTGCCGGCCGCCCCCATGCTGCTGCTGCTGCTGCTGCTGCTGGGCCGCCTCCTTGCCGGCCGGGGGCTCCTTGGCCGCCTCGCGGGGCTTCTCCCTGCCGCCCGCCTTCTTGTCCTTGCGGCCCCCGGGGCTGCTCTCGCTGCTGCTGCTGCTGCTGCCGCCGGCGGGGGGGGGGCCCTGCGGCTGCGGCTTGTTGCTGCTGTTCTTCTGGCCGCCCCGGCCCCGCAGCGAGGAGCCCTGCTGCCCGCTGCTGCCGCGGTGGTGGTGGTGGTGGTGGTGGTGGTGCTTGGGGTCCTCCGTGTCGCGGCTGTGCAGCCGAATCAGACCGATTTTCCGCAGCAGAGTGGCCATGTTGTGCGCGGCTCCCTTCTCCCTCCTCCCTCTTAATATTTTAATTTTTCTCTCTCTCTCTTTTTTTTTTTTTTTTTTTTCCCCCTTCGCCGAGGGAGGAGGCTCTTTATCCTCGAGGAGCCCCCGCCGGGCTGCCGGTGGCCGCGGGGAGGAGGAGGAGGATGAAGAAGAGGAGGAGGAGGGAAAGGGGGGGAGCACGGCGAGCCCCCGGTGCTGCAGGGGCGGCGGGCAGCGAGGCGCCGGCGCTGCCGCTTCGGGGCGGGGGGGGGGGGGGGGGGGGCGTGCGGCCGCCGCTCCAACGCCGCCCTCCCCTCGCTACGCCGGGGGCATCACCACGGCAAAACGGGCGGAAAAAAATAATTAAAAAAAAAAGATTAAATAAATACAGAGATGTATGAAGCAGAGAAGCGCCACGCACAGCCCGCCGGCGCAGGGCGGGCTCTCCCGCTGCCGCAGATGGCTCCCCCGGCACCTCCCGGCTCGCCCCCACCCCCGGCTCCCCCCTTTCCCCCTCCCGGGGGCCGGTCCCCGCCGCGCCCCCTCCCGGCGCCTCCCCCCGGGCCGGGGAGGGCGGGGGCTCCGCGCCCCCCGCCCCTTTGTTCCGTGTCCCCCCCCCCACTCCGGGCACCCCCCGCTTGGCGGTGCCGCAGCCCCCGGTCCACGCGTGGTGCTGCCGCGGTGGCTGCGTGTGTGCCCGGTGCACGGCCAGCGTGGGTGTGAAAGGGCTGCGTGAGTGCGCCCACGCGTGTCCCCGCGCACCCGCTGGTTGTTGTGCGGGCGCGTTGCTCACCCCCACGCGTGTAAAGCACGTAAAGGCTGCGTGTTGTCAGATGTACACACCCGTACACGTCCTAACCCTACCTGTACTGCCCAGTGTGTGACCGTGGGTGTAGTGCCCACACACACGTGCATTGCTGTGCGTATGTCTCGTGTGCTGGTGGTGCACAGACCCCATCCCTCTGGTACCTCTGTCCATCCACCCAGGGCTGCCTGCAGCATGGGGGAGAAAAAACGATTCCCCAAGTGTGTCCCCACAGCCCTCAGAGACTGGAAAATACATTAAAAATGCACTGAATGCTTCGGATTAGGGAGTAGGCAAGGCCCAAAGTACAACTGTATCAATCATGCAGAGTATGTAAAGCAATGGGCAGTGTGTGCATGGAGCAGCACTTTATTCTACGGTATTTTTTCCAAGCAAACACATTCCCTTCTAGGAGTGCCCTCAAACCCCATCCATCCTCAATGGTTTTGAAGAGTTGCCTGCACTGGAAAAGGGCTGCTGCACTTCTGTAAAGAAGTCCAGGAGAAACCACTTGGGCTTCTTGAAAGATACTGCAGGACACACTACATTTTCATCAAAAACTGGGAAAACAACTTGCTTCCAATAATTGCCAGGGTCAGTTCATTTTTCAGCTTGTTTTCTCTTCCTTCTTGCTGTTACTCAGACCCCTTGCTTTTACCAGCGGGTCCACGTTCACCAGGTGACCACTCACCAGCAACTGTTAGAGCAAATAAGATAAAAAACATCCAGTCTCCCCACCAGGCTCTACAGATGGACCCAAATGATAGATTTGCCTGATAATACTGTAGCTTAAAAAATAATAATAAAAATAAATCTTGCTGTATTTAAAATCAAGATCCTAGAATTATATTTGTTTTTCAAATATGGCATTATTAAGGGCTCAAAATCTTATTAAAAACCTTTTTTTTTTCTATGAGGCTGTTCACGATTTCATTTATTTTCTCAGTTAGTGCAATCTGCACAGAGTGTAGGAGTAAGTATTTATTCATTTCAAAGTTTACCTAATAATGTAGCAGGAAGGCTTGCTGTATAAAATATGTATTTGAAGAGATCACAGCAAATGTAATCTAAATTACGGGCCACATGCCATCAAGAAGGATGGGGAGGATGCACAGCATGACTCCATGGCCCTGGCAGGGTTGGCTGCACTGTGACACCATGGGGCTTGCAGGGTGGTGGCACTGCTCTGTAGCATCTTTGGGAGGGCAGGGGATGGGGAAGCTGGAGGTGGAGACCCCCCTATCACTCCCAGAAAACCCTGTAGAGGAAGGTTAGGAGACATGGTGGAGCTGGCCTGCATGTGCTACCCGGTGCACCTCTCATTAATTAGTCTGCTTTGAATGGAAAGAAGATGAAGAGCTGCAAGCTGGAAACGATGCCCCAGGAAGCATGTGTGGTTTCCAGCACTGGAAACCAGCTGTCTCTTTTTTTTTTTTTTTTTTTTTTTTTTTTTTTTTTTGCTCCTGCCCTCTGTGCTGTTGACCTGCTCAGTCCCAAAGCCTGTTAGTATGGCAACCCTTGGGATTGCTTATTGCTTTGGTCCTTGCCTGTGGAGGTACCTGGGGTCTGTTGCAGATGATGTTTGATAAATTTCCCCATCTGGGTAGATGTGCATGTGAAATACAGGTTGTTTTCTTGGAGGCCAGGTCCCAGAGAAGCTGTGTAGGCTGACTTGGCTGGTAATGTCCTGTCCACCTCATGTTGCTCTCCTACCGTACTTTTCTCTACAGCACACCCTGCCTGCGTGACCGAGGAACTTCTGGATTAGGCAATGCCAAAGTGTGCCCAAGCCTTCCCGTATGAAACTTCTGGAGTCCCAGACTCCTACTGAGCTAACAGTGGCCCATCCATGGAGCTGGAAATCTCTGGAGCACAGACAAACTGCGTGCACATGGGTGATGCTCCTGAGTAACCCGTAACCTGTGCTTTGATGAGCACAGGACTCCAGCAGGACTCACAGGGGGAGAAGCACAGAAGGATATCACTGTTCCTCCTGTTTGCAGCTGGAGCAGGGCAGAGAGAAATAAGATAGGACGGGTCTGGAGGCTTCTCCTGCTGGGGTGCAAAAGCTGGTGGTCAGAGAAGCACCACCTGCAGCTGCAGTCCAAGTGGGCAGTCATGCAGGACACGGCGTTCGGTGGTTGTTCCTGGCTGAGTGTCCAGTGCCAGCCAGGACAGGCAGGCACATATGTTGGACTGACCCAGAATGCCAATTAGCAACAGGAGCCTTTGTGTTGGCTCCATTAGTGCTTCAGACTGAAAGGTCACTGCATGGTGTCCCTGTGCTAGTTGGCAGGAGGAGCCGCGGTCGTAAATTTAACGTGACGAAAGTTATTTACCTTCCTCATATAACCGCTGAGGTATCTACCCAGTGGGGAAGCCACAAAAAAGAGCAGGGTCCCTGCAAAGGCAGACAGGAGCCAAGCGGTGCCATTGTTTCGTAAAACACTACAAGATTAATGATGGGAGTGATGAGAAAGCTGGTTTGATGGGGCGGAGGGTGTAATAGGTGTGCCCTGACAAATGGCGCTGTGCTGCGACAAGCAGCCGCTCTCATCGTGCTGGTACAAGCTGTGTCCGTACTGTCTGTAGGATAAAACAGCTGTAGTGATGTAGCAGACTCTTCTTTTTCATAGCCGAGCTTCCTCAGCAAGGGAATTAGTTGTTAGTCCAGGACAGGCTGTAGACTGCTGCAAGTCTAGGGCCTTGAAGGAAAACAAAATGAATCAGCTTGACAGTGGAGGTTCCTCCTGCATCAGTCAAACTGTCCTTACCCAAATGTTCATTGAAAAATATCAAATTTTGTTCCATGATCACTCTTTAAGGAATTCTCATCAATCCTTCTTCCATAGTACCTTGCACAGAAGAAACCTATTAACTCTATTCATAATTATATTTTCTCACCAGTTTGCTAGGTGCAGAAGTCAAACTGAACTGTTCTGCAATCTCCCAGACACTGTCCTCCTGTTCTTTTTTTGGAGCAAAACTAATTGCTCCACTTGTGGTACATAAAGACATCCTAGAGTGATACAACTACTTGAGAACCAAGGAGGTAGAGGGCATCCCGGCGTGAAAAATAGGCTGACATCTGACAGGTATGTCTCCTGTATCTTCAAACAGAGAGCTGCTTTCAGGCACAGCCATTGTGTATCGATTACTGAAACCAGATAGTGCTTGTAGTTCAGGTCTAGCAGCAGCCCTTGACTTCACATGGAGCAGACTGCAGCTAGTGAAGGGCATCTCAGATGCTTTTTGCATCTAGGGTAGGGAGGCATCTGTCCTTAGCTAGGGATGTAGAGCTCTGAACTGCTATTGCAATTTGGTGTTGCTTGGGGCTACCAAGAATGTCTTTATGGCAGTGGTGTTTTTTTTTTTTTTTTTCATTTTGTTTTAGCAGCCTAAATCTGGCCTGTGATTTTCTCATTTTTATTGAGTTTGCAGAAAAGGAGTTTCCTGAGACTCAGTTAAAAGTTTGGATGTGTACTGTTTGCACTAACATATATGCAGGACATTTTTAAGGCTCAGATGAACAAGTTAGAAGATGTTACTTTAATTGTAACAAGAGCAAAGAAACATTCCCAGGGTGACTGGGTGAACAAAATGCACATCTTTGTAGGAGAATTAGAAGATCTGGTCTTGTTTAGAATAGCCCAGCAAGGACTGAATGGGGGTGTGGTGACACTATATAAATATATTTGAGAAGTAAATGTCAGAGAGGGATATTGACTTCATCACATGATCAAATGGCTGTACAGTGAGTAATCCTGGATGCATTTGGACTGGAAATAGGCTTTCAGCTATCTGACGAATGAGGGGCTTGAATGCTCTTCCAAGCTCTGGAAGCAGTAGCCTTCAGTCTTGTAGGATGGAGCCTGAGAAGCTTATGGACATAATTGTGCAACAGAATAGAATAGGAGAGGATAGAAAATTAGGCTTATGTTATGAGTCCCTTGGCATCTGATATGTCGGTATCCCCAGTTGTGTGAGAAAAGAAATTAGATCACTGTTGATTTGCATTACACTTATAATAATTCCATGCCTCAGGGCTTCCAAAGGAGCTGGAAAATATTTTTCATTCCTCTTGATGCATAATTTGTCCTCTACTGGTCTTTTTGACTTCCACTGTAGGTCTTCAGGTAGATTATTATAGGTGGCATTAAAACCTTAAGGTTTTTGTGTCCTGCTCACATCCTCAGGATTAGGCCAGCCTCTACAACTGGATGTCTTTTAGAGTTGTTTACCCAGATCAGTTTGGTAAGCACCATTGATTTCCTTTACAGCATGGGACACAGTCTCCTTCCTAGAACCAACTGAGGTTTCATTTAACAAATTATTTGAAAATCTACAGACTTTTTTTTTTCTTTTTCTTTTTTCTTTTTTTTTTTTTTTTTTTCCTAACAAGCAAACTATTTACTCTTCTCTTCCTTCTTTGCATGACTGGGTTATCCCAATACTTACTAGTATGTGTGTGGGCACCTTTGATTATTTTTCTGCCTCCTTTCATCCTCCAAAGTAACATATCTGATATTTGCTGATCCATTTTTTTTTTTTAAGATATTCCACACGTGGAGGGTGCAATGCTTAATATCAAATTTACTGATTGGAAGATAATTAATCTTACAGAGGATTTTCATTTAGAAAAGTGATATAGCAGCATACTGAAATCACTGTGCAATCACAATATAGCAATTGCACTATACCCTCGGATTACAGCACAAATGTGATTGCCATTATAGGTCTCTATATACAAACCATCACAACGCTGGGCATCCAGAGTCACCAGGAAGAAATGTGCAGGTCTGAAGCCAGCTCGAGCCTGTTGATCTCTTCAAAATTCTTCTGCTAGTTGTTTGGTTTTTATACTCCATGTTGGGCTGAGACATGCATTCACTCCCCCTCATGCGGGTCTGACACAACTGGAGACATTCACACTCTGTTAATGAAGGGAGAAACATTTATACCACCAGTCGATCCATTTGACTGTCGATGGCTGTTTATCTAAAACAAAGGCCACTCTCCAGTCCCCTTTTGTGTTGGGATAAACTGAGCTTCTTTGCAACAGCTGTGGCCAGTCACAGCCTGCATTAATCCCTGAGCTTCATGGGCACGTCATCCTTGTGTAGGTGGTTATTGGTCAGTCACACAACACCGCTTATTTTTAAGGGGATGTTCAGAGGAAAGGCAATGCTAGCAAACATCAAGAAAGAAGAAAGACACAGAGCTATTTTCACTCCTGGAACATAAAAGCCAGTAGAGGTGCATGTGTGGTCCCTATATTGCTGCTGACACATGCTCCGAAGTTACCTTCCTCTCAGTGTCACAAGTCCATCCCACATTTCTAATCTCTTTCACCAAGTTAGAGAAACAAAATGCATGAGGTAACATCCACTCTGCAGACATGATAAGCCCAGATAAATGCAAATGATACATGGTTAAATAAATTGGGTAAATGAATAGCTGCTCTATCACAGCAACAGCTTTTAAGGATGAGGAGGTAAACAATATTTCTGGAGAATATAATTGCCTGTCTGCTCTTTAAGTCTGTGCAGCGCTGGAAATTTTCAGACTCTTAACTTTCATAGTGTTCACCTTCATGTGTTGCTGCTTACTGAATGAAAGAGATTCACGTCCAGGAATTCTGAATCATGGGGCATCCTTTGCTTTGAGTAAGATGACCATCACATATACACACAAGTATGTTTGAATTCTTCCACTCACACACACACCAAAAAAAAAATAAAAAAATAAATAAAAAAAAAATAAATAAATAAAATAAATGACACAGTCAGTAATCCTGAGAAAAGCTTTACTGTGAAGTACAGAAAGCACTCATAAATTTCTCCCAGAATAAAAGTACAGTGCATCCTCTACCTTGTTCCACCTTTAGTCTTGACGTCTTCTGGGCACATTTTCATGCTACAATGTCACCCTTACAGTCCTTCCTCAGCTGCTCAGTGAGGAAGCTGTATCTTATGCAGTGCATGGAGGAATGGCAAAAACATGATGGTCATTCTGCTCTGGATAGAAAAATTCCTGTTTGTCATTGCAGACAGGGACTTTCTAGACTTTCTGGCTAGAATTTCCAAAGATCTGAGATCATGAACTTTCCTGGCCTGCTTCATGTAACCAGAGAACCTGGAAGCTGCCGTCTGCTCCACGTGAAGTTGATGGCTGCTGCTAGAGCTGTTTTGCTAGCAAGCACACAGTGGCTGCACCTGAAAGCAGTGCTCCAGGTACTCCACCATGCCAGGCATGAGTCACCAAAGGGACTCAGAGACCATGCTTGTTACCAGCTCAGTGTGCCAGGTTAACCCCCAGCTAGACACAGGCACAAAGACCTGAAGTCAGCTAAGTAACACATGAGTGTCAGTCTGAACCACACCAAGCTAACATATGGAGACAGCCAAACCCATTGAATCTGACTTTAAAGGCAAAACACTGGAATTTCAGTAATTTAGTTTCAAATACTTCACAGTGCCAATGAATCATTTTTGTCTCCTGAAGTTTTAAAGCTGCATACCAGACCTTTTGCTCACCTGAAGTGACAGAAACAGGACCAATTTCAATAGTAACAAGTCGTGTTACGGGGGGGCTAATGATAAGGAATTTTTATGTAAATCTCGAGGAGCAGACAAAGATGATAGAGAGAGAGAAGAGTGTAGTGGTAGACAGGATAAAAAGGATGTGCTGACAGAGTGATGCAACTTGAAAAAAAGAAAGGCTAATGTGACTGATGGTAGACAGTAAGTTACTTTTAGAAAAAGATGGGGAAGCATTAGTACCATTGCATAAGATGTTCGTAAGTTCCAATTTGAATCCCAGAACAACACAGGCTCATATTTGATGCCTGCTGAACACTTCTTTCTTTGACTCCTGTCAATCCTTTGTGTTCTTTTAAATGCAAGCACATTCTCTCATCTTCCTCTTTACAGCACACAGCCATAAGAAAGGTCAACTGCAAAGCATTTATGGGTAATAAACTCTTTTTCCTCTTCCCTAAGATCTTAGCATTGTCAGCACAATGACAAGAGGCATGCTTTAGCTGCGTGTTTCTCAAATGGCAATTATAACTCCCAAGTGGAGTAGAAAAGCTAAATACTTTAAGAGATAGTTAGATTAATTGAAAGATTACTGGCAATGGCTTAGTTCCTCAAATGTGAGGAGTGTGTATTTACATAGACTGTCATACATTGTTCCCAAAAACTGTGACCAAGTCTTCACACCTTGGTCTTGGAGAAGCTGCTGCTGCCACCAGCTGGTAGTTCACTGGTTCTTGGCTGGAGAGATGTCCCAGGAAGGCAAGTAGGCCACAAAGTAGCTAACATCTAGAGGAAGCTAAAGAAACGTTGCTTCAGCCCAAAATCCCTTTTGGCATTTGTCAAAAGGCAAGGCCTGTGTTGTTAACAGGGCAAACTTACTTAGCATTCACAGTAAGCAGTTATCCATGGGCACAGCTGGAACAACAAGCATACTAAATTCAGAAGATCGGACATGCAACACTGGTCCTTTTTATGACTGGATGACACTATTGTGCTTTATCACTTAAGTTCCAGAAATGTATTTTGGGATGGCATCTCCTTTGTACTCAGGAAGTAGAAATGGCAGTTCCTTGCATGCTTTCCTGCTTCATCTGCAGGTCCAATGTAAGAAGGAGTCTAGTGAGCATTATGTTAAACACCATGCAAAAAAATAAAAAATAAAAAGAAAATTGGTTTAGTGGCCTGATGAGTGTTCTGTGGCCAGTCTGTGGTTGCAGTCACAGATGTTGTAAGAGAAGGGCTTTTGCCCCACTAATGGGTTTAGTGCAAATCAGTGGTTCTTTTCCTGCCCACTCTGTATGCATGAAGATGCACACAGAGTTCTTGGATTATCTGAAGCTGTATACATCGCTGTAGATTGGCTACTGGTCTGTCATTAGGAAGCCAAAAGATGAAGGCTTTGCTTTATTAGGTTTAGCAACAACAGGCATTTTGTCATACAACTTATTATGGTTGATTAACTTCTATAGCTGTCGTACAACTATTATGGTTGATCTGGAGGTAAATATAAAATTGTAAATAAAAAGAAAGGCCTGTGTAGTGACAGATAGTGTGGAGGCAGCCTACACTGAATAGTTGGGTTTGTGAAATTAATGCATTTTAGCACAAACAAATTGCAAAGTCACCTTCCCCAGAGCAAATCATGCAAGTTCATTTGACTGGATCAGCCCAAACTTCCAGCAGAACTCTGCGGCAAAGAGGAGTTTTGCCGTCCCACAGTGTACTAACAAGAAAGGAGTGAGCAGCATGCAGGATGGGAGAATACAGGGACTCACAGCTCTGCAAAGACCAATATCAGATTTCAATGTGCAGGTCATCTTTCTTTTTCTGACAATATTGAAAAAATTGAAAATACTGCAGAGAAAGCCGAAAGTGATTCAAGAAAATGGTGTAAAGAGTTTGGTTTGTTTAATTTATCATACAGAGGACTGAGAGATGATTCAATTATTTGATTAAAGCACAGAATAGATATCTCAGAACAAAACTAACTGGATAATAAAGCATTTCTTCATCATGTAGGCAGAGATGTGAAGAGAATAGAAACCTATAAATTAGACTCTTACTCAGGCAACTTTTGTGATTAAAACCTATTTAAAGATTGGACACCAAATATGAACAGTAAAGAAAATAACTTTCCCAGAAATGCAGGCAGATTGCAAAGAGGGTGGAATATAAATGCACAAGAGTGTGAAGAATGACTTTAAAGTCGAAGAGTTACTTGAGTTCTCCAAAAAAGAATAGTAGAAAGAAAGTCTTTAGTACAATGCCTACCTGTATCACAGTGTCTTTTAGGAAGGACCTTTGTATCTGCTGCATGACCTTGCTAGTAGAATCACAGAATCATTAAGGTTGGAAAACACCTCCAAGATCATCTGGTCCAACCATCACCCTACCAACAATGTCACTCACTAAACCATGACCCTAAGCACCATGTCCAACCTTTCCTTGAACACCCCCAGGGACAGTGACGCCACCACCTCCCTGGGCAACCTGTTCCAATGCCTGACTGCTCCTTCTGAGAAGAAATGTCTCCTAATTTCCAGCCTAAACCTCACCTGGCACAACTTGAGGCCATTCCCTCTAGTCCTATCATTGGTTATCTGTGAGAAGAGGCCGACCTCCAGCTCCCCACACCTTCCTTTCAGGTAGGTGTAGGGAGCAAAACATGACAAGGTATACCAGAAAGCTGGGTGGCTATAACTGTGTCTAGAGTGTCCACACAAGGTGAAGTCCCCCAAAGCCTACTGCTGCCTGTCTGCTCCTAACTCATATACTGTGATGGTTTTGAAGATGAGCAGTTCAGAGACAGTCCCAGTTTGAACTGCAGGCAGCTTCTGAGCTGTTCTGGTGATCATAAAGACCCTTCATTTTGATCCTGGTGAATCCTGTAGTGCTTGCTCATTCCAGCCTCTTCTGCATGAAATCCATGCCAGCTCCAGGCCTGCTTCCAGTGTCAAGGCACTGGCACCAGTAGTTCCATACTGGATGTAATAGCGGCTCCATGCAATGTTGTGGACGTATGGTTTAAACGCTTTCCACCACAGGAAGTGATAGTGAATGCTAAGTAATTTTTCTGATTTTCTGATTTGATTCATTTTGAATCCATATGAGCATCACTTAATTTTCTCCTTTTACTCGTACACCATGAATTATAGCTCTACCTTGGAAAAACTAAAAGTACCACAGAATGGCATCCACTGTTTAAGTCTTACAAAGGTCCCCAGTTAACTTGTTGGCCCGTGCCAACCAGCACTCTTCCAGAAGTGCTTTCAGGCACATATCAGAATGTAGATACTCCAATACCAGTTGAACTCAATGCTGGAGAGTGGTCCCAGGTCCATCTCATTTGCAAGCACACACGTGGTCTGGAATCTCGGTATATCCTACTGCCCGGGATATTCCTGTGCCTTCTTTCCTGCCTCTCTGGTAATGAAAGTGTCGGTTTTAAATGCACTAGTTAGTGAGTTGGAGGGGAAAAAAAAAGAAAAAAAAAAAGAAAAAAAAAAAGAAAAAGCAGCACCAGCTCTGCTTATTGCTATTATATAAGGAAAAGAACTATTTTTTATTTTTTTTTCTTCCCAAGAGTACAGTGTATATATATTTCTCACATCTCTGGAAAAATATCATGTGAAAGTACTTGATAAATAATGAAAATGACTCTGCATTTCAGAAGAATGGATCTTAATTTTGCTTTAAATGACAACTGGTGACAACATGGAGGCAATATAAGCCCAGTCTAATCAATAAGATTAATATTCCAGGGGAAAAAAATCAGATAATTGTATTGATTTTCTCAGCATATTTTTAAAAGCAAAATGAACAATTAATTCTTTATGTAATATCAAGGGTATTAGGAATTAAAAGTTTTCAACATTGCAGATCATTGTCATTACCCTATGGAAATAAGGTTCTTATACTGAAAAGCATATTTAAGTCCCGTGCTGTGTTGTGAGAAGAGACTCTCTCACCCAAAGTCCACTGCTGTCAACAGAGAGAGTTCCAAAGGTCTCAGTGATCTTTGGTTCAGGTCTCAGTAAAACATCTCCAGATCTACTGCTCTAGGAAGAGCAAAATTACTGTATGAACAAAATCTTGATCTGCTGGTTCTTGAATAAAAATAAATAAATAAATAAATACATAAAATTGGATGATTTCAGTAAGAATGAGATCCAGTCATGATACATAAATGCACTTAGTTTGTGCTAAGTGTATTTCAAGTCATTAATTAGCAAGTTGCCAAATATCCCATCTGTATGGAAACTATCATTGCACCTCTTATTCAGATGAACTATATATATATATATATTTTTTTTTTCCTGAGAAACTCGTTTATTTTATTGTACCACCTTATTTGTATACAGTAAAATGTGAAAATACAGCATGCTTTGGAGTTACTCTAAAACCATCCTAAACATAAATCCTATCAACCAGATATATATCAAGAACAGGTAAATGGTATTCTCTGTGCTGCTAACATCTGTCTTCCCTGCTTCTCTTTTGCTCATCACTTGTAATTAAAGAAGGGTAGATGGCTTATAACAGAGGAATTCTAATGTAGGCGATGTCCCCCATTTAACGACGTCAAATTTCAGCCTACATTTCTGGGTCTGCAGACATAGAATGAGAAAGAGATCCACGGATTAGATACAATAACGCAGAAGAAAACAGGAAAAAAAAAAAAAAAAAAAAAGAGAGAAAATGAGAAACACCAAAGGAGAGAAAAGATATATCACTGGAACTCAATGGGTTTTATTTTCTTTATTCACTTCTATTTTATTCACCAGTGGCAGAGAACAGGAGCTGGGAGAAGAATCACAGTTTTAGAGATGGAGAAGCATATGAGTAAATTGTGCCTTTTTATATTTCTAAGAAGACATGGTGATAACGCCAGCATTTTCAGTAATTAATTTTAAACACTGCATTGTGCCTTGTTACACTGGAAAGGTCATTTATCTGAAGTGTATAATCAAATATGAAAATGGTGAATTGAATTTTTTTTTTTCAGACCTGATAAAACAGTCTCAAATCAACCTTTTTATGCTCTGCTTGGTAAGAAACCACTATGCAATCTGTCTACATCCTACACAGCACATGTCATTCTTGGACAAGTCGAACAGGTGGGACCACACAGATTCAGATAAGATCTCCTGTGCTCAACAATAACCAGAAACAAATACTAAAGTGTGAGGACATGACAAACGTGTATGAGACCACTCCTGAACACTGTTCTGGGCTTCTCAAGCTGAAGTGTCCCTACCTATTCAGGTTTTCCTAGCACCTAGCCTTTCCTTAACTACAGTCATCTTGGCAGCCCCTCTCTGACTCTGTCCCAGGTCTACTCCAGGGAACCAGAACTGCACACAGTATTCAAGGTTGGGGTGAAATATGAATTTATGCATCGGCATAATGACATTTTCTATTTTGTCCTCAAATTCCTAATGATTTCTAACTCTCTGTATGGTTTCTGATCACTGCTGAGCACCGAGGCGATGTTTTCATGGGACTTTCCACTGCCATTCCTGAGTGTTGCTCCTGTGTGGAGCAAGAGGCCATCAGCCCAGAGGTCATGAATCTTCATGTGAAATTAGTTTGTTGTTGTTGTTGTTTGCTATGTATGTCATTTTATGTTATTTATCTGCATTTCTTCTGATATTTCGTTGCCAAGTCACCAAGACTTTTCAGGTCCTATGGTTTCCTACAACCTGTACTCATCTTTCCTCTCCCCACTAACATTCTCATAAAGCTGTTTTCTCATCACATTGATCTCTTTTTTCTGGGTCATCTATGAACACAGAGAATGGCAGAAATGTCAGCACAGTTCCCTGCAGAATTCATCTGGGAACCACTTTCCCCTGCAAGAATTTAATATTTCCTCCTACTTTGTGTTTCCTATTTGGCAATCAGTTCTTCATTTACTCAAGGATTTCTGCTCTAATGCGGTTGCTGTAGCTCCTTAAAAGATTTTTGTTAAGGAATTTCACAAAAGCCAATGGGAAATTCAAGTAGATTGTATCAAATAGACCACTCTTATCCACATGCATGCTGACCCCTTGAAAAAATCATTAGAAGTTTACAAAGCAGAATTTTCTTTTACATAACCTGGGCTGCTCTTCCCAAATGGGTCATGTTGATCCACAAGGCCTTTCATTACATCCTTTATTACAAACTTTAATTAACTGCCCAGTACAAATGTCTGGCCTACAAGCCAGTAATGCTGTCTCCTGCTGTCTCCGTGGAAATAAAAGTAGGTTTTCAGTATGGTTACTTAAATTGTGGACCATGAAAATTTATTTCTAAATCTTCCTGTCTATACTGACTGATTAAGTTATCTGTCAGACTCTCTCTCTCTCTCTCTCTCTCTATCTATCTTTCCATCTGTCTTCTATTTATCTATCTATCTGTATCTTTCATTGGAACACCACTAGCTTCTCTGTATTGCCTTTTTCCCCGCAAATAGGAAAACACTCCCCAATTTGGTGATAACAAGAACAACTTAATAGCTAGTAGTATATTTATAGCCATATTTAATCTTAAAAGCACTGTACACACCATTATCTAACAAAATTCAGTAATCTAACATAACTGACTTAGTATAGACTTAATATGAACTGGATATCCCTACATTCGTTTTTTTGACTTCCATTATTTTTTTCTGTCAGATTACCCAAGTTATGTTGGGTAATGGATGTGTATCAGATTTCACTCAAGAAAGCAAGAAGTCATGTTTGCTCAGTTCCAACAGCCAAGGTCTTTTCCACAAAGAGGAAAGAGAGGAGGCTTTAACAGTATCTCAAAGCCCATTTTTGCTCCTGGATTTAAAGCAAGGTAGTCTGTTCCATGCTTCCACTGAGTGTGCTTAACAGATCTTTTCCCATAAGCAAAGATGGATATAAAGCAATTCTTCTGTTTCAGTCCAGGTTCTTGTGTCTGCAGAGTGACATCTGACACAACTGAATGTATTCAGATTGTTCCTTCAAAATCCTCCCTCCTTTTTCCTCATATTCAGATTTAATCTTGTAAATCCAACATATTCTTTAATCTTCCCTTCCAAATATAAGAAAAAAATATTCAGTTCCTAAAATGAAGATCTTTCATGTAATCAGTGAAAAGTATTCATTTTTACATGTCATAATTCTGGGACTTCTGCTCTCCAGAGAACGTTCTATTAAAACAGAACAGTCAGCAATTGCTGATCAATAGGCTGCAATTGCTGATCAATGATTTATTTTATCATATGGTGACAATAATTGACAAGGCCTGGAACTGACTAATTGCTTTTTGCAGCCTTGGTTTGTTCTTACAATTTTACATTTGCAGAGTACTATGTATTCCTTAATACTTAGTACTGTTTACAGTCACTTGCTTATTTTTTTTTTAAATTAAATATTGCTGATTGTGATGGTTCTCACTCTTGAACAGAAAGGGTTGCAAGTTTTACCTATGAATTTATAAAATACATTGAATTTGTTGATTGAACACCATATCTATATTAGTTTAGTTCTTATTTCAGATATTCATTCAAATATCTCACTGTGAATCAAAGCATTAGATTCTTATCTGCTGTAAGCTGATAGCAAACTCCATTTACATCAGAGGTAGTTTGGCAGACCTGAAGGGCTGACTTTTAAATTCCAATTGACATTATTTCTCAGATTCAAGTGAAAACAGGCATACTGGAAATAAGCTATTTATAAAACATACAGTTATTGTGATGTGCCAGGGGAATTGAAATATGTCAGATAATCTTCCCACAAGGAAAATGTTAACTAGATTATTTAATATAGTCTGAGATTTTGTCATTCTACAGTTAATCCCATTGTGTTTTTTATTATCAAGCGAAATTGTCTGGCTGTTGTTTCTTCTATTTCTTACACAGTTTAGAGAAGCACACATAATTAGGAGATCTAAGACAGATGGGGAAGACAACAAGCCCTTATCAGATAATCAGTCAATGGTTCCTTCATTTCTTTTTGTGTTCTACACCAAACCTTTTCTCTCTGCTGCTCAAGGAATACTTAATTTCCATGCAAAGAATAGCTACAGGACCCCAATGCCAAATGCATACTACGCTCTGAGGCCATAGCTTTCTGTCGGTTCTGACTCTTGTGGATATGAGAGAGATTTAAATCTAGGTATCCTGCACTCTGGATGTGCATTTTCATTACCAGATACAAGGGAAGTCTGAGGGCTCCTTTTGTGTGTGGTCGGTCACTGTCTGAGCATATCTGCTGATCAGATACCGCCAGCAAGGCTGGCAGGAAAATATCTGCGTTTTAGATCCATGCAGTTACCCGTATCCCAGCTGCAGCTGTGACCTTCACCTGCAAGTCAGGTCCCTTTGTGCAAGGACTTCACAGAGGTGACCCCTGCACCAGCAGGCAGCAGCGCGCAGTGTGGGTACCACGGCAATATAAGGAGGAATTTGACAGGATGCAGTCAAGTCCTAGGATACGGTAAAGGGCAGTAATGGACAAAGCATGAAGCTGCCTTTCTGTAAATCTTTCAAGAAAGGAGTGGGCTCTGCGCGGTGAGGGGGTCAGGACTGGAGTTCAGCCTCTTGTATAGGGTGGGGACAAGCGGGAGCTGGACACAGGAGCTTTGGTTTTATGTCAAGGCAACACACAACAGGAAACCACTCAGAAGCAGAGAGGTTCTAGCACTAAATGTTGATCTAAAACTACTGGCCGTATGCTAGTATATGTTGAGGACTGAGAAAAAGATAATCGAAAAACCATGAGGAGAGGGGATTATAACAGTTTTATAGAAGTGGACAGGAAGGAAAGACTGTCTTAGAGAAGCCAGGCAGAAAGACGCTTTGAGATCTAGATGCGGCAGGCCATGTCTGGAAGGCTACAGAAACTGGTGAGTTAGAAGTGAGTTTGAAACTTTTGCCATTTCTAGAGGTGCTGGCAATTTTGTCACAGATGCGATTAATCACACCGCGTGCATCCCACTCCACTGGGGGCTACTGAAAAATTCCTAGAGGTGCTACGTGGTACCAAAAAACAAGGAAAGCAGTGCTGAGGGCTACTGAGTAATCCACACTGTCAAACTCCAATTATCTGACATTTAGAAGAGATGCTAAATATAATTTAGTATCGATTTGCCTTCAGGGTAAAAAAAAATATTTCTCATTATTAGCAGTCGTGTATTTGATAAATCAGGAGTGCCCAAAGCAAATACTGACTCGCGTAAATTAGGTTTTATAGATCTTATTTTTGTCTAGCGCTCATTTTCCGCCAGCTGTGGAAGCGGTGAGTGGGAAGCGCAATTAAAACGCCACGGTAAATGACAAATGGCCATTGTGCTCGGGTGTTCCGCAGGGAGTCAGCGCAATGCTGACTTCCAGGACACGATGCGAAACACCGCCCGATTGTACGGTACAGACAGCCGGCGCTTTGCTTAATTAGGTGTTTAATTAAACGGAGTGGGAGCCTGGCTGAGCCTAACAGGCAACCGCCATCTTGGGCGGCTGTGGGCGGGGGCGGGGCGTCGCCTCCTCCCCTCCCCCTGACCCTCCCTCCCTCCCTCCCTCCCGCTCTGCTCCCGCGCATGCGCGGTGCGCCGGAAGCGGCGGCGGGGCGGTGGCGGCGGCCGGGGCGGCCATGGCGATGTCGGAGAAGTTCGACTCGCTGGAGGAGCACCTGGAGAAGTTCGTGGAGAACATCCGGCAGCTCGGCATCATCGTCAGCGACTTCCAGCCCAGCAGCCAGGCCGGCCTCAACCAGAAGCTGTGAGGCCTCCCGCGCGGCGCCATTCCCCCTGAACGGGCCCCAAAGCAGCCCAAACCCGACCCAAAGCCCACCCAAAACACCCCCAGAACAGCCCAAGCCCACTTGAAACACCCCAAAACATCTCCAAACCGACCCAAATAGCCCAAACCTGACCCAAAATAGCCCCAGAACACCCCAAACCCACCCAAAACAGCCCAAAACACCCCCAAAACAGCCCCAGCCCACCCAGAACACCCCCAAAACAGCCCAAACCCACCCAAAACAACCCAAACCCACCCAAAACACCCCCAAAACAGCCCAAGCCCACCCCAAACACCCCCAAAACACCTCAAAACCGGCCCAAACAGCCCAAACCCGACCCAAAACACCCCAAACCCACCCAAAACATCTCCAAAACACCCCAGACCCCCCAAAAAAACACCAAACCCACCTGAAACACACCAAAACACCCCAAACCCAACCCAAAACACCTTAAACACACCCTGAAACGCCCCTAAGCCCACCCAAAACACCCCAGTCCCAACCCAGAACAGTCCCAAAACGACCCCAAACACCCCCAAACCCACCCCAAACATGACCCACATCCCATCCTGGTGCCTGTTTTTCCTCACGACCCACCCCGTTTTCTCCTCATAGGAATTTCATGGTGACGGGCCTGCAGGATATCGATAAGTGCCGGCAGCAGCTTCACGACATCAGCGTGCCCTTGGAGGTGTTCGAGTGAGTGCCCTCCTGCCTGGGGCGGGTGCTGGGGGACTCTGGGGGCTTTCTCCTTCAGCACCTCCTCCCAAAACCACATTCCAGGGGGTACCAGGAAATTATAAATTATACGCCTGATTTCATCTCTTCCACACATATTTTTTAATTTACGTTGGATGACACTATACATGTAGGCAGTAATATAGCTTCTGTCCCATCTAGTAATACAGTAAGTAATCCTTCCTTTTGGAAATGCACTTCTACACTAGGTTAGAATCAGGTTTGTAGAGTTGCAAACAAAAATAAATTAGGCCAGTACATAGGTATTTTAATTTCACTAGTGGCAATCATCCTCCTGTCAGAGATTTAACTGTTAAAAGTAAAATTCTGATTGTAGAATAAGAGCTTTACAAGGCAGCTTTTATGCAGAAGACTAGTAAATTGTCAGCATCTTGTAAAAACAAAAATATCATTGGTTTGCTATGTTCTGGTATGGTGTTATCTGTATGGGACTTTCTCATAGGCCTTTCATTCATTATTTATCTATGATAGTACTCCTAAATATTCCTTTTTCTTCATTCAGGGATGGAGTTTCCCTTTGTCTAATACTTAAGCATATTTTTATTTTGCTATATTATGTTTGCTTGTTCAGGTGCTGATACAATTTTTACTCTTTAATATTGTACATATACTTGTTCCTCGAGTTGCGTGGTGTCTTATGCGTTAATTGCTTACCATGTGCTGACTAAACTATTTTATAGTTATTACCCTTGCAGTTACCATGGAAGGGTTCACCTTTCTACTTTCATATGTAGCTATTGTGTGAGAGGAGCTGGGTATTATATTTTTGATATTTTCTTCAAAGATCCAGGCTCTCTGGAAACAAAGATTTAAAACAGCATGTCAGGAGAGCTGCTTGCTCTCTTCCTTGAGTTATATTTTGAAAGTGACTAATCTAAACTGTATTCTTCAAAATTCACGTCAGAAAATAGTAATAAAAAAAAAATCAGAGCGAATACTTATGTTCCTTGGAGAACTTTCTAGTACCAATGCAGTCCCTTAGGCAGTATCTGTTCTATTTTCAGATACATAGATCAAGGTCGCAACCCTCAGCTTTACACCAAAGAGTGTCTGGAGCGAGCTTTGGCTAAAAATGAGCAAGTAAAAGGAAAAATTGACACAATGAAGGTAAGCCAGAAATAATGAAGTTTCTAATGGATTTGGTTCAGTCCTTTCCCCAGATATATATGGGGGGAGGGATTTCACTTGTGCAGTTATTAAATCGCCTAATGTGATTTGCATTAGGGATTGCTCTGCATCCTTCTGTCTTAACAGGGAGGCCAGTACAGGAAGCTTGCAATTCACAGCTGGAGATGCAGATGTTGCTATGAATTCATTTCGACTAAAAGTATATAGTGTTGCAGATCTTTTGTTATTTGTGTTCTGAATACTAATGGGTACCTCACACTGTTATATATCTGTAACGGCGTGACGTGTGTAAATTTAGAAATAAGCAAAACAGAAGGGGTATTTTACAGTCTTGAATGGGTCTTATCATGTTTGCCATTTTTAATAGTCTATATGAGCACAAGTTAGTCTTTATTGTATGACTTTAAATGTATGCCAGTGTTTAGGGTTTTTTGAACTTGCACTTTTATCCAGAAAGAACTTAAGCATTCTGGTATACGGTTTTAACTACTGCTGAATGGCAAAATTAGAAAAGGAGGTTCAGTGAGACTTAAGAAATGGGTGTTTGTGTTTCATAATGTTCTTAGGCTTGATTTTAAAATTAGTGTGGAGGATGCTGCAGAATGCAGACATACATGTATCTGTATATTCTCAGCATTTTTTTCTTTTGATAGAATGGACCTTGCTTGTAAAAGTTGTAGGAACAGTTGTGCATTTCTGAAGCAGGTGTGAGTTCCGTCTTAGAGGTGGAGGGGATTACACAGCAAATCAAGTGGGCATGTCCTTTATCAGCTTTGCATCAATAACATCATCTAAACAAGTCACCTTCACAGTGAAGGGTGTATGACTGGAACAGAATGTCTTAAACTTGGAAGTGTTTATGGTTACTTTCTGGAGACTGTATTTAAAACAAGTTGAATGGCCTTCATTCTGATCTGACTTCCTGTTTGTTCTGGGTGATCTTGGATGGGTAACGGGGGGGAAAAGACTACTTGCTTTCCTTTAATTTCAGTAATGCCACTTACTTACCATATCCTTCCATCATCATCTTCTACTAGAAAGGGAAATAAAATGCATAGGAATCCTTCCATCATCATCTTCTACTAGAAAGGGAAATAAAATGCATAGGACTACTCCAGTACTTTCTTTTCCATCCCAGGAGATGAGAAGGTAGTTGCAGCAGGGAGGGATTCTTGCTTCAAAATTGTCCTAAGAAATTCATGGAAAGCATCTGAAAGGAATGTGGTGGTAAAAGTAAGGAGAAAAAAAATATTTGAAGGTTAAGGTTCTGAGTCCAGCATATTTTTAATGCAATTTTTTATTCCTTAAGTTATAATGCATGGAAGAAACTGCTTAGAGATAGGGAGACCAGACCCTAGACAGGTATTGATGCACCGGAGTATACCAGAGAGATACCACTGCTTTATGTTTCTTAGGTGAAGATGCTAGTTGATTTATAGCTAATTAAAAGCATTTTAGTCCGATCCTTCTCTAGCAGATTTCATGCTAGTGTTTTCTTTGACTCTTGTAAACATTACTTTGGATGTGTGGGGTCTTTTTTAAGATAATTATGTTCTTTTCGTTTCCAGAAATTTAAAAGTTTGTTAATTCAAGAACTTACGAAGGTGTTCCCAGAAGACATGGCAAAGTACAAAGCTATTCGAGGAGAAGATCCTCCTCCTTAAGTTGGCCTTTAACTCTAAAATTGTCAATTCTATAAATTGACGCTTACCACTCTTTATAAAAACATTGACTGAAGAGGTGGGATATCCGAGACTTCGTTAAAAACTATACTACAGATGGCTTTGATAAGGACACAAAGCAGCCTGATGATCACTCATGGTTCTGGTCTGAAGCTACTGCATTTTTATGAAGGCTTTCACTCAAAGATTGCTGTTGAAACTTCTTGTGGTACTTGGTTCTTTCCTGAAAGGTTTTGGAAATGTTTGGATAACCTGCAGGTGATTATATAGCATTTACTACGAAGTGCATTTCCGGAGCAGAAAATCATGGTTTTTTGTCTTCTGAAAAATGTGCTCCAGGGTTGTGGGTTCATTTGTTTTTGAGAAATATATTTATTATACTGATTTTTTTTTTATTATTTGTAATCTGTTTTTTATCACTGTACAAACAGTTGACTGTGTTCACCTTGGAAAATTCTGCTGAACAGGAGCCTGTCGGGCTGCAGTTTGCATGTGTCATAGTGAATCACAGCCAAGAAAACCTTCAGATACGTGTTTTGTTCTGTAAACTGCAGTGCAGGTGACTGATGTAGAAATGGAGAATATTCAGGGATAAGCTCCTCAACAATGTTAATATTTTGTGTAGTATTTAATGTAGGCCTTTGTTCATTTTCTTTAGGCAAGTTGAGAATAAAAATTTGAAAAAAAATAAACTTTCTCTTGTGTGTTACTCTTTAGAGAAAGAACCGAAAGCTGTGTAAATTAACATATTTATCAGTGTCAGTGAAGGAAATGAAGTAGGTATCAAAACTTGGGTGTTACAAGTTATATTTACAGGTATTTTCACATCTTGGCATTTTGCTTTTTGTGGGGAAAGCTTTAATTGAAGCAGGAGATTTTGGGGATCAGTGATTTTCACACGAAGTGTTTCTGGATAGATTCAAACTCATTTGTGAGATCTCTTACTGTTTATATGCAAGACAGTCCTGAAAGAAAACAGCTTGATGGGATTGCTACCCAGGGGAATAGTGCGGAAGACTGCTTTTACAGTGAAAGAAACCAAATTTGCATATAAAAACTTGACCTTGCTGAAGGGGAAGACAGTTTTCATTTTCTTCCCCTTTACTACTGAAATGTGTTTCATGTTTCATAGATACTTAACGTTCAATTTCACATAGTTTCACTGATCAAGTAATTCAAGAAACTTGTTATCACAAAAGAAGTAGCATAATGTCTATTACGATTATTAGCTACTTTGATGAAGTACAGCCTTTGGAGTATCTGTAATGTCAAGCATACTTATTCCTGACCAGACTGGCACAACAAAAGGAAAAAAAAATGAGAAAACTGGCTGTTCCTCGGAATTAGTTATTGAAGAGTTGCCACAAGATAGTCCAAAGAGATCTAAATCGTCCCTGATACTACTCTGCCTTGCCTTAGTATGCAGATACCCTTTTCCTTGTACTCCTTCCAACCACTAGTCGCACTTTTCACTCCACAATGTTACTGCATGAACTTGGCAGAAAACAGCAATAAAGAAAAAGCACATAAACTTCCCTCCCTCCCCCCTGCTTTGCCTGGATTGCAAGGGCCTGAGGAATTGTCGAGGTGTGGATTGCCAGCTCTAAAGAAAGTGGACAGAATACGAGGCAGGAGTGCAGAAGGCAGAGTGTTTTTAAGGCGCATGTCATCTGTTGGGCAGCAGAGCTGGAGAGCAAGAGCACCGGCAGCAGGCAGGTGAAATGTTCCTAGGACAAGAAGACAGTAGGTAACTGGCTTGGTTATGGGGTGTTTGGTGTGATACCATTCAAAACCTTTTATATACATATATGTATCTTTGTTTAAAATATATTTTAAAATGTAGTCTTCATTTTCAAATTAGTTTCTACACACATGATTACTTTGAATTTTAGGACTAGTGTATTGATTTGTAATAGTATCACACAGTGTTCATCCATTAATGTGAGAGTCCTATCAGAAATTTACATTCTAGATGTGTGAAGCTTGAAAAATTAGATGTGTCTCTATCAGTTTATATGCTGACTGGCACTCTGTTGATCATCTCAGAGCTAAGCAGCTTAATATGGTGTAGGTATTTTTTGTAACATGTTCTTTCCATATCTATATTCCTATATTCTATCTATTTATATTCTATCTATGCTATTTATTCTGTAGAAACTACTAATGGGATACTAGAGTTTTATACAGTATGGATTTGAATATACTGCTGATGGGAAAAGAAGAGGTGAGGAGGAAAGGGGTTATAAATTCACTGGAAACAGGATTTTTTACTTGACAATCAACACACTAAAGAGTATTCAGAAGTTAGCATTCTGAATATTAAATGTGTCCTGAAAATTTCCTGTTCTTAACAGAAAGAAACGAGTTGTGTGTGTTATTTCAATGTGTCACAGCTGCCTTCTCCAGCTGTGGAGCTGAACCATTTCTTCATGTCTCTGCTGCTTTCCACTTCTAAGAACACCAGCAGGGCAGGGGGAGATGAGATTTTTTTTTTTCTGGCAGGGGATGGTGAAAGAGAAATGCTGCTCATAGGATCTGTGCTTTGGTGGGCTCAGTGTGGCAAGCTCTTGAAGTTGGGAGCTCTTGAAATTGGTTAATTGTCCAGTAAGCATCCTTTCCTCATCCTCAACTACTGCCTGCATGTCACTCTACAGGAATGTCAGTGTGTTTTGGGATTAGGCGGTCTCCTCTACCCTGTGGAAAAAGCTATTCACTGTGCTGCCATTACAACCTCACTGTCCTTCTATAAAATCATAGAATCACAGAATCATTAAATCATAGACTGAAAAGCTGTACTGACTTGGACTAAATCTGTTCATTTGATTTGTTTGCGAACAGCATTCAATTTCAGACATTTTCTCCTGACACTGACACCAATTTACAGATTTGATTGTGCCAGCTGCATAATACAGGAAGGCCTTGTGCATTCTCTCTTCTCACTGTGTGGTGGTTTTACCAGACCCAGTACACACCGTTAATGCTGTTACTGCAACACTATCAAAGTAGTTGAATAAGTTGATTTCTGCAGCATGAAGAGAAGTGGCACAGGCTTCTAACAAATAACAACACTTCCAAAACAAGAATTGAATCACAGCATCTAGAGTCCTCAACCATTTTACAAAAATGCAATAGGAATTTTTATTTTAAATTTTATCCTATTGTTATCCCAATTAACAAAGATTATTCTGTGCTGTTAAATATTTACAGTTTTTAACAATAATTTTATGGTATAAAGGGTAATAATTTCCTCAGGTTGTACATTTCCCTCTGTCTTGCTTTTATCCTCCATCCTGTAATTAATTATTACCTTATTTAGTGGACATTAATGGAGAATATTTTGCCAAAATAATATAAAGATTACTTTCTTTCCACATTATATCATGAATGAGTGGACTTCTTTAACAATTTTTGTCTGTTTTGACTGGTGCATCTTGACAGCTTTTAGCCTTCCTGCTTTTCCATGGCTTATGAGATTTTTCATCTCAGCTGCTTTTTAATATAGAATCACAGAATCACAGAACATCCTGAGTTGGAAGGGACCCACAAGGATCATCGAGTCTAACTCCTGGCACCAAGCAGGTCTACCCAAAAATTCAGACCATATGACTAAGAGCATTGTCCAAAATATGTTTCTTTCTCCAGCAGAGCAGAAATACTCAAGGCCAGAATTCTTAGTGGGATGATGGTGTGGCTGGGACATGGAAGTGTGAAAGTTGGAGAGTGACACCTTTCTTGGTATTCACTCTTTAAGCTGATATTCCCCATTGGTGACAGCATTGGTCAAGGTGTCCTCCTCTCACCGTGCCCGACTCAGAGACTAGAAGTGATGTTCACAGTGAAAAGGAGAAACCTCTCATGGAAATGAACAGCCCACAAGCTTGTTCTGAAGTTTGGCATCGAAGTGAGCCCCTAGTAATTGATGATGCCATCTGGAAGCATTTGCAGGGCACTGGGAAATGTCTTAGGAAGAGCTGGGTGGCCTGTGGGGATGTGGGCAACACCCTGGGCAGGTCATGATTACATGGACAGATGTGTTCCCATGTGAGGGGAGCAGGTTTGCTTTGAAATCCATTTCCACAAATTGCCAGGGCTGGTCTGGAGTGGGGTGAGTCTTTAGGAGACCCTGTGCTCCTTGCAGAGACCTTCAGTTGCCAGCACTGGTGCTGCAGGCCTAGATGCAGTCGGCCACACCTGCCTGCACTGTGGCCATCAGCAGGTCCTGGTGTGGTGGTTCCACTTGAGTGGGCAGCCGAGCTCCACCACAGCCGCTCTCTCACTCCCCCTCCTCAAAGAGGAACAGGGAGAAAATATGATGAAAAGGGCTCAAGGGCTGAGATAAGGACAAGAAGATCACGCAGTAATTATTTTAACGGGCAAACCAGACTCAGCATAGGGAGATAGTAAGATTTATTGCTCATTACTAACAAGCTAGAGAAGTGAGAAACAAAGGAAAGAAAACAAAAGCACCTTCCCTCCCCCATCCACCCTCTTCCACCTCCTCCCCCTGAGTGGCGCAGGGGAACGGGGGAATGGGGGTTATGGTCAGTCTACAGCGCTTCTCTGCCGCTCCTTCTCGGTCTCTCATCCCCTGTGCTGTGGAGTCCCACCCACGGGATGCAGTCCTTGATGAACTGATCCGGTGTGGGCTTCCCACAGGCAGCAGCTATTCCAGAGCTGCTCCAGATATGGGTCCGTACCACGGGGTCCATCCCTCAGGAGAAAACTGCTCCAACCTGGCTCCCCTACGGGCAGCAGCTCCTGCCAGGTCACCTGCTCCTGCGTGGGCTCCTCTCCACGGGCTACAGGTCCGGCCCGGAATCTGCTCCAGCAGGGGTCTTCCACAGGTGGCAGCCTCCGTTGGTGCAGGGCCATCTGCTCCACCGTGGTCTCCTCCACGGGCTGCAGCGTGGAACCCTGCTCCACCGTGGTACTCCATGGGCTGCAGGGGGACATCCTGCTTCACCATGGTCCTCACCACAGGCCGCAGGAGACTTCTGCTCTGGAGCCTGGAGCACCTCTCCCTCTCCTTCTTCACTGACCTTGGCGCCTGCAAGGCTCTTCCTCACTCCTCTCACTCTCCCAGCTCTGAGTGGCGCAGCGTTTTTTTCCCTGTCTTAAATACGCTCTCACAGAGGTGCAAAACAACATTGCTTATTGGCTCGGCTCTGGTCAGCAGTGGGGCGCTTACCAAACATGGGGCAGCTTCTAGATCCTTCTCACAGAAACCACCCCTATGGCCACCTGCTACCAAAACCTTGCCACGTAAACCCACTACACCTGGTCATCAGGTCCTGTGTCTTCTAGCAGCCCCCTCATCTGTCTGCATGTGCATTTGGGACCCCAACCTTCTCCCATCTTTGAAACCCTGCTTTGTTTAGTTCTTCATGTATAGGATGCCTAACCTAAAGCTGTGAATTCTAGCAGGTAATAAATAATAAACCTGTCACAGGAGTTACGTGACGCAACTGGTAAACATGTCCTTCCAGCTCTGCATAACACAGAGTCAAGGTGACACAAGTGTCTGCCCTGCTCTGGGAACACTGTGCTTACTGCATGTATTTTGACTACTTTTTTATGCTTAAAACTCTTCATTTTCTTAATTAAAATAATTGAAGGGCACACATTGCAAGGTACTTCTGTAACAATTCTGTTGATTCAAATCAGGAATCTTTGTTTTCTGCATTGTGGCATATTTCATGCTCAGAACTAGATGTATTTAGTCTCAACATGATGTATTGCAGACAGTAAAAAAGAAATACCTTTCCGTAGAGTATAAAAATTTTCAAAACAATTCCTTCTTCTCTCCTAAAAGTCCCGTTATGTGCTAAGAAAAAGCATGTTATATTCCCACTCCTATAGATATAACTTGATTCTAATTTACTTGGTATTTGTCCTTTGGTCATTATAATCAAACTTCTCCGAGTATTCCTCAAAGGAAGAAGCAGCTACCTTTATACACAATCTGGGAAAAGGCAATTTAAAATTATTGTCATACATCATTATTTAACAAGTTACTTTGTGGGAATCTGGGCCATATTTATTATCACTTCTGCTGCAAAAATAGCATTTACTCTTAATGGTAATTGTTGAGATTCATAAATGTTTACTTCGTATGATGCTAATGATTAAAAATTCCTGTGATTGTATAGCTGTAATGACACATACCAAGCCACTTCTGCACCATCATGGGAATTTCCAGTCCTCATCAGTAAACAAAAAGAGAAGCTCGTAACAGTCTGTCACTGAAATCACTGGTAGGTGCCATTTTTATAGGGGAAACGATGTAAATGTTTTTACCCATAGGCACCTTAGAAACACACTGCTAAAGACATTACCATTTAAATATAAAAGAATTTCCTTCTTCAGGATTATTATTACTTTCAAAGTACTATTACCTTTTAAATGTTAGACTATTCTCTATTATTTTATTACATTTGACCAATACATTCTCAAGAGTTTCTCTGATATGGTTAAAGCCTAACAGGCAAGAAGTTTCAGCAGAGATAAATGGCTTTGAATAGATCTCTTATAAAATATAAGATGTTACTTGGTCTAAGACTATTTAATATCACTTAAGACTAAGTAAGTCTTGGTTGAAGACTATTTCATATCATTTCTGGTCATCACATATGAAGTTACAATATTTAAAGGAATCTTTGAATATATACCTGGTTGTAAAAAAAATAAAATAATAAAAATTCAGCGATACAAGAAATCTAATTTAAGAGATGCATGTTAAAAAATCAACAAAATTTCTTCTTTCAGAGCTCTTCTCTCAAGAAATGTGAAAAAAATATCTAAAATTGTGATTTTTTTTTCAGAGTACAGTAGACATCAATTATGTGGCAGTTTTTTACTCATCCTGGGAATTTCTTCTCTCACACAGCATATTGCAGAAGATGCATAACTTCATAGATGTACATTTTCCTTGGACAGAAATTCAGCTCTTATATAAATGAACTTCCTGAGTCTGCTCAGCATACTTGTAAGCTCTGTCACATCTAGAGGTTGATAGTCATGGTTGCAGATCAAGATTACAAGAAAAATCTAATTTTCCACTCTTTTTTGATCAAGTGAGGAGGAACGAACTATTATTATAACATGGTTCAGCTCACTGAGATTATGGTGAAAGCAAAAGAAAGAGAGCAATTAGTAAAAATGCTTTTTTTTCTCTCCCATTGTGGTGGTTTTGGATGTCTGGACACCAGCACCAGCTTAGCTCAAGTCCTTGTTGCACTGCCCGGCTCCTTGCAAAGTTGACCTGTCGTTGATCCTACAGCATCTTCCTACAACATACAACTTAGATTATAGATTAGTTTTCTCTCAATGTCAAATCTCCTTGAGGCACACACTTGATATCCCCATTCTTTTGCATGACCCACCAGGTATACCCTGGTCCTTGGGCGAAGACAATCCCACGAGTGGGTTTGCCTTTTCCCGAGGCAGGAGCAACCCACACTGCCTTCCCCATCCACCTTCCTATATGCACTACGGGAACTTTAGCTCCTTTCACAGTGTGTTAGTTGTATGCGTTTAATCAATTCTATTGTTATCTCAACCCTTCGAGCCCCACGTTGGGCCCCAAAAAGGACTGTGGTGGTTTTACTGTGCTGGGCAGCTAAACCCCACAACCGCTCTCTCACTCCCCCTCCTTTAGATGAGGAGGGGGAAAAGTAAAGCAAAGAACAACTCACGGGTTGAGATAAGGATAATTTAATTAAAGGGAAATAATTATAATAATTAAATAAAGACTACCATGAACTAAACAATTTAACTAAGGGGAAGTAAAAGGGAAAAGGGGAAAAAGGGAGGAAAACAAACAAACAAAATAAATGAAAGCTATATGGAAGTTCAGAGGAAAGAAATTACTCTCTACTTCCCACAAATGAGCGATGATTGACCACGTCCTTGAAGCAAGGCCTCAACGCACGCAGCCGGTGTTCGAGAGGAGGACCGACGTCTTCTCAACGAGTGCCCACCCCTCCCCTCTTCTTCCTGTTTCCACCTGTTATTGCTGAGTGTGACACCACATGGTATGGAATATCCCTTTGATTGGTTTAGGTCAGCTGCCCTAGTGATGTTTCTCTCCTCACTTTTTGCCCACCCCCTAGGAGGGTTAGAGAAAGGCCCAATGCTGTGCCACTGCTGCTCAGCAGGAGACACAACACTGGTGTGATAACACTGCTGTTCCAGCTACAAGTACAGAGTACGGCACTGAATGGGCTGCTGCCGGGAAAGTTAACATTCCAGCCAGACCCAGTACACCCATATATTTGGACTCCAAATTTTACAAACTGATGAGTTACAAAGCTAACCATATAAATCTTGCTGTTACTGTTACCTTTATTATTACCTAAGGAACACAAATAGTGCTGGACCTGCCTCATCTCCGTGACCTTTCCTGGGGATTTGGACACCAGTTTGAAGCTGGCCGTGATTGCTGAGCCTGCCTTGCTCACCTTGTGGGATGGATCCCCCTGCCCTGCTGGGAGGTCTCACCATCTACGAGCTCCCTGCCCCTTAGGGAGCAGTTGGCCCTTGTAGCTTGCTGGCATTTAGATTTGCCCCTAAAATAAATGTTTCCTACTTACATGTTCAAATTACAGAATTCTTACATATCAAATGCCATTAGAGCTTTGTTTGATTTACTCATCTATTTCACACTGTGACATGTAACAAAGAAAATAACCCCTACATTTTCTTCTCTCCACCTTTGATGTACAAAAAAAAAAAAAAAAAAACAACAAACCAAAACAAAAAAAATGAAAAAAAAAAATCCAGTGCTTAGAAAAACACTAATTTTCACAATATCCCCGTGGCAAGTGTGGTTATAGTTGCAGATTTATCAAGTGAATTAGAAATATCAACATAGGCCAGATGTGGAACAAAAGTAAGAACAAGGCTCCATGTGCCTCCATACCTGTTCCTCAGGTAGGCTAGAGATGCTCTACATATACACATGGATACATATACACATGAATACTTGACAAATATGCCAGGCTTAAACTGAAAGAGCTCTGAACTGATCAAGATGATGAAATATCTGGGAGCAGCATTAGCTTGAGGCGCTGCTCATATCCATTTCATTCTGACTTTGTCAAAATTAATTGTAAAGCCCTTTACCAAGTGTGTTGAAAAGATTCTGAGGGTATAAGTCCACTGATAAAAATCACTCACCAGAGTGGGAGTGAATGTTTTCACAGTCCGGCTCACAAAAAACAACTTCTGTCTATTTAGCAAGATGACCCAGCAACCAATTTTCTAGAGCCACAGCAATTGCTTACCATGAAAATTACAGGTTGTGTTCAAGAAAGGGTAAACACCAAAAGAGCCTTTGTGCATTCGTTCCACTTTCTGCTGAGCAGCATTGGCCGCAGCTTTCTGAGCATCATATCTCATTTACAAGGTGACCCCGAACACAAAACCTTTTAATTAGCCTGAAAATCCAACCTGCTTTATATACATGACTGTCAGCCCTCTCGCCTTCTGCTGCCCTTTGTTGCTATGGCAGCAGTCTCCCAACAATGGAGGTTATATTGCAGAAGGAGAAAAGCATAGCCAAGATGCTCAGAACTTGTGCGTGAAGCTGGATAAATATTCATGTTGCAACTGGGTGCTGAAGAACTGCTCTTTGAGTAAGTTCTGTTGCTATTGTTCACCCTCAAATAACACCCAGAATAAACTTCCCCTTATTAATAAATAAACAAATCCCCAGGTAGACAGCAAATGTTAAATCATCTTCCTTCACCAAAGAGCAGTTGGGAAGTGCCACGTGAGGAGACTGACGTACAAAGAGAAATGAATCGGGTGCTTGACCAGTTGAGATCTGTGTGACCACTCCAGCTTTCACTGGTTGACAATTATCATTAGGCCTATTGTATTGATAGTAAAATCAAAAGCAGAATTGTATCAACTATCTAGCTCTATATAATGATCTATTGATTACTACAAAGTATATGGTTCAGTTTTATTTTGTGATAAAAATCAATAAAGGGCATAGATACTTATACCTAAAAGTGCAATCAGCTGTTGATCTACTCTTAAATACCTTCCTTTCTTATCCTGCATGTCTTTCTCCATGGCATCTTTTTTAACGTCACTAAATTCTTTAATTTATCTTGAGGTTGTAGATAAATCTTCAGAATGTCTGAACACACTTTGTCATGTATTCCAGTGCTGCAAACTGGGAATTGTAAACAATTTTTCTAAAACAATAATAGTATTCTGGGATGGTTCCAACAGCATTTTTGGAGCTAGTTAACATCTGTGCTGACCCACGGCTTATTTTAGCTCATAGATCTCATAAGCATCAAACATGATACTGTGCCTTCAGTAGAACACTGATTACTATAATACATCTTCCTGTCATACACTGACAAATACAGAGATACAGAAACAAAAAAGAAAGGAGGACTGGAGTCATAGACATAGTTTCAGTACTGGTGACATTAAGACATCTCAAGAAAAGGGAAAAAAACTGAGTAAAGAAGGCTGCTTCTGTCTGGGTATCCAAATTTGATTTAAGGAATTCATATTGCTTAAGTATTGTGTTAAAATGTTAGTGGCAGACTGCTGTACAGCAAAAAGGAAGGAGAAGTACTATATCACTACCAAGTATATTTTGGTTTCCTCTAAATAATACAGAGTAGACTGTAATTCATTCCTTAAATTGCAAAATTTACTTAATCTTGAAATGAATAACTATCATGTAGTTGCTTAGCAACTCAGACAATGCCAACATCCTTGGCCAGGTTGTATCATTCCTTTTCTGAATTTCTGGCAGTATCTTTTCATTTGCTTAAATCTCTGTAACAGTTTCTCTGCCTTTTATGCTTTAAACTCAAGTCTGTCCCCTTCCATTTCTCTGCACAAGAGACAGCCTTGCTGCCAGGAAAGTGATTCCATAGAACTGAAAGCTGTAATGTATTTGACATATCTCCATGTCCCTATAGTCTCTTGCAACAGTCTGGGGGGGACATGCAGTTGAATTCTGTTTTCATGAATTAATTTGGTTAATTTTGATTGAAGATTTACCTGGTCTTTGTCCTGTGTCAGACATATTGTTGATATGAATGGTAAACTTTTCCAGCAAGAAGTTGCAACAAGAGAAATTCCACTTACACGTAAGGAAGCAGTTCTCCTCCCTGACATAGCTAAGCGCTGAAACAGATTGCTCAAAGAGGTGATGAATTTATCTCCTTGGCAATTCTCAAGACTCACCTGGATGACCTCCAGAAATCCTTTCCAACCAGGTTTTCTCTGATGCCACGCAAGGGAAACATTCCTGCACTGGGGCACATTATAGATTACATTCCCTACTGAAGTACGCAGGGACATGACTAGGCCCTGTGTGTGGGCTTCGGCAACAGAACAGACCATGAGAAAATACCAGACATGACAGGAGAAAATGCTGAACATAGCAAATAACGGAGTGAGATGCTGACAAACTTTGCAAAGTAACATCATGAGAAATGTCTGGATTTCACAAATTCTTATTTGGGTGCTACATTAGAGAAGGCCAAGCTCTACAGGTACTTGGAGGGGAATATCAGGGACTTTTCTGAGAGTGTAATCCTAAATGAAAACAGTACCCAAGTTACCACTGTTGATAATACCATATAAGGCCTAGATGACATAGGTAACAGTATCAGAAGTACCAAATGCTGTTTACTAAAACTGGGACCAGTAGGGAAAAAGTAATTGGAGTGGGTTGTTTGTTTGGGAAAAGACAAAGGTGGAAAAAGATTGGGATCAAGATGAGTGGAGAGAATTTCAAGCATGGGAAAGTGGAGGGATATGGGGATAAAAGAGCACAATTAAGAAAAAGAAAGCTACTAGTTGATACAAGTCTGACTGAGCCCTGCACCCACTATGGTCTGTCTTGTCTTCTTATAAAACCCTACTCTTAACTGTTTTTTTTTTTTTTTTTTTTTTTTTCTGTGTAATCTCACTCTGTATTCTGTGTGATTGTGGAGTGGTCTAAGCCTACGTGTCAGTAACAGCAGTAGGGGCCCCAGCTCATGAGGGCCCATAGTGTCTACTAGAGTCTGGTATGCCGACATTTACCAAGCTAATTTCAGTCTTCCATGTGTGTGTATGTGTGTGTAATTCACTTCAAGATGGACTACCTGGCAAGTAGAAGACCTGTGTCTGGACAGACTGAAGGTTTGAGCCAATGCATGGGTAAAGACCCATGGCCAAGTGTGAGTATAAGCATGGCTTAGAGCCTCTGGTAATATCAAAAGGATTTGTGAATGTGCTGTGCTTGTGAGTCTGCAGAGTGAAGGTTTGTGTGTGTGTGTGTGTTCGCATTAGTGAACTCTAAACCTGATAAACTGAGAGAAGGAACATGACCTAGCTACTTGTATTTACATTTATGTGAGTGCTCTTGCATTAATGTAGGTGCCAGCTAAGGCAGTGTTTGGTCCATGTGTCGGTCCATGTGTCTGGCCATCTTAGTACCATGCACATAGTAGTGTATCTTTGTCTCTGAAGTACATGGTCAGTCTCACTACCGGTCACACCTGCAAAGAGAAAAACAGCTGCCACATCCATTAGATGGGGATGGGAGAAACCTGATGAACTTTGGCAGGCTGGGGAGAGGAATCTCCTGGGTCCCAGAGGGGATTGCACAGCTCCCTCAGCAGTCCCTATCTGAGAAGGCCCTCCCCCAACAGTCCCCCTTGAAAATTGGGCACATGAGAACTGAATGAGGTTCAACAAGTCCAAGCGCAAGGTGCCGCACCTGGGTTGGGGCAATCCCTGACATGAGGACAGACTGGGAGAAGGTCTCATTGAGAGCAGCCCTGCAGAGAAGGGCTCGGGGATTCTGGTGGACAAAAAGCTCGACATGAGCCAGCAGTGTGTGCGTGCAGCCCAGAAGGCCACTGCATCCTGGGCTGAATCAACAGAGGAGTGGCCAGCAGGACAAGTGAGGTGATTGTCCCCTTGTCCTCTGCCCTTGTGAGGCCCCAACTGGACTGCTGTGTCTAGGTCTGGGGTCCAGCACCAAAAAGATGTGGAGCTGTTAGAGCAGGTTCACAGGAGGGCCACAAAGTTTATCAGAGGGCTCTGGAGCACCTCTTCTGTGAAGACAGGCTGAGAGAGCTGGGGATATTCAGCCTGGAGAACAGAAGGCTCCAGGGAGCCCTCATTGCAGCCTTTGAGTACCTAAAGGGGGCTTATGAAAAAGATAGAGAGCAACTTTTTGCTTGAGCAGACAATGACAGGACAAGAAGGAATGGCTTTAAACTAAAAGAGGGGAGATTTACATTAGATGTTAGAAGGAAATCCTTCACTCAGAGAGTGGTGAGGCACGGGCACAGGTCACTCAAAGAAGCTGTGGATGCCCCTTCCCTGGAGGTGCTCAAGGTCAGGCTGGATGGGGCTCTGGGCAACCTGGTCTGGTGGGAGGTGTCCCTGCCCATGGCAGGGGGTTGGAACCAGGTGATCTTTAAGGTCTCTTCCAACCCAAGCCATTCTATGGTTCTATCTATTCTGGGTCATGTAATAGTATCATACCTGCAAGTGAAGGTGAAAGTGAGCCTGGTGTTCAGGGCTGTTGTTCAAGTGAGACACACACCTTCCATCTCTGATGGAGCCCATCTCCCCAGTATAGCTCTTCACTGTGTTGGTTGGCTGCATCCCACATGCGGAAGGCCCAGGTTTTGGAGGGAAGCCCAGTCCTGCACGAGAAATATGAATTACTAGCTCCATGGTGGGGGAAACAGGATGAGGGCTTTGGACTATGGTCTGCTAGTGTGAAGTGGAAGGCTTGACTGACCTGCTGCTGGGAGGAACTGTTAGTGATACCTGATAGTTACAGTACTCACTCCTCAGTCCATCTTCATTCCAGGTTTGACAGGATCAGACTGAATAACTAGCTTTAGCAGGATCAGGACTTTCAAGGGCTGGAGACAAAGTGTTCTGCACTGTTAGATTACATGACTCTTAACCTTGGCATTTTCTGATCCTGACATCAGAGTCTATACTAACAGCAAGCAATAGAAAAGTAGAAAGAGGGCTGGGGGAGAGAAGTATGAAGCAATAAGTTGTTTGCTTATTCTTTTCTAAATTGCTTAGCTACCATGGAGATAAGCATAGCACAGATACCAAGAGGAACTAATGTTATTCCCGCACATGTCATTCGACAGCACTGTGTACGATTATAAAGCTTTAAAAATAAAATATCTTAGTGATTGAATTTTGGAATTCTGAACCTCAGATCAGTGAACAGTATTGCCTTTCAAGAGAGAAAAAAAAAAAAAAAAGAAAAGAAAAATGAAAAAAACAAAACTTAAAAAGCAAAAGACCAGGGGCTGTGTCTCCATATCTGAGCTTTTGAAATGAAGCTTGGAAAACAGGAATCTTGCCTTTGTGCTGCTATCATAATTTATTTACTTTATGCTCTTTTTTTTTTTTTTTTTTTTTTTTTTCCTGTGTTTCATTTTGTTCCTCTGCAGTAGTGCTTAAGCAGGGAAGCAAAAGGGGGAGGTAGTGTAAAAAGTAATAACACTTTATTTGATATTGGTTTCTTCTTCTTTCCATAGGGAACTCTTCCAGAAGGAGCATATTTACACCTGGCATCTCTGGTCTGGTTTCACAGCTGGGAGGAGTATATGTGGATGTGCAGGCTGCTGTTCTTGGTTGTATTAGCCCCTCTGGAAAGGTTAATGAGAATATACTTATTTTGGAGAAGTATAGCATGCAGAAGTATAGCAATCTAGAATGACTTCACAAAACCATAGAGCCCTTGTTTCCTCCATGCCCTGTGTTCCTGCAGAAAGACCAGGCTGGAAGGATGACTTACATCAACAGACAATGACGTATGTGACAGGAATAAAACTGGTAGCAAATAAGGAAGGTTGTGTTTGCACCAAAACAACAACACAATTGACTTTTCAGCAGAAGACTTGCATTCTGACAGCAGGAGGGTGGCAGCATGGTTACCGGACATGGGTTGCACCTGTCTTCATCCCAGGCTCCTGAAGGGAATGATGTAACTGCTCCAAAGCAGTTGATTGTCACCAGCAAAGAAATTCAGAAGATGTAATGAGCACTCAGTAACTGGCGTCTTCCATCTTCTCTGTGACACACAAGTGATCAATCTCCAAACATTAATACACACAATTTACATGAGTGAAACCTAGGAAAGAAGGATTGTAAGAGTGGAGAACCAGTTTTGTTTAAAATAAATATCACCTTCCCTACCTATATAGTGCCTGTGTTGATTTTCATTGCCTTAATTTGATATGGTTCCAATTTTGTGAATGTATCACAGTCATATTAAGTATTCAACAGCTTCTAGGCAAGCGCTCTAAAAATTAAGCTATAGTTCCTTTAATTCTCTCATTTAATAACCAATCATTATTCCATTCAAAATATAGCAGGTTGTGATGCTGAGGGGTTTCCAACCCTGAATGCCTTGTATCAAGACTTCCACCAATTTACAGGGTACGATCTGGCAAACTAAAGGAGGGGAAATATGCATGAGGAAAGTGTTGGACTGATGAGGTAGGAAGAGAGGGGTGATACTCTCTCTTCTATTTCTCCTAAACATGCTGCAAAAAGTCTAAAACCATCTTATGTCCTTTGAAGTGTTTGGTGCAGAGAAAGTTGTCTGCTGCCACCAGCAGGATACTTGCTGGTTGCTTGCAGTCCAGATTAACTGCCACTTGAGAAGCTGCCATGTGATTTTATGCTGGTAATGTTCAAAAAGAGCTTTAGATACAGGTAGAGAAACATCATCACTGCAGCGGCATCCCTAATGTCATCCTATGGGTTCTTATATAAGAGAAATTATGGCAGTGCCTTCTCTACTCACTGTGTTCTCCTCCTTCAGCCTCTGTCTATATATTAGGTGAGACCATTTTTTAAAGGTGTTTACAGATTGTAATGTATTGACATATACATTTTGGCACTTTTAGCCACAGTTTTTTTTGGGCTTAGGCATCAAGCCAACAGGATTTCTGAGAATCTAAAATTTCAGTCTAGGCACCAGGAGGGATAATTAGACATTTAAAAGCACAACTCTTGTAAATCTTGCCCAACTAAGAAATTATCAATGCCACTTCTCCCTGCACTTTGACTTTATCAGATGGTTATCTAGCTATTCAAAGACCCTATTCCACTTATAAAATACAACAAGAAGAGAGACAAAGGTTATATATTAATATTTAACACAAATATAGTACTACTAACCCTGTAATTCAGCATACAGAAGGAAATTACTTTTAATTTCCTCTTTCTAATGAAATAAAAAAATACTGGCTTCCATGTGTGAATATTAAATCGGTACTTCTCCACATTGGAACACATCTGAGCAGCTTAGAGTTTTCTATTATTTTGTTAGTTATGTCCACAAGAAGAGAAATCAGTGACAAATCATAGAATCACAGAATGGTTTGGGTTGGAAGGGACCTTAAAGATCACCTGGTTCCAACCCCCTGCCATGGGCAGGGACACCTTCCACCAGACCAGGTTGCCCAAAGCCCCATCCAGCATGGCCTTGAGCACCTCCAGGGAAGGGGCATCCACAGCTCCTCTGGCAACCTGTGCCCATGCCTCACCACCTTCTGAGTGAAGGATTTCCTCCTAACTTCTAATGTAAATCTCCCTTCTCTTAGTTTGAAACAATTCCCCCCTGTCATTATCTGACTGTATGAAAAGTTGCTCTCCATCTTTTTTATAAGCCCCCTTTAGGTACTCAAAGGCTGCAATGAGGGCTCCCTATGTTTTGAAAGGGACTGGCAAGTGATAAAGTCAAAGTCAAAGTCATCCATTGCTCTCCACGTGTCCACAAATTCAACCATTTTATCACAGAAGGCAATCAGATTTACCCTCAGTAAACTCAAGCTGACTCTTCCTGATCACATCCTTCTCCTGCATGTACTTAAGAATCTGCTCCAGGGGGCTTTGCTTTTTGACTTTTGGAGAGGTCAAAGTCAGTCTGACTAGTCTGTACTTCCTGATCCTCTCTCTCAGATCCTTATAGTCACTTTTGATACACTTAAGGTCTCCCCTGGCAGTATCATTGGTGTCCATGTGGATAAGCATCAGGGGGTAATAGCCTGAGAGCCTTGGCTGTTTCTCTGCAACATCTTGGACCTAAGCCTCTGATGAGCAATAGATCTTTTGAGATAGCAAGCCAAATGGGCAGATGGGAACTTCTGTCCTCTACAAATGGAAATGTACCACTACTAGCCCATACCACTTCCTCCTCTTGCTAATATGCGGTTCATGCTTGGCCAACTCCAACGTTTTCCCAGATATGGCATTCTGCCTCTTGCCTGGTAGCAGGGCACTGAACCTATTTTGCAACTCTAGACCTGCAGGTGAAGGAGCTGTCCTTATTGTTCCGGAAGTCAGGTTAGGTGAGTCTATTATATCTAATTCCGTAATGATTCTTTCTTTCTTTCTATTTCTTTCTTCCTTTCTTCCACACAAAAGTGAACAAGAGGGGCTGTCACCATCGCCTTATGGGCTGAGAGGGGTCACTGTCTATAGAGACACGGGACATGCTACAGCATGCAGGAGACGAGCATTTGGGAATTGCACATGACTTGTTATGGGATGTGTAGAGGAGAAACCAAGGGTTTTGAGGAAAGAGAAGGCTCAAAATGGTTTGTGGAGGATCAGTGGGGCTGTGTGTGTGTAAATAGGCCGCCGGTCAGTATACATGCCTGGCCTTGCCCTGTGTCCACTGGTTTCTCATTAAACTCCATACATACCTCTTTTCCTGGGTGAGGGGTTTACCTGTTGTTTGCACGTGTCCGTATGGGGTCTGCACACATCACAGGCAGTATGACTTGGTTGGTCATAGGGGCCTGCACATCCACTGTGCAATCCAAGCAAGTGAATGTGTGTGTCAGCGTGCCCTGTTCCAGCTGTCTTCCAAGTAGGCCACAACCCCACTCAAACCAGCGACATGCTTCCAAAATTGTGTCTGTTTGACCAAATGAAGATGTTTACAGTTTATATATTTACATCTGAGCTAACCACTTCAGTCTCCATTCCTAACCAGCCGAGAAATTAATTCACATTAGTTTGCAGCAAATGTCCACAACAGGTCGTTTATCTGGGCTGGCTGTCTGGAATCCCATTAAGAGGTATCTTAACTTTTCAAATGTTTTCTGTAAGAAGCCCAGACAGCCCAGAGCATGCTCCTGGGCTCCAAACTGGAGGCAAAATACATGTAGTTGTGTTAGACTTGCACAACTACCTTGGAGAATTTATCTGTGCCTTTGCTGTCTGAAAGAGGACTGAGATTACTTGTACACTGTTTGGGAAGATGGTATGGATGAAAATATTCAAGGCTGTGAGGAACTCATATATTACAGGAATGTAATGAATAGCATACCAGAAAATCAGGGAATCACTCTCTAGCCTATAAAATAAGAGTAAGTCTTGTTTAACAATTTGAAGAAGATTGCATCATGATACTGTAATGATTTCTCCTCCTTCTCCTCCTTCCCCTATCTATTCCCCAACCAGAATATAATTCAGTCATAAACTATATCTGCTGTCTAGTCTTGAAGGAGATGAACAGAACTAATCTATAAATCTCTTTGTTGAAACCAGCTTTGTGTTGTTTTGTGGTATATACGTAACTGTTGCCTTCTTCTTCAGCAAAGTCATTGTCTTGAGAATTTATGTGTTTCTACATTGCAAGGCAGGAAAAATATTTTTATTATTATTTTAAGGATGTTAACTAAGTTTTCAAAAAATTGTGCTGTATGATTGTCTGCAGCAGAACAGGAGACTGAGCTAAGAGACTCAGTATCTTCATCTTTGTGCTTCAAGATAATGTCATGATTCAGTAAGGAGAAGGAAGCAGAAAATGTAAATGCAAGGAATATTAACAACTTCAAATTTGTCATAACAGAAGTGGAACAGAGGCAGCAGCTGGGAAGATTACGCCTAAAATCATATGATAGAAATCATAAAGTATAAAACTGTCTTCTTCCTATTCAGTTCAGGTTCTTGTTTTCCTGCATCTCTTTCTGTACTGTGGTTGCAAGTTACTATAACTTCCACACTTAAAAAATTCCAAGAAGTCAGCCCCAACTGTGTGGCCAATAAAACTGCTTATTCTGTTCAATAATGCAGCTCTAGTGGAGAAGATTTGCATTTCTGGAAAGAACCAGCTCTGCAGTGAATTAATTCTTTTTGAACTGCTGCTGAGAGGAAATGACCTTGCAAAGAAACAACTGACTTGCAGATTTCTTGTCTATGGCTACTTAAGATCTCAGTCATTGCAACTTGTCTGTATTTATTTACTTAACTGACCATACATTGAGCTAATTTACTGTGATTTTACTAAAATTGTAATGCATTAATAAGCACAATAAATTCAGGTCAAAATTAAAACACAATCCATGTAATCAGAAGATAAGTTTATCAAACACCATAAAATGCAGCAAAAAAAATGACTTAACCAATAAACCAGAGAAATTGCACTGTGCCAGTCTTCTCTTGGATAACTGCAGATAGATTTCCTTTAGTCCCTATACACAGTGCCTTGCTTGACTTATACAAATAAATACCTGTGCTGCTGTCAACAATGATTGGCTCACTTTCTTCCACTCCTTAAGTCACACTAGGTACAGGATTGAAGCACTAACTTTCCAGAAATTATTAGTTTCTGCATACATAACGTAGGCATGATGATCTCAATACCTACTGAAATAGTTTTCAGACAATACTGCTTTTGAATCGATTGACTTTGAAACACCAATTTAACCTTTAGCAAATTTTTACATTCTATGCCATTTCTCTACTTCTATTTATTCCCTTCAACAAGTGGAAGTAGTTAGTCACGGCTTGTAAGAGAAACAACAGGCTCCGTTTTGTCTAAAGGGGGTCCAGGGTCTTTTTACTTTCAAATGCTTCTTTTCAGCTGGTGCTCTGTCAGTAATGTACTGCCTTGCCTTATTTTTAATTATTTTCTACACTGTCTTTTGATACTTTTGCAGGCAATCTCTACAAATCCTGGATTTCAGTTCTAGGACAGCCTTTTAACCTGTGTGTTTCTGCTATGACTTGAGTCTTCCCATTTGCTTTCAGAACACTTAAAACTAGATCACATGGTGGAGCCTGGATGGGAAAACTGTATAAAACCATACAAAGGTTGTTTGAAAGGACGTTTTGAGGTCGCTACTCCAACCTCCTGCTTGAAACAGGACTATTGCTGTGCCACATTAGGTCATCCATACTTTTGTGTAATGAAGTTTTGAAGTTTTCAAAGGAAGAGATTCCAGCTCTTGTCTGGATTACCTGCTTCTTTTCTGCATTACCCTTCTGGTGAACATTTCTTTTCCTAATGTCCAAATTGAGTTTCCAACACTACAAATCAAATCCATCAACTCTTGTTTTATCGTCAGCTGCTGCAAAGAAGAGTGTGGCTCATCAGCTTTGTTACCATCATTTAGATAGCTGTAGGCTGATATTAGATTCTCTCTTCAATTCTTCATGACACTACCAAAGTCCAGCCAATACAGCTTCCCTTGACACATGCTCTATGCCCATGACCATCTTAGCTGATCTCTGCTGGACCCTCTCTGTTTCCTTCATATCCCTCTTGAACTTAGAGGTCAATATCTGCACACAGGTGGGGATTCATCAGTAATATCAAGTACAGGAAGCCAAGGTTAAAAGTTGGAATAATTGACCTTGGAGGTCTTTTCCAACCTGAGTGATTCTATGATTCTACAGTTCTATGATTCTATGATTCTATAACTTCCTTCAGAGTGCTGCGTGTGATACTAATGTGGCTCAGCACGTAATTTGCCGTATTCTCAATGAGAACACACAGCTGACATATTCAAACTTCCATTCCCTGTTATCTCCAGGTCCGCTTCAGCAGGACTGCTGTTCATGCAGTCAGTTTCTAGTTTGCACTGGTGCATTCCAATCCCAATTCAGTATTTTGCGTTTCTCCTTATTGAACTTAATGTTTCTGTTCTCCCTAATGGTCAGTGTTGAAGTACTACACACTTGTCACAGTCGGCAAAAATCTTCTTTTAAAAAGTTTGCTAACAGCTTGCTGAACATATTCACTTTATTACACCCTCTTTGTGGCATGTGTACAAGCATTCTTCAGCTTTCTGGACATCTATCAATAAATTATTTGAGATGCTAATAGAAATTCATGACTCGTATTGGCTCAGACCTAAATAAACAAGACAACCTTACTTCCAAATTCTGTCAGAAGAGATCCAATGTACAATTGCATCATTACAGTTTGCCTTGAGCTAGCTCAAATCTGTGTTCTTCTCAGATCTGACTTTTCCATAGCTGATTTTATTCATGTGATACACAGTGTCCCTGTTCATCTCAAATGCCAATGGACTGAACAGAAAAAATTGTGATGTACAGCACCTGTATGGATACACTTCCAAAGAACCAACTAAACAGCATCCTTATTGACCCTTGCAGACGGCAGCAGTTTTCTGATCACTACAAAGACTCCGTCCTTGGTTAGAAGTGTCTCTTCATGACTCAACTATATTTTAAGCACATTAAATTTACCTTGAGCCCCATCTGCTATTAGGTTAGATGTGTTAGCCACAGAAGTGAACAGGTGCCAGGATCACTGTGGCCAAACTCCACATCAACAGGTGAAGTCTGTGCAGCCTCTTTATCCAATAACACAAAATAAATGGGCAATGTATAGAAGTCAGTAGTTTATGCTTTTTCCAACCACCCTTAAGTTCAATGCTGAATGAAACAGCCTCAGAAAATTTTCTGTAATACCCCTCGTCCCCTTGAAATATCTTACTTTGACAGCTAACCACTGTCATTCATCCAAAAACTATATACCCACCCTATGACAACCTAGAAATATGTCCTGTTTTGTTCATCGGATTGTCATGTCAGTGTCAAAAGCTTTACTGAAGTTAAGATGCCACACTAACTACACAGTTCATCATAGTGAACAATTATGAAAGTTTTTCTTTAGTAGAGATTTGCCAACCTTCCCTTTCAAAAGTCCAGCAATGGTACAAAAATGCCTGTTTGCAAAAATACTTGTGAGTGCAAGTACATTATCAAACTCTGATTGTAACTGTCTCTTTATTTAATTCCTTGCAAATATTTAGTGCAAGCATAAACGGAAAACAGGTGTTCCCTGCTTCTTAGACATCATTTCCCACTTTACTGATTTCTGTTTTATTTGCTTTATGGTTATTATAATGGCTGCCACCAACCACTCCCACTTCAGTGTGCAGACCATGACTCACATAAGTGCCTAATAAATTACATCAATGGGAAAGCAGATGAGCACATGAAGAGGAGGTGCAAAACTCATTAGTCATGCAGTCTCCTTTTCTGGGGACTGAATTGCCTGACATAAAAGCGTTGTGAATGGCTCGTGCATCTGTCAAGTCCGCCAGATGCCAATCTTACTCTTGCAGTTTTTGTGAAAGCTATTAATCAATATGCATTATTCAGAATTTTAAAACAGGATCTTAATTAAGCAGCCAACTAAAGCAGAAAGAAAAAGGTAACTACCCAATATACAGTGAGTTTTTTCAGACAAAGAGAATGACATGGGTTTTAGCACTCAAAGCCATATTCAGATCACAATCCATTTATTTCTTTCCCATATATTATCTTGCATAATGATGCAGTTAAAGAGAGGTATTCTGGAGCAATAAAGTGAAATGAAGAATCTCTGTGTGCTAAATACTCATTTAGATCAATCTTCATGAAATAAAGTACATAAGTGTACTAGATCAAAATTAGAAAAGGACACAGTATTGCATTGCTGTCCATATTGCTGGGAATAAGCCAATATCTTCATTATAATCCAAATGATTTCAGGGATTTAAGCATATTTAGAGTAATTCACCTAGAGCTGAGACTGTATGAAGTCTCTGTATAGATTTCCAGGATTTTTTTTTCTTGGTTTATTTTCACAGAAGGGACCCAGGCATATTTATAGAGGAGTGCAGCACATCAAAAATAAAAAGAGCCTTTTTTTTTTTTTTTTTTTTTTTCTAATATCAGCAACTGCAAAGATACTTTCTGTATGAACAAATTTCATTAAACTTGAGAGCTGCAAGGGTTCCAGTCTACCACAGCCATTCTCATAGACCAACCTTTTGGTCAGATCAGACCACCCCTTAGTCTCTGATTCTCTATATTAAAAACCCTAACAAATAAGCAACCAATGCCATTTTTACTTCAAAAAAGTTGCTGATCAGATGACTTAATTTAGTCTTTGCTCATTAGCAAAATTAAGCAAAAATGAAACCTGAAAACAGTATCAACATTAGCAAGTAGCAAAACAATTCTGTCCCTTAGCTAGGCAAAAAGAACTTAATGGACCACTTATAACAAACTGAAAAAATAAAAGGATGAACATGAAAGCTTTAAAAGAAGATATGGCCTATAGTGTATGAAAATAGGAAAAGAGGACCCCATGGCAAGGCGTGAAACATAGGGTTTTGCCTGTCCAGAAGACTGCATTATGGTGCTGATTTCAAGCTCTCTGAACAGAGCACAATGCAGGTTTTTGATTCTGGGACAAAAGTAAGAAATACGACTTTTTGAGTCAGAACCATTGGTAATCTGTCCAAGCCCTTGCTACATTTATAAGCTAGTATAAACACAACTCCCCTTCTCCCAGCTCTTGTCTGCACCCAGACCAAATGTAAACGTAAACCTGCGGAATCAGGTGTCAGCAGAAGGTGCCTCCTATAGTTTCTAGATTTTTCTAGAGTACCAATTTATCCAGCTATCGGGCTTTACTTCACAGCTGAATTAGTTTGCAGCTAACGTGGCCATATCAGCATTTCTTGGCAGTACTGCAGACATACCTAAAAGGACAAAGCTATATGAGTCTGCTTTTAAGTGTGTGTTGTTTTCCAGATTTGTGCAGGAAGCTCTAAGTAGCTTAAAAGGACAACAACACCTATGCAGAACAAAAAAGGAAATAGTCTTTTATTTCCTGGTATCTTTTGATTCTCCACAAGTTTCAAGTAATTTCATTTTTGTTTCTTGTGGGCTAATGCACTTTTAAGTTTGTTCTGTAAATCAAGAATAAAATGTGGGTAGAAAGTTTTGCAGATCAAGATTCCCCTGTATAAACCATTCTTTTCTTGCACTTGTTCTATTATTATTTTATTGAGCACAGTAGCGCAATTTATCTAAAAATTCATCATTTGTTACTCCTCATTGTAAGAAATTTCATATAAGAAAATTCAGTGGCTGAATCGCACACAGCTGATTATATCATTAAGAATACTCAGGAGAAATGCAGCAGTAAAATTGAGTGCTGTCCAAATTAGTCTTACCATCATAAAAAAAAAAAAAAAAAAAGAAAAAAGAAAAAAGAAAAAAAAACTGTTCATGAGCTAGGGACTTCCTTAGTAATGATCAGTGAAGTATAAGGGACTGCCTTTGGTGGACTGATATATTGACTTCTTTGTACTCCAGAACAATTAATAATATGCAGATTTACAACTCCCATTGTTAAGAGCTTAAAATGTGAAGTAAATAGATATGTCTTGGGAGGTTGGTCTTCTTGCTGTGAAAATGTTCCTATCATGTTCTATTTACAGCCCTTTTAGGAAAAATACTGTTCATCTTAGTAACTGGAACATGGAAGGAATTGACAATGATTAAAGTAGGTTGCAGAAGGAGTTTGCTGCTATGAATGGATAAATCTCTGTCTTCAGCATATTAAACAACTTGAAATCTTGATGAATACATGCAGTTTGGAGAGTTCAAATTTGTTCCCATGTATAGGAGCTGAGGTCAACTACCTGTGTTGCATAAGGAGGAGTGTCACCAGCAGGTGGAGGGAGGTGATCCTTCACCTCTCCTTAGCACTGGTGAGGCCACACCTGGAGTGCGGGGTCCAGGTCTGAGCTTCCCAGAACAAGAGAGACATGGACATACTGGAGAGAGTCCAGCAAATGGTCATGAAAATGGTCTGGAGCATCTCTTCTATGAGAAAAGGCTGAGAGAGATGGTTGAAGGGGAATGATATTTATCCCAGTAAAATGGTCATTTCCAGAATACCTAGAAATGGTCTTGCAATGGCTGACATATAGAGAGAAGTAGCAGAGTAAATGCTTAAATGCATGTGAGAAGTCAGGCTCTGTTTACAACAAAAGTGAAAAAAAGCCTCAAAAAATGCCTTGCATAAAAGGCAAGCATGGGGTTCCTCAAATTTATTAAAAACATCAAAAACTGATTCTTAGATTTGCCTGAGACTGATAATGGTCGTGCAGAAAAAGAAATACCATCTTTTTTGGGTGAGTGGAGATCTTCATGAGATGTCTGCAGTTCCTTTCAAGACAATGAATGAGTAAAGAACAGAGAGTAAACTCAGTGACAAAAATATTTTTAAGAACTTATTGCCATTATATCCCCAAACCCCATCCCAAAACTATTTGGTGAAACCAAACTAATAGTTAGGTTTCACCAAACTATCTGGTGAAACTACTGTTGGTGAAACCAGAGAAGCATGTTCACACATGAACTGAGAATGCTCTTGGCATCCTGGAAGACATCTGCAGAAGGGAACTCCTCATGCCTCCTTGGATTGGTGTAAGGGGTTTGTCCTGCTCCTGGATCAATGGGCCAGGATCAGTTTGCTGGCTCAGAGATCACCAGGCAGACAGTGACTCGCACCCATGCAGCTGCAGCCTTTTAACCTACTGACCAGAATCACAGAACCATAGAATGGCTTGGGTTGGAAGGGACCTTAAAGATCACCCAGTTCCAGCCCCCTGCCATGGGCAGGGACACCTCCCACCAGACCAGGTTGCCCAAAGCCCCATCCAGCCTGGCCTTGAACATCTCCAGGGATGGGAATAATGTACACACTCAAGCTGTTTGTGCAGCCTGCGGCCCATGGGACGAGTCAACCTCCCAGCCATGACCAAGTGCTGGGAAACAGTGGAAAACAATAGTGGGAAACAACACGCTACCAGTTGAGGAACATGAGTGACTGGGGACCAGCACTTGGGCCTGTGCCCTGCTGTTTTTTGATTTTCTGGCACAGGCTGAGCCACAGATGAAGGAGACCATTATATATTGCCAGCAAGGGCAATTGCTATGTCTACATCTGCAAATTAAACAGCGCCCATGCGTGCAATTAAGCACTGGCCCGTGGTCGTCTGTGCCTCTGAACCATGATCCCTGGCATGGCCTAGCAGCCACACTTCACTTCTCCCCTGAGGCTGCAGCCTGGGAGCAGCAGGCCAGCCCTCTCCCCCAGGGCACCTATTTGCGTGTAAAAACCTCTCCTCTGAACAATGCCTAGCAGGCCCTTCATCAAGCATACACAAAAGTACAACCCTTGCCCTTGGGAGTGTTTAATGTCAGGGAAAGCAGACCGTGGCAGGCAGTATGGCTTCTTTCTGGCTGACTACCTGCTTTGTGGGTACTTCTGTTGTCTTGGGAAGGCTGAAGGTTGGTAGCAGGAAGGCGGGCTGACAGGCTATCTGCCTTGCCACAGCTCCATTTCAGGTGGAGCCCTGTTGGGAAAAGGGCTGCTAGCACCTCCCTTTAACTGAGATAGAAAATATTCTGGGGCTAAGACCACGGTGTGTAGAGCCACGGGGTCACAGGAACCGTCTTGCAGATCAGGTTTTTGTAGGGATGTGGAGTCATAGTGCAGTGTTTGCACAAGCTGTATCTTCTGCCATAACTTTGCTAGGACAATCAGCAGGGGGAATGAATGTTCTGTACAAAAGCTGATTACAGTGGTTCTGTATAATCTCACCTTAAGAGCTGAATTTTCACTGTCAGCAAAATTATTTTATGCCAGTTCGTGTTCTATAAGGTCTAACTTTAAAGATAGGAAGGCCTTTAGATATTTTTGGTAGGTTTATTTTAGGAAAGATGCATAGAGATCTAGCCCAAGGTTCTAACCAATGTTGATGGCCCATCATCAGGACAAATATATATAAATAACAAGAGTTTAGAGGCCAGGACACATAAAGAACACCAGGCTTGCAGCCAAGGAGAAGGCTAGTGCTCTCTGAAAGGCAGAGTATCAGCACATTTTGGAGAGAATGACACATAGGGAGGGCCAGCCAAAATGTGGAAGGCCAAAAAAAAAAGTAAAACAAACTGTAAAACACTGTGAAAGACAAGCATTTATTACAGCAACAGGTGTAAGCAATAGTATGGTAGAGTAAATTTGTTTTTCCATTTTTGAAGAGGATGAAGTGGAAAAATGTAACAAGATAAAAATGTAAGAACAATAGTTCAGAGGAACGCCATAGTTTAAGATCGTAAATGGTATTCCATTGATAAGTTTATAAAATATTTCCAGATAATTGTAGTGGTCCCGGCTTCCTATTTTGCTGTCTGAGTGTGAGCTCTTCACCAACAAAGTGATATGAGGGAGAAAAAAATTAAAACTTGTTTGGAAGGCTGTACCCAAGTTAACTCTTATACTAAATTTGAAGAATAATATGACTTTAGTGATGTCTCTCTCTCTCTCTTTTTTTTTTTTTCTTTTTTTTTTCTTTTTTTTCTTTTTCTTTTTTTTCCCCCCCACAGGTGTTTTCATCTCAGAATTTCAAACCACTATTGTGTTCAGCATCACACCAGCTAGGTGGATATGTTTTCTCAGTTTAGTTGTCATTTATTGTACACAAAGGAAAACTTCAACTGTATCTGCAACACTGAAAAGGAATTATCATTATAAGCTGATAAAACGTTGGAGATAAAAATAAATAAAAATCACAATACTAGCTAACCTGCTTGGATACACCGAAGTCCAGAATCCCTGACTCTTTTTCACTCTTTGCAGAAAGTCTGAGATCTTTACAATGTGCTTGGAAGCCAAGAGGTTCAGGCTTAGGTTGCTGAAACAAGAAAGAATGTCCTTACAATCCACTGAAATGCAGGTACTGTCTATATGAAGGCTCAGGGTTAACCAAAATGTCAACTGCTGTTTCTCATGTATGTAGATGGACCTTGCTGTCCAACCACTGCTGTTCCTGTTTTGTTGTTGGTTTCTTTGAGAATTCAACTGTCTTCCAGGTTTGCTTCAGTCATTACTCCCCAGACACAAATCAGGGTGAAAAACACTTATCTTTCCTTTCCAGCTTGTGGCTTCCTTTCGCCAGTCAAGAAAGAGCATGTGAGATATGGAATCCTACCAGAAGTTCCAAAGAGCAGATTGCAAGATTCTTGATTGTGGACTTCCTGTGCTTAATTGCAGCACACAGGCAAGTAATCTATAAATGGATGAAAAGGAAGGTGAAGGCTGCTCACATACTGAAGTACAGTAGTTTCTGAGGTACAGAAGCAGCCCAGTAGCTTCCAGTGGTCAGCTGAAAGGAGTCTCTGAAGGTAGACAAGAAATATAGCTTTCATTTGGAATTTACATGCAGCCTAATTTTCAGGTTCTAACATTTGAACAATCTGTTTCAAAATTGTGAAGAAAATGATGGTTAATTTCCAGAAAAGATTTATTATGGAGGTAAAATGAAGCTCTGAGAGATTAATAGCTTGTGACACATTCAGGTTATTGCAGTGTTAAGACTCAAATAAATCAACAGCACTGTGTTTTGATAAGCTGAAACCGAGCTGCTTGAATGTGTTTAACAGTGGACCCATCTCAAACTCCTTGTTTATTAAACCTTGTCCTTGGGATAATGCCAACATTGACTGGGTCACATTTGCTGATATCATTTGCTGCCAGAATGAGCCTGGGGAGACTCATGGGCAATATGTTTAGTCAGCAGTGCTCCCTGATGGTGAAGAAGACCAAAGAATATTGAAGCTGAGTAAGTAAGAGTGTAGCCAGCAGGTGGACACAAGTGGTTTCCCCTCTGTATTCAACTCTGCTGAAATTGCATCTAGAGAAGTGTTCAGTTTTGTGATTCTGCTATGGAAAACACCTTGGTATACTGGAGCCATTTCAGCAGAGGTTGACCAGGATGGCCATGCAAGGAGCAGCTGAGCAAACTACTTTGTGCAGTCTTTAGAGGGGAAGTATAACAGATATCTTGTAGCTTTTTTCAACTACTGAAGCGATGTTTAGAAACAATGGAGCCAGATGCTTCTAGAGGTATAAGGTGACAGGGTAATAGCTGATGAACAGAAGTTGCAACACATGAAATTCTAATTAATTGTAAGAAAACAAACAAACAAACAAACAAACAAAAAACACCCTACAATTAATTCACTGAATTTCAAAACACAGAAACTCAGCTAGTCAAGACCCTGAATGATGTGATCTAAATTGACCCTGCTTTGAGGAGGAGTTTGGTCCAGGTGATCCTCATGGACCCCTTCCAATATATACAATTCTACCAACTGATCAGATTGCTAACTGGTGCCTGAGAAAAAAATACCATCCTTCCTCACCTTACATGAAGGCAGACTTTTTAGAAACCATTTTTTTTAAGTGGTAGGTTAAACTCTTCAGCGATATGGCTATATAAAAGAATGAAATCACATTGAATGCTCCTGAATTCTATGTAGATCATGTACAGATATTATAAGTGGATAAATATTATTCTGGAAAGGTAACACTCTAAGACAGTGTGATGTGGCATACTTCCCTGTTTATAGATGGTGTTTAAGCCCTGGATGTATTTGCAGTTATTTTTGGCCAACTAAGTTTTAAATATATAGGCAAAATTGTGTTTAACCTGCTTTTGAATATATTTTTTAATGTAAGTTATTGCAGTAAGTCTGGATTGTGATAGCTCTGAAAATTCTCTTTTGGATTTCATAATACACAGAAACCTAATCTTCGATTTAGCCTCAAGCTCAGAAACAATAATGTGCACATTTTTATTGTGATTGTTCTTCCATAATTTATAATGAATGTAATTGGACTGAGACTCTCATAATAATGTGAACAGATGTCTTGACTTGTAATATGTTGTTCTATATTAGATATTATTTTTATTACCATTGAAATTGGCCTTTATTTTCTATCCCCTTCCCTTGAACTCTGAAGCAGTTTAGAAATCCAGCATAAAACAGATATAGATGGGAAGCAGAAAAATTGTGAATTTCAAAAAAAGCCCTAACTTTATGAATAAAGCACTTTGCATTGATGAATGAAGCTCTCTCTTGAATATTTCTTGGACATTCCTATTACAAATTCAATGGTTCATTGCAAGATAAAACAACCCAAAACAAACAAACAAACAAACAAACAAAAAACAACAAACCAAACCAAACCAAACCAAAACAAACAAACAAACAAAAAAACAAAAACAAAAAACAACAACAAAAAAACCAACAAGGGTTAACATTGTCGACTGAGTATTTTCCATCAATAATTTTTGTAATGACAAAAAATCAATTGTCTGTCATAGAAGCTTTAGAGGAAACAATTAGATCAACAGTCATGTACAATTTTTAGTAAGAACTGAACACTAAATACAGCTTAATTAATTCAGTATTAGTAGTATCAAGGAGGGGAATACCTTAGTCTATTATAGGTGGTGTTGGCTAGATTAGTTGGTGGTAGATTAGGAAATAAATAAATAATAATTAAACTCTTCCATAAAACAGGTCCACAGATGTATTCTGTATCAGGTTGTCACAAAGGTAACACTGTGTCTGTGCTCAGCTGAACACCCGGTGGTTGTCAATAGCACTGCCCAGAACCGAACCACTCTTCATGACTATGGGACACCACTGTGCATTATTCCAATGGGTTCGTTTAATTCCTCTGGCATAAAATACATCGTGTGAGAGTGGAATTACTGACACTTAGTGAGCTGCTGCCAGAAGGAAAGTAGTAAAACCATTATTAGGTTTTTCATAGGGAAACCCTTGGGGTATTGTTTTCAGAGAGATAAGAAGTTCAATTTAATTACTGAAATAATTTGTCCGAAACGTTTTATTATCTGTAGCACAGCAGAACAGGGTAAATACTTATCTCCTGCTGTGGCAGCTCAGTGAATCAGAACGGTCAATCTCCCTGCTCTCCACCGATGAATACACCATCAGTCCCCGAAGTTGTCATCACAAATCAAAATCGAAGAGAACGGGGTAATTTGGAAAGATATTGAGAGAGCTAGATGAACAGCCCTGTGGGCAAGACACCAGGACCACTGAAAAGAAAAGAAGGAATGGACGTTGGCCCTGAGAGAGCACACTCAGCATTCATGCAGGGTGCCACCAGGAGAGCTGTGGACAGGCACAACTCTTCTATTGAGCAATGCACCCTGCCCCTTCTCACTTTACCTAGCAAAATACTAGCGCTCCTTGTTTAGTGGCTGGTAGGTTTAACACATATGTGATTCACGCAGATGTTCTGTAAATGTGCTTTCTATCTGTGAAAAATTTCTCTTTGAACCATTAGTGTTACAATTTAGTGGGGACAAGGAAGAAACGTCTTTAGTAATGTTGCCCATGAATTGGCAGAAGCACTCATCAATACTCATTACAACCTCAATAAATAATATTAAAATATTGCAAACTCAAGAGAATGCATGACTTTCAGGACAAGAATGTTTTCTGCTCCTCTCTCCCTTCTCCAGCTTTATTTTTTTTACTTTATTTTCCTTCTGCTTTCATCTCCTATTCCTAATGCTAGTCTGTTATTTTATTTTATTATTATTTTTTTTTTTAATTTCTTCTTTCTCCCTTCAGGCTTTTTTTAATTTTATTTTTTATTTTGCACTTTTTCCCTTTTGGGAGGCTGGGGGAGGATGGTACTTGGTGTTATAAATAAGGGAAGAAGCCAGTAAGGGTAAGGACAGTGGCACATAGCAGGTGCTTGAAGAATAGTGTTATAGCCTGGCAACAAATTAATTTCGTACTAAAAAAATCTTTTAAAGAATGCTACCTAACTAGCTGAATGGCACAAAAAAAAAAAAAAAAAAAAAAAAAAAAAAAAAAGTTGCCACTGCAGATTTTTTTTCCATGAGCTCCATCAGAAGTGGTGCTGAGCAGGTAAGCACCTGTTCAGTGAAATACATAAAATATACAAAAGAAAATGGGATTGCTTTAGGTATTCTGCCTCTCATCTGCTACAGTGTCAGCTGTAATGCACCCCCACGAATCACTGTATCCTATAAATTGCTCTTATCAGTCTTATCACTATATGTAATTTTTGGACTTGTATATTATGTACATTTAGATGTATTCTTAGGATAATTTTATCAGCACACAATGCTCTCACAGCAATAAGTCTGGCCATCTAACCTTTCATTTCTATATCATTGTTGATGTATAACAACATCAACATTTGCTGTGGACTGTCAGGACTGCAAACAACATCCTGTACTGCATGAGATCTTTAGCAGGATCTTTGCTTGGTCATGCTGGCAAGCTATAAACAAAGCCTGCTTCAAGAAGCTCAGTAAACAGAGTGCTGTGAAGTTCAAAAGGAAAAGCAGAAATATTGTCAACTCCAGTACCTCTCTTGGGGTCACAGCATTTTGGGCTGGAGCGGATGTCAGTTTTGTGTGGAAAAAATACAGTCTTTTCACAAAGCATTTCACTGGCTATTACTTTATTCATGGGATAAAGCCCAACCAAACTTTAAGGCATATATCCCAATCTCCATGAGATATGAAAGAGCTTGGGAGAGTGAAAAAATGGTGAGAACTAATGAGTGGGTTAGGAATCTGTCATAGCTGTGCAGCAAGAGTGGTTTGCAGTGGAAGGCAATACCACAAGTAAAGCTGCTTAAGTGGTAGTCTCTTGATTCCTAAAATACACATGCTGAATCAAATGGCGAATATATTCTAAAGAAATACAAATGACAACTGTTTATATGCTTTATTTTCAAAATAGATAAAAGCAATTAATTTTAAAAATACATTTGAATTACATTTTATATTGCTACATTTTGTTTCTTACCACTTGCTTGCATTGGCATTTACCAGGGTGCTAAGAGTCTGAAAAGTAAAGAGTCTAAAAAGTAAAAACTGCCTTCGTGATGGCAAAGTTCTTTGCCTGAAGAGCCAAAAGAAGGAGCCTTTGTGCAGTCTTCCCCTGCCTATGGGGATGGTGTAGAGCAGAGTATGGAGGTAAACTCTTCTCAGAGCGCAATCAGAAAGGTAATCAATCACAAATTGCAACAGGGGAGGTTTTGCTGGACGTAGGGAAGAAATTCTTCACAGGAAGTCCAGCCAAGCCTGGGATGAGATTGTCCAGAGAGGTATTGCTGTCTTCATCCCTGGACATTTTCCAGTCTCACTGGCACAAGCTGAACAATCCAATGTAGCTTTGAAGTCAGCCCTGCTTGGAGATCCCTTCCAATCCAACGCTTTGTGAAACCCTGTGCAACACAACTTCATACAATAGCAAGGAGAGAGTGTTAAATTGACTTTGCAAAGTTATCTTCTCCTTTCAGCAGTGCAAAGTCTGAAAGAGACTAGGGAAGAATAATAAATGGGAAAGTGTGCAATGTGATGTGCTGAATTTTATTTGGTGCATGAAGAGGTACTACATTGCACACCAAAAAAAAAAAAAAAAGAATAGTCCCTCTTTAAATGATTCTTATGCAGCACAATACTCTATGTGCTATTTAGCCTGGCTATTCTTGTTACTGGGTATTGACATGCTGGAGAGATTTGAAGGTGGAGAAGTTAAAATGATATAACTTCTGAAAAGATATATAGCAAAATCAAAAAATAACAGCCCTTACGTCTCATTTAAGTGCCATGGCTTTATTCTACAAGCAGTTAAAACACATTAGCATGACATAAAGAGAAGCAATAACAAGGATGAGGAAGATGTAAATAAAATAAAAGAAGTGAAATTCAGATTGCAATGCCAAAACCATTTCTAATAGTGAGATGTAGTGAGAGGGAGAATAAGAATCCCATGGGATAACATATTTAGCTGTAAGTCTGACAGAATTTGAATAACTATACAAATAGAGATGTTTTGTTTTGTTTTGTTTTGTTGGAAGGAGTATGGAGTGATTTAACTCCTTTCCAGCACTAGATTCAATTAACCAAATTAATTTTTAGTGTAGTCCATTCAAGCAGTGGACTGCATAATACTCAATATCCCATCTTTTAATTTTTATTATTATTTTTTTTTTTTTTTTACATGATTCTGTGCATAATCCTCTGTTTCTTCAAAAATAACATAATTACTTTTTTGGAAGTAAAAATTCCTGAACGTAGTAATACAAATCATTTTTTTTCAAGGCGTGTGGGTAATAGTTTGTTTATTTTTAACATTCGGGGTGACACTGTATTAGATGAAGCTATACTATTTTTATTCTTTCATCAACTTGAAAGTTTTTATCTCCTTGTCCGTAGACCAAAGTTTTTAACCTCTGACCAGCTAACCTAAACTTTAATATGCATTCAGCATTTCTCAGTATCCAAGCATATGGTAAGTTCTTACATTTTTTGATGGTCTGCCTCATTATATAAGCAGATGGAAAATACTGAATGCTTTTAAGAATTATCTACAATTCTAACCTATGCTATATATTGCTAAAGTCAGAGTGCATGCTATCTTGACTTCCTGTTATCCTGTGGGAATAAACAAAACTGTGCTTTTACCATGCATACAGAATTTACTTCTTATTTATTTCAAATGTTTTGGTCTTTTCTGACTCCCCAAGTGTCTCTGCTGCCTTAACAGAGTGATTGCATTATTCTGTCCATCTTTTGCTCTTTGAAAATGCAAATTAAATACTAACAAGCTTTAAAGAAAAAAAGGTTGAGCAATTCCCTTTTTGACATACAGACTACAATAAAAACAAGCAAGGACACAATTACTTCAGAAATATGTCCTGACAAGAATGTTAAGTAATGCAGCCTTATGGTATTAATGATGTTCCAAGTGCATGTGCACCTATTCACGTGTGATACGAATTGCCGCAGGTATACGTTAGAAGTCTGCTTAAGAGCATTTTACGGAATGGAAATTCAAACGCTGATATGGGTGGAAATTCATATTATGGCCATAATCTAATTCAGCTGATTAGGATATTGCTTTAGCTGTAATAGCATTAATATCCTGTGCCACTATTAAATTAACACAAAAAGCAAGCTAAATGAAAACATAATGTAATTAACATCAGCATAGTTGAGAACCAGTTCCCATTGCTGAATTATCCAGATCAGCTGTACTCCATTGATTATAACCATTAATCACAGTCTGACATATTTTTATTTTGTTATCTCAGAACTATGTTCTTTTAATCTTGTGATTTTTTATTCTGCATTTTTTTTTCCTGCTAGCTTATCTGCAGTGTTCCTATCTTAAATTTTAGAGCAATTTTACATTTACATTTTACATGAACAGTTGGGTTCATGGTACAATTTTTTGATATTCCTTATGGCAAGTTGAACACAATACAGAAATAATAAAATGGTAATACGTAGTTTTTCTACTGTTGAGTCATTTTTTTCTATGTCTTTTCTGTATCCTGATCCCTTACTATGTCTGCTGATTCTTTGTCTGCCTTCCATCTCCTGAAGCATTCAAAAAGGAGTTATTGCTAGTTTTGATGTCTTTTAAAAATGAATACTCATACACTGTTTGGACAATCTGAGGATGCTTTTGCATTTAATCTGCTAGCATTGAATGTCCTTCCTATTTTCCTCATTTGTAAAAGATCATAGTTGCTCCTTGCTCTTGCTTGTCTCCTCTACACTACTGTTCAGCCATGCTAGCTTCTTCCTGGCCTTTCTGAAGTTCCTTCCGGTGTGCATGAACTGAACTTCCAGTGTGATGTTCAGGATGCTCACCATACTGTCTGCAATGATGGTTAATTTAATTGATAGCCTTTAAAAAAAACACAACACAGTTTCAAAGAGGGATTTATGTTGGAAGTTCATACAGTACAGTCACTTGCTTCAAGCAGAGCTAGCTACAAACCTAGGTCAGGTTGGCCAAGCCTTTGTGCAAGACAATTTTAAAAATCTCCAAGGATGGTGATCCCATAATGTCTCTGGGCTTTGCTTAAACTTTTTTAGCAAATATTTCTTTCCTTATAACTAATCAAATTTTTTCCTGCTACTCCTTGCAGCTGTTGTCACCTGTCCTTTTGCAGCACTGAGGAGTTCTCTTCTCATGATGACATGCCTCTTAATGCTGAATGGATGCACTGCATTCCCTTGTTGCTCCCACACTCTACACATGTATGATCACTGTTGCAGGATGACTCTTCTTCAGTAATATTCTGAATCAGGTCCTCATGCACTGCTCAGAACTAGGCCAACAGCTGTTGATGGTAGCTAAGTGTTAGTCATAGTCCATGGCATTTAAATAGACTATATGGTGTGTTGTTTCCTGAGGATGCTGATGGCCCTTGGGGGGGAACTAGGTAAAGTGTCTAGTCAAAACATATTGTAACACAGTAGTCCCCCTCCTTACTAAGACAAGTATATAGCTCTTATTGAAAATACTTTCACAGAAAAAGTGATAACAGAGGGGGGGAGAAAAGTTGCTTTTGACGATTTTTTTTTTTTTTTTACAAATGCAAATGTATTGCTGTATGGCAAAACATGGTGGCAAAAGTATCTCAAGACAAGGACAACAGACGATATTTTAAATATCCAGAAATAAATAGGCTGGATCAATATACTGTAACAGATTGTTTTGCTCATTAGAAGGTAAAAATAAAAAGGAAACTTGTCAATCTACCAAAAATCTAGCCTTTCAATAAGGTTATAATTGGAACACACTGTCAAAAACAACTTTGAAATTAAATTCATAGCAGCTGGTACTCAATACACTTCATGACAGGTCATCAAAGATAAAAATTTATCTCTACATGTTACTTCTTTCATCTCTGTCAGGTATTTCAATATGTCCAGGCTTTTTAAAGCCATATTAACTCTTTCAGGTTAGAATAACACACACATTGTGTCTTTGTCTTAATTGGAGTCTTTTCCTTTGCAGGAAAAACAGAAAAATCCTTCATTAAGAGGATACTCTTAATACTTCACTCTGACATTTGCTGTTGTGAGTCATAAGCCTCTCCTAAACCAGCCTGCATAGCCTTGACTAGTCCTTAGCTGTGTTGTAGCTTTTTACTAATAAATTCTCTCTTTAGTAATAGATGATTTGCTTCCTTTGCTATAAATAATATGCATCAACAGATTGTGGACACCATCTTACATGTGCATGTTTCTTAAAAAAAAATAAATCACAAACATCCAAATCTAGAAACATTCAGAAAGACTGAGGATAATATTAACAATTTGATCTGGTAAAGATCCCTGCAAATTCTGCTCTGCAGCTCACTGATAAAAAGAGGTATCACCTCCTGCATAAAACCCTTATTCTAAAGGAACAACAAATGATTGTTACTTTTCCATGTGGAAAAGTCTCTTTTGATGCTTCCTACCACACCATAAACCCAAAATAATCATATGAGATTCCTCATTTGAGATACTCTACAATTTCATACGAAATCTTGTCCAAACGGTGTGTTCATCTGCACTATACTGAAGTAGCAGTGTTGATTTTAAAGAAGAGAGTGGCCTCTCAAAATGACTACTCACCACCAGACCACCACTAGAGCTTGCAAAGCTGAAACTAGAGGGTAAAGAAATCCTGCCATGGCTACCATGGAGGGGTTATCATATGCTCCACTCTTCTATCATCAGTGTGTTTGAATAATTAAAATTTGCCTGCTACCTATTTGATATGCTTTTCTTATCCACAGTCTTGTGTTTTGTATACCCCTCTCTACTTTGTGCTCCACCATCTGTATTTATCTTTTTTGGCCTTGACATATATCTATCCATTTCATCACTGCACTATCTCTTCCCATGGAGTGGCTACTCCTGTGCAGTGTCACCCCCTACTGTGAGAAAAAGGGGGTTTAGCACCCACTTTGCAACTGCTCTCCATGAAACACATTATAGAAGGAAAAAATGCAGAATGAATTATCTGACAGTGCTTGCTTCGTGGGAAAGGCCAGTGAAATGGGTCTATAAGTAGGTTCATATGGGAGGGCATAATCTCAAAGGATTACTGCAAACTTGCAGCCCTTCAGAAAACTGAAGTCCTTATTAGTGAACTTGGGTCTCACCTTTCTGTCTCTTTTAATGAGCAAACCAGCAAAACCACAGTGCTTTCGGAGGTTTGAGGTCAATACAACAGATGTCATGTTGCAAAATCACCACTCAGATGGTTTAACACACTAGTTTCACTTATAAAAGATCCTAAATCAATTTATTATAATTAGGATTTTAATTAATGGAAATTTATTTTTCAAAATACAGAATACTCAAGAGCTAAGCATGCCTCTTGCCTTTATCCTACTGTGTTTTAAAATAAGACTACTACACTACATGATTCATCTAGTAGCTAGTTAACATTGTATGTGAAGTTCTGTTTCATTGGTATTGAAAGTAAAATATACTTTTCAGTGAACAAGCACAACATTTAATTGTTGTTAGTTTCATTTTATAAAATACATATGCCAAAGAGTAAGAAATCCTCTTCATAAATCCCTTTTCAGCATTTTGTGGACTGACTTAGAATTACAAAATTAAAAACAGAACTGTATTCTTTTGACCTAAAATCTCTGACCTGTGAGATAAAGTGACATTGTTTCTGCTTGAGGACTGGTTCAGCTAATTGCTGAGTGATAGCTGTGACACAGCTGGTACATGGTTTTGTTCCCAAGGTAACTCTCCAATAAGAAGAGATTCAGAATCAATCATTTGTTTTATAGGGATACAGCAGGTGTTATGTGCTGCACATGGGGAAAATAGACATTTTTACTGAGAGGGTCAGCTTTTTATTTAAATATCCTTTCATTCTCCTTTGTGATGCAGAAAGAACATTGTCAGTATTATAGCTGAAAGGAACATAATGGTTTCAATATGAAGGAGACTCAGGAATTTCTCCTTTGCTTAACAGGAGTTCCCTGGCATTCACATAAACCTAAAAACCTGTAATAAAACTGCAATGAAATATCACTTTATTCTCTCACCTTCAATAAAATCATACAGCCTTTCCCCAGATCTCCACACTGATGAGCACTGGATCACAGTAAGAGGCAATAAGCTACTTTATACTTACAACATGCGGCAGAGACCACCTTGTTAAATATGAACACTAGGCAGTTAGGACAGACTCCATCTTCCAGTGAAGTATACTGGATTTCAATGCTTCTAGTCCAGGAAGCTGGATTGCCCTCACAGTGCTGGAATTTTTGCTGGAGAAAGCAAAAGCTTCTACACAAACTACATATTCCTTTTTGTTCTTGAGAGGACACCTAAGAATAGGAGATATTATTTGTTTCTCTTACATAGATATATAAAATCTTTTATTTCACATGTGAACAAGAAATCCTTTTAAGCACAAACCCTAGTTTCAGATTATCATATATCTGAATAAAAAAAGAGATAATTTTGGTAAACCAGAAAAACTCATCAGGGATGTAGTCTTTGAGTTATGGCTCACTTCACAGCTGTGCAAAGCACTCCTTGATTTCCATAAGGTTTTACTTACAGGCAATACAACATCTCATCCCCCTTCCCCCATTTGGTTTACTATTTCTAAGGAAAAATGGAAAAATCTGGAGACAGAAGAGTTTTGAAAAAAGAAAAAAAAAAAGCTGCATGAAGAGTTACTCTTTAAATTATTTTCTACATGTTTGTAAGAACATAGCAAAAAGTGTCTTCATTTATATTAAATCAGGATTTTATAGCTCAAAGCTGCGAAGAAAATCTGCGAATCAATTTCATGACATTGACTTCTCTCTTAAAGCTAGTTCCTATTTAATCTAACCACAAACAGATTTAGTATAAATTCATATGAGACAGAGATGATCATGTCAGATTCATTTAAAGGTATGGGAAATCCCTTCCAGATTTATCACCGTTTGACAAGTCCAAAGAGTAATGATGATTTCTGGATGTTCTACAACTGTCTAATACTCCTTATCATTCCAATTACTTTCTTGACATTACTTTTTCTCTTCAAGGGAATGCCTTGGTTTCTTAAAGGCTCCTGTAAAGGAGCGTGTGGTGGGTAAGCCTTGGCTAGCAGCCAAACTCCCACCCAGACGCTCCCTCCCTCCCTCCCTCCCCACATAGTGGAGCTGAGGTGAAAATACGAAAAACGGGAATGAGAAAGCTCATGAGCGGATATCAGGACAGAGAGGTCACTTGCCAGTTACCTTTGCATGCAAAACAGACTTAACTTGGGGGAAAATTAGCTTAAATTCTGGTCAATTAAAATAAATATTTAATTACTGGTCTAGTAATGGAAAATAAAAAGAAAAACCTTAAAACAGCCCATTTCCTCCCCCCTTTCCCAGGCTCATCTTCTTCATACCTGGCTGCTCTACATCCTCTCCTCCCAAAGTGGTGCAGGGTGATGGGTCACGGTGCTGGGGCCAGTCTGTAACAGCCCCCCTCTGCCACTTCTTGCTCCTTGCTCTGGGCCTTGCTCCTGTGGGGGCTCTCCATGGGCCGCAGCCTCCTCCAGGCCACATCCACCTGCTCCACCGGGGGCTCCTCCACCCACGGGGGGGCTGCAGCGTGGAGATCTGCTCCATGTGGGACCCATGGGCTGCAGGGGGACAGCCTGCTCCACCAGGGGCCTCTCCACAAGCCACAGGGGAAATGCTGCTGCCTCCTGCCCTCCTGCTGCACTGACCTCGGGGGCTTAAGGGCTGCTTCTCACTCCTCTCTCTAATAGACCGCTCTGCAGCATTTCTGCCCTTTTTTCACTATGTTTTCTCAGAAGTGCCCCACACGTTGTGGACAGCCTCAGCTTTGGGTGGTGGTGGGTCTACTGGAGCCTCACTCCATGAGGCTCTCCTCATGGAGTCCACCCCTGCTGCCCCACAACTTGTCACCTACCTACAACGCAGAGGTCTGGCCTCAGATGTTCATCTTTACCAGACAGTCAAATCTCATCAGGGCAGGAATCCTAAAGCAGAAGAAGAGGAAATGTTTTATTACCCCAAGTCAGGTGTGGCAGCAGCCAGGTGAGAGACAAAGGCATGAGCAGAGCAGCACTGGTTGAACTTCACAGATACCAGACTTCTGCCCTCACCTCTCCTGCTCTCATGAGATAGACCTTGCGATATGCTGGGTTGTATTAAAACTCCCTACATAGTAATATACAATGTCAGACAAGTAATATGGCCCTCAGTCTGTTTCACAGACAATTTAAATTGGATCTTTTGGCTCAGTAAAAAGCTAAAATCAACAGCCTTGATGTTATTGCCAGGACATAAAGTCTGTAATTCAGAGATTAGATTCCTTTGATAATTATCTTATTTTAAGTTAGACGCTCTGTAACTCTAATTCTACACTTGCAGTTCTTGTATTTCCTTATTTGGAGTAGCATTTTATTACATCTTTTGTTTTTGTTCATGAAAGGGAAAGTTCTGAATATGAAAGCAAACAAAATTTTGCATTTGATGGCATCAAAACACTTCTGGAGATGAAGCATCTTTCAAGATTAGATGTAACAAACGTATTTGCATTACATCTCAAAAACAACCAGAATATGTGAAAAACAACCTTCTTAGTTGTTAGTCATGGGACTTAGTCATGGTTGGAGTTAATGACTAAAAACATCTAATAATCATTTAAGTCAATTGATAGACTTGTATGATATCAATTAGCACAATTAGCAAGGATCTGAAGATTCAGACCAGAAAATTTTATTGTCATGAAACACTCAAGAAGACCTAAGTCGTCACAGCTTATCCCAGGAATGACATGGCATAGTCTTCAGCAAATGGGAGGACTGGTGTCCCAGAGAGAGCAGGTGAGTGACAATTTACTCCTACATAATCTGCTATTAGGCCTCTGGCTATAACTGCCAGCAATACTAAAGAAGGCTTAATTCACATGCGTTTGAGGGTTACAGCTGAAGCTCTTACTTGTCAAAGAAAATTCTGAACTCGTTCTGTATCAAGTCTCACCAAAATGAAGAATCTCAGCATAGTAGAGTTCTCCTAAGAGTGAAGTTCTTGATACTTAACATTGCTGTTTAGTTTAACTGTTTGAACTCTAAGCAATGATATAACAAAATTAATTACACATTTTATATGAATTGATAAGTGAAGTACTGATGATCTGTAATACTAAGCATCAGTATTAATAGTTAGCCTACTATTAAAATGAGTTAGGTTGTACATATAAAAGTACATTGATTTTGTAGCAAAAATATTTCTATAGTTAATTATCTTTCTGTAAAACTCACACATATCTATTCTATTGGCACTATCACTTACTGTGAAAGTCCTAGGCTTTTGCAAAAAAACTAGATTAAAACAAAATATGAAAGATTTTTCATCCATTCCAGATGGATTTGTATATTTGATTCTTTTTATTGATCTTGTTTCAGTCACTTAAAAACTGTCTTGTCTTATAATTAAATTATTGTTTTATAAGTTTGTACTTGTAATGCTTCAGACTACAGTTTTGATATGCTGAAGAGATCTAAAGATGCATTGTACTTATTCTTTGAATTACAGCATTAATTATAAGCAAATTAAAGAGAGGGGTTAAATGAAATTTCAATGTGTATAAATATCTGAGGGGAGGGTGTCAAGAGCATGGAGCCAATCTCTTTTCAGTTGGGCCCAATGAGAGGACGAGAGGCAACAGGCAGAAAGTAAAGCACGGGAAGTTCTGGATGAATATGAGAGGACACTTCTTTACTGTGAGGGTGACAGAGCACTGGGATAGGTTGCCCAGGGAGGTTGTGGAGTCTCCTTCTCCAGAGATATTCAAAACCCGCTTGGATGCCATCCTGTGCAGCGTGCTCTATGTGATCCCGCTCTGGCAGGGGAGTTGGACCAAATGACCTTCAGAGGTCCCTTCTCTGCCATTCTGTGATTCTGTGAAATTCAGTAAAGAAAGGAGTTTCTGTTATATGTCAATAGTTTCAACAACAACAACAACAAAAGCCCCTTTTTTAATTGACAGAAGAATGTGCCAACTGGCTTTTACCCTGCTTGCTTAAGAGGGTTCATAATGTTAAGATTAAGCCTCTGATTCTGCAAAACCCGTGTGAATTAAGTGTATTAGTAATCAAATCAGAATTGCACAGTCGATTCTACATTCTGAGCATCAGCACTATTTATTTCTTTCAAAGCAACCCTAGTAGTACAGACTATCTGAGATGGTTTAAATAAGCTTGCAAATATATTACATTAATGAGTACTGGCTAAAATAAGACTCCTCTTAACTTTGGTTTACAGCACTGGAAGTTAAATCCTCTAATAGCTACAGTTTTTCCCAAATGCACAGAGAAAACTAAGTTTTAAAAGTAACTAATATACATTTTTCTGCATGGTTTTATAAGTCTTTTTTACCCTTTTCTTTATAAAGTAGAACATTAACATCATTTACAAGTCACAGGATGCATTGATTGGTGACTGTTTGATTTTTATAAAGAGAAAAAAAAAACAACAGTTCTAGATGTACAGAATCATTGATATTGGCATTATAATCCTCTGAGAATTCTTGGTACACAAGACAAATTTTCTCAATATGCTGCTCACAAAGTGGGATCAATCCTTTCACCCTCTTGATGGTTTTAAATGGCTTACCTTTATTTTCTGCTGCCTTTTGTATCATCAAATATGCATTATTACATGTAGGCTCTACTATTCATTTCAACCTATTCCCAAATTCAATTTTTTCATTTCATTTGCTGTTTGCTGTCTTTTTCCTTTTTAGCAAATCTCATCTGTCTTGTCTTTGCATTTAGTTTGGCAAGTACCAGCGCTTGCAGTCATTTCTTCATCTCTTCTTCCTGCTGCCTGTCCCCTTCTTTACTGATGTTGACAGGATGCATGCATGTATTTTTTTTAAAATATTTCATATTTTTTATATTTTCAGAGAAAGTGTTAAATACTTAAATGAATAGTTATGTTCTCTAAAAATTCTATTTTAATTCCTTCTTAGAAGAGAACCAGAAAGTCAAAGCCTTCTGTTAGACATAGTAATAAATTAACTGTAAGACTATGTGTTTCAGACATCCTACATATACATATGAGTTACTGTAAGCTTTAAACTTAGTATTTCTCAACAAAGGACACTGGACTTGAGAAATTTCTGCTCATGGGCAAGTAACTTGAGTCTTTTTTTTTTTTGTGGTAACAGAAAAAAAAATATTTTTTACAAAGCTAATGAAAATTGAATGTGGCAACCTTCTGTGGTGTGGTAAATCTTTTTTAAAGACTGATGAACAGATATTCAAATTTGGTCATTTCTGAAGAAAGTAGGAAAAGAAGCAACAAATGAGTGTCTGTCTGATCAGCTATTTGGAAAGTAAAATGCCATCAGCCAATACAATAATAGCATTTTATTATTTTGATCAGGCCATCAATACACCACCAGACTGAAAGAGAAATTATAGTATCTTCATTTAAATTGAATTTTCATATATGCCTATGGCCAAGACTCCTTTTTTCCTCCCTTCTTTCAGTGTTCTGGCCTCACGTATATATTCTGACCCTTTAATGGGGTCATTAAAAAAAAAAAGGAAACTTAAAAGAAGTCCAGAAATTTGACTTTCAAGAGAACAAGAGTTATCCATTTTGTTTGGTTCTTGAGCAAAGGCTGCACAGTCCTCATAACTTTGCCATCCTTTTTCACTCAATGTTAGCAATGATATTTACAACATACTTTGCTGTGGATTGTGGCAGTTCAGTGTACTGGGGCCTATATCAGGATTACCCACATGATCCAGGAACTGCAGCTTTAGACTGGATGGAACATTTAATGAAAAGTCTTCAAAGCTAAACATTAACTAAGAGCATGGCCCAGCCGATATGATACAGCCATTTGAGCTCGTCACTGTCAATGCACTTCATATATTAGCAGAACTACAAGAGTGGTTAGTCAAAAGGCAGAGAATTAGGGATGGCTAAAAAAAATTAAGCATTTTTTATTTCTATATTTGAAAAATATTCTTTCATAGAATCATAGAACCATTGAGGTTGGAAAGACCTCCAAGATCATCGGGTCCAACCATTCCTCTACCACTACTATCACCCACTAACCTATGTTCCTAAGCACCAGATCCAACCTTTCTTTAAACACCCCCAGGGATGGTGATGTCACCACCTCCCTGGGCAACCTGTTCTAATGACTAACATTTCCTCAATGTGGCATCAAAACAAACAGCTTATTTCTTGCTTGGGCCTTTGTTTTATGTTTCTCTCTTGTCTTGCTGTACTTGTCTTCCTTCAACACAAAACCCAAGGAAATCAATGCATAGACTTTCTGCAGAAGGCTGAGAACTGTAGCACTTTATATTTTTTTCTTTTGTTTATCATAAAAATAAATCATCATATTCTCTCATGGTCTAAACTGTAAGTGAAAGCAAGTATATCCTTACCATAGAATGACATTGGACAGCAATCCCAGAGTTCATAGGTGCATCACATCAGATCACATTGTGTCTGTGCAGTTTGCTTAGATTCCTTAACTCAATCTTCATACAAGGGTAAGTCTTTCTTGCTCTAAATCTTCTCACTGCTCTCAGGGGCCTGGTAGTCCTGAAGGTTGGTTTTACCACTAAAATCTGGGGCAAGATGCATTGAGTTTCTTGGCCTTTTCTGCATCTCCTGACTTGCACCATTCAGCAGTGAGGCCATATGTTCCCTAAGTCATCTGCTTTTTGATGATACATCTGTAGAAGCCCTTCTTGTTGCCCTTCATATCCCTTGTCAGATTCAACTCTTTGGTTTTTCTAACCTCACCCTTGCAGGCTCAGACAGTCTCTGCATTCCTCCTGGTACTGTGAGTTTGTGACTGTGAGCACAAGAGCATGAGAGGGTCAACTTGTTCAGAAAAGTAAATGAAAGAAAAATAATTTCCCTATTTGGAGTCATCTTATGTAGTCTTAAATGTAGTCTCCTTTATGTAAAATTATTCAATCTTCCTTTGTTTACAAATCAGTAGAGCTTAATGATTTCTCCAGCACATCAAAAGGCCACCCAAATGACTTTATACATCCTTTTTCAGCAAGAGAGAACTCCCTTTTTTCCCCGAGAGCATTCAAGATTAAGGATATGACCTCAAGGTTTGTGGTGTTTTGAAACTATTTTACAGAGGGCTGCATTCTGCCACTTTTGATAGGAATCATATTGACAGTGCAAGCAAGGTTTTGGAGTTTGGGAAGCACTTAATAATCCTAACACAGAGAAGTGGATATCTGAGATATTTAAATATAAGTGAATTGTTAAACAGAGTTTCGCGTAGCTTTAGGAGTTTTAGGCTTTTATTGGTTGCAAACCCATCTGAAGCAGCAGCTTACAACTAATCTTGAAATAACCCTACTGGGACAGCACAGTAGCATATGCAGCTGAATGGTAGACTGGAAAACTATGAGAGCTGGATCAGGAGGTGTGTGGAAGGGAGACGGTGCAGAGCCAGAAGATTGCAACTGAGAATAAAGTCCAATTAATCTAGTTTAAGCAACTTTACTACAAAAGTTAAACTCTAACATCAATCTGTTGTGCAGCAAAATAGTCTGGAGGTAAATCAATGCATTCTCATTAAGCCTTGGCTCTACAGAAATTTCAATATAAGAAAAGCACTTACATTTGGCTCCTTAATTTAAACAGGTGGATACAGACTAGAGAATTAAATGCTGGTACAAATGGCCAATATACAAGAAAAGGCCTGAGGTGTTTTGTAATTACTGTAATAATTATGTTTTTCCTTCTTTCTCTGTCTCCAGATGCTATCACTTCAGGGACACACTAAATAGATATAATCTTCAAGAAGATTAAGATAAGGTATCTTTTTTTTTTTTTTCAGATAAGTTTTTTGGATACATTATTAAAACTGACAGCTAACTTTCACTTATACGCTTGCTATGAGATGTGCTTATATTTTGATTTTTGTTGTGATTATATTGTTAATATAATCATTCTCACACATTTGTTTATTTGACCAAAGTTCAGAGTTAGCTATAAAGCTTCTTGCTGTTGCATGAAAAATGTCATGCCCCCCCAAGATACAAAGCCAAGTTCTGTTGTAAAATCATTGTGCCAAATCCAATTAGCAAAGATTTTTTGATGAATTAACCTCATCATGGCAGAACATACACTGCACCTGCTCTTTTCCTTTAATGCCAGACTTTCGCCCTCTTACAGCTAAGTCCTAGGTTGTTTTGCTGATCTCTTTCAGCTCATTTTTCCCTCCTTGTGTTTAGAGGTCACTACCTCCAGATGTCCAAGATTTTTCTTTCTCATTTATATGTATGATTGGTCTCTTCATTCTGTTCTTTCATCATTCTCAGTCCCCTCTTTTTGCAGAACTCTGCAACAGATGTTTGATTCTTCCCTTGGACCTTGCTTTACATCCAAGAAGCCTTGCGAATATTGCTGTTCCAGACAGGAGAGAAAGACTGATCACAGGAGCCTGTGGATGATCAAAACAGAAGGTTATTTAACAATCTGCCTGGGGAAAAAGCATTAACAATTTTCATTTTCTTGCTTAAGGGATCTTTCTAATCATGAGGGTAGTATGAATCCCCATTTTGGGGAACTACAAATCAGTGTGCTGACATGGTGGTCTTTCACATGTGCCCTCCACTTGTGGCCGTTATCCGTGAAGAAAAAGCACAGAAAGAAAGAATTTGCTGCTCATCCCTTGCTGCCTGGAGGGAGACAATGTGACAATATGAGGAATGCAGGCTGTGCAGCACTGCCAGGGTAAATTTAAGAAGTCAACAATAACGGGCTTCAAGCAAGCTAGAGATCTGAATTGCAGATGTTGCATAGCATGGCGTGGTTGATCCTACTCTGCTAATCTCACTAAATGTTTGGTTGTGATATTGTTCTCTGTCTTTGGGTACTGAGAGCATATGACACCTCCTACCCTCATCAGTCACCATTGTCCTTGGTCAGGATCCTTCCCTCTGGCGTCAAAGGCTGCCTCTTTTGGGGCCATTCCTGGGTGAGCTGGAGAGGAGTTGCAGCCTTTCTGCTCTACCACCAGCACTAGTGGTATCTGCCCTGAGGACAGTGGCAAGTATAAAGTATTCCTTCTTGCTGATAGGAGAGGAAAGGAGAAAACTTGGACTCTGTTCTGGGATCAGATGCCTCATCATACTAGGCAGCAGACACAGCGGTTTGAAGTGTAGACCATCTGTCATCTCTTCATCTGACAGCCTGCCACAAAAGAAAATCAAAGCAGCCGTGTCTGGAGAGCAGGTCTGCATGGCCAGCAGCCATGTCAGATGGACTGCTGTCTTCCAAGTACAAGGAACGTGACACAGCAGGGCCCACATGTCTCCTGACCAAGACTGGCTCTGGCTGAGCATTCATCTGGTGTTTCCAGCTCCTTCCTTGCCCCACAGCACAGGCCCTGCTCTCAAAGCCAAAAATGTGCACTCAAGCTGTAGGAAGACTCTGTCCTTATAAAATGAAGACACCAGGCTTTCTTGGAGTTATAAAGCCCCATCCTGGTGAAACAGAGGCTGGGCAAGCTTCAAAGTTCCCCCTATTCAAAAAGCTGAAGTAACTATCCCCCCATGGCAACCTCAAAGACAGGAGATACTCCTTCTGCTCCCAACTAGACCAACCTGAGCAGAGGCCTATGGGCCCAGCTCATCCCAGAAGTAAGAATGAGGTGCAAACCCTACCTTCCTGTCACAGCTGGCATGTGTGCGCTCCACCACTGAGTCACAGACAGAGCTGAGGTGGACACCAATGTGGTGAAGTGGAAGAGGAACCCATTGCTGAAGCTAGGGGAGGCAGAAAAGCACGAGGAACTTGCATTAGAGTTGTGACTAACATTAGGTGTGGGTGAGGTGCTATTGTTATGAACACTGCTTCACCCAAGTGGCACCATGCAAATCCAGCAGCGTTTGTTTCTTTCCAGAGCACATCTTTGAGGTCAGAATGAGTGACAACCCATCCCCTTCCAGGGCAGGGAGGCAGAATCATTTGGGTGCTGTGTCTGCCGAGTGCGATCTTGTCTTGGAGATGCATGTACGTAACCAAATTGTTCCTTAACAGTACCATGTGTGCTCTAGGAGGTGATAGGACCCTTTTGTACGATATGTCTGGTTGCTATGCAGTGGTTTGCCTCTGCAGCTATTGCTCATATTGCTGCAGTTGCTATAGGAGATTATCAGATGAAGTGATGAAAGATTTCTCCCCTTACTCACCACGGCATATTGCCTGGCTTTGTGTATACTGCATACCAAGCATCTGATCCTAGCAAAAATCTATCCCTGCTTTCTTCCTTCTCCCCTGCTGGAAACCATGGAAACCAAGCTGGCTTGACTGCTTTGGACACAGAATAGAAGGATGGCCCTTGTCACCTCCACCGAGCTAACCCTGTTCTTTGCCTGGAATGCTCTAACAACACAGCCTATGGGAAAGAGCTAAGGGTTTAATTGCAATTTGTCTATACTAGTATGCTAATTTAAGATACCATTTAAGAATATTCTTTGATAAATTACTTGTTTCTACATAATCACCTTCAGGACACCAGATGCCTTCAGCCACCACGAAGTAGTATTGGAGTTGAGGCCACTCAGATCTAGTACACTTCTTGAATTTTTCAAGGCAATGCTTGCTCCTTAAATACCCAAATGTCGGTCTGAACCACATATGCACCTCCCAGTTGGTCCAATTGTTGACTAGGGGTTGCAAGGCTAATACTTTCCTACTCATGGAACAATTTGTTGTGATGAACATTTTCAGGACTCTAGATAGGGACACACAACTAGTTAATCTAGTGGAAATGGGGGCTGTCCATCTCCCTAGTGCTACTAGAATAGACTGGTTTTGTGGCCTTGCACATAATTGCTGACATTCAAGTGAATAGCACGACTCCCTCCCTTACATCTATTCATAGTCAATGAATGGCCCCTTGTAGCATCCTGTCTCTCTTTTCCCTTCCAGCATCTTGTGCAAAGAAGAAGCCTTGCTGAAACATGGGACACTAAAAAGAATCCACTGAATTACAGACTGGGTTGCTGATGACCAAGGATTCTGTATTATCATCCACTCTAAGTATCTGTTGTAGCTCATCACAGAATTGGGGATCCGTTTACCTTTTTTTTGGTCTTCCTTGAGCGCTAACCTTCATCAAGAACAATTGCCAATAGCTCCAAGATTCTTTCAGGAACAGCAATAGCCTGAGCAGTCAGGGTCCTTTTCCTGCAGCTTTGTGATCAATAACATTGAACTTACTCCACCATTTTATTGCACAGCCATTTTGCAAGCTAAGATTATATATATTTTTTTCAAATCTTTGTAATCAGCTTTAGTTTTGACTGAATAATTTTGAATTCTTATTATTCAACAATGTGTCTAGATCATTTGTGAATATATTGAATAGCATGTATCCCAGGGTGTACTCCAGAGATATGGAGGTGATTTTCTGTTGTGAGAACTAACCATTTAGCCTCACCCTTTCTTTTCTCTCTTTTAATGAGTAATTCTATTTTTAATTAATTAATTTATTAATGAGAGCACTTTTGATGAGATACCTTAGCTGAAGATTTTCTAAAGATACAAGTCTTCTTATCTGCTTCCTTGTGCAGTGCCTCAGAAAAAGGTCATCAATTTGCAAGGAGCAACTACTCTCTACAAAAAACATGTCGACTTTTGCTTGTTTAATCATATTTATTCATAGATCTATTCATTCTTTCTTTCATTACATTTTCATCCAATTTTATTTGGATGAAAGCCAGACTTTCTAGCTTGTAGTACCCAGGAACACTTTTCAGAATTCAGCATGACATTTACCACTTTCTATTTCTCCGGTAGCTACATGAATTTAAGTAATAGATTGCACACTGCAGTTAGTAACTTGGCAATCTGTTTTATAATCTTGTCAAAACCCACTGATCCTGATTTTTTAAAAATATTTTCCATTCTTATTTGTGATTGTCTTTCTTCTCCTTTTCAAGGGAAAATACATTTGGGTACTCAGTTTCCCTTCATGATTGTTAAAAGTGGTAAAGAAACACGAAGAATGATCATGTTGACTTACGGTTCATAAGAATTTTAACATGTGAAGAGCAATCTAGGAAGAGTTTGACCCACCTCTTCCATTTAATTTTGTTTTGATCCATGTTGAATGTAACCCTTCTACCAGCTATTGAAAGAAACCAAAAAAGTTGGGTTCAGTAAACAATGAGTGACGTTAGGTTACCTGTACCTTTAAAGCAGATTTTTAAAAAACTAATAAAGACATATGACTTTTCTATCATACCTTTCTACAAAATCCCAGTTCATTTTTAACTTCATATTCTATTGTACTCTACACTGTAAACATATAAAAGTAGATAATAGATCAGGTAACTAACATGTTGCTGATAATTTTGCTATGGCATTAAAAAGTGTTCCTCTCTATGTTTTAATCATGATGTCTGCTACACAAAAATGTGATCAGTTAACAAGAGTTACAATAAGATCACTTGATCCTTGTAAAGGTCTGTCTTGGAAAAAATTGAGATACTTTAAATGTGTGTTAGTCTAGATCGCATGGGCCTAATCAATTTCCTGAATATATGGGTTTCTGATTAAAGCTAGTGTAAACATGGATGTTTCAACAAGGTGTCTTCTGTTACCCATGTTACTAAGAGAAGCACAAGTTTTATAACTTTACTGCCTTATGGGGATACAAAAGCAGTCTACCTGAGGATTTTCAGAGACATCTAGGTGCGTCTAGTACTATGAAGTGCTCTTCTGAAGTTGATAGGGAGGACTTTACAGGGAAGTTGTCACTAACTCCACCATGTCATTGCAAATGTCAGCTTTGAACAAAGAATGTACATAGCTGAAAAATGACTTAGTCCTTGGTATTACTGTCACTCATTGGAAAGTCTGAATTCTTCCACTAAAAATGCATTGCTTGATCATATTGCCATACCGACGACTTTGGGATTGGTTTGCCTTTTAGGTGGATATTAGTATAAAGTATTCTATAAAATATTCATTGGAAAAAAAAAAAAAAAAAGCTATGAAAATTCAGTAGGTTTTCTAGAACAACTATATGGAGTCCTTTTTTTCCTAGATGTATTCTCCTAGTAAGATGACTTCAGGGGACATCCTGAAGTAATCTAGTTCAACACCCCTGTCAAAGGCCAAACTTGTTATTTGGAGGTCTTTTTTTTTTTTTTTTTTTTTTTTTAACCTGTCATAAAATTCTGAGGGATTTTTGATATTTATAGCCTGTGACTAGAATTTAAAATGCCTCTGAAATAACAGGTTGAGACCTGTTAAGTGACCTTTAGTGCCAAAAGGAACATAGCAATGAGTCTGTAGGAAATCCAAAAGGGGGAGGAGGGAGGCATAGTTTCAAATACAGTCAAGTATGACATTGTAAAATATTTGCATGTAAGTGCAAAGAAAATGGACATGGAGCCAGAATGGCCTAGGTGAAACGGAATTCGAAGGTAAGAGAATGGGAAAGGCAGATGGAAGCAGGGAGAAGAGGGTTAGGAGTAGTGTGGGTAGTAATGGCTGACAATGAGAAAGATGTATTTATATGGTGGGGGTTCATGCACTGGTGGTACTTTCAGATAAGAAGGCATGAATTCTGGTTGAGCAGTATGTGGATGCTCAGAAACAGGAAGGTTATAAGATTTTGAGCTCTGACAAAGTGAGAAATTAAGGTTCCCAAGTAGGAGTTTTAAGAACATCCCAGAAACATCTAGATTTTGGGGAGTATTTTGTCTTTCCCTGTCCTGTGTTCAGTATATCTGATATGACTGCTTTCTTATTTGGCTGTTCTGTTTCAATTCTGCGTAGTTAGCATGAACATATTTCAAGTTCTGACTTAATCCTAAAAAGGAATAAAAAAAAAAAAAAAAAAAAAAAAAAGATTGGGGAAACTACTCAAAGATAGATGACAAGCATTTTTAAAATATTCTGCTAAATATCTTGTGAACACTGCTTTTAATCCCAGATTACTGGAAAAAGAAATAGCAAGGTCTTTTTTTTATTTTAATTTTAATTTTATTTTATTTTATTATTATTTTTATTCCCAGGTTCAGGTTTTACAGAAGCAAAATACTACTTTGAATTCCTTGTAGATGTTTAGCTTTTGTCTAACACTGCAAATTCTTTATGCTGAATGTTACACTGGTATATTCTTTTCCTTTTCTGATTCTGTGAAAGCATTCTTCATTTCTTAGTTGTAGAAAGAAAGTGTTCACCTTAACCTGTTTGCTATTTCTTACAAGCTGTTCAGATACTCTCATACAGACCTCCAGAGGAAAATTTATAAAACAACTTAGGGTGCAAGTTCGATTGGTATACTCTGTTCTTCAAAGGAATTTACTATTCCATTATATTCACATGGATCTGTTTTTATGGAGAAAATGATATGAAAATAGATTGTTTCCATCATAAACAGGACATGTTAGTAGAATTTTGTCTGTATTTGAACTGTGGTAACATAATGTCAGGGAAGTTGCTCTTTCTTTTTAATTTAATTCTTAGGTGTCCTATGGTACACATCGAGTTTGTTTGGTTTTGTGGGTGTACTGAGAATCTGGAAATAAAAAGTAATTAGAAAATAAGGTATTGATGAGTAACCCTTGAGCTTTAGCTGTAAGCAGACTCCTAGTTACTCAGGTCTAACTCCTGTAATAGGGGTTCTCCTTGAGTGTAGCAGGTAATGAGATATTACCTCCCAGTCCCAGAGTCACTGTTGTGCTAGATGTGCACCACCTCACAGTGGAATAGTGGGAGCTGTTTTGCCACCTGAAATGTTTCAACTTTGCAAAAATATGAGTGAAGAATAAAATGTGAGACAAACTGAGTTGCATTAAATGTAGGATAATAACTAGACTGTTGTCTTAGATGGAAAGGTTTTTTATTAAAGAAAAAGATTTTATATTTTTGTTACAGTTGAATATATAGTGGTGGCTCTTTTTGGCTGGAAATGATGTGTAGGTTAAGTTAAATTAATAATGTAACCATGGTAATAAAGTAATAAGCACTAATGTGGGCTTAATGAAAATGATTTTGTTAGCTAATTTTACTGAACACATTAACTAAGGGCTCAAGTAAAACTAAGGGTGCAGATCTTTGTGTCTTTTCCTAATATAGTGTTTCTAGACAACAAAATCCTCTGCTTCCACTAGGGGATGATGAGCAAAGTGGGATACTACTTTATATTAGCAATAACTATGGTGTTGCAGTGTTTTAGTTTAGGTCAGGAAAGTGTTAAAATTCAGGGAATGTTTGCTCCAGTATAACTTGAACACAGATACCTCATAGCCAAGAATTAAAAAAAAAAACAACCAACCAACCAAACAAAAAACAAACAAACAAACAAAAAAACATGGTTCATGGAAATGGGATCATAAAGCTGTCCCCAACTTTGACATAGTAATGTTGCATCAAAATAATTCTGCTATATTTTAATTTTATACATGTTGGAGAAGGTAAAAAAAAAAAAAAGAGGGGGATGGAAGGAAGGGGGGGGGGCAGACCACAGAGGGACAGCATAACAACAGAAACAGTACTTTGATTAGAGGCACTGCTGTAGGAATTTGTAGAACATCAAGCTGCTTGCTCACCATCTGATTTGCAATTACAGACTTTGGACAATACCTACAGCTGCTGTGATGCTTTGTAACCTGATGAATCACTGCTGTACATAAGCACTAAGTACTTGTTGATTAAGACTGATTGTAGACTGCTGAATCCACAATTACATTATAACTTAAAATCTTTACATTAGACGATGCAAAGGAAAGCTTTTCCTCTTTTAATCTTCAGCTATTAAAATTTTACATGGCTATTCACATGGAATGTAGTGATATGACTTAAGAACTGGATCAGAAACATAATTTGTTCCTGATCTTAGGAAGACAATTAAGCCATAGCATTTCATTTCTTATTAATGTAAATAGTTTTATTAATCCTATTATCATAAAACATTTATTTTTTTGTGCTCAAGTGTATGATTTACATAGAATAGCCTGAGTTGGAAGGGACCCATAAAGATAATCGTCTAACTCCTGGCTCCACACAGGACAACCTGAAAATAATATGTCTAAGAACATTGTGCTTCTTGAACTCTGTCAAGCTCGGTGCTGTGACCACTGCCCTGGGGGACCTGTCCCAGTGCCCGACCACCCTCTGGGTGCAGAACCTTTCCCTATCCCCCAGCCTGACCCTCCCCTGTCCCAGCTCCATGCCATCCCCTTGGGTCCTGTCGCTGTCCCCTGAGATCAGAGCTCAGCTCCTGCCCCTCCGCTCCCCTTGTGAGGGAGCTGCAGGCCGCCATGAGGCCTCCCCTCAGCCTGCTCTGCTTGGGGCTGGACAAACCAGGGGGCCTCAGCTGCTCCTCGTATGTCTTACCCTCCAAACACTTTACCATCTTTTTAGCTTTGCTTTAGACACTCTAATAGTTTTATGTCCTTCTTATATTGTGGTGCCCAAAAATGCATGCAGTACTGAAAAGGAGATCAGAGGAAAATACTGGGAAACGACTTCCACACAACAACCCTTATGTGAGAAAGACTACTGCTAAAGAAACTTCATAGAAAAAGTCAATAGCAAAAATGTGATTCAATGCTGCTTTAAAATCTTGCAGGGCCACAAGACAGAAAGCTGACAATAACATATCTTATATTAACCAGAAGCTAACATACTGGTCTGGATTGGAGAGATGAGTCATGGTCTATGCCTGGCCCCTAAAGAAGAAGAGATTGGGCTGTACGTTCCTGTCTCAGAATCCTTCTCTATGAAAATCTAACAGGCTTTGTGCTCTTTCCTGCCCTGTTCTACCTTCACACACAATTGGCTTTAAAGACCATATACGGAAGTTGTGAATGATCAGGCTAAATTAAATTGTATGTAATTTACCCTGTAAAGTTTTTCTGGCCTCCTTCCTCCACTCAGGCAGAAACTATGAAAACAGACTTCTTAGAGTTCTATATGACTGTATGATGCTGAAATAACAAAGCTTCATCAAGGGTCTCAGGGTATTTATCTACAAAAATAAATATTTATACTGAGCTACCTGACTGAAAGCTAATCACATTTAGCACAAAGACTCAGTTTTCAGAGGAAAAAGGCACCAAGGCTACGGCCCAGCTTAGACTATGACAGGAGACCTGCACTCTGATAGCAGGAGGATGGCAGCACAGTTACAGCATGAGTTGTACCTTTCCTCATCCTGGTATTCCAAGGAGGACAGACTGCAGCCATAGGACACCCAAACTGAGGAAATAAAAGAAAATGAGCAGCCACCATATCTAATATTTACAGAGGATGAAGCAGGCAAAATTCAGAGATGAAAGATAATGCCTACGAGTCAAATAAATTTTTGATTCCTAAAAGACAGGAAAGATCTATCTTAAAATACCTTCATTGTCAGTGAGGACTTGATAACTCACATGTCATGTCCCTTGTTGCATACAAGTGATCATGGCCAGACCCTTTAGACAAGTGTCTTTGTGCTTGGATTTTGGTGCAAGAATGTAATGGAACAAGTCAATACTTAGAAACCTTAATAAAACCAAAATTATATTGCTCTTCCATATGATCACAAAAGATAAGACAACTAGGAGAGGAGAGCCCACTGTAACTCCATGTGAAAAAAAAAATAAAAAAAAAATCTACTTCCAGAAATCCATAAGTTTATGATGATGTTTTAAGTTCTGGAAAGAATTTCAGCTGGTCTGAGTATGTCTGCTTTGCAAAGGCTGTTGACAACAGCTTCTAATTGGTGGTGGCGGAGGGTGCTGCTTAACACATACTTGGTGTTCAAAATGATGGTGTTTTTGCTCAGTGGAAGAAATCTTGAGCTGTTCATGTGTCATCAATATTTCTGTCTTCCCTAGATTTCACGCTTAGTCATGGCTTTTCATCTTCTTCAAATTCACTAAAACAGTTTATCAAATCATCTAAAAATAACCGTATGTTGCTGATGTCAAGAAAATAGCAAAAGGATACCCATCCACAGTAAAAATGAACAAGCTGCCAGACAATCCATTGCATGGAGGTTCTGAGCTACTACTCTACTCCATAGCATGGCAGCATAGCCGACAACATTCACACCACATTATTCATATATATATATATATACAAACAATATATATATATATGAATAAGTTCACTGTACTTAACAGAGGATTTTCTTTACTCTTAAGTTATGAAGATTTCTCCAGCTTCAGGCTCTTCCCCAAATTGTAATTGGTTACATGTCTTCATTTTCCAAGTGTACATTACAAATTATTACAAAAAGTTATTTCCTTGAGTCTTCCTGCTCTTTAATTTGGAGGCTGACACACAAATGATTATTCATGCCATGGAGCAGAAAATAACACTCATTACATTGCTTTCTTTTGCCTTTGTGATTCCTGCCCATGTAACAGTGGCGCTAGCACACTGAGTTTTAAATTGGCAGTCAGCACAGTTCTTGCTGATCTGCAGCTGTGTGTGTGTTTAAGTGCTTTTTGAACAAATATACTACAATTAGTGCAATTCGAAGACCTCTCACCCAAAGTTGTCTGCATGTGTTGCACTCAAATAAACAAAACAGAAAACATCAAGGCGGCTGGGACTGCATGATATCTAGCCAGAAATTTCTCTCTCTGGCAATTTATTTACATCCAGAGCACCACAGTGACCGTCACCCTGTGGCACATCTGAATACATTGGAGTGTTGTGCATTTTGAAAACATCCCAAACCTTTGCTCACTGCTTGAAATCCCCTGAGTAATAAACTGCATATGTTTTCTAAAAGTCCCCCTATCACTTAGCATCTCCCTTTGACCAGACCACCTTACAGCTTGATTTTTGCCCCTGCTAATAATTTGACATCTGTTCAGTCCCCAGTGGACATGAAAGCAACTATTGCCTGTACTATTCACACCTAAAATTATAGCTCTGTGTGCCACAGGCTGTGTTCTTTACATGCATGAATGCTGCATACACATGTGTTTGCTACAGGAACTGTGAAGGGAAAACATGTTATTTTGGACATAGGGACTCAGAGAAATCCTCCTTCCTTGCCTGGCATGCCAGAGGCCCCAGGAACAGTTCCAGTTCTGGCCAGCAGTGCCAGGCTGAGGTGATTCCCTGCTTACGGGAGACTGGAGCTCTCAACATTCACACAGACACCCGTACCACTCTCCAAATCTTTCCCTTAGGTCCCCCTTGTCTGCCTGTGAAATCCAGTCACTCCTCACAGCACTGCCTGTAACTTCTGTGAGCTTCTCACTCTGACGTTTGTTATGTCCTGAAATTCCTCATGTCACGTTCAGCAGTTTATTGTGTTCAGTTACCTCTACCTCAGGCTGGGGCCTAGCGCTTTCATGTAGACTTCAAGAGCAATAGTACGGATTACTGAACCAATTCAAAAAGTAGTATCAGCAGACAGATAATCCCAACTGATTTATTTATTTATTTATTTTTTTTGGGGTGGGGGGGAGGATCAGTGGCATAACATTCCTTCAAACCTTCCTGTATATCTTTCCACAACACCCCAAAAGCACTAGCAATGGTTCTAGAAAAAGCTGCCATCTCCTAATGCATAAGGGCCTCAGACACTTAGTCTTCAAAGATGTGAATTAACAAAGCAAAATGCCCTTGAGTGTATACTCCCTTCTTAAAACCCAGCATGCCTTGAATCCATCATATTTATGTCATGTACATGCTGGGCAGAGCCCGTTTCAACCTTAGGTTTACTGCTGGAACAGAAACTCACATTTCCTCTGTTCTACCTCAACCCTCATGCTATGGAGTCAGTCCAGGGTACAAATAACAACGAAGGACAATGGCAAGCATAACACTGGTATCAAAACCATGTGGATACAGACTAAAAATCCAAAGTTACTATCTGACTAAGACTCTGCAATCTAATAGAAATAATCACAGGTAAAATGCTGTGAACCAGAGAAGACTGATTCCTGGTCTACTTGGGAGAAATCTTCCAATAAGAATGGCCAGTTACACTCCTTCTAAATGGGGCTGCTGATCTCAGGTGAAAAAAGAATGCACATTAGGGAAAAAAACAAAAAAAAAAAAACAACTTAATATTTATAATATTTTGAATATAAACTACATATTCATAATTCTGCCAGGAGACACATGGATATGTGATTTTGAGCTCGACTTGCTGACCGTAAGCTTTTTAGACCAGTGCTTCAGCGAAGGAATTTCCCATTCAAGTATTACAGATTAAGAAGTTATAACTGTGCCATGGATAATATAGATATCAGGCATTTTAAAATCAGCTGGAGTTACAAGGAAGTCTTCACTGCAGAAGAATCAGAAGTCAGTGTTTGAATGTACATACTACAGTCAATATATTCTGTTGAAATGCTGCACTGAAGTATATTAACAGGAACAAAGTGGGGAAACGTAGAAATCAAAATGCTAACCAATCAAAACTACTCATATTCATGTTCTAGCCACTGGCAGTTGTTAAAGGGGAGCAAATATTTTGTGGCTGACTGAAAGTAATTAACATCTGGAATGCATGAATTTTCTAATGATTCTACATGTTGAAGAAAGGACTTTCAAAATCACAGATTTTCTGGAACGGTATTAAATTAGTGCTGCAGATGAGAAGAAAGAAGTGTTAGCTTTATGCACAATTGCTGAGTTTGGCAAGGATTTTCTGAGGTTAGACAAAGCAAAACAATCAGTTCTTAAAATCTCTTAAGAAGCATGATCATGTAAGTCCTCATAATATTCTCCGGTACAATTATCATTGAAAAGAAAGGAGACCAAACTGTGAACACCTTATGCTGGTCTTGCAAAATTATTATAATGAAAGTTAATCAGAAATTGTTGAAATTCTGCACAGCACAACCTAATTTTATTGCAAAGCACTGATGTAGGCATATGTTCACATACTGGCTATGAAGTGATGACAATCCATGTTAATAATAGCAAAGAGATCACTGAGAAATGGCATGATATTAATACAAATGAGAAAAGAGCATTTTAATTGCCTATAGCATGTCTTCTAATGGAAAAAAAGCACTGACTCATCGTCATATAAGGTACTTCTTGCTTGATAATGTTAGCACTAGCAATCTCATTCTAGAAACACACTCATTTGCTGGCTTCATATTCCATATTTCCTCTATGACTAAAAGTAGGATTCTCTCACACTGTATGCTACACCTACTCCTCTCCTTCTGGTTAACTAAGGCATTTCTCAATACATGACTGCAGAAGATGTACCCATGAGGTAGTCTCTGTAAGCTACATAGCGACTAAATTTAGTTGGGGCTTATGTTGCAGACTTGGCCCAAAATGACTCATGGCCTTTTCAGACTCATTTATTCTATTGGCAGCATTTTTTTTTTCTTTTCTTTTTCTCTTTTTCTCTGTTCCTCTTGATTAGACTACTCTTCTGATGTCTTTAGGAAGAGACTCTGTACCTGATTACCTATCTAATCCAGCCAAACCCTGATCCTCTGATCAATTTACTATGTTATTACCTACTTTGCAGGACGTGATATGTGGTAATATCCCTTTATAACTTGAAGTGGGTTAACTTTTGCTGATTCTTAAGTGCCCACCAAGCCACTCTCTCACTCTCCTGCCTCAGTAGGACAGGAGGAGAAAATACAATGGAGAAGCTCATGGGCAGAGATAAGAACAGGGAGGTCACTTTTAGTGAAGTAATACTTCTGTTGGAAGGGACTTGTAAGGATCATCAAGTCCAGCTCCTGGCATCACACAGGTCTACCCAAAAGTTTAGACCATGTGACTAAGTGCACAGTCCAATCACTTCTTAAATTCAGACAGACTTGGTGCAGTGACTACTTCACTGGGGAGTCTGTTCCAGTGTGGAACCACCCTCTCAGTGAAGAACCTTTGCCTAATGTCCAGCCTAAACTTCCCCTGCCTCAGCTTAACACCATTCCCGTGGTCCTATCACATGTGTTTACAGAGAATAGGTCACCTGCCTCTCCACTCCCCCTCACGAGGACGTTGTAGACCGTGATGAGGTCCCTCCTCAGCTTCCTCTTCTCCAGGCTGAACAGGCCCAGTACCCTCAGCCACTCTTCATACGTCTTCCCTTTTAGGCCCTTTACCATCTTCATCACCCTCCTATGGACACTCTCAGTTTAATGTCCTTTTCGTACCGTGTTGCCCAGAACTGCACACAGTACTCGAGGTGAGGCCACACCAGCACAGAGTAGAGTGGGACAATCACTTCCCTCGACCGACTAACAATACTGTGCTTGATGCACCCCAGGATACGGTTGGCCCTCTTGGCTGCAAGGGCACACTGCTGGCTCATATTCAACTTGCTGTCAACTACAACCCCCAGATCCCTCTCTGTGGGACTGCTGTCCAGCGTCTCGTCACCCTGTCTGTATGTAAAGCCAGAGTTGCCCTGTCCCGGCATTTGCTCTTGTTAAACTCATGCGGTTGGTGATCGCCCAGCTCTCCAATCTGTCCAGATCTCTCTGCAAGGCCTTTCCACTCTCATCCAAGTCCACACCTCCTCCAAGTTTGGTGTCATTGGCAAATTTGCTCGGAACACCTTCTAGTCCTACATACAAATCATTTATAAAAACATTGAAGAGGACTGGCCCTAAAATGGAGCCTTGAGGGACTCCACTAGTGGCCATCCACCAGCTTGATGTGGCCCCATTAACCACTACCCTTTGAGCCCTGCCCATCAGCCAATTGATCACCCATTGTATAATGTTTTTGTTAAGTTGTATGCTGGACATTTTGTCCAGTAGGATCCTATGGGAAACCATGTCAAAAGCTTTGCTGAAGTCCAAAAAAATCACATCAGCATGTAATGAGTTTATTCTGCAAATCCTTATTTAACATATAGTTTAAGTTAGTTTTTACATTTGAGCATATTCCTCCATGTTAAGGAGGAAGAATCCTTAAAAGAAGAATCAACTTATCAGAATGGACAGTGGCAATTACTTTCTCTGTATGCAATGGATAGAAGCCAATCCTCAACAATTAATTTTAATTTCTATTCTAAATCATTCATAATCACATCAGCACAAGATGACTTGATTCTAATGTCACTTTTCGACAAAGTAGGGAGAGAAGGGCTACAGAAAGGTCTTCTGCTTGTCATCTCAAACTTGCAGATAACATTGTAGAGGTTAGACATAAGTCAGAGTATTGAACACCTTTTGGTTCTTACTAAACAATGAATCAAATCATCAGTGAATCCTAACTAATGGGATGGAATAATGATGAATAAACCGTCCAGTAAACCTGTAATTTATAAAGTTATTTTCAGTAGTGTGTTACACCCATTTTAAAGGGAAATAAAAGCACCAGGTGAGATTTAGGGAGAATCTGCTTAGCAGCTGGTGATTTGGGGATGAAATGCACTTGCACTTGCTTGCCTTTTATTTCTAGGTGCACACACATCAATTTTTCCTAGTAATACCAGTCTGAAGTAATGCTGGTCTGAAGTGTTAGACCAGCTTTGTTAGCTTGTCTTGTTCCACAGAAAAAGAAAAGCACAAAAACCACAAACAACTTATTTTACAGTGTACAGTACAAAAAAAAGTCTACTTATAAAAACATCAGGCAGTGTCTCAGATATATTCCCTGCAATACTTAATTTGCTCAGAGCAGGCTTGAATGCAGCAGAATGTAGCAAAATGTAGCAGGCAGAAGAGTTTTGTTTAGAAATTAAAGGTTGGAAAAAATGTAGTAGTCAAATTCCTGTTTATAATCTGAAAGAGGCAGCAGGGATTGTCTTTTGGGAACGAAAGGCTGGAGCAGGAAAGAACAGAGGATAAATAGTCTCATTCCAAATTTCTCAAATGGGGAATGCAGAGTATTTTGTTCCTTATGGAAACCTGATTTCATTGCAAAAAGATAGTGTTAAAGTTTTAAGTCTTTCAGAGAGTTTTTAGAATAGAATGGCTCCCAGTTTGTACTCATTCTTTATAAAAACCCACAAAAACCTGAGGTCTAGAGTACATATTGACAATAATTACAGCATCTAAAAGGCATTCCTACAGCTAAAACACAAACAGCACAAGTTACTTATAATTGCAGCTGCAGGAGGGTGAACGGAGGAAGAACAGTAACATCCAATTCAAATTATTTGGAGGAAAGGAAAACAACTTGAAGCAAAAATGAAGCTCTCCATGTTAGCTATGCTCCAGTTAGTACTCTTGCACAAGATAATCCAGGTGGGTTGTTTCCCAAACAATGAAATTGCATTGAAGTGCTTGGTCAGAAAGAATGCTTTCCCCTCCTGTGCTTCTCTTGCATGTTTGTATTCACTGCAAACCACGGGCACCACCCCAGTGTCACCCTCAATTTTCTGGTAGGGCAAGATGCAGTCAGATCCCAGATCTACCATAATATCTCCACACTGAAGTTTCCAGCCTGGAATTTGTTGTCTTAGGTCTTGTGCTCTAGAATCAGTCGGAAGCATTTAGCATAGTTCAATTTTCAATCATCCAGAATTTTTCAGTACTTCATGATGAACAAGCATCCAGTGACATCAAGTAAAAAGGGTAGGAGAACCCTGCCCAGATAGGAGACATCTCTTTGATAGATGAATCTTTATTGGAGATTCAGTAAGAACAAATGAAATCTGTTGTGAAAATGATGTGAACAAATAGGGACTAAACATTCAACAAAACAGTTGTTTCACACATTAATCAGCAAACATTTATGAAGGTAGTTTACTGGTTATGTTTCCAGACTATACCCAACTGCATTTTTAAGCAATGTATAAAAACAATATATAGGAACAATTTCTCTAACTAGAAAGATAAACCATGAGGTATTAACACACACGATTCAGTAGCCTTCCAGAAGAGAAAAAAAGGATGAGATCTTGAGCCTTTAAGGAAAGGCAAAGCATTTGACATCTTCTTTTCTTACCAAATTGTCTTTAATGTTTTCTGTTTTAATGCCAAGACCTACCAAATATAAGTGTATATAATAATATAAGAGGTAATGGACTGACAGAGATACTCTTCTTTCTCTCTTTTTTATTTGTTTCTTTTATTAAATGCTATTTAAAAAGCAGAGCTCTAAGCATAAGCTTACAGTACCTGGTTAGGGATTTTTTTTTTTTCCTCCATAAACTGATGCTCTAAAGATTGTACATGTAATTGTTACTATGTATTTTTCTTAGCCTATGTATTTATTCTTAGATCACAGCTCAAAACTCTTTGCAGCATGAAAATGAACTGCAAGGGACAAAGCTGCCACAATCATCATTTCTGACATTACCAGTATGGCAGTTCAGGATGCCGATGCAGGAAGGGAGAAGAGAAATAGGAAAAGCCTATCATGTAAAGGGGGCATTTTTTAAAAAAGGAGATAGATATGTTAGGATAAAGATGACTGCAGAACACTACAAGAGTCTGAGGAATAGGAGATATATTTCCCTGTATCATTCCTAACTTTTTTGTTTTGTCTTTCAAAAATGGCCATGTAATGTTGCATCAGCAGCATTTACATCCATCTGTCATATTTTCCAAGAGCAGAAATACAGACAGATTAGGATTTTCTGACTAGTAAAACTGTTTGGAAGTACTTTTGCCACACAGATTCAATGAAAAGCTCTACATAGAAAGTGAACAATAAAGTTTTCTATTTTTTACATACACTTGTATTCAGTGAAATTTTTCTCAAGTTTCAAATTAGAGAGAGGTGTCAAGCATATTTCTTACATAGTTTGACTGATACCATGCTTATGCTGAATTGTTTATTTTCAGCTATATTTAATATTGAAAACAGTCTTCTTTAGGCATATGAGAAGGTGAATAAGAAGTGGCTCAGTTTTCAGAAGTATCAGATACTTGCTGCTTAAATTCAAATCAATGCATTTTAAGTTAAAAACTGTGGAAGCACAGAATGTGACAGGTGGAGCTTGCCTGGACCAAACTTATGTTTAAAACAAAAATCAAATGAGTGCTTGCATGCAAAGACCATAAACCATCTGATTGCTATCATTTAGATTCTTGTGGCAAAAAATGGTGAGGTCTTCAAGTAAAATGGATATATCCAACTAAACAAATTAAACCAAATACTAAAAGTAGCCACCTGTTAGTCCTCTCTTTGATTGCATGTCATATTTTACCACTCAATTAAAAATATACTTGGCCAGAGAACAAAATGAAAAAGGTATTATGTATGTATGTATTATGAAAAATATATTATGCATGACTAGTCCAGTGATCAGTTCAAAGGATGAATGGACAACTGTCCTCTATTCCTTGCTCCACTGAACAACTTTATCTGTGATTATGAAGTATCAAAGTAGCTATGATGTGCTGTTGAAGACTTAAAGAACTCAATCCCTAATCAAGAAACAAAATAAAACAAAACAAAAAACACCCCGCAAAACATCTAAAACCGAGTCTGCTGTAACCAAGCTGAGTTCTCCCAGCAGCTGAGTATAGCAGACTGATAGATACTACCCTCAGACTGTTTTTAGGAAGGTGGAGGCAGAGGCACCATCTCTGGACCTATCCTCTTGTGCTGAGTTGGATGCATGAATTCATGGGATGAATCCCAATGGTGTATCAGCATTTCTTCAGTTCACCACAGCCCATACAGACGTGATCCTGCTCTTGCCTGCCAACACACAGAGAGTGAGGAAGCCTGGTGTTCTGAAGATCTCTTTCTCTAATGTGAATACTTACTAAGGCAGTCAGAAATACAAATCTTCCTGGTGAATCTAGACCTGTTTTTCCTTCCAGAAACTTGCATTTACAGCGTCTACAGTCTAATGCTTGTTTCATGAACTCAAGAGGATGAGATTTCTCTGGCATTAAATGTACATGCGTATTGAGTATTAAATATCTCCAATGAATTTGCTGCAAGATTTAAGAATTATTTAAGAATAATTCACTAGAATAGGGCACTCACTGAGTGTCTTATATCTTTCAGACATACTTTATTCAAGCAGAAGCTTGGCGGTGTAAGCTATTTTAATTAACACTTTAAACTAAGCCTTCACCACCTGCTCTCCTTTATAATTACAAATGTAAAGGGAATCTCATTCTCAGTAGTATCATTAAAATTCAAGATATTAAAGAAAAGACATAAATGCATGCCATTTTATTCATTCCAAGGACACTCATTTGCTGTTTTCCTTTTTACTGTTTTGGTCTCATCTAGGACTCAAAGGACTGAGCAGTGCTAAATGGTGCCAAAATATTTCCTTGACTGAGCTCCTGGGACTGCCTTTGAAATCATGGATGACTCACGTGAGCTTCTGAATCACAGAAAAGAAATATATACAGTAGCAATATTATTCTGGGCCAATAAAAATATGGTTTCAGGAGAATTTCATGGAATTTTTCTGTATCAAATTCCTTAGCTTTATCTGTTGTGGGGGAAAATGGTATTACGGTTTTCATCAGACACAACAGCAACAACAACAACAAAAAGGACTTGTACCACCAAATAATGCAAAATGAATGACAGAAGTTAAAAAAATAAATCCTCTCAGTACCGTGCTACTTAAATTTATTATTTCCTTCCTCCAGGTGCTCAGAAAACTACCCATTTAAGGTTTATTCTGTCCTGCACTGGCCCAGCAATTTGCAGAGCAATCCAATCATCCTTTCGAGCAGCATGATCAGCGGGGAGAATATTCTCAGCCAGCTTCCTCAGAAATGTCCCAGTGCCTCCTACAGTATTAAACGGCCATAAGCACGTTACCAGATGTACACCAAAGACAGAGCTGAGTAAACAGCCAACAAACTACTGGGACTGTGGGGGAAGAGTCCTTTCAGCAGCATTGAACAAAGATTTTATATAATTAACATAAAAACTCTTGCTAGTTAGTTCCTGGTATATCAGAATACATGAAATAAATGATTCTATCATTAATTTCTCTTGCTAATGGAAACTCAGCACAGGAATGTGGATACTAGTCAATCTTTTGGATTCATAATGTCCATCTGAAAGACCCTATCCTTGGCATCTACAACCCAAAGAAATCCTCTAGAGATTTCTTCTGACTTGCTCAAGAACACAGACAGATAAGGTTCCTTTGCAGGAGATAATGGTTATTTTGAATGAAATGAGTTATACTGGGTATTAAATTACTACTATTTTTAGATGTAAACAAAAAAGACTGCATGCTATAAATTATTCAACAGCTGTTAAATAGAAACATTAGGACTTACAGAGGTTTTAGCTTGCCCAGAATTGGAGTCTGATTTGTTCCCAAATGAAAAACAGAAACCATATTTCTGAAATTAATTCAGATACAAAATTATTCAAATAATGCATTAATATTTACAGCTCATAATCCCAGCAGCTTCTTTATTCTTTTAGCATTTCATATTTATGTTGATTTTTTTTTTCTGTATTTCTTGGTAGTTAATATTAAATAGTTTTAATTCATTAATGTCCTGATAGACTCATGGAATTATTTCAACTTCTTCGTTGGCCCAAATTTCCATTAGAATCGATCATTTCTGATATAATTACATTTCATTAATCAAACTAAAAATGAGACATATCTAATGCCAGTAATAATTTAGATATGATCTATTATCATTTTAGTCACAGCAAGTGATTTCTAGCCTGCCACACTTCTTTTTTTTTTTTTTTTTCCCATTCAGTGTGCTATGGTATGTATCAAAATATGTAATGTCAGTTTAAATTACCATGCAAGATTCAAAGATAAGAACTGAGGACACTATTACTTCCACTCTTCTGCCTAGTAACTTGAGGATCTCCCTCATATTAAAAATGCTGAAGTTACATGATATTTAGCATTGACAAGGCTTTGGATAAGAATTTCAGAGAGCCCTAGAAATGTCCGGCTTCACTGCTTATATCAGTGGAAAAAGACACTCTAATGTGATGCTCAAAGTGATTTTAATAAAATGCATCAACACTGGGAGGAGCAGGCAGACTCCAAATTGTGCTCCTGCCCACACAGCTGTCTTGATAGAAAACTGTTTCCACCCAGAAGTGTTATATTATTCTAGTGCTTAAAAGGATCTGGAAAGAACTCAGGACTATCATTGTTTACACTGTTACAGTCTCTTGCCCATTGCTCTCCTGTCCCACCAGGTGGTGGCATGGATGAAGAGGCTCATAAAATAATATAGGTCGGAAGGGACCTCATCTGCTCCAGCCTATTTCTCCACCACTGTATCTAGGCTACGTCAACTAGCCTAGATATATGCTACATGCTCAAGACTTTGCCCAGAAATGTTTTCAATATTTACAAAACCGGAAACTCCACAAAATCTTTGGGTAACCTGTCCCAGTGTATGTTTGGATGAGGCTGACTAAGCTATGTAGTCCGACCAGTACTTTGCACAGGAGGAGGTCCTTTTCACAGAATCACAGAATTGTAGGGGTTGGAAGGGACCTCCAGAGATCATTGGGTCCACCCCCCCTGCCAAAGCAGGTTCCCTAGAGCAGGCTGCCCAGGTAGGCGTCCAGACGGGCCTTGAGTATCTCCATAGAAGGAGACTCCACAACCTCCCTGGGCAGCCTGTCCCAGTGCTCCGTCACCCTCACCGTGAAGTTCTTTCACATGTTGGTGTGCAACTTCCTGTGCTCTATCTTGTGGCCATTGCTCCTTGTCCTGTCCCCACAGATGACTGAAAAGATGTTGACCAAACCTGTCTGTCTTCCACACCTCAGGTATTTATACACATGGGTGAGACCCCCTCTCAGTCTTCTTTTCTCCAGGCTGAACAGACCCAGGTCTCTCAGCCTTTCTTCATAGGGAAGATGCTCCAGGCCCCGTATCATCTTTGTGGCCCTCTGCTGGACTCTTTCCAGGAGATCCCTGTCTTATTTTGTACCGGGGAGCACAGAGCTGGACACAGTACTCCAGGTGAGGCCTGACCAGGGCAGAGTAGAGGGGGAGGATCACCTCCCTTGACCTGCCAGCCACACTCCTTTTAATGCATGCCAGGATCCCATTGGCCCTCTTGGCCACCAGGGCATGCTGCTGGCTCATGGTCATCCTGTCTCCCACCAGGACCCCCAGGTCCTTCTCCGCAGAGCTCCTTTCCACTTATAGCATTTGTACAAGTTTTTTACAACAAACTAGAGTTCTGCAAAAACTTCTTATTTTCCTGAGAGTCTATGAATATGCTTCATGCTATACATGCTGTTTACTTAGTTCTTTAATGCTACTAAATGATGGATTCCATTCTCTGAAGAACACTCAACCTATGGATTGAAAAGATTGAAATAAGACTATTGCTCTAGGAATTCGGATTTAAATGCAACAAAAATCTCAGACATGTAAGCTATCAGTTACATACTTATGATTACATGAGGACAATTAACTACTATATAAAGTATGCCCAAATCTGGCACATTGACCAGGGAACTGTTTAAAGGTAATACCAGAATGAACACAGTGTTTCTCCATGAATAACACAGGACACCTGAGAAGTTGCAGAAGAGCAAAGTATTTGTCCTTTCTAAAGCTAAATTCTCTCCTGAGAACATGCAGCTAACAACTGTGAACAGGATTCATAATCCTTTTCAAGAGGGATTGCTGGAAGCGTCAGCACTGCTCCTAAGCACCTCTTTCACAGCAGTAGTTACAGCACTCATTCAGAGTTGCTCGGAAACAAAGAAGGTAACACGTGGCTGAACGCATGGGTTTTACTGGCCTGCATCATTTGCCTAGTAGTAGGACTCCTGGCTTCTATTTTCTCCTAAAGCTTTCTGTTTCTGAGATTGTTGACCCTACAGCTATCTAACATAAAATTGTCTTTTCTGATCCACTGAGTTAGGGCTATTCTTCCATATATATATGCATATATATAATTGACATATACCTCCTCCCTGCAGCCATGAAACTTGGGTACTTTTATGAGCAAAGTGAATCCTTAGGATTCCTAACAGAAGTGCAAGCCACTGGGTTCATGACGGAAAGATGGACATGGACACCACTGTCTAAGGGAAAACTAGACATAGCATGAGACTTCGCTGCTGTTCTTGATCATTTCAGCATCCTGACTCAACTTAGCCAGGAGATATTTTAGCAGATGTAGAACTGCAGTTGAAGCATATGTAGAACCTGCAAGTTTATCAGGGAGATGACTGGTGAATTTCATACGCTTTCAAGTTCAGCTAGCTACTGAGCAGATGTTTTCTCCTTTGCAATTCTGGAGTCTGACACCTGAGATTTATCTATATATTGTAACTGGCTCCGAGCACCTTTCCTGTGTATTTTAATTACTGAATTTACCACTGAAGTTGAAGATAGCTGCCCTTTTCTTATGGCCAAATTAAATTCCAGCTAGAAGCCTTTTAATTAGTTCTGATGTTCAGTAGACCAAACATAAGAGAAAATCACAAGGGATTTTTATGGTTTCATTTTGCCCATGCTTACTCCTACTGAAATTCTGACTCAGTTGGCGAAGAGGAGGCCAATATGTAGCACTGCATGATTCACTACAAATATTTCAGAACTCTCTGGCAGCAGTTACATTAAAAAATTTATAAATGTATTTTTTTCTGGAGAGAATCCCATGGTTCAGCTCTTCCAACGTGGGCAGACTCAGTTGCACCCAAAACAAAGGCGGGCAACAGTAACTTCAAGCAAGGTTTAGTCTTTCAAATTTCTACATTCCTGTGAGATAATCTCAAGAATTTTTGAATTTATGTCCATTTTCCCCAAGCTTTTAGAACTGGAATATAAAGAGTATATTGTGCATTATTCAAAGACCTGAAAAGTTCTTGAGAACTAAGAGAATGTAATTTTATTATTATTATTTTTTTTAATATGACTAACTTGCATAGATGACTTTCTGTCTGCAAGTACATATCCCACTTTACATTCAGAGCTTTGTGACCCTTCACATTATCTGCCCTGACAGTACTTTTCCTTCTTTTCCTCATGCTCATGCTACTGTGCCTTCTAGTTGAAAACCCCAATGCTGTTGCTATGGTGGGGTCTCATGCAAAATAATGGCCACCAGTGTAAGAATGACCTGTTCTTTTGTCCTTTTCCTGCACCTTTATTGTAGCTTTTGGTTTGCATTATGGGGGGAAAGACTATGGGAGTTAGAGAACAGAACGGGCCATCTTTCTCTGGGTTTACAATTTCTTGTCTTGTTCTTTTTCTTCTTGATCTGATCAGTCTGGTGTCCAGTGCCACCCTTTAAATAATTTCAGGGGTCTGGAGTGGGCTTTGCCTCTGGGGAGGTGACATGTTTCTTTCTTTTAAAGCCTGTCCTTTGGATAAAGACCAACCCCAGACCTCCTGCCCTGTTAATATTTCCAGTTTGTCTGGAATGACCTGAAAAATGTGTCTGGCCACATTTTTTTGTAAAGTGAAAGGTGCTCATGATGTGGGCCTTAGTTATTTCCAAACCTTTTTTTCAAGGTTTGGAGTTTATAAGCAGGCTACAGAATACGATCTCCTACAACTCCCCCATCCATAACAAGAACACCTTGAAAACCAGAGAGGCTATTGCCATGGCTCTATATAAATCCATGTACACTAAGGGGTCCCCATAATTCTCTACCATCACCATTTTCACCTGCTTTCTTAAAATAACAGATTCTTCTGGGGCCACAAATGCAACTTCATAATCACCTTCGCAAATTGAAAGGAGGTATGTTTGCTCTGATCAGTCTTTGAGTCTTTGTTTCAGTGCTGATCACATTTGTGTGATGTTGTTGATTTACTCCTTATATCTCACAACCTCCAAGTCTATGGCCAGGCAAAGATTAATTTTGCGAGAGCCTCAGTCAGGAGGAAGTGCATGGACCAGACATTTTTTTAAGAGGACTGCTCAGGGAAGGACCTATTCTCAAAGCACCAGTCATTGGCTCTTTCTCTATTGCAACTCCTGAGCCCTCATATTTTTTTCTTTTCTGGGACAAAGATTGCTTTTGTGAGTGTTGTTATCATTAGCTGTGTTAGGAAAGATGTATGGCAAACTGTGTCATCTCTGTAACCTGGTATTGCAGATACTATTGTAGAGTATGAACCCAGAGTTTGCTGGCAAAGTCACGGTTAAATTTATCTGAAAGGTCCATACATGTTCATCATGACAAGATAGCCATGTCTATAGCAGGACAGATACACTTAGCCATGACTTGCCTGGCTGAATGCAAAGTTTATGTGCCTTTTGACATCTCCTTTATGCAGTGGTCGAAGGATATTACATTATATCCTAAATTCAGCAGATCTGTCTTTATTGCTCTTTTTCTGCAAGTACAAGGTTCTTGTACTGTTCCTCCTGATCTTTTCTTCATTCTTGTGGAGATGGTTTATCTGCTAGTTACAGCTTTTATGGATGATATTCTGATTACTTTTTCAGCAAAGTCTTTATATAAGAACACATACTAATAAGTACTCCAGAAAGGCCTATAGGTATAGGTATCATACTTCTGCTCCTATGAGCCTGTGAGGAAGGACATTTGCCACCCTGCAGCTGCAACCTGTGCCACAGCATGCCATCCTGATAACAGAGAACAGATACCACAACAGATAACTCTTTAACCAGCAGCCAGCCCAACACTATCTGAAGAACTTCTGCACAGCAAGTTGGTAAAACCTTCCCCACCCGAAAGAGGAGCAAGCACAGGCCACATTGGTGTGCAAGTGAATCCCAAGAGCGTACCCCAAAGATACACAGCCTCTATCACCCTTTCCCTGCTGTTCAAATGACAACAGTACTGTCAGTTTGAAGCTTGCTATTTTAATTATGGAAAATCTGCCATTGCATTCATCCCCAGAAACAGAACTAGTTATCACATTTACATAGTATCTCCTGGCAAAACAGCATTCATAGCATCCCTTCCTATTCCCCCAAACCTCTCTTAGGCTGGGAAACTGTTTTTATTAACTCTTACCAGCTTCTTAATTGTGTCATGAGCTTACTAAGCTGCAATTCTCCTGCTTCTTCTACCCCTCCCAACATCTCACCCCAGAAGACAGACACTTGTCTATCTGCCTCCCCAGCTCACACAGGATGCACATAGTGAGAAGTCTGAGGAAGGTCTCATGCCAGGAAGGCTTCGCATACTACTGCCTTGTGGCTCTGCTGGAACCCTGCATTTGCATCCTTATCAGACTCACTCCTGAGGATAGGCATGGAGCCAAAACCCAGTTCCAGACAAGCAGAGATAACTTGAGGTTTACGGTCACAACATGGCTCCCAAGTGCTGCATGACAAACAGTGATGATGTGTAATTGTAGCTGTCAAAGTCATCGCTCGCTTTCCAGAGGAGTGCCACTCAAGGCAGGATGCACAGACACAGACAGGTGCTGTCAACACAATTCCTTCACAGAGCAAACACAAACCTTTGTCTAAGCTCGTTTCATGCCCTTCCTCTTGCAGTGGTGATATGAAGATGCTCAAGAGGGCTTATGATTGCCAGAGATGACAATGAAATATGATCACATTAAGACAGCTAATGTTAGGTCTCGTGAGCATAGGGTGTGGACCAGAGTCATACCAGTTAATAGGTTCCAGGGAGACTCCCTTGTATACTTTACTTTTATAAAATGAGCCAAAAGGGCTGCTGCAGAGGTACCAAACCATGGTTCCCGCCAAGTAATATTCCGTAAGTCTGTACTGTTCACTTTGGAAGTGAACAATACGAAGGCAAACTGGTGCACAGCAACTCAGGAGCAAGCAATCACTTAAAGGCTTAATCGTCAGTGACAATTTAGACTGATTTCTGAGAAAGAAATTCTTGTTCCAAATAATTTGATAAATTATATAATTTCTATAGGGAGAATTAAGCTGCACTGAATATTGACATGCTCTCCTTCTCCTGACAGTATAAAAAAGAAACATATGAATGCTATATGTTGAATGAAACATATGGCTTAGGCTAGCACAAACAAACATGAAAAGTTTGCCTATACTTTTCTGTAGTGTTTCTACTGAGATGAAGTATGTTGATTAGCATATGACTAATTCTCTAATTCTTCTGGTAGAAAAAAAAAAAAACGTGAAGAAATTATATACCTTATTACCATACAGGATGTCTGTGCTCATGAGTTCTAAAGCTGGAACAGAATAGAAAAGAGGCCTTTTTTAATCATCTCTTGGTGTTAATACAAAGGCACCAGAAGGAGCAGATGAAACAAACCATTTAAGTTAATATACACTTGTCAAGCAAAAAGCAGCATGATGACATGACTCTAGTCTCTCAGAGGAAAGATTTTTTTTTTTGCTCAATGAAAATTGATGTACCAGTAAAATGTCCAACACAAAAATAGAAATGAAGTTAAGAAATACAAAGCTCTTTGACTTGTCTCATCTATTCTCCCTGCGCTAATAAATTATTATTATAGGAGTATAAAGAGGAGAAAGCAATATACCACCATAGCTTGACAAAACTAGCAAGATGCTTCCTTTTAATGTCAACATACAATGACTATTTTCGTAGTACTGATACAGGTGTCAGCTCTCTCCCATTATAGGTAAGCAACATGCAGGACACAGAAACCACTTGAATGAAAACCTATCCCTTGCTAAACAAACAACCAATAGTGTGCCAAAAAATGTCTTGTAGCAGATTCCGTATGACATGCATGTCACAGTTCATTTGGATCTGCCAGATTTACATGACAATATGCTCTGTGTATCAATCCAATGTACTCTGTGTATCTATCTTTATTTCATAAGCACGTTAGGTAAAAATAAAACAAGGTCTCAATCTCCTTTCAACAGACCAATCAAACTTGGTAATTTCCCAATTGACAAATTTGTTAATTCACAAATTCCTTAAATCACAAATACACTAACTCATAAATTCACCTTCTTGTTCACTTCTGAGTAAAATAGTTGACATTTGCAGGCATGGGAGTGGGCAGCTCAAGGTATAACCCAGTGTTAGTCCAAGTCAGAGAAATTTCAAACTGCATACTGCCCACTGTGGCATACAAGCCATCATCTCAATGGTTAATTGGCTTGCAGACTCCCATAATGATTCCTAATGGTTCCATTCCCAGCAGGCATCACCATCCCTTGATGAGTTATCTAATATTTTAATGAGTACATTATCCAAGAGGACAAACTTAAGAGACCCTTCAGTAGTGTTGTGATCATTTGGGCAATGGTGGTGGTGGTGGTGTTTATGTCTCCTTTGTAATGCTTCTCCACCCAAGTCTAGGTTGCAGATACAGACTACCAATATTTAAACAAAAGGTAAGACTGGTGTGGGCAAGTAGAGTAAGTGGAAAGTTCACTGAACTCCATGCCTGAGACACCATTCCTGTAATACTTTATTTTTAAACTGTGACCCATTAGCTGATTATATCTCTTGTGGCATTGTGTGTGTAGCAAACTGGTTAAATCCTGCTTCAGCTGGCAACCTGGATGCAGTGCATGCACAGTAAACATTACCCAAACCACTCACTACTTTAGCTACAGTTGTAATGAATTTCCACCAGTTGGAGGTGCATGTCATGCATCTGATACAGTCTACTTGCCACACATCCCAAAGGACATTTCCTTTTCTAAGATCTGGACAAGATAATCTTTAGTTTCCTTATCAAATCCACAGGTTGCCACTATATAGAATCATGTAAAGGAACCAAAAAAATGATTAAGTTGCAAAAGACCTTCAAGATCATGAAATCTGCTACTGTATGATCTGCTTGTTACTTAGTAAGTGGCCAACCTCATCTTGTGATGTGCAAATCCTATGCTCCAGTGTGTCCAAACCATTCATGCAGCCATTTACTGAGCCATTCAGTATTCAAGGCAGAAGAAAATCCTGCCTGATTTATACTAGCTAAGTGGTTAGCTGGCCAAGTGGAACAATATTTGTGACCACTTTGTCAGCATAAATGGGACAGGATTTTCTTCTGCCTTGGGTACTGAACATCTAGGTAAATTCCATCATTTTGTGGTGTGCTGCTACATGCCCTGTAGTAATAGGATGACTGTTGATGGTATCTTGTATTTGCTCCCAATATTTGCTTCCCCGTATATCTCAGTTCTATGCCTGTCAATTGTTTTACCCAGTTTCCTCACCATTGTATAGCACCAGCCCATACAGCACAGGAATCAACGTGTACAGTCTGTGTGCCATTTCTGTGAGCTAGTACTATGGCACAGAGATCCACTAATTGAGCAGAACCTTCTAGTTGCTCTGTTAGTACAAGTTCATTGGTTACAGATACGGCAGCAGCTGTTTCTCACTATTTATCCTGTATTTTGCAAGTGCTCCTGTCAGTAAAACACAGACCATCTGGCTGAATTCTCATCTACAACAGATATGAGAGCAAGGAGACTCCATGTATTCAATGGGTATTCCTATGTGCTTCACAACTGCAACAACTTTATTCTCTTTTGTTAAGTCATCTCCAATTTCGTGATGACAGGTATACTGCGCTTGCCTTTGTACAGTGGCCTTATGTGCTACACCTAAAGGTACTGGTTTACCAGCAAGAATAGGCTTAAGAATAGGTCTTGGCAATGTGATTTTACTCTCCTTCCCTGGGTCAAGGGTTCAATTGCTACTAGCTTTTTGTAAGCTGCTAACAGCACCTTTTCAAAAGTGGAATCCTTGTCCTCAGCACTCTGCATTATATACATGACATATATGTCACAACAGTGACCTCCTGTGGTAATTTTACTGCTTCTAGTTCTTTAGACAGAGAATGAGCAGTGGTAGGACTATGTTTCAAACCTGTGGTGAGTAAATGTATACTGCTGTGTCTGCCAGGCAGAAGCAAATCTCTCCCTATCCACATGAGACACTAGGGTCATTAAAAAAAAAACAACACATCTACAGTTGCTGTCCATAGAAAGGCATGCAAATTATGGGAATTGAATACTGGTTACACTTGAGGCAGTTTGGTGTCAGCATTCAGGGCATTATAATCCACTCTTAGTTGCTACTTGCCATTTGGTTTATATAATGGCCATTCAGGAGAATTTTAGGGGAAATGGGACTTAGCCGTGATTCCTTGTTTCTTCAGCTGCTTTTCAAATGCAGTAACAGGACAGATGGCATCAGAAGGTAACTTATACCATGCAATATGAACTACCTTGCTGGGTGATATGGGGGCAGCAGTTTGTAACAAGCTAATAGGGGTGTGTTGATGCAAGGCACACTGTGGGTCAAATGGGATGGTGTCCCTATTTCCCATTTTCCCCACAAGTGCATCCATGACTGGTCCTTCGATATATCCATACATAAGATATTAATAAGGTTGAGTGGACTCTACATCTGTTAGACAGAGTTAATTTAGCCCTGGCCAGTGGGTGAGTTGTGACTTGCCCATTGATGCCTACAACTGAAACTAGTTGCTTGCTAAGTGGAAGCTGTCCTTTTTAAGTGTCCTTTATTACCATTAACATCTGGGCTTCTGTGTTGACAAGGAATGTTGCAAAGTAGCGATCATTAACTGCAACCATCATCTCAGGACTTGGATCCCTAACAGTTGGAGTAGCCACCATGAATACTTCCATGGGATCAAGCCCCTACCCTAGTTTCCCATGCATTCATGGTCTGAGGTTCAGTGCTGATAACTTTGGATATCTCTCCGAGCTCACATCCGTAACGTTCTCCAGCTTTCTAGGAATTACTTTATCGAGTCATACACCATCACTCCCATCCGCTGGTATGGACCCCAGAGGGCTATCATGAGGAGTTAATGAGGGAAACCTGGCCAGTTGCCATAAATGGGAATCAGCAGCCCATTTAACTGACTTGGAGAGATCCCTTGATCTGGACACAATTTCCATAACCTCTTAAGCTCAGTAGAGACTGACCATGCTACCCAGTTTCACCATCTTGCTATTCCATTTTGCAGTGACAAGCTAGCTCTTTTGCACTGCATTTACTTTAGCTGAAGTTCTCCTAGTTTTTGTGATGTATAGTGTATATCTGCTAACATACGATAGAGGACTCCAGTTTAAGCCTGCCTTAACAGTTAAAGCTGAGTCCAATGTTTATTCTGCTCCGTTTTACTGTATGGCAGACATGTCCCTGGCCAGAAACTACATCCCAGGGAACTGGCTCTGTGGAAGATGGTTGTTTGGTACTTGGGGCAATGTGTGCTGGTCCTTCTAGATCAGTTAAAATGTGGGTTTTCAGAAAGATAGTTTGCAGGCTGGTTGCCAAGGTCCACTGCCATATGCTTTACAGTCAGAAGGATGTTAACTAGTAGGCTGTATAGTCAGAAGGATGTAAAGTATATCCTCATCACAAAATGCAAGTCCGTAAAGTACTTAAAATATTTGGAAAACGTCTGTATCTCTTCTAGTACCACAAGCTTGGAGCAGAGTGGCTCGAAAGCTGTGCAGAGGAAAATGATCTGTGGGTGCTGGTTGATGCTTGCCTAAACATGAGCCAGCAGTGTGCCCAGGTGGCCGAGAAGGCCAACAGCATCCTGGCTTGTATCAGGAATAGTGTAGCCAGCAGGACCAGGTAGGCGATTGTTCCCCTGTACTCAGCTCTGGTGAGGCCCCACCTCAAGTACTATGTTCAGCTTTAGGTCCCTCAGTACAAGAAGGATATCGAGGCCCTGGAGTGTGTCCAGAGAAGGGCTACAAAGCTGGTGAAGGGCCTGGAACACAAGTCCTGTGAGGAGGGGCTGAGGGAGCTGTAGTTTTTTAGTCTGGAGAAGGTGCCCACTAGTGGGGGGCACAGGGCTGCTGCGCTGCCTTCCATGGGAGCAGATGTCACCCCAGCGCCCTGCTGGCAGTGCCCACTCCTGCTCTTCTCAGGCTGCCTCGTGTTGCCTGTGCATTGAGGAGGCAGCCGGTGTGGGGCCTGGTGCAGAGCGAGGAGTCCACTCGGCCATGGCTCAGAGGGAGGCAGCGTCCCCACCGCTGGGGAGGGGAGAGGATGGGGAGGAGCTGCTCCCCTGCCACTGCGCAGCTACCTCGACAGTTCTTGGGAGCTTTCTGCCCTTGTCTCTCCATCGATGCTCTGCACTCTGAAGGAGTTCAATGAGTACAGGCAGGATCTGACCACACTCAAGGTGGAGGCGGAGAAAACCAGGAGGCAAGAAGAGGTAGGCAAAGCTCAACAGACAGATGTCAGTGTCACAGTACAGAAGGCTGGGGCTTTCCTTGTTGGATCTGAGGGAGACGGGGAATGCAGAAGATGTGATGGCTGTGCTGGAGGGCCAGGTGTTGTGGTAGCGAAAGGACACCCAGCCCCAAACTCAGCTAGTGCAGGCTGCTGGAGGTGGGGTGAGATGTGTCTGTGTGTGTGTTTGTGTGGGGGGGTGGATCAGGAAAGCCACTTGCAAGCACACAGAGCCCTGAGGGAAGCCCTTCTCTTTAGCCCTCGTTACATGGCAGAAGAAGGGCACTGGAATGGGCGACATGAAACCTCAGCAAGCAGGGACGCGAGGCATTTCTGAGGCCAGAGTGAGCTAAAACCTGCTGTTCCCTTTCAGGAAAAGCTTCAGCAAGAACTGGCCAAGTTAAAGAAACATGACAGAAGACTGACGGCAGGGATTAACCGTTCTCGCCAGAGCTCCTCCAGTAATGCGTACTTGGTCACGAGAGAGAAAGTCAGCCTACTGCAGCCTCAAAAACCAGCTGGCCCAGCTTCCTACAAAAGCAGAAGAAACTCTCTCAACTCTGGCCAGTACAGAAGGCTGAAAGTGACTCCAGCCTTGAGTCTGATGAGGCTATGAGCAAGGTGCCCCCATGGCAAGCTCTTCTGCCCCGACAGGGGAATCCCAGAGTCAGCTGAGGTCCGAGAGCATCACAGGCACCATCCCTCCCACGGGCCCACAGTTTGTCAGGCAGCCCGCTCTTCCATCTGTTGTGAAGCACCCTGTCCAGAGAGGAGCACGGAGCCTACGTGTGCGTGTCAAACCAATCCCATTCAAGCCTCAGTAGCCTGAGGCGGAAGCAGAAAAGAAAAGAGTTTAGAGCTCTTGGAAGGAGCCATGGAGCAGCATGTCACTGCTGGTTTCCAAAAGTCAGATGCACTGCAGTGCATAGTTGGGAAGAACAGAGAGGTGAGCACTGTGCCCGACGAGAGGGCTCAGAGCAGGAGCCCGGGGCGTGCGGGAGTGCTCTGGGGCCAGAGGATGCTCCCAGGAAGCTGGGAGGGATCGAAACATGGTCAGGCCGCAGGAGGCTTGCAGGGAGCCGTGTCTCTCTCTGCCCATCCCGGGTAGCGTACTGCTAGCAAGTGGGAAGAGAGCTGCAGGAGGGTGTGGGGGTGGGCTGCAGAAGGGATTGGAGTTCCTGAGCGTCTGAGTGTCCCTGTCTTTCTAGCTCTGGCACAGATGGGGACTTGGAGAAGGAGGTAGCGGGCTGCTGGACCTCCCACTCAGAGTCAAAATCCCTCTGCTGCCAGGCACCAAGCCTGTCTTCTGCAGGACAAAGCTGGGGGAAAGGGTAAGAGAAGGAGGAAGGGGTGGAAGGGGTGGCAAAGGTCTCTTCTGTCACAGGCTCCCTCCCCATCATTCCAAGGCCTTGTGGCCATGGTGGGAACTCCAGCACTTTGGTCCAAGCAGGTGGAGGAGTCAGGGATGGATGCTCCCGGCCCCGCAGAACAGAGACAAAGGAGGACTCGCCTACAGCAGTGGCCTGCGCTGGCCAGAAGTCAGGAGAGGGTGTTCCACGGCTGGGCTCTCCACAGGGACATGCTTGCCAGCACCAGGCTGGGGGGCTCTTAGGGGAGGGTGCAGCCTTCTCCTGCTTTTCCTCGCAGATGTAGAAATGTAGAAAATCCCAGGCTTCTCTGCTTGGGATCCACATGCAGTGTCCTCCTCCTCTTCTTCCAGCCTGGGGGAGGGAGCACTGCTCCCGAGGCAGAGACTTCCTGGAGGCAGAGGAAGGAGGGAGGCAGGCTGCCCGCCCCTTGGGCCTGGCTAACCCTGAGGAGGCCATTTTCTGTGGATTTTCCTGCTGTTCCCTTTCAGGAAAAGCTTCAGCAAGAGCTGGCCAAGTTAAAGAAACCTGACACAAGACTGATGGCGGGGAGTGACCGTTCTCGCCAGAGCTCCTCCAGTAATGCATACTTGGTCACAAGAGAGAAAGTCAGCCTACTGCAGCCTCAAAAACCAGCTGGCCCAGCTTCCCACAAAAGCAGAAGAAACTTTCTCCACTCTGGCCAGTACAGAAGGCTGAAAGTGACTCCCTCCAGCTATGAGTTGGGCAGGGAAAATGCCAAGCTCCCGGGCAGCATCCATCCTGTGACAGAGTCCGAGACAAAGTCACCTGTCCCTGCAGACAGTGTATTCAAAGCTGCCTCGGAAGAACAGGCGGCTAGAGAAAGCCAGAAGATCGAAGAGATGGTTCGGGCTGTGGTGCGGCAAGTGTTGGAGAGGGTGCAGGCACTGGACCAGTCTGTCTGGGGCTTCAAGAGGGCTTGCCATGGGATCAGAGAAAGACTATGTGCAAGTGCCAAAAGCGCAGAGCCTTCAGAGACATCTCCTCTTGTGAAATTGCACTGCTGGCTAAGAAGGTTGTGGCGAGCATGATGAAGGTCTTTGAGAAGTCCTGGGAATCCGGCACGCCCAGTGCGTCTGAGCCAAGGCCAGAAGCCCGGCAGAAGGAGCAGCCCTGGGCCAGGAAAGCCTCCCAAGTGGGGAAGCTGGAAGAAAAGAAACCAAGGGAAGCCCTTGAGGGAGCATCCTTGACAAAGCCACCAAAGAAGCCGTTGGAAGTGTCTGCGACGCTTTGGAATCCTTTGCAGCTTCCCGGTTTGAGCAAGGCTACAACTGCACATACTCTGAAATCGTGGCGCTTCTGACTGTTGATCCCTCTGAGAGGCAGCCACAGCCATCCCAGGTGCCTCTCTCAAGGGAGGCCATGAGGGAAGGGTGGGGACTAAGAAGAGCAGAGCCCAGAAGCAAGTCAGAGAGAAAAGTTGCCCCGATCTCATGACTGAGTCGCAGGATTGTGAGGGAGAGCATCCAAAAGGCTGTCTCCGAAGTTCAGCGGCTGCACACAGAACTGCAGGCCTATGTGAGAACCATTGTCCTTCATGTGGTTGAAGAAGTGAAGGACAAGTTGGAGAGGGAAATGAAAGCAAAGGCCACTTCAAACAGCAAAACCGTGGCAAGCGGGATGACGAGCTCCGTATCGGAGCAGAGCTCTCAGTCTGCAACTGCACGGAAGCTGGAGAAGAACTTGGGAAGGCGTGTCAGCCAGCAGCCTGTCCCAAGCAATGGGAAGGAGAGCTGTCCCTCGGAGCACCTCCAAAGATCACCCGACCTCCTCCAAGCTGTCTGGCGAGGCTCTGAGCAAGGTGCCCCCATGGCAAGCTCTTCTGCCCCGACAGGGGAATCCCAGAGTCAGCTGAGGTCCGAGAGCACCACAGGCACCATCGCTCCCACGGGCCCACAGTTTGTCAGGCAGCCCGCTCTTCCATCTGTTGTGAAGCACCCTGTCCAGAGAGGAGCACGGAGCCTCCTCTCAAACCGATGTGGAAACGATGTGGAAAGCGTTGCCCAGGAAAGTGGTGGTGTCACCGTCCCTGGGAGTGTTTAAGGAAAGGTTGGGCATGGTTCTTGAGGAAATGGTTTAGTGGGTGACATTGGTAGCAGCGTGATGGTTTTATCAGATGATCTTGAAGGTCTTTTCCAACCTTAGTAATTCTATGATTCTATAAAGCTGCAAGTGCTGAGGAACTGGGGCCACCCAGAATACACCTGTGTGTATCAAATCAGGCTCCATGGTGATCCTGAGGGAGAGCTGTCTGGTTTACCTGGGAATAAATTACATTAATGTTCCCCCAGTTCAATCTCTTTTTTCTGTGATATTAAGTTTTGGGAGATCTCCGTGTCTTCATCTCGACGCACAAGCTTTTTCATCCTATTTTTCCCTCTGTTCCGTTGGCCACACTGCGGCCTGAAGTCACACACAAGCCCTGGCTAACTTCTTTTTTGCTCCTCTACCACAGGCGGACAGCGAACGCCCGCACCCGGGCGGCCACGAGATGGCGGCGGCGGCCGTTGGAGGCGCGGCGCGGCCCCGGAGCCGCCCCGTTGCCACAGGGACGGGCGTGGCGCTGCGGCCGGGGGGGGGCAGCGGGGCCGGGGCCGGGCACAGCCCGGTGCCGTCGCTGCCCAGTACCGGGCTGTGTGCCCGCCTCCTGCCTCTGGTTGTGGAAGGAGTGGTGGTGGCACGGCGAGGGGCCCTGGGCACGTTTCCAGCCCCGTGCCCTTCTGGTGCCTGCAGCCTGCCGCCCTGGTAGCTGGAAGCAGACGTGGCTGAGGCTTGAGTGCCCTACGTCTAGGCAGCAGGCGGTGCGGTTTGTTTTATAGTGATGCAGGTCTGAAGCAAGGAGCTTGTCCCTAGGCGTCAGGCGAGGCTTCCGGTGCTTTGGTGGGAAGATCTCGGGGGTATACATGGAGCTGAGCATTTGCCTTTTTCCAGGTCATCTGTGAGAGCCCCATGGCCAGGCTGTCTTCACAGGCTAGATCCCACCTAGCTTACCTTCCTCTAGTGCTTGCGAGGCTCTAAGCCTGGCTGCTGGTCCCACCTCCTAATACTCTGAATTAGAACATCCCTTTGGTTTGCAGAGATCCTCTAGATGTTGTCAGGTGGGAAAAAATATCAACCACAAACACCATACACCATGGGTGAATCCCAGTAGAGTTCAGTCTGTTCAAAGAGAGGAGATTTTCAATCAGCTGCGGGCATTTTCCCTTGTAAATAAGCTGTGTAAGGGGCTTATTTCTTTGAAAAATGCTCTTTAATTTTAAACTATCAAAGTAGAGATCCAAATGTCTGGCAATCCAGCAAACTAAAATGAATGAGAGTATTTGGGATAATGAGGTAGAGCGGTTTCAGATGGACCAATTAGTGTAGTGAAATAAAACAGTCTAATGGCTCTTTGCCCTTGATACCAGTGAAAGTGAGTTCTTTAGGGCATTTTGTTTAGAAGTGAGTTTCAGCATATTTGTGTTTGCCTAGTAGGTCCCGGAGAGGATGTCTGCCTTAAGATAGTTTACTTACACCTAGGTAACTGCATTTGCTGCATTTGGAGTCATCGCAGTAAGTCTGTATGGCTTTCATAGCCTAATTCCTTAGATTGTCTTTTTCTTCCGTTTGCCACCTCATTTTCCCTTTACGGAAATTTCCCTTCCTTGTAGAGTGTTTTGATGTTTCTGTTTGATTGCTTGTTTGTTTTTGCATGCAGAAAGTTGAGAAACCGGTATTTCTGGTGAGGGCTTGACTCACCTTATTTTATTAAGGAGGGGATGACTTGGGGATCAGGTTGGATTATTTTACAAATGAAGACCTAGAAATGGACAAATAAGAATGCTGCCCTTGCATTTGGTGGTAGATGTGGAGGAAAGGAAACAAAAGGTTTAACTGCTACTAGCTGTCTGTTGTGACTCTGCTCTTGGTGTCCTTGACATGGTCTGCTGCCTGAATATATGTGGTGCCCTGTACTAGAACATTTTCTATGAAAACCTGAATGCTATTTCAAAGCTTAAACAAAGGCCTTCTTTGTTGAATATGATCTTCCAGAATTTGTCTTTGCGATGTGCCCTTGAATAAAGAATCCTTGTCTTCTACCTTCATGCTGAAATGCAGCATGTTGCTCAAATTTCAGGTTGACTAGATTTGATAGTTGCCTGAAAAAGGGATGCTAACAGTTTATTTTATTTATTTTATGATATTTTCTTTTCCATTACTACAGAATGCTATTACCAGATGCCCACGAAGCGACCAGAGAAACCAATGAACTCAGATATCCCACTTCCTCCAACATCCCAGATTCCAGGTCTTGCAAAAGCTCCCAATGAAGGGACATTTGGGTGCCGCAGGAAATGGATCAAAGACACTGATTCAGCTTATGTAAGGCTGGCAAAGCAAGGAGGCCGACCTGGTGTGTGACTTTTCTGGCTGTTTGTTCTGGCATTATTTTCTTTGGTTTTCCATGAGTTTTGTGGCAGAAAAATTTTGCAGATGTTTCAGAAGAATCTTCTGAAATTAAACTAGGGGAAAAAGTATTTGAAATTGTGACATAAGAGGTCTGCTTGTAATGTACACCTAATGTACACCTGTGTATTGAATTAACTACCTGTTGTCAAAATAGGTAGTTTTGCATTTTGTCTGAACTACTTGGAAAATGCTGGCAGTTTACCTGCATTTGAGATAGGTCTTTACAGTTTATGCTAGGGCTCTTTAAGTAACAGTCTGGTAAAAACAGTCTTGTCACAAAGAATTGTTATCAGAAAGCTTGGTAGATGTCTGTGAGGTGTTTTTTTTCTAATGACATCCAGTTTGTTACGGTTCTGTGTATATTCTATTCTTGTACCAGGACACTCCATGTTTTTGTTGTTTCCATTATTGAGAAAGAGAAGTTAAGAGACTTGAACAGATGGCAGGCGTGCACACTTAGAGCAGGATGACAAATACAGGAATATGAATTAACAGACACCAGCAGAAACGTGTCAAAACTTTTAGAAGATAAATAAGGGTACAAATGAAACATGGTGCTGCAAGGTTTTGATTGCCTGTTTAACCAAGGAAGACAGATGTTACTTAGTGAATACTAAAAGGTGTCTCTTCTTGGTAAAACAGCAGCCTGAAAAGATGATGCTTTTATAACCAGAATAAGAGTCAGAAAAGTAGCAGCTTTTGTCTTTTCATCCTAAGACTTGTTGAAGCACTACGCTCCTGTTACAAGCAAGTCATCTCCAGTAGCATACGCTGTGCCTGACTGGTACTCACACCGCTCCAATCCTCCAGCAGCCAATGAGCCACGGTAGGTCTGCCAAGAGCCTGAATAACTTCCTGGGTTCTCTCTTCATCTGTCAGTGTTTCAGAATTATTTTGTAATGAAGCGAAAAATACATATCCCTGGTAAAAACAAGTGTTAAACATCTGTCTGCAGGAACTATGTTTCCACTCTACCAGATTTTATGGTTCACAAAGAGTTCAATGCTGATGACCATCACAGTAATAATTACGAGACAAGAAGAGGGCCTTTCGATTTCGATATGAAAAGTGTTTGGCAGCGGGATGCTGAGGACAAAGAAAATGCAGAGAAAAAAAAGGTATGACGGAGATGGCTTTGTTTGCAGAGCTTGTCCAGATGCTTCTGACTGAATTTGTTGGTTCTTACGAAGGGAAGTTGCAGTGTAGTAAAATTATGTTTAAGTGTTGCAGGTGTAGCGTATGAACCAGATATGCAATTTCCAATTGCACGTGCACATATTTAAGTGTAAATGAAAGCTGGGAATTAGTTTCTATCTTCTTATGCTGTGTTTCTACTGAAATTCACTTCTGTTGAATCGAATTCTTGTTCAGTCCTGGGGGAGGAAGGAATGAGAAGGAGGAGGAGGAGGGAACAGAAGGCTGTTCAGAAAAAAGGGTTTGTTTTAAAGTTCAAGAGGGAGTCCTGAAAGAGTCTACACTAGCTGCCTATGAACAGAAGATTTATCCACCACAAAATGAATGTAGGGCAAACTATGCTTAGAGCAAACTTTTCTGTGATGATTTTAGGTTTAGAGGACAAAACCCCATCTCCCATCCTCCATCTTTCATCCTCCCCTCCTGCCCATTTAAGGCTTACATTTTTATAAAAAATAGTAGTCCTATAGTAGTCCTAAAAAATCTGTAGTCCTGGGTGCCTCAGTTGCCATATTGCTTTGGAATATACATGGAAAGACTTTTGATGTACTTGAACACTAGTACATCGCTTCCACTTAACTACAAGCGCAGGTGTTGGACATTTTAAGTAAAAAGTCCTTAACCTTTGCTGAGGAGAGTAACAAGTGCAAATTCAGAATGATGTCTTGTGTCAATGGGGATATGTTGTCCTTCTGAACAGGCTTGGGAATGTCATCTTAGCCTGCAGAAGTAGTCATGCACATAATGTGTGCTTCAGGTATAACTTGCTGATGCCTTTAGGTGAAACTTTTTTTCAGTCAGTCTCAGGGCATTGACACTTGAAACTCAAACTGCCATGGAAGCCTTCTAGAGGATCAAAATGTGAGGCAGATTAAGTGGTCCCTTACTTAAGAACTCATTGTCTTTACTGCTCTGAGACAAATTTGATTTTGGTAATGGTATGTGTAGTTCAAGTCCATGTGGGGACTGGTGGAAGGTCTTTTTCTGCTAGGTGTGGAATTTGATCAAGGCCCTGTTTCATTCAGTCTTGTACATGAAAGTTCTCATAAATTTTTTATTTATCACTGAGTACAATGTGAATAAATGGTACTTATTCAGCTCAAATTCCAAATCTGTAGAGGCCCTAATATGTAATCTATATTACTGTTTTGGAAGCTGAATTTTGTCTAAGGTACTAACTCCCAAACTTTACTCTTCTATAGTTAGGTGCCTCAGATAACAGATTCTGTGGCTCATGCCTTAGCTTTCTCACCCCCCTTCACACCACCATCTCTGAAATGGTTGTCCTATTGCAGAGTACCTTTTTTGTACCCTCACAAGAAGTGTCTCATATACCTTGAGACATCACATGATGCTTCTTTTGCATCTACTTCTACTTCCTTCCTTTTATTAGAGGTTTCTATTCTGTGGTTTGTTCAGAGCACTTTCCTGAAGATTCTCCCAGTGAGACAATACAACTAGCCCTACCACACAGTCTTTGTTTTTAGTTTTCTCACTGTACATTTTGTATAATGAAGGGTAGAGAGACATTTCAAAACCACCACAGAAAAAATTCTGAGCAATACTCAATTTACTGCTTGACTAAATAATGACAGTGCAGTAGCAAACTACCTCAAGTATTTAGGTGATGTTGAATGTCTGGACAACATTATTCAGTCCAGCCTGATAAGGCAGCCCTTAAGAAGAGAGATGTATGATGCAATCATGGAGGGAAATCCCAAAGGGAGTCCTTATGGACAACTGCAAAAACATTTTAACCTCTAAGGGTTCCTGCTGTACTCAGTTTGAAAACATTGTTCCCGAGTGGGCCCTTGCTCTGGAGCTTTAAACATTTATGCCATGTTCCTCTGAAGTGTTAGAATCTCCATTGCTCTTCAAGTTATGGCTGTCACTGCATCTTATTAATCTTCATGGTTTTGCAATACATTGATTAGTACGAGATTAATTAACTCAATGTCTTGAGTTCTGCTAGGTATACATCCCTTATCTGTCAGTAAGAGTAAGCAATGCCAGTAGGGTTTTCTGTTGAGCTTTTTTCTTATGGCAGTTTTACTAGTGGTGTGCTGAGTGAGCCTTTGGTTTCTGTAGTAAACGCTTCTTGGCCAAACACTTAAGCCTATGTATTCCTGCAAAGAGTAGTTCATATCTTGCTCACGGTTGATATGCAGTTATGAGTGTTTGTGGAGGAATGAGAGGCTTTTCTCCGTGCCCAGGTGCAATTTGTTCATCTCTGAATGTTGCCATTTTTTCCTTCCAAAGATTGAAGAATGCAATCAAGAGATCTGGCTATGCGTTTTGTATCTGTAATGGTAAAGCGCTACCATTGTGCTAAATTGTACACCTTGAAGACAAAATTTCCTTTTTGTGCTTCTGGTCCATATTCTCTTGGTCTTGTTTTTCTGCTATGTTGATTGCAGTTTTCTGCTGCTCCTAATGAAGGACAGGTCTGGAGAGCTGCGGTATGGTGTTCCTTTAATGTTAGCCTTGGTGAAAAATACAGATTTTTTTATCAAATAATTGTGGTTATTTTGGAGCTCTATGTCTTGAATGAAAATATTTTTTATTTTTCCAGGATTCTGCGTTACGCATGTACAGGACTCTGTGTGTATGCATGCATATGTATATATGTACATGCTCTAGTAAAAGGATTACTCACCTGAGGTCAGGATTTAACCTCAAATATGTCCTTGGAGTGTAATGTGGAATCTTGCCCTTGATCTCAGGGGAACCAGGATTTCACTCAGGTGCTTTCAGCTTTCCATATTAATAGGAAGTATCTATTGTACCTACCACCCATGCGTGTGGAAGAGTGTTGAGGTCAGGGTTTTCACTGAGGAAAACCACAACCAAATACATTTACATTTTCATGGTATGACTATATTACATCATGAGTTGTTGGGTATAAATGAAGTAGTTGCTTTACAAATTACAGTTAGTGTTTCCTGAATCTGAAATTAATAAATGTGTGTTCATAGAGAGTAAGATGAATACATTGTGTCTGAGGTCATAGCTGTCAGGCATTTGCACAAACAAGATAAAGGACTTTAAGTGTTTCTGAAATGATACCTTCCTCATGGATTAAAAGGAGTGACCCCTTTTGTTAGCAGTCCTAGGCATGCAGTAACAGTCAAATGCTGTAAATGTAAGTAGTCACTCTTAGATTATGTTGTTAACTGTATCATCACAAATGGAGAGAGCACTTCAGCCAAGTGGAAAATGTCCTACATAGTTTGCTTTTTCTGGGAAACTCGGTTTGCTTTTTATTTGGGAAGCTCAGTGGCTGTTGAATAGAGGCTTGTCAGAGTCCTCCATCTGGAACTTCCATGGTGTGTCAGTTCTGAAATGGTGCAGTTTAATGCTGAAGAGAAAAAAAGCAGTGACTCTTCTTGCACAGCAGAAGTGTTTTTGAAATGTAAAGCAAAAAAGGGCTGCCACAGCAGATGAGCATTCACAGATTTTGAAAGCAGTTGTAGGCAGCTGATTTTTTTTCTTAGAAAAAAAAAAAACTTGTCATTTTGGACAACAGACCCCAGTCTTAATCCAGCATCACTGCATGCTCTTTTCAGTGTCATCTCTTCTTCGATGGGTATTCAAGTTTTTCACCTCTTTAAGCTTCAATAAAACATCATTCTGTTTAGCTGAAATTCTGGGATTTTTATTCTGGTGCAACTCTGGTTCTGAAGTGTGTAGGAACTTCATCACTGACTTTCTGTTTCAGAATAAGTAGAACTGCACTAGGCTTCATTTGTTCCCAGAAAAAAAGAAAACTATGCTCTTCAAACATTCATGTCTACATTTTTTACTGGCTTCTTCGTGGGTCAGATGTATTCAAACAACAGTATACTTTGCCCTTTCTAAACAAAATCTGCACAGGGTCCTGGGAAAGTCTGTGGTGTGTTTACATCTGTTTTGGAAGCTTTTCATCATGAATGTTTTCATTAGAGTTGTTTTTAGTGTCCACAATCCAATTGCAATTGATGATGATGCATCTAATTTTTGCACTCTGTTCATAATTTTTGCTCTTTTAGGTTAACTATATGGCAGTAGGAATGTCTACGTAGGTGAAAAGTATCTTTATCTTTAATGTACTTTTAAATTTACAGAACAATATATTTCACTTCCAGTTACCTTAATTTATTTTGCAAGCAGGCTCTTATTCTATGGGGTACTTTTCTGTATTGCAAGTTTTTTTTTAAAAAAAAAGCGTGGTCAAATAATATGTAGGTTCCTATTAAGGGAATATATTAGAACAACACAAACACTTTCTTGATAGGCTTTGAAAATTGTACACACCATCTTGAGGATTCCTGCCCACTCTTTCTTTTTATGCAATGAAGGAAGTTGTACATAGTCTTTGAAGAATTTTTGTTGTTGCTCTTTTTTGCTTTTTTTCTCTAAGTAGCTCTCAGTGAAACATATTGGAATTACTGGGGATATTTAATTGAGTGCTTTGATTTGAGAGGGAAGTATATTGACCCTTCATCAGCTGTTAGTTTTGAAAGCTGTTAAAATAAACAGTGTTGATGTGTGTTGCTAATGTTTTTCCACTACTTTTTGGGTTCTCTGACTTTGAGGCCTAGAGTTTGTGGTGTCCCTTCACCATCTTTCTGGGTGTCCTCTTATGAGGACATAATGAATAAAGAATAAAAATAAAATATACATTCCTCTTATAGGCTTTTCTCAGTACATCTGTATTTGTTGGAATTTCAAGCCTCAAATTCATATACCACCATTGCTTTCTCATCCCATTGTATGAGATGTCCTATGTTTTTGTTTTGTTTTGTTTTTTAAATTAGGCTGGAAGTTAGTTTCTGGTCCCCCTGGCTTCATTAAGACTGGGATGTTATCTTGCACTGGACATAGGGAAATATGCCAAGATGAGAAGTTGCAATTGTTTGAATTAGTTTGAATTTGAAGCCTAACTTTTGGTAGAAGTGTACTGTGAGGGAAAAGCTCATAGATGAGCATGTTTGTCATTACTGACATAATGAACAAACAGCTGATCTTACCTGGTATAACTAAGGTGCTTTTAAATCTTTTTCTATTCCTCTATACTCCTCTGCTCGCTCTTTTTGAAATAATATTCCTACGATAGTACAACTTGATGATTTTTTGGGGCCTTTAATATAACTATCACTTCTGACACCACTTAGTTATTTTTATAATTGTTTTTATTAAGTTAAGATCTCTCTCATTCAGGTAAAGCTCCCAGCTATAAACACTACGTGTCCAACCAGAACGCCAAGTATTGCTATGAACAAGGAATTCAGTGGGAAAAATAGGCTTTCCTTTCCACCTATGTAAGTAACATGTTTATGAAATTCATTAAACTCCTAAACCTGCAAGCCTATGTGCATGCAAGTAATATTACTGCTTGGGAACTTGCAGAGATTAGAGAATTTGTGCACGGCCTTTCCGGATCCTTACTGCTACTAAACTTACTTACTGCCACCATCTATAGTGGTGAAATATGTTAAATAGGAATTTAATTTATACAGTAAAGCTATTATTTTAGTTATTTACAAAACTTTTATTTAGGGAAAGTATGCATACAGTTGTGTGGTAAAATATTGTCGTGTAGTTAAGTACTCTTTTACTGCATTCTAAATTATCTGTTGTTAATACCAGTGAACAGATGCAAACTATTAGAGTGCATTGTTAATTCTGTGAGCGTAGATTACAGAGGCACAGGTAGGAGTACCATGTTCAGAAATCACATCGGCTGTAGCCTAATGGAAGGTCAGGCCCAGCAGACATGCTGTTATCAACACCTGGAAGATAATTAGTCTTCTAAGCGAGCGATGACAACACTAATCTGTGTGCACAGCTGAATTGCTCCAAAGTACTTTGTGTTAAAAACAGATTAGAGATAAACATCAGAAAATAGTCTGTTTTGGAAGTATGTTAATGATGCAAAATGTGTGATTGAAATGTCTAATGAAATGTATACTTATGAGCAAATTTTTGAGATAAAACCTAAACAATGCAGAATGTGTGTCATCAGCCTTTTCAGCTTACACGTTCTTGCTTAGATTTTTCTTTCTCACTAACTTTTTCTGGTCAGCAGGCCAGAATTATGCCAGTATTATACATGTGAAGTTCCAATAACATGAATGGTTCTTGTCATTTAAAACTACATGTATATTTACTGAATCAGTCCCAGCTGCGTGCTTTGTTTTTTTTTCCTATGATGATGACATATAGCATGTATATGTACTGTTACTTACAAATAAGTTATATTATTTAAGGCTATTACTTTTTCTGTTCAAAATACATTCTTTCCACTTAATCCCAATTTTGTTTTACTTATGCTATTATTTAACATGTTTTGATTTACAGGCCTGCTCAGAGAAAAAGCGAAGCAGTAAACTTTAGCAAATTAATTAGCAATGGTTACGGGACTGACTGGTATCAACAACATACTGCATGGAAAAAAAAGATTCAAGAAATTTCAGAAAACAGTGAGCAGTCCACAGGTAAAATTATTGCAAGCTGTTTCTTTTAAATCTTTTAATGTTAGTTGGATTTGAATTATGGGTGGCCTGAATAATTTGATTCTTTCTCTTTAAGTATGCTGAGACTTACTGAGTTACCGTGCTTGGCTTACAGCACCCTGCAGACAGCTTAGGGAAAGTGCCCTCCTGCTTGTAGTCAGCAAAGGCAGGGGCTTTCATGGCTTTCTTTTCCATCTTTGCAGTTGTAGAAGTATGTTCTGTTCTGATCCAATGGCTCTTTTTGTAAAGTACTGAGGAGACACAGTTATCCTCCTCCTTGAAGTTAAGCAGACTGTAAAATAGTTGCTATTTGTTTTCGAATAGTCCTTGTTTCCTACTATTTTTTCTGAGAACTTAGAGTTGTCATCCATACTCATGTATATGAAACAGATCACCTTTTCTTAAAAAATAAATAAATAAATATGTCCACATGATTAAAAATTTTGGTTTTGCAACAGTTTTATTGGATTAAAAGTGAATGCTTGTCTATATGCTGTGGATTGACATGACTTTCTTGAACTTGATAGATCAGTGTGTGGAAAGTTTAGTGGCTAGTAAAATTAATTTCTATGACAAATCAACACCTCCTGAATTGATTTTTTTTGGTCTTCCATTAACGTTAAAAACAATATATCTACCATATTTTTTTCTTCATATGTAAATATATGAAGAATATATGAATTTATATATTTTATACAAAAAATTGCACTTCAAAGATTGTATTCAGTTTTGAGCTCCTTACTAGAAGAAATATTGAGTTACTGGAATGCATTCAGAGAAGAGCAACAAAGCTGGTGAAGGGAATAGACAACAGTGTTAATGAGGAGTGGCTGAGGGAACTGAGGTTGATCAGTGTGGAGAAGAGGCTGCAGGGAGACCTCATCAATCTACCTGAAAGGTTGTAGCAGGGTGGGTGTCGGTTTCTTTTCTCAGATGCAAAGTGATAGGACTTGAGAAAATGGTCTCAAGTTGTGCCAGGGGAATGTTTAGATATCTGAAAGGATTTATTTATGGGAAGGGTGGTTAGGCATGGGAAGAGGCTGCTCAGGGAGGTGGTTGAGTAAACATCCCTGGAGGTGTTTGAGACATGGATATGGCACATAGAGACATGGTTTAGCAGTGGACTTGGTGGTGTTAGACTGATGGTTGGACCTGATGATCTTGGAGGTCTTCTCCAATGTTTTCCAACCCTAACCCCAATTTATAAAAATGAAAAATAAAAAACCCAAACAATGTATTTTAGTTTCAAAAATAATGGAAGTGGGCCTCAAATGGGACATTTGGGGTATAAAGAAAACTGAAGATTTTCAGAATAACCATGATACTGGTTCGGTTATATCACAAACATAGAATAAAATAATGGGTATATTGTATAAAGACTGATGAAAAATCAATATGCTGCATACTTTAATATAGAGATGCTTCTCAAGAGGCTTTTCTTTTACAAACTGCTAAATAACGTGAAACCAGCTTTGCCCTTATTTGTCATTCTGTTTCTTGTCTCAGTATAAAAGGAGGGTTCTTAATGCTTTCAGAAGCATGGTTTCATAAAGACATGTTGTACTTTGATTCAGTTTGACTTCACCCTCTTTGTGCTTTGAGGTGTGTGCTGAAGATAGCACTTGGGTACTTTTGTCTGCTTATTGGAAGCAATTGACAGCATGAGCACCTTACAGCTTCCTTTTGAGGTGGAGCTTTGTCTGTTGTCTGCTTCATAATATAAGTCCAAGACATATCAGACAGGAGATACAGCCCGTTGCGCATATGAATGTATAACTCACTTGTGGTGGTTTACAGTTTTGTGTCATACTGCAGACTTTCCACGTAGCTTGTCATTCTTAGTTAAAAATTAAAGTACTGGAATTTATATGCATTTTGACGTGACTGAGAGAAACTAAATGTTAGTTGACCTTTTTACTCGTATGGTTATCACAACTACTTTTATCTTTTTTTATTGCAGATTCAGAGCCATCACAGTCTGAATCAGTACCTGCAAGCAGTGAATTGAAGCCAGAGTTTCAGGGATGTAATAAGTAACTTAAAAGATGATTGGGGAAAGTAAGGCATTATATGGCTTATGATAAAGTCCACTATTTACATCTTTGTTGGTTTACTTTTGTCTGATTAGATTATTTTAACGATTGAACTCATCCCTGATTGAGTAGCTCAGTTCATTTATAACAGGAGTGAACTTTATTGTGCTTGATGACAGCAAATTCTAAAGAATAGCTGTCAGTGCATATGCCTAGGATTTTCTTTATATATACAGAGCAAAACTAAAGTTCTCTCCTACACCAGACTTCTGCTCCCTTGCTGTTGTCAAATAGTATTGTCCTGTTGCTGCTCATTTGACTATATACATGTACAATATCAATGTGTCCAAACCAACAGGTTTCTTTAACTATAGTTATGCTTGTCACCTCTGACAAAAAACAGTGAGGGAGAACTGCATGGTATGGGAGGAAATGTAAAGAGAAAGACTTGAACTGGTCTGGCTACTTGCAGGAGAAAAGAAGTCAAACCTTCATTGGAAAGATGGCTTCTTAGTGCCCAAAGAACGTGTAGACCAAATATTCAGACTTCTTAGAAAATTCTATTGCTATGCATGCTAGAACTAGTTGATTGGTGATAGTGTTCAGCCACGTAATTAAGCTAAGAGTTGTTGGCATTTCCTGTTACACATTTCCTTATTTTACAGAAGGTGGGTCATTAAGGAAACAGTGACACAGACTAAGCTGTGCATATCTACACATTCAGCCTTTTTAGATGAAAAAAAAATATCCTGAATTTGACTACAAAAATAAATGGTATGCTAGATGTGTTTATTCACACCAGCAAAACACTTTGTACTTTGAAAAAAATAAATTGTTTTAGGACTCTAAAATATATACACTGACATTTTAACACTTGTTCTTTTATCTGCTTGAATTAGAACATACCCTTAAACACTGTGAATAATTAAATACTTCATTATAAAGCCCATTAGAAAGTGGATCTAATTTCAATAGGATATTTTTGCTTACGTTATAAAAAGTTAAGTTTTTAATAAATTGTATTTATTTTCCTTTTCTGTGTGCACTTATTACATGGTACGCCTCCGAGTCCAGGAGCTGAAGATTTTAAAATGTAATACTGATTATGCATTTCTATGAACAGAATATAGAATACTTCAGTAGGAAAAGATGTTCCAAGATCATCTAGTCTGAGTGCCTTCAGGACTAACCAAAAGTTAAATCATCTTACTGGGGGTGTTGTCCAAATGTATCTTGAACAATGACAGTCATGGGGCATCAACCACCTCTCTAGGTGGTCCAGTGTTTGACCACCCTCACGGTAAAGACATTTTTTCCTCATGTCCAATCTGACCCTCCCCTGATAAAACTTTGTGCTATTCCTGTGCATCCTGTTACTGGTGACTAAGGAGAAGAGACCAGCACCTTTCCAAACATAAGAAAATTTAAGTTGCATCATCAAGCTGTATCTGAAAGGGGGAAAAAAACAGACACTATCTTAAGACAGTTTTCACTTAAAAATTGTCTTGTGGATTATGTTCAGGCAACTTAAAATCTTTACATTTAGCATGAAAGCAGAGTTTTTGATGAAATATAGTTTTGTAGGCTAGAGTACCAGGAGATGTCAGAGTTGGAACTTACAGTATTAAAACCTGACCAGTAGAAAGACCTACCAGTCATAAGAGGGAAACACTACGGAAAAGCCAGTGTGAAGAACTTGTCTATGTATAGCGAGCAAATTGTTAATACCAGTGGAACTTCAGCTATAAAATTTTACACAAATGCAGTAATCATCAGTAGCTGCTTCATGTTCTGAGAAAAATAACCACTTCATGTCTTTTTCAGAATTAGGCTGTCATATGATGCCTTCTCTGGGAATTCAGCTATCTATTCAATGCAGTCTTTGGAAAAGGTTATAATTTTTACTTGAATATCCTTAAAAAAAACATAATAGAGCTGAGCTTGATCCTGTGAATGGTAAACTGCAACATTAAACCAAGTCTTTGTAGCATACTTAAATTTTACAAACTATCAGTGGTAGTACAACTTCTCAGTCCCACTTTGATATTCTGACTCCTGTTATTGTAGGAGAGCCTTCTTTTACAAGTATGGCTTGTGGTTAACCGATTAAAAATAAAAAATAAAAAAAAAAATAAAAGAAAGGGGAAAAGTGAGGTGATGATGAAACTCTGGTGTGAAGTTGCATAGCAGCAAGGTAGCCAAACCTTTTCTAAGACTAATTAGTTGAGTAAGAGGTTTTATTTGTTCTTAAGCATACATTGAAGTAATTTCAATTTTATTTTTGTAGATTTTTTTTTTTGTAAGGTACTTAGTACATATTTACTTAAAAAGTTGGGGATAGTAATGTTACAGAAAAATAACAGCATGGGCATTTAAAAGTATTCACAAATTTGTATATTGCCTGTTCACATAGACTTAAATGTGCTTGCTGCACCAAAATCCTCAAAATTTGTTCCATCAAATAAGAATGCCTGTGTGGGTGTTCAATGCTGACCTGAAGAGGAGAATTCCAATTGTTATTTTCTGAAGTCTTTTCTTGTTAGGATCTTGTGGTTTAACCCAGTAGGCAGCTAAGGACCACACGGCTGCTTGCTCATCCCCGCTCACCCCACACCAGTGGGATAGGGGAGAGAATTGGAAAAAAAGGGAAAAACTCATTACTTGAGATAAAGACAGTTTAACAGGACAGAAAACGAAGGGCTAATAATAATGATAAAAGAATACAGAAAGCAAGTGATGCACAATGCAACTGCTCACCCCCTGCTGAACAATGCCCAGCCTGTTCCTGAGCAGCAGCCACCCCCACGCCCAGCCATCCCCCCTCAGTTTTATTGTTCCTCATGATGCCACATGTTTTGGGATATCCCTTGGACCAGCTGTCCTGGCTGTGTCCCCTCCCAGCTCCTGCTCACGCCCAGCCCCCTCGCTGGCAGGACAGCACAAGGAGCTGGAAAGGCTATGTGAGCACTGCTCTGTGAGAACTAAACCATCCATGTGTTATCACCATTATTCTCATCCTAAATCCAAAACACAGCACCATGCCAGCTACTAGGAAGAAAATTAGCTCTGTCACAGACAGATCTATACAAGATTTCCTGGAGTAATTTTATTAGTTTGAGTAGTTTGATATGTAAAGCTTCCTTGCTTTAGAATATTTTCCTCCATGTTGCAGCTTTAGTCCATAACTGTCCATTTTTTAGGCAATTGATTGAGGCAGAGACAACTGAGATCCTGTTTTGGTCACTCAGCACTGTTCAATTGCTTTACTAGAGTTGTGTTTTTAGAAATATTTGTAGTAGTGGTTTTAAGTTCAAAAGTGTATGCCATATCCTACTTTAAAAATTGTCTTTTTTTTTTTTTTTTTTTTTTTACTTCAGTCACTGTTAGCTATTGCCCACATGACATTCCTCAAGTTCTCAAAAGTTTGTTTTATGTGCCATTAATGTATGGTCAGCTTTCCTTAGTCAAGCCAAGGAAACACGTGCTCTGCACTGTTGGCCAACCGAGTCTTCATAGATCACAGTTTGAGTACCATGAGTTAAAATATTAACAACCTGAAGTGCTTTTTCAGACTAAGATATATAAGAGCAAGTGGTGAACCCTGGAACTTGTGTTTGTACCTTCAGCATAATGCAGCAGCAGCAAAAGTTACAAGCTCTTCAAGAGACATCAAATCAAAGTAGTGTAACAAAATCAGAAAGTTTCCAATGAATTCAAGTATGGACAGGTTTTGTTTAAGTCCACCTTATCACCCAGTAACTATGTAATTTTATTTGTTTCTGAGTCAATGCAGTCATGAAGTTGGCTAAGTTTTCAAATTCATCATCAGTTCCATTGAAAAGCAGCGGAAGTTTCTGAGCCTAGAAGGGTTTTCAGAGAGCTGCAGAAGTAAAAAGCTGGGCACTCACTCACAACAATCTAGCCTTACTTGTTTTAAATGCTAGAATGTTATTTAGCTGTATTGTGCTCCATCTCTGAGCTGAATGTCTTTAATAGTAAGTGACATAATTTCATTTGTTTTGGAATACTGATCACTTTGCAAGCCCAAAGATAAAAATGCAGTTATACTTTATGATTTACTTCCAAGTATACTGAATATGTGAATACTTTTAAAAGAGAATTCCAGATGCAGATTTAAAAATAATTTGGCAGTTTAGATACATAAAGAATAGATTTCCTTTTACATGCAACTGCTTAACTGGAGGAACATCTAATGGCTGTTTCCATTTTAATATGACTGAATACATCCTTTATTCTTATTACTGCCATCTTTTTAGATTAGACTTAAATATAAACATATTTCCAGAGATCAGGGTTATATATGCATTAATTTTCTTTGTGTAGCAATGGAAACAAAAATTGAATCGGTCTCTGCATCTTAAGCATGTAAAATGTCATTGACTTCTGCATATCTATTTCTTAAATCCTCATGTCTGCAATGAAGGTGCAGATTTCAGCAAAAGATGTAGAATGAATCCTATTTTTTTTTTCCATAAAGAGTAGCCACTACAGAATTATGATTTTGCAGTTCTTTGCATATTATTTTCAGAGTGTATCTACATATCATGCAATAGCCTGTAGCAAATAAACACTTACAAACAGAAAACCAGAAGTTCAATATTGGTGCTTTTTTTTTTTTTTTTTTTTTTTTTCCCTCCTATTAATAGTTTTAATGACACTAAATGTCCAGAATGACAGAACAACCAAAGTGCAGTAGGTGAATGTCTGAGAAATCTGTGCTGAATTACTGGTTATAAAAATGCTCTGTGGTGAGCAGGAAACAGTAGTCTTTTGGTTGTGAAAGGACAGCCTTCCTTTCCATACATGCAAGTTTTTATCCATGCAGTATAAAAATCTGAAAAGTGAGGCCAGTTACAGTTTTTGTAATCTGTTTCGCCATAATCCTATTATGTAGGGGTGTATTTTTCACGCTTCTAAAATAACACCTATGGACATATTTTGTACTTTCATCTTTCCTAAAAAAAAAAAAAAAAAAAAAGAATGGGAAGCCAAAGATTACAAAAACAGGAAGCTTAAAACCAATTTAAATTTTAAATAACTTTTTCAGGAGGTGACTGAGAGCAAAGGTTACTACAGTAAGCAGTTACTAAATTCAGAGAGATACACTATTTATTGAACTTTTCAGACAAGGCATCTATGGTAACCTGATTGTTCTTTATTTACAAAAGGAGTAATTTACATTGGTAAATGGCATAGTTGAATGACAAGCCTCTTGAAAGCCAAAGCAGAGTTTTCAATGGATCCTGAGACAAAGGAAGTAATACGCCTATTTAAAGGAAAACTTCCCTCTGCAGAATTAAGATAGATTTCTAAGGTGCTTATTTTGGGTCATATACTACCGTAACTTTCAGGCTTTAACAAATAATCAAGGAACAGAAAACAGGAAGATACATGGGGAGACTGAGCTTCTATTTTACCTATTAGAGATTTGAACGGGTGCCAATCTGAACGGGTGCCAGATTTTTCTTAGTTTGTTGAGCAATTATTTTAGTACACCTCCACCTCATGGCTAGAAACACGTCTGTATGGAGGGGATTTCTCTCTTTTATATTCCCATACAAAGTATTTTGGTATGAGATATGAAATTAAGAGGTTTGACTCTAAATGTCCCAACACGTGATGTTGTGATAAATACACTGTGGCAATGTCTTGTGCCCAACGTGTTTGCCCCCAGATGTACAGAAGAATCTCCCAAGAATTACCTGTTATGACAAACTACAGTGTGAACAGGAAAACTGTTTTTAAAAATTGTTTCAGGATTCTGGGCTTAATGTATTTGGTTATGGTGAGAACAATGCTAGTTTTGTGCTTGTGGACTGCTTTATAGTTTTTTGCTTGTTTGTTTTTGGTTTAGATTTCTTGCTAATTGACAGAAAAGGATAATACTTTAATCCTTTTACACTTAGTATAACACAACTGATTCAAGACAGAAACTGAAACAAGTTTATCCTCTACTGAAGAACTCCCGCGTCTCTCTTCATAGATTATACATAACAGTCAAGTCTCCGATTTTTAAGACGGAGCAGTGAAAGTGTTAGGCAAGAGTATTTTCAGTCTCTTTTTCCAGGTTCCTCGGAACTTGTTTCAAACGTGCGGGGCTGCAGCTCTGCCCACAGCTTTTACTCCAAGTATTACATCATTATCACTAGGTGGTGCAGTGGCCGGCTGACTCAGGTTTCTGCTTCCACGGAAATGTTTCAAAACCACACAGCGGGCTCCGCTTTGACACCGGCCTCCCCCCCAGCGTGCTGCCCTGGCTTTCACACGCCTGGGATCGCTGCCGGGAGGCGAAGTCCCAGCGGCGAGCAGCGGCACCCGGCTGCCTCCCTTCCTCCTCGGCACTCCTCGCCAAGGCGCTGAGGTACTGGGCAGGCGAGCCTACTCGCCGGGCAGGAAGGGTACAAGCGGCGAAGGAAGGCTAGAAAGCGCCGCTCACCGGCTCTCGCACCTGTGAGGGCGCCTCCTGCCGTGAGGGGACCCTTGGGGTCCCTCGGGGCGGCGCCTGGGGCCGGGGCCGGCGGGAGGCGGCTCGGCAGCGGCCGGGGAGGGGGGGGGGGCGCGGGGCTCGGCGCGGTTCCCGGCAGGTGAGGGGGGGAGGGAGGCGGGCGGCCATTTCGAGGACGTTGCCGACAGTGCTCAAAGCCAGGCGGCAGGTGAAGAGCATCCTCCTCATCCTCGGCCGTCTGCCGTGGGCACGCAGGGATCGCTTCGCTGCTTCACCGCCGTGTCCTGGCCCCTTGCTGGTGCGCCTCGGGGAGGCACAGCCCTGGAGAAGCGCTGTGCTGCTCCCAGCAGCGGCACCCCGAAGCTGCTGACACCTGTCGCGCAGCCCCAAGGATGCCCGCTTTTTTTTCTAAACGTGATTTTTATGCTTTACCTCCTTTCTCACAGATTGTGATACACGCTCGGTGCATCTAGTAAATGGGAAGTTTAACTTCATTCAATAAAATTCATTGCAAATTCAAATGCATTTCCTTAATTCAGTGGCTTTTAACATGCCATCCTCACCTCATCTTTTTTTTTTTTTTTTTTTTTTTTTTTTTTTTGTATTTCGGTTCTTTCAAAATTCACCTGTTTGCAATTCTGTTGCAAAACTGGCTGCTTTCTGTTTCCTTATGGTGTCATCCCCGGGGCTTTAAGAGTTGAGAACCTGCCTCTGGTAGCTACGTGCTGTCAGGCTCTTGGTAAAGGAGGGTAGAGCAAAACTTTGTGATTCAAGACTTCCTGTCAGGGCATTTCCAGAAAGAACCAACTTCTGCACGTAGCCTTAGTCGCTTCTGAAAATAATAACAAATGAATCATCCTCTAATTATGTCTGTCGTCGTATTGGTACCAAAGCCCCAGTGATAATTTTGTCTAGTCAAATGTAAAGGAGAATGCAGAAGGGAAATTTATTTTATTTATTTTTAATAGGTTAGGGTAATGGATTAGGAAAAAAGAGATATTTAAGATGGATGATGGACTAGAGTGCTGGACCTTCTGGGACTCATATTTGGTTTAATCTTCTTCACCCTGAGGCTGGGCCAGATAGAAATGCTCTTATGATCAGTAGGAGGAGTTTGACAAAGAGAATACAATGAGTAAGATGTTTCCTGGAACTCGGGTTTCAGGCATATGACAGTTAGAGATGAGCTGTGGAGACCTTCTGGAGGCAGAGGTAAAAGGGGACTAGACCAGGTTCAGCCATTGCTGACCATGAGGGAGGTATAGAAGGAGGAGGACTGCCTACCTAGCTTTGAGACTTGCCTCTCTCTGGCCCATAAGCCAGGTCTTGCTTACACTGGAGAGCAGAAGTCGTGGTGAGGTGGGGATTATGTTAGGAGGTGGTTAGTTTTGGTGTCAGTGCTTTGGAAGTGGTGGTGCTCAGCTGTAGGAACGGCACATGCTCGTTTTGCTAGAGTTAGAGAATCTGTAGCATGGCTGAATAGTTTTTTGGTTTTAATATTTATGCCAGTGTCACCTCTGTAGAAGGTTTCTGTCACTGTTATTGATGCATTTTTTTTTTTTAATGTAATTCTAGGTTAAAGCATACATGGCTCCTGGGATCTCAAATGAGAAGAAAAAGGAAGATGAACAGTCTTCAAAGTAAGATTCAAATATTAATTGTCTTGTCCAAGTTCACGCTTACCTTCTTCCTCAAACTGTAAAAATCATTACACAGGCATTTAAGATAAAGTATATGACACAAATATTGATTATAAGATCAAGTATCTACACAGAGTGCTTTTCTGGATAGCCTTTTTCATTTATCATGGCAGTGATTTTTTCTTAGCATAGGTGATGCTTATATGATTTTTAACATGTTGAAATGTTGACTTTGGTTGCTGCCTATAGCTGGACCTATCTGCCTGAAGAATATGAACAAAAATTTCAATCTCTTTGTCTCATCTTTACTTTCAACTTCTTTTAGTAAAATCATATGCGCATGTTTAGTCCACAGATATCCATGTTCTGTTTAAACCCCCAGTAGTTACATTTGCTTTACAGCAGTGTGAGGGAATAAATTGTCTGTTCCATTGAGTTACAGCCCAAGATTTTTATCAGGCAAACTTTGCCTCTACTGTAAATCCTGGGCATTGGTCCCATGTACAGATAGTAATATGCTTACTTTTATTGCTCGTTTTACCCCAGGGTCCAAGTCTGCAATTAGATTTGGATGGACAGATAACAAGTGCAAGCTAGTAACAATGTGTAACTGCAGTGAGACCCTGGGTTGAAGAGCATTGCTGGTTGGATATGAGATGAAAAAGGTAAAATATAGACACAGCTGAGGAAGGAAGCTCTGTGTAGGCCAGGCGTGAAGACAGTGGTGTTGGCACATACCGCTTGACTTTCTCAGTGCTTTTAACAGAGGCCTCGCCTTTTTCCAGTTTATTTCCTGGAGAGAAGCTTTTATTGCTGGTATTCTCATAATGAAGGAAATATTTTTTTGCTTGTCTGAGAACAAATTGTAAAGCAATTTCAAGTCATATCCTATTTGTACCTAAAAGCCATTTCAGTAAACACCATCACAGGCAGCTATTTCATCTGCATTAGTGATCTATTAAGTATGGGAGGAGAGTCTCACAATGCCTAACTAACAGGAATTATTCAGAGAGAGCAGCCTGGGAATTCTGCTCATGTGAGCTGGCAATCTCCTGTCTGCTCCTTGCTGAAGTGCAGTAACTTACTCTTTATTTCTCTGAGTTTACAACTTCCTTGAAGAAGAGGATGAGCTGGGTGGAAGGAGAGGAGAGGAACCACCCACATTATTAGGCTGCTCTTTTGGTTGCTGAGGGCAGTAGTTGGTGGTGGGCAGAGACAAACAGGGTAGATCAGGGTGTATTATGTTGGCTGTAATGGCTGCTGCTGAGTAGTTAGTGGCACTAGAGAGTTTCAAGAACAGAAATGATTTAACTTTGGGATTGTAACTATTTTCTTTGCTTTTTGAGGAACAACTCAGTGAACTCAGTATGGGCAGCTAGCAGATTTTAGACCTCTAAAGGTATCTAGTACATCCTGTACAGGATTGGTACATAAAGACATGGAACCTACAGGAAATCACAGCCCTTCTGAGAAGAATTAGAAGACAGACATGATAACCTAAAACATCTAAAATAACACTAACGCCTATGTGTAGTCTCCAGAGTTGTTCCTGCAAAGTATTTTTTTTTTATTTTTTTTATTTTTTTTTTTTGCATAAACTCCAGGCAAACTCTTTTCGTTTGTCTCCTCTGACAAAGCAGTCTGAATTTGCTGAGCTGTGCTGTGTCTGCAGCGAGCGTTCATTAAGCTATTAAGTCATCTTCTTGTGTCTGGAAGATATTTAGTTCTTGATTTCATCTCTCAAAAACTGCTTTGAAGTATTGGTTGGTATTTTATTCTAGCTTGTTATTATTGACTAGTCTTTCCTACTTGTTTCCACTGAACTTGAAACATCAAGCACAGAAGGAAGATGTTTTATGAATCATTTAGCTTGCTTAGTCCACTACCAAATTTTCCATGAAGGCAATTCCCACATGCTAAATAGTTCAGTTTTCCCTCATTGCTTTGGCATTTCCTGATTCTTCAAAAATATTTTTTTTTTTTTAAGGTGTATCACTTCCTTAGAAGAAGCAACTTAAAAGGAAGTGAATTCTTCTTACATTTTCCTCTCTTTCCCTTTTTCTTAAACTATTTTTCTCTTACATGGTTTTTCTTTGCTTCAGATTACCATTTACTTCTTTCCTGTCCTATTTCTGCTCCTCTGTACTCTTGCTACTGATTTCAGGATGTTGATTCTTTCCTTCTGGCTGGATGACAGAGTTACAGTGAGCCAAATTGCCAGATATTCTCTTTGGGCCTGTCTGCAATGCCCAAAACTTCCCACCCTTCTCAAGTGGCTAGGAGGATCACTCAAAACACAAAGGGGTCAGAGTTTGCTTTTCAACTTTGTTGTAGACTGCCAATGTGGTAAGGTGGCCTATGGAATATTCCCTGGTCCTATTCCCATTGCTCTGCTCATCATAATGCCCTGCACTGGTTCACACCTTTAATATTGTTCAAGGTGAAGTTTGTACTCTTGTAAATGCTTCCTGCTGCCTAGACTATTCTTCAGCAATTGCATCTGTGCAGTGTTCAATATCAGATGTGATTCGTTATGCAATTGAAGGTGTTATGAAATTTAGGATTTCCCTAATGTGATGTGTGATAGGATAGTGCAGACATGCTTAGATGTGGTATTTCCCAACTTTTACTGCTTGAATTTGGAAAATTAGGATTTATTTTATACATGTTTTTGTGTATATTTGCTATGTTTCACAATGCTGCTGTCCTGACAGAGGGAATGCGATCCATCTTTGTAACCCTCACCTGGAGAAAATGAAAGAAGACATCCTGTACCATTTTGCTCTTGGGACTGGTACCCATGATTTTCCTGCGTTGTTTGGAGATGTAAAGGTAAGAAGCTGCATGTCATTCGGCAAGCCTAAGGCTTTTCTGCAGAAGGGAGAATACAGCTGTCTTCAAAATAAGATTAAACAAGGCAGCATATCACCAATTGAGGAAGGAGTGAAAAGGAAATAAGACTTGCAAGTTTTTGCTACTATCAGTATCAATTGAGGATAATAGTTTCTGGCTGTCTCTTCATATAGTGAAAAGACAAATGCTGTAGTCTCTATACAGGTAGAATTCCTTTTGGAGGCTTTGAAGTCAATATCTCTATTATACTAATTTAAACAGGACGAAGCCTTTGGATGCTGTATAAAATATATATTTTTTTTTCATAATTTTTCTTAATGGCCTTTTAGAATAATTATGAGAAGAACCACATCTGTGAATAGTTTTGTGTTAACTTCAGGTGTTTGCATACTTATGTTTATCTTTGCATGTTCTTTGATAACCTGAATCATACAAGTGATTTTGTTTTGTTGAATTCCATCCACAACAGTTTGTGTGTGTTGGAGGAAGTCCTTCACGGATGAAAGCTTTTATTGCCTACATAGCTGAAGAACTGGGACTTGGGAACCAAGATGGTGACTATCCTAACATCTGTGCGGGAACTGACCGTTATGCAATGTACAAAGTGGGACCTGTTTTGTCAGTCAGTGTAAGTGACCATTCAAACACAGAACTGGAATATAAAAGTGTCCAGATACCTCACATATGTCATACTGGCCACAGTTCTTTGATGCAGTTCAAAGCAGAAAATATGAATGCATATTCCTTTTAAACACTTAATAGAATCAGGTTTTAGAGGGTTTTCAGCCATGTTCGAAATAGTCCCATGGGCTAATTAAGAATTCCTTTCTAGCCCTTTCTTGTATAAGGGCAGGTCTCCAAAACCCTAATTCCCTTCTTGTCTTATTTTCCCTCTGCATACCCCTGAGGTGTTGCAGGAACAGCCTTATAAATGTTTTGAGCAGACTGACTGTTGTCTTATCCCTACTCACTACCCTGAATAATGGAAAAAAAGATCACCTGATGTATGTGGGGCATTTGAAAAAATGTCTATATCACATCCAGAGCTAAATACCTACAGTGGCATTTTCAAATGTGTTCCCTTAGCTTAAGAGTAGTATTCCATGGTACTTGTGCTGCCAACTCATTTTAAAACTTGTAGCTTTATTTGTAGACAAACTACACACTTGAATTGCAACAACATAAAACTGTAGTATCACTCTGACATTATTAAGCATGTTGAGGTGGACTTACACCTTGCTGAACTTTGTGACTAAATAGGAACAATTGTGTTTTGAAAACCTTTAGCTTAACTAGCCACATTTCAGGTTGGTAAAAAATCAGAGTAGGGTTTTTCTTGTGTTTAAGACAAGTTCTGTGATGAAGGACATTTGAAACCTTAGGAAAGGACACTGATTGTAATTTTGAGAATGTAAATAGGTTGTGATTCAAGATTCTTAGAAATATTGAACTTTATCCATAGTCTGCAAATTCAGTGTGAGTCCTTCTGTTTGTTTTTCAAAGTTTCTTCAGTGGGCCCATAAGGTTAGGGTTTTTGCCAGAGGTAATTAAGAGACATTTGGAAGAAAGTATCAAGAGGGAGATATCGTCTAACTCCTTCTTCCATATGTATTTTGCATTGTCTATGTGAATGTCGAACATGAATTTCTGCTTTCATTTCAGCACGGTATGGGCATTCCTTCTATATCAATCATGTTGCACGAGCTGATCAAACTGTTGTATCATGCCAAGTGTTCCAACATAACCCTTATTCGCATTGGCACCTCGGGTGGAATAGGTATTTCCCCTCTTGATTTCATTTTTTCTGCAAACCAAAGAATGTAGGGATATAGGAATGTAGGGGAATAGAGTGTCTCTTTGAAAGTCAGTGATTTATGGTAAAAACAGTTGTCTGCAGGAGACTGAATACATTTAATCGTGTATCTTTTCTTTTATTCCCTGTTCCTAATTGTCCTTCCATATGAAACAATGAATTGTTTTGCTTCTATAATTTTGCAAGGAAAGGTAGTATCAGCTTCTCTGGATAGACAAAATGCATGGAAGAGATATGACAAAGTGAGAAGGACATTCCTGCCCTATATGAAATAACAGAGATAAAAAATCTAAGAGGAAAATGTCAAAGTTTCATTCTTTCAAAAATATTTGCAATAATAAACTGAAGCAGTTAGGCATGCACAAAGAAAAACTCCTTGTGAGTTAAGGGGCACCTTTAAAAGAAGCAGGATAGGGTCGAGATGTGTGTTTTCACGTCTGTGGAAACTAAGCATTAACTACATTATGCAGTTGTGTCTGTTTCTTTTTACTGCAGGTCTGGAGCCAGGCTCAGTGGTTATCACTAGGCAGTCTGTAGATGCCACCTTCAAACCTCAGTTTGAACAGGTTGTTCTGGGAAAAACCATAATTCGCAGCACGAATCTAGATGAAGAGCTAGCTAAAGAGCTGATGCAGTGCAGTAAAGAAATCAATGAATTCAATACAGTCATTGGAAACACTATGTGCACTTTGGATTTCTATGAAGGTAAGGCTGGCAACAGGCCAACAGCAGCATATTGGTAAGCAGCAACAAATCCCTACTGAACTGTATTTTAACATTAAAGTTCTAGTCCAATGAAAATACCACATCCCACGCTTTGAGCTGTCCTGTTGACTATAATTAACAAATGTTTTAATATACTTAAAATCAAACACTGTGCTTAGCAATTTGCTGTATCAAACTTTTAATTTTGTGGGGAATTATTCTACTCACCTCAAACAGGTCCTCTGAAATGCTTATAGTCCACTATACAATTTTCATGAACTTGTCAGTTAGGTATGTCTGTCATAAAATTTCTGAAATTTACTGAGGCGTCCAAGAGTACAAGAGGAGTCACTTGTATCTGTTTTGTTTTGTTTCCCAACTAGTTCAATATCTAAATTTTGTTTGTTTTGTTTGTTTGTTTGTTTGTTTTTTCCCTAAAGGAAATGTTGAAACTTGTTTCCCATGCACAACTGAAGACAATATTTAGCTGAGTTGTGTCAGTCTTGCTACACAGGAGAGGCAAACCTCCAAGGCTTACTATGAATTAGCATGTAGACATTCAATTGCTTTTCTGGTATCCCAGATCTGTTAATAAAAATCTTCCAAATCTTGCGAGAACGGATTGTAGACTGCACCTGATACTGCTTTCTCTAGCAGTTACTGGCAGTGTGAGGTGACTAAGGGTGCAATGTGCAGGGGAACACACATTGTTACTAGTCTACAAGGTGGGTCAGAAGCAGACAATGTCAGTTTGTGTATCTTTTCAGACACAAAAAGCAAGGCCAAGCAACACCTAAAAAAAAAAAAAAAAAAAAAATAGCATCAGGAATGTTCTCAGTACATAAACAAGAACTGAAAAAAAGCTCAGGGATATTAATTTAGAAATACACCTCCTGAAAACAAAAGGATACTGTGTAAATCACTGTGTCATTTAACTATACTGTAGGTAAGGTGCTACCATTTTATCTGTAGGCATTAGTCTTAATTTGAACAAACACATTTTCTCAAAGAATGGTGCTAGTATTCACTATTTACCTTAAGAGACTCCTCACCTCCTTCCTTTGTAAGGTACTATCAGAAAGACATTTTGAGGCCTGGCAGTACTTCTAGGCAATGATTAAACATGCAGGAAAAAGTGCAGCACTTCTGTACAACTTAAAGGAGATGTAGTTTGTTGCAGAGTTCTGACACGTCTCACCTGGGAGAAACTACTTGTTACATTTTCCTGTTTATGAATTTGACAGTTTAAGATGGAGAAGACCAATTAAGTTACTGTGAGTCATATTATAAAAAATGCAAGTAATACACAGAAACTCTAAAAATAGCTAAGAATCACTTCGTCTTATTTCTCTTGCATGTGAAAAAGATAGTAGTAGTAAATAGCAGTAAAGCCTGGACACTGTATAGGGGAAACTGCAATAATTGGGTATTTTAGAAATTGAATTTGTTCTGTGATGTCCTCAATCTGAAAATTTCTCCAAAATGGCTTTGCAGGACAGGGCAGGTTGGATGGTGCAATCTGCTTATACAATGAAGAAGAGAAACTGCAATATTTGAAAGCGGCTTATGATTCTGGCGTCAGAAACATTGAGATGGAATCTTCTGTCTTTGCAGCAATGTGCAATCTGAGTGGTGTCAGAGGTAAGCTAACATGAATTTGCTTTATTCAAGCTAGAGGATTTTTTTTTTTTTTCTGCAGTGCTGGCAATTTCTGGCACAAACTGTGAATGTGGCTTTAATAGACCTTCTGCATGAAACATCTCTGGTTATAGTTCTGTTACTGTAACTGCTTGATTTGTGTCATATGTATTCAAATCTTATGCAAACTGCTTCTCATATTTCTTGTATAGTTTAGGCCTGGTCATTTGTTATTCCAGCCCTTGGCAAGCACACAAATCATAAAAGTACCTAATTACCCTATAGAACTAATTTGTTTTATTCATTTAGTTCTTGAAGTTTGCTGGAAGCACCTGTTTAATTTAATCAAGCAGCTGATTCTCATATAAGTAAAATTTTAATCACTTCCTATACATTCATATCAAATTGAAAACTGATGTATTTTGTGTAGACTTAGAGCTGTAATTCCTAAATAGTTAAAGATCTTTGGAAGCATCATGAATAAACCATTCCTAATTATAAAATGAGATTTTAATATTTTTTCATAAGCTAATTTTCAGTGAATTTTGGTGAAGAGAAAAAAAAAACACAAAAAAACAATTAAATATGATGCAATACAACATCTATTCACTTACCATGTTAACTGTAGTCTCTCACTTTCCTTGGCAGAGAATCTGCTAATTCAAAACATCTTTGTTTCTCAAACTTCCTTAGGTACAAGGAGAAGGAAATTAACAAAAATAAGGAAAAAGGCCGATGCTTATATTGAACACCTTCTCTTCTAACTGACATGAGAGTTGTTAAAAATCTAGCCCATGGTATCAGTAATCCATTAGGTAGCGCGCTCCTTTTTGCTGTCTGTACTTTGGAAGTTTGCAACGTGTGTTAATGTTCATGCTCTGCAAACTGTCACCAGCAGAAGCCCAGGTACAGAAGAACAACAGTAGAGATCAGCTTGAGTGAAGGGAGGGATTTGGTGCTCTGGTTATCAAAAAGTAGCAGGTTAGCCTGAGATAATCCACAAGATCCTCATCTATTTTCCAGGCTCCCACAAATGCTGAAACAGTTTATCTGCTGGCTCCTGGATTTACAGTGTAGGAATTCAAGTTAGGGGTAAGGCAGATGACAGTGGGCAGCAAATATCTGCTAGAACAGACAGTTCTCTGATCAGTTCCTACCAGTCAAGCCCTGGATAGTTACGAAATATAATTCCTATCTAGAAAAACATGAGTTGTGAGTATAATGAGTATCTGGAGATGCCTAAGAGCTCTTGCTCTGCTAATGTATTGATCAGTTGTCTTAAAATTTTTGTAACTTTTTTTAATGTCATCCATAGCATGCTAGTCCTGTAGTGTTTTATGGTACTGTACACTGTTTTCTAGGGTTTGTTTTCTATCACATGTTCTCATCTCATAGCTGTTTGTTCAAATGTTTATCAGTTTGGACTGTTGAAGTGCCAGAATGTCATTCCTATCTGTTCATTTCATTCCTGTCTTTTCATTTCTAGCTGCTGTAGTGTGTGTCACTCTTCTGAATCGTCTTGAAGGGGATCAGATTAGCAGCTCACATGACATACTTGTGGAGTACCAGCAGAGACCGCAGAAATTAGTGGGATATTTCATTAAGAAAAGTCTTGGGAAAGTATGAAATGTCCACCTTTGTTTTTTTTAGAAGCAGAAGGCTTTTATACAGCTGAAGTTATGGTCATAACTTCAGTGCATTAAAGATCTTTTGCTTCAGAATAGCTTACAGCATTCTCTGTGTCTGTGGAAGTTAATCACGTATGTCAATGTGCTTTGGAAACTGAATGTGCTGAATGGACTTCAGTTAAGATTAATTTAGTTTTGTGTTGCTGGGATTTAAGACTCACATTTCTGTGAACTGGAAAGTGGATCTGTTGTGAAGGACAAGCTTGCTATAATGTATGAAAAAGCTTTATTTATCCCTGCTGCTAAGAAGAAAATCAAATGTGTCTTGCAAAGTACTTGCAAACCACCAAATTAAAATTAACTTAAGAATGCTAATCCTTTCACATTGTATTTTAAATATATATATATATAATTGCCTTTGTTGCTTTACTTTATAAAGAAAACTTAGAGTGAATGTAGATTATTTTTTCCAGACTTCGACAGATAAACAGTATTATTTTCATATATTAAAATTTCATGAAATTGCAAAGTGTGAGACTAAATTTCCTCAGGATTAAGGACTTGACACTTATGTGTTGAACATCTGTACTTCTGAGATCCTGAGTTAACCCAATAAGGTCATTCATGTCCTATTTTAACTATGTCATTGAATCAGCATCCAGGAAACACACTGGAATTTTGCATTGAAGAACTTGAAATCTTTTGCTGAATCCTGGCTCCTGCTGAGTGAAGAGGAACCACAGGCATTCAGGAGATGCACAGCATCTTCACAGGACTGCATGATGGTAGTTCATTTTCTTCCTCACATTTTGTTCCTTTTTGAATTGGTTTTCATCTCTACTCTTGCAACTTCTTCAGGAAAAAGGGAGAATACCTATTGACTGTACATGCCACCAAAACTATTTCTACAAAGTTTTCTGCACTCATTGGCCTAGCACTTGTTTTTTATTCTTATTTTTAAATCATGGTCATTGCTGCTTTGTGGTTAAGAGTATAAATATGTGGTCAACTAAAGAAAAATGTGTTTATCTCTCTCTCTACTGCAAGGGATAGTCCAGCTGCTTTTTTTTTTTTTTTTTTTTTTTCTTAATATCCAAACATGGTTTAAATTCCTGTGATTTACTAATTTAGTTCCCTTTCAGTTTTAAAAACAGATTTTCTCATTTTATGTTCAGGATATACAACAAAGGTAAGCTTTTCAAAAGAGCTTATTTTCATTTCCCCTGGTTGACGGAAGGAGGTGGGAGGGAAGGATTCCACATTTTGTTTGAACTGTTCCTCCCTTACTTAAAAAAAGAAAAGGAAAATCTGTGGTTAGCTGTGCCCAGTAGTTGCCTGGGCATTGTGTGAAACCCTGTGAGGTCCCCAGGAACTGTGTGGCAAAGAGCATTCTTGCCTGCAACCTCCTGTTCCCAGACCAGTAGGAAGGAAATAAAAATGAGATTGCATAAGAAGCAACGTGCCACCCTCAAGGCTGACGAGGAGCCTACACGGAGTTGGTTGGTATGGGTTTGGAAGAGAGAGCCCTCAGCAGACTCTCCTTCCATGTTCTCCTTCCCACTGTTCCTTAGGACATTGTACTTTTCTTCCTGCTAAGATATTTTTCTTCTGTGCTTTCTGAAGGTGAAGTAAGGGGATGTATGGTTTAAGAAAAAGAAAATTAGAAATCAAAGGAAATCAAGTGTCCTGTTGTTTTCCACTGTTCACCATTCTGTAATACTATATTCCTAATACAAGAAGGTGCTACATAAACACATCCTACATGCAAAAAAAACCCTCCTCTTAACTTCAGAGGAAACTTGCCAGAAAGCTACCCTGATAAGAACAATTGCATTATCCCTGGTGACTGCAGCTGGACAGAAAGATAAAGAAATGACTCAGCTGTGTGCATCCGGTGGTGCAGCTACCTTCCTGTGGGTTTTACAGAGAGGTCCATAAAGAATTCTAAAATATTTAACAGGCTTTTATATGCAAATTAATCTTTATTTAAACTTATTATTCTTCATGTATTGTATAGAAAATCAGCATATGTAGGCTGCAGAACATGAATTAGGATTTGGAGCAGTGATATTTTTAAAGTTACAAAGAACTTGCAATACATGTTTGATGTTAGATGGTGCAGCGTCTCTTGGTACTTCTGCAAATCCTGCAAACACCAGAAAACTCAATTTCAAACCAAAGGCCCACTTCTGCTGTCTGTGTCATGATCTACCTAGAAATACACTACAGAATCAGGTTAGTGCAGAGATCAGAAGGGATAAAAGTCAAGGAGGAAGGCAGAAGATGTAACTAAGATGGAAACATGAAGGGAGAAAAGAGCTGGGTTTCTACCGATGGTCTGTTTATTGATTCCTGGTATTCTTCTGGCCTTACCCCTACTTTTTGTTAAAGAAATGGTTGAACCATGATGAAAGCAGGTTAAAACATATTTATTTCACATTTGAAAGAGGCTGAGAATGGGCAGTAACTTGATTGGGGATTTGAAGAAATAAATCTCTGTTTTTGGCATCTTGAAGTACTTCAGAGAAAGATTTCCTTTAATGGAAGTTATGAGAAGTCCTAAAATGAAGATTACAGAATGACCTATTGCCAAAAGTGCTTGGCAAAAAAGTATGAAAGTATGAAAAAAAGTATGAAAGTTTTTATCCTGTAAAAAAATAAGTAAAATAATTCTTACCTGAGGATATATTCAGTATTTCCTGAAAATGTAATTATACACATTTAATGTGCAATATATTTCTAAACGTTCTTCCTGAGTCCTTTCAAGGGCTTGTCAGTGGGTTTTGTAATAGTTGCATTTTCATCTCAAGCCCTCGTGGATCTGAATATGCTCCTGAATCAAACTCTTAAAGACCTGCAGTTTACACAGCTGAACTGGAGATGTGTTTCATTTCCACTGACAAGCAGGGAGAAAGAAAACACTGAGCAAATGTGTGGACGTGCCCATCAGCACTCCCTTCTGTCCTGAATGCAGCAGTCTTGGAACTGAGAGCAGCTGTGCTTTGGGGACCAGATCTGCATGCAAAGACTGACTGCAAGAAAGTACAGAAGTGTAACTTTATGATACGACTGCTGTTTGGTACAAGATGCTGAGTTTTCCTTTCCCTGAAAGTTTCTTGGTCTTTAAGTTGGAGTGATCTAAATATGTGCTCTCTCTTTCATATTTCATATGAAATGAAATATGAAATTCACTTCATATTTCATTTCAGAGTACAAATTAAACTACAGTTAAAAAGAAGTCCTCTGCCTGTGGTGCAATCACGAGAAAGCAGATCACTGAACAAAACATTAAATCTGAAACTCTCGGCTACAGTATCAGCAGGAAGAGTAGTGCTGACAGGGGCAATGCTTCTGCTCAGGCTACAAACAAAATGCAGCAGCAGAAACAGACAGACAAAGCTGGCTTTACACGACACAGAAACCTGATTCCAGATGCTTCTGGTCAGCTTGTAACTGAGAAAATTTTCCAAAGTTTACCATCAGCCTGTCATATTCAATTCCTAGAGCTGCCCAGAAGCTTGCACCAACTACTGGCCTCTTTGTATGATTCGGACAGCTTTGTTAAATGCAGAGCTCCATTTTAATCAACCTTTATTTGGCTTTGCCCACAACTAACATTTTTCATCATATCCTAACTTTGCACACAGGAAGCCTCTCTCAGGAAAGAAGCTGCTAATTGCAGTCGTCCTGCCAGCACTTTGCAGAACAGGGCTGTGCCATGTCAATATTTACCAGTAGTGCTCCTAGTACTCCTCATGCTGTTAAAAGGAAAGCCTTGTGATCATGCAGCAAGCTTTGAGAAACAAGTTGTGGGTGGTGTTAGGAAAATATGCTAGTTTACCTGATTCCCAGCCATGTTCTCACACAACTAGACTGCATTCCCGTCTACCAAACAGTATTTGTAGCTCCTGGCCTTTAATCTCTTTAACATATAAAACCAAGTTTCTTTGAATGTGCTTGGCAACTGAATTTCCATTAGCATATATTAAAACTGTAGGCTAGACATGGCACGCTGATGTTATCATAAAGTAGTCAGGTTTTAAAACCCAAGCTGGGTGCTGGCAGAAGTTTTGCTGCCTCTTCTGCCCCCATAGCTCTGGATGTCCCACATACACAAAAAAAATAAACATCTGAGTCAGCACTATGGCAAAGCTAAGCTAGGCAGAAACAAAAGAGCACAGGTCACTCTGTCCTCCCTTGGCAATCTGATTTTGAACATGTATATACTTTTTTCAATTCCAGAAGGAATGAGTGGAGCACGTAAATAAGAGCTTCTAATTTGCCCTGTAATGTTCAAGATGTTGCTGTTGACTACAGCCACTCTGTTATGGAGCCCTTATAGCATATCATTTATTTAGCCTGCCAGCAACTGTGCTACATTTGAATCTTTTTAAGCTCTTTGTACACGTAACTCCTAAACAAACTTGCTATTTAAGAGCAGTACTTACACAGGATACTGCCCAACTCTGTAGTGATGAAGCCTAGAGCATGCAAAAGAGGTTCTAGGATGGCAGCAAAACAGATGACGTTTTTCCAAAAATATTTAGAACCAAGTTGTTTTTCCAGCATATCTGATTAATTTTTAATATTATCGTCTCTTTTGTGCCAAGGCTTTTCGGGGAGGTTGATTTCATGTTTCTCATATTTCTAGAGCATTGCAAATAATACAATCAAGCTCACAGTTCTAAAGCAGCTTGTTTTAGAAGTATTTTCCCAAAATGCCAACAAAGGGATTGTTCTTGGGTGGATGTTTATGAGGTTATCTTTTTCTTTAATAATTTTGTTCTAGAAGAAGAAGTCTACTACTAGAGAACACCTTACTAGGCAATAATTAATTTCTTTAGGAAAGGATAATGACACGTGAGGGTAAATGAAATTAACATCTCCCTGGTCATTTTGTCTGTCGGATGTCTTAAATAGTAAAAATGATGAGTCATTAATTAGTATTGACTATTAATTGCATACAAAACACTTGTTTCCTGTACCAATGAAAAAGCTGTTCAGCATTAAAAATTGGAAGGCAATATTTATGAGTTTGTAATTATATAGAGCATAATTAATTATGTACATCACACGGTCAGATGAGCAGGGATTTTGCAGGATTACATGCTCAAAATAATTTGGCAAAAGGTTCACATGAACTGTTTTAGCTTATTTACTATCAGGGACTGTCTTCCATATCAGTTGTTTTAGTAGCTACTTGAAATTCATTATACTGACTGATTAGTTTATAATTTCCTACAAACCACCCAGTATAGGTTCTGTTCCCCAGCTTTCCAAAATGGCTGTGTGAACCCATATATATATATGTGAATATATGCATATACCTGTACGTATATTCACAGCATTCAAGTATTGACAAATACTTGTTTAAAAATGCATACTTAGACTGTGCACAGAAATTTCATCTCAGCTTTCTCAGAATTTCATCTTCGCTCCTGGAGAACAAGGCTACTGCTATACAAACTCTGAAATAGCAGGGATTTTAGCATTGCTCAGCTAGAAGCAAAACCGTCCCTTATGCAAGCAGCAGCTGCGAAGTGGAGCTCCTCCGTGAGGCATGTTCTTCCTTTTGGGCTCTTTGCCCAGATGCTCTCTGACACAATGTGCATGCCATGAGGAGGGCCCCAGGACAAGGAGAGGTGGGGGGCATGATGGGAGAGGTGAGGTGTGGGGGCACAGCAGCAGTCCTGAGGCTATTTACATTTCTATTTAAAGATAAGTGATTACTCCTGTAAGGACTAATTTTCAGAAAGGGAAGGGAAGGGAAGGGAAGGGAAGGGAAGGGAAGGGAAGGGAAGGGAAGGGAAGGGAAAGGAAGAGTTAAAAAAAAACAAAAAAAAACAAAAAAAAACCACAAACAAACAATTGCAATTTGCACCATTTCAAATACAAAGATTTTATCAGGTTAATCAGTCAGTTTAACATGAAGTGGAGTACATAAGCACCACAGCATGCTCTGAAGTGCCAAATCTGGGAAAGGAAAGCTCAGGCACTGGACATAAGACATCATTGGAACATTCTCCCATGGAAACTAGAAGAGCTCAGTGGACCTACAGATAAAAAATTGCTCACAGTAGAAGCATCAAACTTTTTAATTTTTTAGATTGCCTTCTTAGCTTAAATCTAGTGGAAGTCAGATTCCTTATTAATGACTTCTATATCTCTAAGTACTTGGAGATTTCACTCTTTAACAAGGAAAAATAGCCATGAATGTTAAGATGTCTCTTTCATTCAATCATAATAAAATTTGCAGAAAGTGTAATGAAGCAATTTGCTCAGCAGTAAGAGAAAATACATAAAACTTGTTCAGACACAGCACTGTCCTAATCAGCATGCATGTGCAATTCCTGGTTCAGATTTTGGGTTACTTGAATCACCTAATATAGGACCTGTGCTATGTCTCTCCACTGACTCTAGAGAGAGCTTTTGGGGATCAGATTCTATCTCAGGCAGTTTGTTTGGGCAGAGCAAAATGCACAGAAGGTTTACTCTTCTGCTCAACGTGATATCCCCAATCAGTAGGACAGTCATCCTCACCCCATGCTAATTAATGAACACAGTTTTCAGACTCTTCAGAATATTCCGTTTTAAGTAAGTTATGTGTACTCAGAAAGGAAAAAAAGTAAAGGCAAACAAACACTCACCATAGGATAAAATTAAATATAGTCATATGATGATGTGACAGGACCATCACAATGCTAGATGTGTCCTTACAAGGATATTCTAGAATTAGACAGACATTTTTTAGGGCTATGTGGTTAGGCAGTGCACTTATTTTCCCACTTTTCTTTTTAGAATATGCATATGAAATGACATTAATGCTACAGTGACAGAAAGTCATTCAACTCTGGAAAAAGACAAAGGTGGTGTAAAAAATATCCCCCACAACCCCCTCCCCCTCCCTCCCCCTCTCCCCTTCTCCCCCCCTCCCCCATTTGCATTCATTTTTTATTCCAGAAAAATAGAAACAAGTGCAGAATGTATGCTGTGGAGTTAAGCAGCCTGAAGGCATAGATATAAACCCATCCCCTCACTGTTCATTGCACTGAGAAGCAAGAGGAAAGATGAGATTCCTCAACAAATGCAAAACAAGAGGCAGAAATATAATCTCATCTTTTCTCAACAAGCAGGCAAATCTCTTGCACCTTCCCCCAGCGCTGGAATTACTCAGTTACCAAGGAATTTGTTCAGAGTGCTTGGTGAGATGACTCTGAGCTAGAAAGTCCATAAGAAGCCACTCTTCAAGTAGATGAAGGAAAGAAAAAAGGAAAATGGGGCATGCAGTACACCAGTTCAAGGCTATCTTTTGGAAGAATTGGCTCTGCCGTGTAAGGCAACCGGTGAGTTTTTGGAAATGATAAAAAAAGAATATTGTAAATCTTTTGATAGAAAGAGTGTATCCTAATTTTTCTGTTGGAAAGAGTGTATCTATCTATCTATCTTGGTTTTCCTTTCTCACTGCAGACTGTTAAAAGGTTGGCTGGCTGCTAGTGATTTTTGTTTTGCCGTCAGTCTCCTTGTTGTGGAAAACACAAGTATAGAACAACAGTGTGGTTTAACTCTAAAATAGCTGAATACAGCAATGCTTTGCAATTTTAAATTGATATACATAATCTCATAAAAGTTTTTGAAGAGCCACAACTTATATTTCAATTATCATTAGATAACTACCAGTGCTTGTAGCAGTGATGAGGATGAAAATCAATTTCTTTCACATTACAGGTAATCAATGGTGATATAAGAAAGCTTGCATAATTGGGGTCAAGTCTAGTTTTGGGGAATGCAGGCAGTGTATATTAAAATTACATATTCTTCTAAATTTCTTTTATTGTCCACTCTATAAAGCTTAATTTATTCAATTTGCAATATGCAGAGGAATATGGCAGCTACTTTAACAGCAGTAAAAATTAAAATAATATGAGATGCCATTGTTTGCTTTTTCTGTTTGCCTTTTTTTTTTTTTTGAGATAGAAAGAAGAAAACTGTCAAATGAGATTTGTTCATTCTGTTAAATTAATATTTTTGTGAGAAAGAGATGCCACTGCAATTAATATTTTCTCATTGATTTCCCTTGTCCGTGGTGATCCAGATATTTGCAATGAGGCATGTTGGCTGCTTCAGACAGGATTAATTCAATTAAATAAACATACAGCTTTTCATTTCAGAAATATTTCACTTTAAGTTGTGATTTAAAGAGATTACTTCATTTTCAAACAATGCTTTCTTAATATGAAAGACACTGGTTTTGGAAGTAATACTGTTGATTATATTTTTCACCATTCCCAAACAATTCTGAATTAAATAAAGTATGAATAGTTCCTCATACTTTAACCTGTGTGCCTTACGTGGCTTCTCAGTATCTCCTGTTCTCCTCCACAGTGATCTACTTCTCTTCTTGCTCTCTGTCTAGTTTTTCCTCAGGTATTTTTGAAGGAAAAAATCTTAATTCATGTAAACTTTAAGTTTGCACTACTGGCAAACCTTTCCTGAACAGTGAGATGCAAAATTGCCCAAACCAGGAGTTATAATGAATGACCCTGCTTCAGTTCTGTATTATTGTGTAGGTGTATCTGCAGAAGGTGAGTGTCTTCTCATGGCTATCTGTTGGTAGCTACAGCTAGAAGACAGGTGTGGTCTGTTGAAGAAACATGTGTCACGAGCGGCAGGTGGCATTAGATGATATCACAGCATGAAGGGTGACAGGGCTGTAAAGAAACGCTAGTGTTCTCTAAAGAGCAGGTGTTTTAACTAAAATGCAGGCGAGCATCTGCACCTTTTACTAACATGGTTCAAAGGCAGTGTAGGTAATAGCTATATTTGGACTTCACTCAGAGTTTGAAGTTGCTGTGGTGTAAAACATACCTTCCATTTCTTAGGTTTTAGACACTGTTGCTTCTGAGCTCTGTATTTTGGAAGCTCAGGAGATGCATGCTACCAGGCAACTGTGTTACTGAATTTTTCTATCACTGTTCCCTAATTATTCTTTGTGTAGAATTAATTGCCATCTAAGTTTGCAGCTGAGATTGTATTGTAGCTAGCTTAAGGGTGAAATATGGCTCCTGAAGGTTCTTGTGGCCCTGGAAATGAAAAGATGGGGTAATGTGAGATATGGCTGTGGGCAGCCTCAGGCCTGTTAGCTGGGCCTGGAGTGCTTTGCTGCTGGGGATGATGAAGGCAGCTTTTCGAGAAGGATGACTACAGGTGAAAGAAAGGATGCAATGGCATCAGTCAGGGAGCCCAGGGGAGGATGAGAAGATGCACTGGTCACAGTTCAGGACAGCAGGCACCAGGGAAGAGTGAGGAACTGCAGCAAGGTCCAGCACAATGCTGAGTTCTCAAGAGGATCAGCTGGAGGAAAGCTGTAATCACGTTGTCCCAGGCTTATTTGTATTGATTAGAAGGAAATGTGTACAAACATTATCAACAGAAGAAGTGAAAACTGCTTTTGTACTCTGAAAGCAGCATATTTGGCAAAGTTATAAGTACTTTAAAAAAGTCTTAACTGCTAATTTGTTTTTAACAATTTTATTTTGCCATAAGTAGTTGTAGAGGAAATATTTATTTATTTATTTATTTGATTAAAAGATACAAATTTAACTGATTTGTTCTCTAGTTTTGTTTTTCTTTGTAGCACTAATGATGTTTTCATTTCCCTTTTCAGGTCCTGTCTCTTGCTGAAATACTCTGGCCTTGTGCGCTCTTCTTGGTACTGGCTGCAATCCGCTTTCAGGAACCCCCAAAATACAAGGAAAGCTGTATGTTTTGTTTCACTTACACTCTCTTTTGCTGGCCTCTGCTTGAAGAAGTACTTAGGAATTATTAAAGATAAACTGTAATGGGGTGTGCTGGAGTGGTGTTGACTTAATTGTAGTGAAGTCAGTAGAAAGAACCTTAGAATGTGTTTAAGTTTTGTTCAGCTGTAGCTCCTCAGCAAACCATATTCAGATGGCTGAAAAAAATATAGAGTTTAAGGTATGAATTTTCAGAACAGGTTTAGACATAAACCTTTGGAATAAGTTGAATTTCTTTGGTTTTAGTTGTACTTACTTTTTTTTTTTTTTTTTTTTTTTTTTTTTCTATTGACAAGAAGTTCAGTTTAGACGACTGTCCCAGAGAGAGATAATTATGCAGTAGATGTCAACAGTTAGGCAAGATTAATCTTAACCCTACCCATTTCCTGGGAATTAGAATGAACACTTTTAAATTCTTCCAAGTTCTTTTTTTGCTTTTATTTTGTCAAGTGTTAACTTCATTCAGAAAATAGTAACTTAGGGTATTGTATTTTATTCAGTTTATTATTCTATTATTCACAGATGTCAGTACTTCTAATTAGTAGTTTTACAGGGAATGGCAGGCTGGGTTCCCAAATAGGGCAACTTCCCAGAATAACAAAGAAGTGAAGTAGCAGTTAAACCAGTAAGTGAAGAGACAACAAAAGATGATTGGCTATATTACTCACTGCACAAGAGCTTCAAGAACTTAAGATAGTCTGTATTTAAAGCAAGTGTGTAAGTCTTGGACCTCTCATTTAACAAGTGAATTAGTTGTACATTCTACACAGGAGACTTTAGAATTAGTACTTTGAAGAAAGCTTGGCAAGTAAGCCAAGTGGGGCCCTTACCAAACATGGGGCAGCCTCTAGATCCTTCTCACAGAAACTACCCCTATGGCCTGCTGCTACCAAAACCTTGCCACGTAAACCCACTACAGAAATAGTACATGTTCTGTTTCAGTATAATGTTTATTCATTCTGTTTAATTCATCATTCTGCTACATGAAATAACTTATGTGAATTGCAATAGTGGCTTCTAATGTGTACTTTGTTGTCGTAATTTTTGTAAGGGGCATACAATAATGCATCATTCTCATAGGGCCAAACAGGATGTGTATTTAGTTGGTTACTTGATAATGTACTTTAAGAGATAAGTGTTAACCATGTAAGATATTACAAGGTTTGCAAATGTCAGTCTTTAACTTCCTTAGTAATCAGTCTGGTAAAACAATTGTAGATATGTAGAGTGAAACGTCTGGAGAGAATCTAGTGTGTGCTATATATGTTTACTTTAGAGTAGCACTGGTCTGGATCCAAGTATGCAATGCATGCTAGGGGCCTGAGTGCATTGGGGTACTCGTAGAGTACATCCTCCATATTGGGCTGACAGTCTAGCAAGCATATGTTGCAATGGTATTAATTCAATGAAAACAAACTTTCCAGAAACTGCTCCCTAATGTCTGGTTGTCATAGTCTGGCATGGGAGTTATCAGTTTTCTGTGGTGAATTAGTTGTGCTTAACGGAACACCTGCCACTGGTACAACTTTATTGTTCACAGGTGACAAAGCAACTTCCTAGAAGAAGAGAGCACAATGTTATGGTACAGGCTTTGTAACTGCAGTATCCTGGGTTTTAATTCTGCCACTGCTTGATTTTAGGTTACTTAGAAGCTCGAGATTTGCCAAGTCGGGGCCTTTATCCTTTCATGAGAACTCTTTTCTGTAATGTTGGCTCCAGATGTAGGAATACCAGTTACGCAACACAGAAAAACAACCACTTACGGTAAGATGTACTAATTTATACAGTGCTTTAAGTGTCACAGTGCATCTTTCTCTACAGCAAATGTTTGTATTTATGTATTTATTTTTTGGTAGAGAGGAAGAATAAGAGTTTTGTTACCACATGCTAAAAGTTTCCTTTAGTCTTGTTATGAATGGAAAAGACATGGGGCTTTAGTCATGCCTATTTCTAATTTTCTTTGCTTTTCATGGGAATTTCTTGCTGTTATCAGACACTAAAAGCTATTTTGGAGAAAGCTGGGGGAAACCTTGTGATATTCTTGCTCTTCAGTGCTGCCACCCAAGACCATACTTTTATCCTTCATTGGAAAGGCTATTGTTATACAAAGGTGAGATTGACCAACAGAAAGTATATCATGTGGATTTATACTTTAGGAGCAAACATGATGGGAGGTGTAAACATAGAAAAGCAAAACAAGGATAGCTCTCAAGTAAGACACAAAAAGAGCCAAAAGGAATAGCAGAAGCTCTTTTAATTAAAAGAATGTGAAAAAGAAGACTGTAAGAGAGCCTTATCATGGGATCCCAGAATGCAGAAAGAGAAAAAAGTTAATGCGACTTTGAGCTTTCTTTAAGAAATGTAGTGCATCCATCTACTACAAAGTGTTGAAAAAACTGAGATGCAAAGACTTTTATACAAACTGACACCACATGTGACTGAACAATGTAGTCATAAGCAACCTTTCAAAATATATAATAATAAAGTCAAATTAAAGTAAGATAAACAGAATATTTGTGTATATATGTATTCTTCATTCTCAGAAAAACTGAGAATATCTACCAAAAAGATTTTTACAGGTTTGAGTCAACTAAGGGACTATGTGCATCATGGTTTTTATGGTTTATTATTGTAGAAACTTATAGATAACATTAGTTTTATAGACAGCAATAAATTCAGCTTGCAGCAAGTTAGAACACTTCAGTATCACAATAATTGGCCATAATGCTTGCTTTGATTAGCCTGTTCTAGTTATTTTTTATATGTAGAGTGGTATTGATTGAGCATTAGACCATGCAAAATAAATCTTGTTTATGCACAAACACTGTCTCTGTAAAACAGTAATTCATTAGTAGAATTGAAGTCATAACAATTTAAGCTGGAATCATTATTAGAACAGATCTATTATCACACAAAATATTTCTATGTGATAATACTTGTTATTGTAGCAATATCTCTTAAAAAATAATAATAAATTCTAATGATAATTGTGTAGTTAAGATTGTTACATAACCACTTCATTTCTACCCCCTTCCTTGGGGGTTGTGCTTGCCCTTCCACTGCTGCTCTGGCTCATAAAGTCAATGGCTTCAATCTGGTGGCAGAGGCGTAGTTATTGCAGGTCATGGTTTGGAGCATATTTTCTGGAGAAATGTGTAGTTGATGGCTTCTTTTATATGCCAGAGTGCACTTGAAGTCACATGCTTTTGTACCTTGTTCATTCATCACTGTTTTGCAGACCCATGTTACTTCTGAATTTATATGGTCCATCCAAATATATACATTATCTCTTACATGTTAGATACTCATTCTTTTTTCTCATTATTCATGAAATTGGCTTTGTACAGCTATGGTTCTACATTTTTAACTGAGCAATAGTAAATTCTGTATAGTCGTGGACTCGCCAGGGCTAGTTTGTGCCCAATCTCTTATCAAGCCATACCTTACTCCAGTACAGTGCATCCTGAGTCTACACTTCTTAAGGCCTCTACTATCAGAGAGGGTCCGTGTTCCTCTGTGATGCTTTCCTATATTTGTCATAATTATCTTATGTATTAAATAGTCACATGTTACTCCTTTGTGTTTAAAACTGTCGTGCCATTATACATTAACAAGTGAAAGTAAAATAAATAGCTGTAGCCACTTGGCCAGAAAAAACAAAGCCACAGGCACGCTTCAGGTTCAGACAAAATAAAAGTGACAAGCCTCTGTGCTGTGGCCTTGCAAACTCAGTACAAAGTGTGTTGCCTGTTACCTGCAGAGGCAGTATCATCATACTGGGTTATAGGGTTACAAATAGCTCCTGACCTTTTTAAAAAATATTTAAATATTTCCTAAAAGGATATTTTTTATTTACATCACCACCCCAGTTGCTGTTTAAGTGTGTTAAACCTCTAGAAGCTATGAATTTTATTTACTGCTTTGCATGATTACTTACGCTGCTTTGACTGAACTGCCCAAATTATATTCCATTTCAAAAGAAAAACAGGATGAAATTTCCTTGAGGCAGTCTTAGACCTACTTAGGGATGAGGAAAATTATCTGCTTTCCTTTTTTTCAAGTGAAAAACAAAATGCATCCATGTATGTATATTTATACACTCAGTAGGCTACGTGAAGTAGCATGTAGCCTAGGTCAGGAAAAGGGTAAAAAGGTAACATGGAGTTCATCCTGAGGTCAGTCTATTCCAGCAGGTCCATCAGCATAAATTATATCAAGCTAGGGGCTGCTCTGGCTTATGCTGGCTGCCAACAGCCTTAGGAATGCAGATTGTCAGCTTGATCAGCCAAACATAACTGAATCCTACGCTGTCCCTGTGTTGAATGGACAGAAGGGGTGCTATAGGAACAGCAGTATCAAATATCTTCCCTTTGAGGATTTATGTCAAACCATGGCAGGTTCTTTACAGACATTTTCAGGGACAGTTTGCATCAACAATGTTGTGCTTATTAAGGGTAAATCAAAGACCACGTATAACTTGCACGGACACTTGACCCATTTATTTTCACAGTGTATACCACATTGTTGTTCACATTTTGAAATATAGTTACTTTTTTCTTTTTAAATTAAATAATTAAAAATAAACTAATAATTAAAAAACAAAACAACAACAACAACAAAACAGACAAACTAATCCTCTTACTTCTGCTGTAACCTCCACTATGAAAATCATAAACCACCCAAATAGCTGTTCAGGCCAAGAGGCTCCATCAACAGGCTGTTGGTGAGATGAGCCAGGTGAAGGCTATGATCAACTCTGTAACTTTGATTTGCTGCAAAATCTACCCCCTTGACATGGTTTTGGCTGGGATTGGCTAATTTTCTTTGTAAAGAAGCTCACATGATGCTATGCTTTGGATTCTTGATGACAGTAGGGGTGGTAACATGCTGATGGTTTAGTTGTTACAGAGCAGAGCTCACACAGAGCCAAGGCTTTTCCAGCTCCTGGTGCTGCCCTGCCAGTGAGGAGGCTGGGGGTGCCCCAGGAGCTGGGAGGGGACACAGCCAGGACAGCTGGCCCAAGGGATGTCCCACATAGTGTAGGGTCATGCTCAGCAATAACAGATGGGGGAAAGGAGGAGGAAGAGGGGGACATTCAGAGTGATAGTTTTTGTCTTCCCAAGGAACCATTACATGCTATGAACCCTGCTGTCCTGAGCACCTGCCTGCAGATGGGAAGCAGAGAAAAAATTCCTTGATTTGCTTTGTCTGTGCATGTGGTTTTTGCTTTACCCAGTGAACTGTCCTTATCTCAACCCGTATCTCGCACTTTTACCTTTCCAGTTCTCTCCCCCATTCCACCTGGGGAGAGTGAGTGTATGGCTGGGTGGTGCTGAGCTGCCTGCCAGGTTAAACCACAAGACCCCTTCTCTGATGCCTGGGAAAGGCATTTTTCAAAAGCTGCTGTCTTCAGCTACTGCAAAAGCTGCTGGCTTGCAGCAATTTGATGCAATTCTCCAGCCTGTTATATCACAGAATCACAGAATTTCTAGGTTGGAAGAGACCTCAAGATCATCGAGTCCAACCTCTGACCCTCTGACCTAACACCAACAAGTCCTCCACTAAACCATATTACTAAGCTCAACATCTAAACGTCTTTTAAAGACCTCCAGGGATGGTGATGATGGTGACTCAACCTCTTCCCTGGGCAGCCCGTTCCAATGCCTAACACCCCTTTTGGTAAAGAAGTTCTTCCTAACGTCCAATCTAAAACTCCCCTGGCACAACTTTCCCCCTTGTCCTGTCACTAGGCACATGAGAGAACAGACCAACCCCCACCTCGCTACAGCCTCCTTTAAGGTACCTGTAGAGTGCAATAAGGTCGCCCCTGAGCCTCCTTTTCTCCAGGCTGAACAAACCCAGCTCTCTCAGCCGCTCCACATAAGACTTGTTCTCCAGATCCCTCACCAGATTGGTCGCCCTTCTCTTTTCTCGCTCGAGCACCTCCATGTTCTTCTCGTAGCGAGGGGCCCAAAACTGAACATGCTACTTGAGGTGTGGCCTCACCAGAGCTGAATACTGGGGGACGATCACTTCCCTAGGCTTGCTGGCCATACTGCTTCTTATACAAGCCCAGATGCTGTTGGCCTTCTAGGCCACCTGAGCACACTGCTGGCTCATATTCAGCCGACTATCCACCATCACTCCCAGGTCCTTCTCTGCCAGGCAGCTTTCCAACCACTCATCTCCCAGCCTGTAGCTCTGCTTGGGGTTGTTGCGCCCTAGGTGCAGGACCCGGCACTTGGCCTTGTTGAACTTCATGCACTTGACCTGAGCCCATCAGTGCAGCCTATCCAGATCCTCCTGCAGAGCCTTCCTACCCTCGAGCAGATAGACACACACACCTAACTTGGTGTCATCTGCGAACTTCCTGAGGGTGCACTCAATGACCTCATCCATATGTAGCAGTATCTCAGACCTCTTCATTGCCGAGTATGTACAGGAGCTCTGATAGCAAAGGGCATCTGTCTCGTCTCTTTCCAGAATGTTTCAAAAGATGCAAAAAACTTATTTCTAAGCACATTGTTTTATTTTTCTTTACTTAACTTCATGTGATGTTTAAATAGCTGTAGTTAATAGTATCGATATTAAGACCTGTTTACCTTCAAAACAGGTGTTTGCTAAACTTTCACAAATTAGAAACTAAATCTACTAAGGCCCAGAGGTAGCCTTAGTCCTGATATCGCTGTGAAAAATGTTCCATCATCATGCAGCATCATGTGCTGAGACCACATTTTGCTTGTGCTGTGTTACAGACTTTCTCTGGAAAACACATAAGAGAAAACCAGGAAGATTGCATGGGTGTGGTGGTTTTACTCTGGTGGGCAGCTGAGTTACACCACGGCCACTCTCCCACTCCCCCTCCTCAAAGGGAAAGGGGGAGAAAATATGACACAAAGGGCTCAGGGGGTGAGATAAGGATGGGGAGATCGCTCAACAATTATTGTGACGGGTAAAACAGACTCAGAGTAGAGAGGTAGTAGATTTATTGCATATTACTAACAAGCTAGAAAAGTGAGAAACAAAGGAAAGAAACCAAAAACGCCTTTTCCTCCCATCCACCCTTTTCTACCTCCTCCCCCCAAGCAGCACAGGGGAACGGGGGAATGGGGGCTGTGGTCAGTCTATAGCGCTTCATCTCCACTGCTCCTTCTCAGTTACTCTTGTCCCCTGTGCCATGGGGTTCCTCCCACAGGATGAAGTCCTTCCCGAACTGATCCAGCATGGGCTTCCCACAGGCAGCAGCTGGATTTCATGCCTGGAGTTTCTATCCATTCTATAACCAGTTAAGAACAACACTTTTTTGTTTCTTTATATACATATAAAATTTTATTGCATTTTGGAGGGGCTATAATAGTGTGCAAAGTGGAGGGTAAAGATCCTATCTTTCCATGGCAGATGCAGTAAGCTGTTGTCCAGCATGTGTACTGATGTTGATGATTATGTCTTGCCTCCAGGCCATCCTGAGATCATGCAGAATGGGAACCAACACAACTTGGGCTTTGCTGTTTTAGGGAGATTTTTAACATGGTGACAGGGGCCAGGTTGAGAAGAGTTTGCTGAGGAGGCTTCTGAAAATCACAGGTCTAAATGGTATTGCACATTACAGCTCAGATCTCAGATAAATGAAGAATTGCTGTTATGAGCATTCTTACTGTTATTCTAAGTAACTGGGTAATTTGGACTGAAGTGGTGTTTCTTTTTCATGGCTTTAGGGAATGCCACTTGCTTTTACACGGTCAAAGAGATGCAGAGGCTTTTGACTCTTTTGCAATATTTTGTCATGGGCTGAACTAATATAAATGTATGTCTTCAGTCTGATTTTTTGTCCTCATACAAACATTCCTGGAAAGTCACAAGGGAAAGAGTTGCTATGGATGATAATGAAATGATATAGGTACCTTCTCCTAGTACCCTGGTTCTAATTATTCATGTCTTCTCCTACAAATTGCTGGTTTCCTCCTTTTTGCTGTCCCTTGCCTTTTCTCTTTATTGTTCCTTGCAGCTGCTGCTGTTAGCTTACTCCTGTGTGTGTAAAGGTAGTCAATATCTGTCTTCTGCCCCAGAAAGCACAAGTTTCTTTGGGAAAGTAGCAGTACAACAGTCAAGTATTCTGATTGGCAAACTGAAAATTGCTTGTCTTGACTGTTCCTGCAGCTGATTGAGGACTCTATTTTCATATTTTTTTTGGCAAGATGGTGACATCTTTCTGCAACTTTGTCTAACTTGTGCTGAATTAAGAAACTAGGAGTGTCTCATAGCATTGCTATTAGGAAATAAATGTGATCCCTCTAATACCATATTAAAAATAATTTAAAACTTAGCACAGATATTTAATATATAGAACCTCTGTGACATGTTTCATAAAATTGAACCTGAAAACTAAGATCATTCCTGTTGCCATTTCTACTTCCCAAGGAGGTTGAGCTCAACTCCAAGAGTGGCCAAGAAATGGCTGTGGCAACGAGGACAAGAGGGGCACAAGTGGCAGCTGGCTGACATAATTCCTCTGGGAATGCCTGTAAAGCTAATAGCTCAGAAACAGTTTGCCTGAACTGCTGCTCTTGTGCTGCTGAGAGGCTTGTGTTTGGGAGAGGGGTGTTTGTGAGTATTTCTGGTTGCACTTGCTGCCTTCTCTTCTGTCATAGCTGGCCACCCCCACTGAACTTGCTGCCCTACCAAGTAAACAAGTTTTGAAGCTCTGAGATGAAGACCAGACAATATTTTTCCTTGCTCTGATTGAGAAGTGGTTGCTAAACAGACTCTGCTTATCTACTACATTTGCTACCTACCTGCTCTGAGAACTGCTTGCTGCTCTGCTCATGCAGTTTGAGGCCAGATGGTTTCTGTGATGGGATTACTTTTGAGAGATTTCAATAACAGAAATGATTAATGTTCACTCAGGTCAGCCTGTTCTATTAGATGTGCTTCTGCTATGTATTAAAAGGTATCTGTAGCATAAAAAATAAGAAGCCAAGGTTGCTTTTTGGTTGTTCCCCTGCTCTTTATCAACCCAAGATTTGTGGATCTGAGGTGCAACATAGCAATGGGTTTGGAGGAGAGGGTACTATTAATTCCTGCATCACCATCATCAGTCCAGCCTGGTGTTGGCAAGAGGTCATCAGCACCATAAGCCTAGCTGTGTGCTCCCGTGTGAGTAAAGGTGACCTTTTCCCTGGGAACATTGTTATATGCAGTGCCTCTGAAATAGGAAGGTTTGTATATAGGTAGCAAGGCTGCATCAAGAACCACAGGTTATTTGTGATACTGTCTTTATGTTCTGCTTCTCTGATCACTCATGATTATTTTAATTTGCCTTGTTTCATGAATTTAGGTGCTAATTTGAAGTTCAGTGAACATCTGGAAAATAAAATGTATGTAGAAAATCCTGTGGAAACTAATCTAGAGTATTATGTTTTTATTTTTTTTATTTTTTTATTATTTATTTATTTATTTATTTATTTATTTTTTGAAGTTCTGACTGGATTTGTTTTAACCGATGTTGTTACTCTGGTCAAGCATTAGACCCTTGTTCACGCTCAAAAGGCACACATTTTCAGTGTATCTGGTGTTGCTGTTCTTTTTCTTTTCCAAACATCAGTGTTTCTAGCTCTCAGAAATTTCAGGCAGTAGGTGTATTGGTAATGTGGTAGTTTTCAAAATATGTGGTAGTTTTCAAAAGCAATAGCTAAAGTGCAGCTATTAATCACTCTGAAAGCCACCCTGTGAACAACAGAAACCTGATGTTTAAATCTCTTCTGGAAAGATGGAAAAAAATGTGGCGAGAAATTGTTCTGTCTTTAATCCATGGAAGTTTGAAGTTGGTGAAAGATTTCTCTAAAATCTACCTGGCAGTCAGCCAAGCTGGTATCAAAATAAGCTTATCTGAAACAATAAAGAACTTACTGGAAGTTCTAAGATTATTTTTTTCTCCTTGTCCGTTAGCCTAAAGTTGCAGACAACTCTGTAGATGTCAGAAAAAAATGAGGATCAGGGAGGGAGTGTAAGAGAAATGTGCTGCTTCATCTGCCCATAATCTTGTGTCCGTTTTAACAGAACTTTTAGACCTATCTGATGCAATTATGTACGGTTTTGGTTTAGTGACTTAATATCTAACTTAACTAATAAGGATGAAAACATTTTGGTAATATAGACTCAACAAAGATAGCAGATAACTATTACTAATGTTAAATAGTTTTCTTACAGTGTTTAATATTAATTCTTAACTGTAACCAGTTAGAGAATCAAATTATTTTCAGCTTAAGGGACACGAAAGTCATGTGTTGGTGGATGGTCTCAAATCATCTGTCTCAGTCCAATAATGCTTTAGTCCAATAATGCTTTAATAATTTCCTGCTTCTAACAGAATCAAGAGCCTAATGCTCTGGCAGTAGGTTATGTACAGTCTTTTCAAAGTAATTCAGAGTTTTAAAAAGCTTTTTGTATTTGGGTCCATCTGTTGTCCCTTGAGTCACAATGCTGAATTCTTTTAGTTTCCATGCTCTTGTATGCAATCTAAGTCAAGCTTAGGACTCTGGCATGACCTCTTTCTGCATGTGTTTTCCTTTCACTGTTAACTGAAGTGTGCTTAGGGTTTGTGTAGCCTTATATGAGTTGAGATACCACTGCTACTGAAAGTTTGTATAATGTGTCAAAGAACTTGTCACTGGAAAAAAATGCACCTAGAAAATTGATAATAATTGGAAGAAAAATTTTTTCTAACCTAAATATTTTCCTTTTGAGGTGCTTGTTCACGGGACTTTCTATGTTGAAGTCCTGCTCAGGACTTCAAAAAAAAAAAAGTTTTCTTTTTTTTTCTTTTTAAAAAAAAAAAAAAAAAAAAAAGAGCTCCCAAGAACTAAAACAAAACAAAACTTAAAACCAAATCAGCTACACAACCAGGGGGAGGCTGGCCCTGGGCCGCAGCTCCCCTGGTGTTGAGATGGGATTTATGGGATATCATGGCATTGTAGGAATCAGCTGGAATCAATGAGACAGGATAAACTGACTCAGCATAATTAGGGAGTGGAATGGGAGAGCAGTGCCAGTTTGTAGTTTGTGAATTTCTATCTCATTAGATACTTCTTTATCAATAGGTAAGAATTGTGCTGAAAACTATCATTCACATACAAGTCTGACAAGAAAGGAATATAAGTCTTTACTGTGCTTTTTAAGTGGTGCTTATGCAACAGTTAATTGTGCTTCTAATGAAAAACAGTGATATTTTTGCTACATGACTTCAACCTAATATAATTTGAACTATATTATATATTTGAATTATATTGTATTAAAATATAATATAATTTAAGATAAAAAAGAATTCAACTGCCTGGTAACATACTAAAGATGATTTTTCCATTTTTTATGGTGCCTTGGGATAGTCTAAGTAATTTTAACTTGTAAATTGAAATAGAAAATATTTCTTGACTTCTCATTTCACCTTAAAATTAGTATTGTTAGAAAACTGTTATGTTACTGAGTAGCCACAAGATGGTAGTATTGGAGAGAGAGACAAATATGTACAATGGGTTTAGCTCCAAGTTAGAATCAGTGAAAAGCCAGTAGTGATAACACAACAACATCTTTATAAATTGTTGCATGCATTTGAAAACAAAAACAAACAAACAAACAACAAACCATAATATTCCAAGTACAAACTGCATAGATTTTCAAGAAGAATGGTACCTTGAAGAGCACATCACCTAGAATTGACGTACAGCTGTTAGCATTGCTGCTTTTTTTTTGTTGTTGTTAAGGTGGCAGAACTGTTATCAAATAAACTAACTAAAAGGGGAAGGTGCCAGCCTTGGTCAGAGCCCAGAGAGAGGGTTTATCCACATTCCATCTGGTAACTTTGACTTCCCTGTTTCTGGATAACAATTGCAATGTATTGCCTTAGATCCAATAGGACAACCCAAACTTCAAGGTACAGTATACATAAAGCATGACCTGGACTCATGATACACCAGGGAAGAAAACTTGAGTGCATTCAGAAATGTTAAAGACTTCTTTTGATGTTTCTGTTTGCTGCCAGAATTGGGTTCCTTCTGTAGGTGAGCTGCTCCAGCTCAGGGATTTTTCAGTGCCCCCTTTCATGTGGTTTTGGCTCAGTAGTGCAACTTGCATGCTAATGAGCTAAACAAAATAAAAGTGGTTAAATGTATAATAGTTTTAAAAACAACAACAAATACACATTTGTCAGCTACTTGCTTCCAGATTGTAATGATGTCATCTGTCCCCTTCTTTTTCCATGGATAAGCACTTCAGGTGTCCAAGATGGTCCAGAGAGCTTTGCAGGACCAGATCTAGCCTTCTTGAAAGAGATACAGGAACTTGCAAAGGGATTTGCTGAGACCACAGAGAAAGCTGTGGCTTTAGAAAAGCTATGGGAAGAAAACTCAAAGTTCTCAGGTATGTTGTGATCTTTAAAATAATGAATTGCTTTATATATCAGGTAATGATAACCATCCAATAAAGGAACATTTCTATCTTAAAAAATAAAATGAGCAAACTCAAATTTTAGGTGATCTGAAAAAAAATAAATATCACTTTTATGATTACTATTACCATGGCTGTCATAATTCTCAGTTTTCTAAAACTGCACTTTTGTTTTACAACTTGACAGTTAACAAAGTAGTGCATTGGGAAAAGTTTAAAGATAAGGATTAATAATTTGAATATATGGTTACTTACACTGACAGTTACTTTTGAATATATGCTAGACTTTACCGAGAGGGATCTGTTGATCTGGGAAATAACCTAGTCTTTCTTTCCAGGTATTTCTGTTGTACTACAAAGTATAGGGATAGAAAATATCACCAGCTCAAATGTGGTGACCTTCAGGTGAACAAATGTACTAATGTACAAATGTACTCTTGTACTAAAAGAGTGAGACAGGAAACACCATGTTCTGATTTCTCCTTTCTGTTCCCATCCATCCTGCACATTCTTGCTGTAGCAGACCTATGCCTACACTTTCTGGCTCAGTTTTTGGGCAGAAAGGTAGAAGTAAAGCAATTGTTTTCATGCCTGGTGATCTGGGGGCTAATATGTTCTTCTGGAAGGTATTGTGATGATTTTGCCTTACTGAAAATTGAATGGTAAGCAATTTATTTTGTTTCTGTGGTAATTGTAAAAATACCAGAAAGCGGAGAAATGTGGTGGATCACTGTCTTTCTAGTGTATTACTTCTTCCACACCTGTTTTCTCCTGTAGAAATGCACTTTGTTTACTACTTGCTATTTCTTATAATATGGAATTTTTCTGAAGTTAATAATGCCTTTGTGTAAAGGAAAAATATCTGATTTTTACAGGGCTCCATAACAGCACCACTTTTCTTACTGTAAGTATTTCTACATTTTATTTGTAAATTACAGTTCTTGATTTTGAAGCATCTTTATTGTAATAGTTAGAATTTTGTATCCTGTCAAGTTTTAGTAAAATACCCTTTTAAAAAATGGTATGCTTTTGAAAGGAAAAAAAATTGTCTTGAATGCTTGATAAAAGTTCAATGATTTATTGATTACCAGTTTAAGCAAGTCTAGGTTGTTTGTAGTGAAAATCCACAGGTACTTGAAGGCTAGTTATTTATTAGGACCAATTTAAAACACTATCTGCCAAACCTTGAGTATTTCTGTAAAATCATATTACAAAAAAATTTAGAAGGAACTCTCATATTAATGTTTTCTTATTATTGAAAAACAAGCAAACCCCTTAGAAAAGGATTACAGTGAGATTTGAAAGATGAGGCTCTTGCTTGGACATTACTTCGAATTTAGATTTATTATATGAATATGGCAAGCAGACTCTTTCACTTGGGAGTGAAGGAAGGCAGGTTTATAAGATGTAGCATAACTCCTTCCAGAACTTACTTGGCATAGTGTGTGACATGAGTTTGGGCTCTGTGTAGTCTTCCACTCTTGCAATCTCAACAGAAGGAGGGAGACTGAATGGGCATGGTAGTGGATTTTCACTGCTGTCAGTTTTGTACCTTTCACAGAACAATAGTTTTGCTTTAAAATTATTGAAAAAATATTTTTCTCTATACTTCATTGATTACAACTTGCAACTGCATGAAACCTGTATTTCCAGTTTATGTAACTTGAAATGAGATGGCATTTTCACAGTAACATTTATCAATTTCTCATGAGCTTCTTGATTGAAATTTAATTTGTTCTGGAATATAAAACAGAAAAAAAGTTTTTTCAGTATTAAAAGTGTATTTAATTGAGAGTAGCCAATCATTATTAACAGCCTGTATATGCAAGCTTTTTGTAGAAGGCATGCTCATGCTAGTATTATCCAAAAGAGCCCTGATGAAACATTAACCTAGATAAATAAGGGCTGCATAATGAGCAACTATGACAAATCCTATGTTTTACATACGCATCTGATAGCTTAGTCCTGTAAAAGATTTGATTTTAGCCAACAGTTCATCTTTCAAAAGCCATTTTCATAAAAATAATACTTGACATCTATCCCCCTGCTCTCCCTGGAGGAGATGTGAGGCGAGAATGGCAAGTCCCTGGCAGGATGCTGGTCTTTACTCCCTAGACTTACAAAATTAATTGCCAGACTAAAGAGCTCTTTGTGTTAGAGGTCTCAAAGGTAACCATGCTTTTTGGGAGTGTGTAATGTGTCTCCTTACAATTCTGAGCAGAAAGAATGTTTAACTCTTCTAGCTCGATTTTCCATGAGAGCAGAGAAATCTGTGAAACAAAACTGCTGTAAATTCAAAGTACGACCAAAATGTGATGAATTAATGGAGCTAGAGGGAACATTTCCAACCTGAAAAATTGTTTGAAATAGTTTAAAATTAAAGAGTGCTGAGGAAATAGCAGGTACTTGCTAGTTTTTTCTGCTAATGGGAATGTCATGTGTAAATGTGTTTTCCTCCCATACAGATGGATTTGAATGAAGCTGAAGAAATGATTTCTAGAGTAGAAAACCTGTACAAACAACCTTCCTTCTGGAACCTTCTGCACTCGCTTCCTCACCTTGAATTGAACAACTTTTATACGGAGGATGGGTTAGCTGCCATAGCACAGTTTCTAGAAGTTATTAAAAAGTAAGTACTCTTAAATGCTTAAAGTGCTCTGCTTTAATATTTTACCTGAAATTCTCATTCTTTTCACAGGATATTTAATATCAGCATCCTTGTAGGACAAGGAAGGTGGCATTTTTTTCTGTTGACTAGATACTGCTTTTATAAAGATGTGGTAGATTTCACCCATTCTGAGCCCTTCATAACTGTATTTCTTCTCTGTCCAGCTCAGCAGTGATTCCCTAGGAGTCTCAGGGAAGGAGATTCATGGTAGAAATGGCCTTAAACTTTGTCATGTATTTTGGGATTTTTCAAAAGATTGTTTACATATTAATATAAGAAAATCACAGTTTAGATTCTAATTAGCTTAATACCTTTGTAGCACTTAGTATCAGGAAAATGAATCCATTTGGTTTCTGTCTCTTACTTCTCTTGAAAGAGATGAAGCAATACGAAAAAACAAAACAACAACAACAACAAAAACCAACATAGGAATGTATTCTGAATGTGAAAGTTTCCTGCCTTAGGTGAAGGACAGCTAGATTTGGAGGAAGATATACAGTATCAAAAGCACAGAATACAAATACATCCACCTGGGATGGAGTTAGTTTTTTTTTGTAGCGGCTCATATGGTGCCGTAGTTTGCATTTGTGACTGGAGCAGTGCTGATAGCGTGCTAGTGTTTTGGCTATTGCTGAGCACTGCTGGCACAACCTCAAGACTTTTTTCCTTTTTTTCCCACTCTGCCTTCCAGTAGATAGGCTAGGTGCAGGCAACAAGTTGAGAGGGCACACAGCTGGGAGAGCTGAGTAAAGATCCCGAAGGGATATATATTCCATACCATATAATGCTGTGCTCAGCAGTAAAGGCTGAGGGAAAGGAGGAAGCAGGGGATTTTTATGATTATGGCATTTGTTTTCCCAAATAACCGTTATGCATGCTGAGGCCCTGCTTTCCAGGAAGCGGCTGGACATCTGCCTGCTGATGGGAAGTAGGGAATTATTTTCTTGTATTGCTTTGCTTGCATATTACTTTTGCTTTGCCTGTTAATCTGTCTCTATTTTGGTCCTTGAGTCTTCTTGCCTTCTTTGTATTTTCCCTGTCCCATGGGAGAAGGGAGTGAGCAAATGTGTGGGTGGTTGGCTGCCATCTGGGACAACCCACAAGTAATTAATGATGGGAAGAGACTTGGCTATTTCACAGAATCACAGAATTTCTAGGTTGGAAGAGACCTCAAGATCATCGAGTCCAACCTCTGACCTAACACTAACAGTCCCCACTAAACCATATCCCTAAGCTATTTATCTATTTATTTATTTAAAGTCTGGTGTCCTTCAGGGCCCTTCAGTTTTCCGTAAACCAATTTGGAAAGCAAACCATGAAAACCAATGCTCACCCCTTGACTGTCCTCAGATTTCTAACATATGTTTCTAGGTAGAGGCCCTAGGTCAGGCAGCATTTAGCCAGCAGAAAGGATCCTAAATTTACAACTTCTCCCAATTCCTGAGCAGTGCCATCTTTGCTGTCCTCTCAGAGGTACCCAGCCCACCATGAGAAAAAGAGACTACAAAAAGCAAAGCCAAGCCAAGGGTTTACAAAACAACAGCAACAAAACTGTATTTATGTCCCGTGTTTTTTGTCTCACAGTTGAGGGATAATTGATTGCCTGGTTGAACAATATGTCCTAGTCCAACACTTTTCACACCTATTCAGGTAACTTAAGTGATGTTGCATTTTGTTCTCATATTGTTGGACATACATGTCACTGAAACTGTTGACCAATTGTCTAATGAAGCTGGATTTTTATTTGCTTACTACTAGAGGAATATGCTATGGGAAATTAATAAATTTGATTTAAGCTTTAAGTAGTAAATTATAGCTGTGTTAATGTAGTTTGTTTCCTAGTAAAGTGAAAATTGGGAGTTGTAAGTAATTCAACAGATATTTTTATCAGTGTTACATGATGTGTTTTGTTTAATTTGTTGCAAGAGTAAGTTTTCTGTTGCTTTAAATGTATTTTGCTTCTGCAGATTGAGTGGAATAAGCCAACATTTATTTTATTGTTCATCCTGTCGTCTTGCTGCAGGGATGACTAGGAGAATAGTAGTATTGTTTTTGCTCTCTCGTTTCGATCTCATTTTAACTCATATCTCCTACCCTGACTGTCCCTTCTCGCTGAGAACATTGGTGTATTATTTCATATCCTCAGTGAATATTGAGTAAAACTGTAATTGTAAAATCTCGCTTTTTCTTTTTTTTTTTTTTTTTTTTTGTGAATAAAAATAACAAAAGATCAGTTTATTCAGCAGTAACTATGTATTTTGATATTCAATTGTTTGAGCTTCATCTTATTCCATCAAGCCCTTTCAGTTCTCTGTGTATGGAGAGCTTGATTTTTGTTTTATTTTCAGTACCTTAGCATCACTGAAGGATTTAGATGTGATGCCATTGGGCCAGAGTTTCTATGAAGTGGTGAAAATCACACTGAATTTAACTGCTGAATTGGTACAGGATAGGAGCTTGGAAGGTAAGGAATTTGCTTTAGATTATTATTATTTATTTATTTTTTTTACATACCTTGTAAGCATGTTGCAAATACATGATAGCAGTAACTTTCTGAATTCCTGCTAAATTGCCAAGGTAAATGTTCCAAGAATTGAATGATGTCACTCATTTCTTTGACTTTTTTTTTTTTTTTAAACAATAATAACTGGATTTCATCAGAGTATCACAACTGCATGGCCTAATGTATCATGTTTAGAATGATCTTTCAGTGATGAATTTTAGAGAGACTAAATCACTACAAAGTGATATCAAATCTTCCATTTGATAGAAGGATATGCTCTTGTTTCGGACATGCATGTTATATGTTATGTCAGTCTTACTTTAACATTTATTCTTCTGTTATCACAAATTATAGTCTTATCTGGAGGGCTACATTTTCACCATCTGCTGCTTGGTTGTGGGAGATGTGTTTAACTGGAGAAGGTAGACTGGGCACAGGACAACTCAAGATTAAGGTCAGGAACAGGTTTCATTGGCAAATTGCCTGGAGATGTACAATTAGATTCTATGTGCAGCTGCTGGTTCTGCATGGAAAGTCAGGCCAAGAAATGTATGTGGTCTAAATCCCTCTCCCACTGTCAAAAACAAGACTGAAATGATAGAAATGTAATATGTTTGAGCCCCTGTACAGAGGGTGGACTTTAATTCCCTGGGCCTGACCTCAGGTCACTGCTATTTGTTCTTTCGTGTACTTTACAGCCAGCTATTCAAAAGAGAAATGGGTGACAGGTGGCCTTATAGTATAGTTTATGTGTGTCTGGCTGGCATTTTTGACTTGCTAGTTGCCTTGCAGCTATGGCAAATGTTAGGAAGCTGGAAAAGCTGAGGCCTCGTGGATATATTTTCATTTATTTAGTGTTACAGGCTTATAAACTCAAAAGAAGTGTTGCGTACAATATGCTCATGTCACCAAATATTCAGATATTTGTGACAAATTAGGATTTAGTTTAAAAATAGAGAATACAGAAAGTTTGATGCCAGGAAGTTGATTTCTGGTGCAATTAATAGGTGTGGTGACAGCAAAGTAGGCAGACCATAGCGTGCTATCTAATTCTTCTCACAGTGGTATTTTGTAGTGACGTGGATTTCTCTGAGAGCTAGACAAGGCGTGTGAGCTGGGTACGTACTGTATCATTAACCCTGTGTCTTCACTGGTACTGCTTTAAAGCTAGCTAGAACAAAAGCAACGTAAATTGACTTGCTTTCCTGCTTGCCTCTTACTTCAGTGGAGGTATGACATACCCTCCCTCAGAAAGCTCTCTGATTTGTTTCACCAGGTACAGAAGTTGTATCTTTATGCAAATCTGTTTGCAGAGTGCAGCTGGTATTCTTCTAGTGCCCTCCCTGTCAGCAATAAATCATTTTCAGCCCATATATACACACGTTTGCACAAATGCATGCATAACTGGATGCGCAGTTCAGACTGGCACAATGCTGCATCTGCTTGCAGTCACTGTGCAGGGCGTCTCATGATGATCCTATCAACACTGGTGAAATACCATCAGATTAGCTGACCTTGCCATGTTCCTAATGAAACCAGGGATTTTATCCTAATGAAATAGGTGTTCAGGTGCATTATTTTCTTCAAAAAGCTGGAAATGTTGTATTTGGGTCTCATCAAATCTGAATCATCAGGAAACAATGCAAAAAAAAGTAGGAATGCTGTAAACAAATATAATTTTATATTTTTCTTTCAGGTTTTCAGTATAATATTTCTCTAGGGGCTGTTTTGTGGAATCCACGTGCTGTCAGAGCAGAACTTGAATCTAGGTTTGGTTTTGATGATCTCCATGTTAAGAAACTTCTAAGTTATACAGCACAATTAACAAAGGTATACTACTTGAAAATTTCACTGTCACTTTTTCCTCTGTTTTTGTTTCCTGAAGGGAATCCCTGAAGGGATTTTTCATGCCTTTATAGGAGCTATAATCATATTTTATAAAGGTAGACAGAAGCAGCATTTCATCTTTCAGAAGGTAAAAAAACTTGGATGAATGTTTCCAGCTGTGTCTTGAAATTGAATACAAACTTTGTAAGCTTTGTTCAGCAGGTATTTGCACCGTTATACATGACTCGCTAATAGCATAACTAATCACTTGAAGCCATCTATAACTAAGGAAGTCCTTTTTCATATCAAGAATCAAATAATTCAAACAAAATATTTTATTCAATAATATTCATGTTAGATTTTGCATGGCCCCTCTGAATTGTGTTCTCTTGTAGAAGCTGTAGTGAGAATTAAAATGGATGCCTTTTTTACTTTGACCTTATGGGAAATAATCACTTCTCTTAGCCTGTTTTGAAAAAATATTTTTTATAGGTTACAAAAATGAAATTATAGATGTAAAGAATAAATACCGTTTTTACTGAAAGTACAGGGGAAGTAAATTCTGTGTTTTGCTCCATTAAATTTTTAAAATAAAGCCTAGATTTGAATTTGCCTGGATTCTTTTGACAAGTAGCATTTTTCATGTGGTTTGATGGACAAAGAAAGCCTCTCTCTTCTGTGCCTAAATAAAGATACATCAACAGTTTTTTCTTCTTAGTTGTACAGTCTTGATATGAATATACTTGATTGATGAGTAGTCTCAGTGGGGCTATTCAAATATATGAGCAGTATGTCTAACTTTGAAGAAAATATTTCTTCTCAGTGAAGTTTTTTTTTAATGTTTTTACTAGACCAAAATGACCTCCTCTGATATTCTAGTTTGAGCTGCAGAACACTTGAAACATCTCTTGAATTTCTACTGAAGTCTTTGACATGCTGGTAATTTTCAGAAGTCCTTTCTTTTGCTAGATATGGTCCAGAGCTCTTCTTGAGAAGAGATTATTATAAGCATGGATGATTTACACACATAGGTAAATTATATTAGCAAACAAAAACCATCAAACCCCTTTTGAATGGCCTTTTAATGAAATATAATTGATGGCCAGTGTGACCAACTGAACAGAATATTTGCCAGAATATTTGTTAGCTATTTATAGGTTAAGCTTAATAGTTCCATATTGTGTGCTTATAGTAGGACACTGAAGACCTTCAAAGAGTATGAAGTATGGAAACATGGTCAGTGTCTGTTCTGAGCACTTCAATTCTCTATCTGATGCCCAAGCTGGTGTGGTGTCAAAAACATCTGCAAAACTTTCAATACATTTCCTAATCACAGTTGCAAGGGGTTTGGATGGGAAATACCTCAGAAAGACACTATTAGGGAGATTTAAGATGTACTAAGTGATTTTTACAAGCTTTGATAAAATTTATATGACCTGGAAAAATAAATCTTTCAACATGGAATTTAGAAGTCAGTCTATGAGGAAAAAAATTGTCCTCTTGTCCGCACTGCTGAAAAGTGCCACCTTCGATTTAAAATTGGTCCACTGTATATGTAATCATTGGTTGAGATGTATCACTGTACTGAATGCTTTATACATCAGTTGTATTTATACTTGTGAAGTGGCTTCTACATAATTATTCCAGTGCAAAATACTAGTGTAGTTGGATTGTATAATTGCAAACTATTTCAGTGTCAACCTGGAAATAAATGTAAAATAACATCACTGATGTAGCTACAGGACAAAAATTCCTTGTGTAGACAAATCTCATTACTCCACCTGGTGTAGAAGTATGAACCCTAATGGAGCCACACTGTTATTTTGCACAACGCTCTGCATGTGCAGTACCCAAGAACACTAGGCTGGATTAACTGGACTTTGTTGTCACTGAAGGAGGCTATGTGATTTTCTTTTTAATCAGTAAATTGATATCCGAGATAACACTCAGCAACTCTCTGACATACTCATCAACTTCTTGTGTCCCTGCCAGATTCCCACAGGAGAGACACTCGACCAGTTTGTGTGTTCTGCTCTGTCCAGTGTGCCAGGGGATGAAGCTGACAAAGAGAATAATGAAGAAAGATGTATTTCCACATGGCATGAGACCAAACTGTATCTTGTCCATTCTGTCAGCAAGCTCAAACTCTATGCACAGGTACATTTTAATGAGTTATTTGATTAAATTCCTAATTTTTGCATGCAGGCTGTCAACAGTGACTCAGTTAAAAGATCTGAGATAGGTATGAAATATTATTGCCATGATTTTTTTCATCTGACTAATAAGAGAAAGTAATCTTTCTTATAAGAATTGTTAGAGTGGAAGTATAATCTATCACCATTTGTCTACTTAATCATATTTTTCTCATTAACTCAAACACAGATTTGAAATGTAATAGGGAACATGGTGAAATAGACTGCACTGCAGAGGTCTGACAGAAAGAGAATCCTTTTACTGTCTCACTTGGGCCTGAATTTGAGACAAAACTGAAAGGGGACTATGGTATATTGTTCATTTATTAATTCTCCTCCACCAGCTTAGGCAATAGTGGCTGAAGTGTGTTGAGAGGGATAAGAGAATCTCCAGGGTAACATTTTAAAATTCTGCTCTGGCAAAACAGCTTGTCATGCAGTTTCTATGATGACATGTAGTTGCGTGGAGAATAGGATAAAAAAGCCACATCTTCTTAAGGAGAACACTTACCTAGCAGACTTAACACTAGTGTGTGTGTGTGTGTTTAACATTAAAAAAAATGTTAAACTGTATATTGTCTGCTCTGAAGATTTTTGCAGTATGATCTGGAGTAAGCATGTAAAACTCATTTATTTTCTTAAAAATGTAGTTGTCAGTTTCTTGATTAGTTTTACTGATCTGTGATGTCTTGAAGTCACCATTTCATGTGTTTGCCAAAAGTAATGACTATTTTGGCCACAGGTAAATCCAGTAATAATGTCAGGCATGGTTTTAAAACTGTTTGGAGGGATGTAATTGAAGCTGCTAGTCACTGGGAATACCCTTGGTAAGCTGGATGACTTTTATAGTGAAAATCTGCTATAACCACTATATACTTAGAAGGCATAATGGGGAGAAAATAAGGGCAGTCTGAGGGTTTTGACATGTCATATTCTAGGCTACACAATGGGAGCATGCAGGCTCCTTCTCTGTCTCTTTGTGTAATGTGACCCCCCAAAATGTTGAAGCTGCCTTTTTTATTAAAAAAAAACATTCAAACAAACAAAAACCAACAGACAAGAAACAAAAAACAAAGACAAATCAGGAAAAAAAAACAAACAGAAAAAAACAGCAAAAATGACAACAATGGAAAACAACAAAAAGCAAAGTCTATGTATTGTCTAAATAAGCAAGTTTTGATTCTCTAACACGGTTCATTCTGTTCTTCCTTCAATCTGCTAGGTATTAGAGCAATGGTTCAGCAGCAACCACTCTCAGAAACTACTTTCAGAACTTGAAAGACTCTTAGTTGATGTATTGTCTCAGCTTCTAAATGACAGGGAAGCCAGAAGAATTGTCTCACGGATAAATACCCTGATCAAGCAATGGAATGAGAAATCAGAAGCCTATTTTTCAGAAGAATATAGCCCATCTCATGATCTGTAAGTTTATACGTATCTTTCCACAACATGTCACAGAATCACAGAATTTCTAGGTTGGAAGAGACCTCAAGAACATCGAGTCCAACCTCTACCTAACGCTAACAATCCCCACTAAACCATATCCCTAAGCTCTACGTCTAAACGTCTTTTAAAGACTTCCAGGGATGGTGACTCCACCACTTCCCTGGGCAGCCTGTTCTAGTGTCTAACAACCCTTTCGGTAAAGAAGTTCTTCCTAACATCTAACCTAAAACTCCCCTGGCGCAACTTTAGCCCATTCCCCCTCGTCCTGTCACCAGGCACGTGGGAGAACAGGCCAACCCCCACCTCGCTACGGCCTCCTTTAAGGTATCTGTAGAGAGCAATAAGGTCGCCCCTGAGCCTCCTTTTCTCCAGGCTGAACAAGCGCAGCTCCCTCAGCCGCTCCTCGTAGGACTTGTTCTCCAGGCCCCTCACCAGCTTCGTCGCCCTTCTCTGTGTTAAAATGTTCACATTAATTTCAATATTTATTTTCACATTGCTTTTAAACTTGATCTGATTTTTGGCTGTTAAGTGATTTTATTTTTTTTATTCTTTAATTCAAAATTTCTTATGCAGTCAAATAGCTCTTATAACTCATACAGATTCTGAAGAAGAAATTTAATTCATGATTCTGAGTATACATTTTTAAAGGTTTAGTAGAGGACCTGAGTACATCATCAGGACAGAAACTTGCAGTTGTGTATAATTAAGCATTTTGGAATATGACCTGAATTCTTTGCCTTGTTTTACTAATTCCCACAAATAGTTGCTGTGACTCATTAATGCTTCCCATGAAAATATGATATAATATCAATCTACTAATGCACAGCAAGTCCAGTGCCTCTGAAATGTATTTGATTTCTGCTGTAGGGCTCACGTATGTTAGTTTTTGCAGGAGATCTTGAAAAGAAACCTATTATGAAGAACAGAATTATAATGTAATGCTATGTGTGTTCCCTGTGTGACTTGTTATAACTTAGTGCAAGTAGTTAATAAGATATGGCTATAAGTTCTGTGTTTATGCAGAATAATTTGTTTCGCTAACACAGCCCAAATCATCCCATAAAAAAGGGTGCTTTTTTTAAAAAAAAAAAAGGTTGATCACTAATTAGTAGTAATCTATTTTCTTTGCAACCCTGAATATGTTTTCAGTCCTCATTTCAGGATGAGTGCAAATGTAAGCTTGTAAAGACTGACTGTGCTTTAATTGCAGGTATTCTGATTAATGGAATATATTTTAAAATGAAATCAAGGTGTTTGTTCTGGGTGATTTTTGCAAAATAAAATAGTTAGGAACTCTACTTATTTTTAAAACAATACTTGTAATAAAAGTCTGGAATGGTTGCTACACAGGACTTAAAAGTAGTATATATAGAGAGCTAATAAATATCTGTTAAAGTTGACAGAGCTGTATGAAGGCCTATGGTGTACAGGAATGCACCCTTCTGTCTTTCTAAATGAATATGAGATGACTTGCATCACTTCTGGGAGCTGGACTTGATGATCCTTGTGGATTCCTTCCAACTCAGGCTGTTTTGTGATTATAATGTGGGGCTCGGTATGACATAGCTCGTAATAGCTCTGCTTGTTCATGGAAGAATGATCCATGCTTTACAAATCAGCACCTGAGGATAACTCTGAAGGATGTGAGGAGCTCGAATTAGCACACCCACAAGTGGGAAATGATCAGGCAACCTTTGGCTCTGTATTTGTTATTGTTTTAATTAACTTGAAAAATGAATGTGTCCACTTTATCATTTCCAAACAAACCTGTTTGAACAGAAAAATAAAAAAAATGCGTGATTTATAAACAGATATACAACTCCTGTGCGGTTAACCTCACAGCCTCTGTTGGAATAGCAGCCAGTGCCTCCGTTTCCCAGCTTTGAGTGTTTAGAAGCATTTTTTTTTTTTTTTTTAAGTACAATAAATGTCTTGATAGAAAATCAACTTTTTCTGTGGGAAACTTCTCTATGTTTTGCTGCAAAAGGAAGGAAAGGAGTAAATCTTTCATAGCATTAGCATTTTCAGCCTTTAGGGAAATTAGTATGAAAAAAGTAGACTTGTCCATGAAAACAAGTTGAACTTCTCATGTGGGAGACTGATCAGTGACTGCTCAAAGTCAAAAGGGTTCTTTAGTTTTTGCTCTTTTCTTGTTCCAAGGCTTTTGTAAAATCCATTAATCCATTATCTTCTGTTAAGAGAGAGACTGCGGTCAAACTGTTTACTAGTTTAGTAGTGTTTTGGAATTTAAATTCTTTTTATAAAAGGACACTACTATACCGCTGCTCTGTAAGAAAATGCAGAGTAGGTGATAGAGTGACTGCACAAAAAAAAAAAAAAAGCCATAATTTTTAAGCAGCTTTACCTTTTTGTTTGTAGTACACAACATTTCTGTGCTTTGTTTCTTTCATTTACAGAATCCTTTATCTGAAGAGAATGCAGGCTGTGCTACAGGCTGTGCCTCAGTCGCATGTTACAAAGAGATTGCTTCTGGTAGACAGAGCTATAAGGAATGTAATAACGCAATATTTAAACTTCACTGAAGGTAAAGCTACGTGGTGATTACTTGTCTGTAGCACTGTCCAAAGGCAGTTATTGCAGGGATCCTGTGCGTGCGTGAGCAAGGACATTTGCACCGATAGCTAGAGCAGGTTTGCAGCCTCGTATGTCCAGGTGCCAGCAACTGGGGAGAGGGCAACTGGGGTCCAGTGGCAGCTGCTGGACAGACTGAGTGCCTGAGGGCTGGAGGGATCTACCTTGTGCACATGTACATGTTTATTCCCCCTAAGAGACATGCACCCTGACCAGCCTTGCCTCTGTTGGATTACTAGATTTAGTAGCCCCTAATGTTAGCTAGTAACATTTCTGGTGTAGTCTTTTTTTTGAGAAGGGTGAAGTTACAATATTGCTTGGGTTCTTAAGGAATTAGGCAACTTCTCTGTATTTTGAAAGAATTTCTGGCTAAATCGGCTATTACAGATGGGGAGTGTCCAATGTTATTTACAGCATTTATAGCTAGAAACCTGCATAAGACCTTATTTTCCTCTCATAAAAATCATTAAATCTTGCTGAAGTCGCTAGAGCTACTCTGGTATATCTGTGAAAGAGGATGGTCATATTTTGCTGATGTAAGAGTACCAGTGTAACATGGAACCTTTGTCTCTAACTGCTGTCTTTCAAACCACATTGTGCATAGTTTCCTTTCCCAGAAGGATGCTTCCAGCCCCTGAATTACTCTGTAGGTTAAATATTTTCTGTATGTGGTGGTGGGGAACTGTCTTACAGAAGCATTACGTATCTTGGAAAAATTGATTCCCTTTGCCCAAAGAGGTGGATTAATTCATCTAGACATCAGAAAGCTATTTGTGGAGCTAAAACAGGTATGTTGTTATTTAATATTTGCATACTAGTTTGCGTAAAGCTGCACAGACTTAATTTGAAAGTGGAAAATACTGGCTAAGAGTATTTAATATTTTATTTAGCAGCATTTTGGTCCAGTTTACTTTTTTTTTTTTTTTTTAAATCTTCTGACGTTCATGAGAATTAATGCAGAGTGTGAATTAAATCTGTTACTTTATCCTCAAATTCATTTTTAAAGAGACAGTGTATTCACTACTTTTTAGATGTTGATGAGCAACACTTCCTATGTATGCAATGATGTGCTTACAATGTTCGAGAAGGCCCTGCAGCTTCCACGGGGCTCTGATATCGTTGATGTTTTAGTCATACATGTGTGTCCTGGCAATGACTCAGAGGTGGATTTCATGCTAAGTAACCAGGTCCAGTCGCTAAAGGAAGCTGTAAGTATTTCTGAATTCGTTTAAAGCTTGCAGTGGCTTACTATATTGCTATCACAAAATGAAATATGTTAACAGGGGCTGTAGCTTACTGCTTAAGGTTTGCTATTAATAAGTGATTGGTAACTAATTATTTAAACTGATTAGAATGTGCTTGGGGGAAAATCTAAGAACCAGGGCCAAAATCTCAGGAGTGCTTACCTTTTACTGGTTTTAAACAATTGTTCTCCTTACTGTGAAAGGTTCTGCTGCTGCAGAAAGTAACTCATGGACAACAGAGCCTGCCAGATTCAATAACGGATGATTATTTGGGATGGCAAGAAATAGAAGAGTGGTTAGCTGAAAGTCACCATTATTACTGTGTAATTAATCAGTTGCCAAGCACAGAAGCACCATCTGAAGAGGATGTCCATTTCAGCTCTTGTCAGGAGCAGCTGTTCTTCTCACTGTATGTATTTTGTATGTGTTTGAATACATAAAGGTCCTGACTCTGTTCTTGCTGTTGCCAGCCTGGAGTAGGTATCATGATGAGTAAGTGAATAGATAAAAAGTTTCAAGTCCTGCTTTCTGAATTTGATTACCACCCAAAATAAACCATTTTCTCTAGCAGAAACAGGAAAGTAGAGGAAGATTTGTACTAGTATTCTTTTGGAGAAGGGTTTCAAAGTAGGCTGAGGATAGGCAGGTATCTAGGATTCTAAAAGCTTCTTCTCCCTTTATCTTTTTACATCTAAGTATTTTCTACTACTTCTCCACTGTCTTCTTCCTTTTGCATACTTCTCTGGCCCTGTGTTGCTCGGGACTCTTGGAAACCTGGATCTAAAAGGCTTGTGTGAGATACAAGAAACATCAAAGGGGAGTGACAAAGTGTACTAGGAGGGGTACTGCAGCCTGAGATTGCTTTCTGAACACATCAAGCAGTCATTGTTCTTCTGATTCAGTGGAAAAACATTCATCTTTTTATTAAGTTTTAATTTGATTATTACTGGCAATTATTCAGCTTGAAATCCATAGAATTACTTTAATGGTGTTAAACGAGGCTATATTACAAACAAATCAGTATATCAATGAAGTGCTTTAAAACAGGATAGAATTTCATTATTCTTGCTTAGCTATGTAAAGCATGAGTGTAATTCTGCTAAGCTGGAGTTATATTTTTACTGAATGGATGTCCTCCGTCATCACTGTTTTAACCATGGCAGTTTTGTTCTCCATATCATTTCAGAATTAATAATACACTTGAAGAAATCTTATTTGCCTTTGAGGAAAATCCATTCTGGAAGGATTTAACAACTTTTGTCCAGTGGACATGCAAGGTAGCTCAATACATGAACAAGAAAGTGGGCTCCACAGAAGGTCAGTCAGGTGAGGAAATAGTTACTCCACAGCATAGGATTTATTCTGAAAGTTCTATGTCTATTTTAGAGTACGTTATTCCTCATCAGGGGAAAAACTGAAGATTTTTATATTTGTGAGCCATTTATGTTTCCCATATTCTGTTAGGAAAGCTTCTTAATTGCAGAATATAAATGGGACACCGCATAAGCTGGTCCCTCACTAGAGGTATTCCTAGGCTGGTCTCAAATTAATGCAAGGACTTCAAACTTGATTTCCTTCATCCCATCCTGTGATATTCCAGATGTTCTGGCCCATCTGCTGATAACTTTTTTGAAATACATTATTTTTTCCTTATTTGGTGGAAAACTGATTTTCAGTGGAAAATTGAGAGATCTCAGATCTCTCTTGAGGAATGGGAGAGCTTTTCCCATTTCAGAATTATTTCTGATTAAACACTTGCATTGCTCTTTTGAACATTTTATAGTACAAATGAGCTATGAAGCATGGCACAATATGGCTGATCCAAACAGCTCTAGAAAATTACTTCCCCAATATCATCCATTTATTTTCTTTAGGTATTTTTCCTGTGTCCCAATTATTGCTGTTTTGTTTGTTTTTGTTTTAAATTATTGAGATCTTTGAAAGATCTTGGTCTTGCTAAAGATTTGTTTTTCCAAACATTTTGTCTGCAGAGCTAATCAGAAATGTACTGAATACTTCATCTGTAAGTGGGCTGGTGAAGAATGTAATGCAAAAATAAGCAGTTTTTTTAATCAAAGAACTGCGTTAGTGAACTGTTCAAATGTGAATTGATTGTATAGGTTTTGTAATCTGTTATAGTTTCAGATTTTTTGGTTAACTAGGCAGTAATAAGTGAATTTTGTAAGACTGCTTTCTTTTTACTGAAATTCCAATGAAAAAGAAATAGTAATGTTCTTTCAGTGCTGACTGCAGCACTAAGTGCACTCTTTATTATAAAGCTGATCTTTTCCCTCCCAGTATTTCTGCAGTTCATGTATAATTCTAAATATACCTTCTACCTTTTCTGCCTATACCTTTCCTTTCATAAGGAATTGGCTGATAGAGATGTGCCTTACATAGAGCTGATATTTACTGATTCTGTATTTCATTCCTTTAAATCGTTCAGTAGAACTAAGATCAAACTATTTACTAAAAATTGCATGTTTATTTCCTTTAAAATGTACTTTACTGTATTTCTTTCTCTTCACAAATTCAAGTCCTAAGTTTGGTAGGAATCTTTCAGGTTGTTTCAGTGGGAGTTATCAAGTTGTTCATAATTGTACACAAAGTTTTCTTGATGTCTTTTGGTGTTGAAATTTGTATTTTCTCTGCAGATGGACTAGCAGCAACTCTATGTTCTAGACAAAAGCTCAGTTTGGAGATGATCTTAGGTCATTATTTAGTATTTCTGCAAGATTTACCAGATTATTCCTCAGTTATTTCCTGGTCACGGTAAGGTTGAACTACTCAGTGCAATTTCTTTTTTTAATGGTGTTTTCCACAAATCCTTTACACCACCTCCACTTTGGACAGACACTTGTAATTCTTGAACATAATTACCATGCCTTTTTTTTCACCAAATGGCTAATGCTGCTCAGTGTTGGAAGAAATGGGATGGAGTCCTGACAGTTCCTGTGTATTGTTACAAAGCCTCCTTATCACTGTTACATACATTATAGCCCTGATGAACAGTACAACAGAAGACATTTAATCATCATTCTGTTAAAATAAGAAAAAATATCCGTTATAGAAAAGCCTCAGGCTAGTTGTTCATTGCTGCCTGTGTTGTTTAATGCTGTTAACAGTTCACCATGCTATGTTGGTGATTATAGTTATTAATAGATGAGAATACTTTCCAAGTTAGTGAATACTTAGAATACTTTCTAAGTTTCTGGACTCAGAACTTTATTTTTCATTATGCTGCTATTGAGGTCTTCACTAACTCAATGCTTGGTTTAACCTGTAAAATGGAAGTAACCACCATCAGTGCAATAAAGGATGAAGAATCAAAAGTTTATAAATTATGTGTTGCCTTCAGTATGCCTTAGTTGCATATTGAATATTGCCTCCACTGTTAGACAGGCCATCATATTGCGCTTTTCATTCAAGCAGAACTTAACAGGGAGGTCAGTAGCTTGATTAAAATGGACTCTAGAAGCAAGTAACTTCTGATTTGGGTTTTCAAAATCCTAGATGTTCTTAAAATTTGTAGTACAAACAAAATTCTTGTGAACACAGATTTTTATTTCACCTGATATACTGTTTCTAAAGAATGCACTATGCTGTACTACTAACAAAATCACCCAACTGCTTACTGTGTCTTTCTGTATTACACGTGCAAGGTATATTTCTTTTTTCTATATGTCTAAGAAACAAATTCTATGTGGGGAATGCTTTCTTTTCAATGTTTGACATATTGGTTTCTAACTAGAACAAGTAATTCCAGTAACAAAGACACATTCCCTCACAAACCTTTTTAATAGTGTGTGGTTTTCTGCTTTTAAACTATTAAAAAAAAACAAAAAACAAAAAACAAACAAAAACAAAACAAAACAAAACAAAAAAAACACAACACATTTAAGGATAAACTGTCTTCAGCTTGTGACCTTTGCATTGGAATACTCCTTCCTCCATGCAGCTCAATCTTGACCAGACCAGCTTGACAGAGTTGTAATGTTTTATACGAAAATGAAAGCATTTTTTCCTTTTGAGAAATAATACTGACACTATGGAAAAATCAATTGGAGCATTACTTTTAAGTGTAATTTCATTCCTCTCACTTCCCTGATATTAAAATAATGGTATTCATCTGTCCGTCATCAAACAGAAATGTTTTCACTTTAAATAATTATGATGAAAAAAAAATAATATATATTTCTTCAGAACTCATGGGAATGTAGAATTTTTTATCACTTCTATTGATAAGTTCCTTTCTATAAACTAATTCATTTGTGAAGCAGGAAATGTTTGCTCTTTTCAGCAGCAGAAAATGTGAAGTGCTTAAATCAAAAGGACTGTTGTGGCTTACAGACTTGATTACTGACAAATGCACACTTCTTTAACTTAGATGCCTATATTCAATTTTCAATTTGAATATGGCTGTGACTTTTCAGTATTTTTGCCATGAATTTTAAAATCAAAGTGATTGTCAGTTGAGCTATTTCAGGTCTTATAATAATAGATGGGTAACTGCTATTTAAATGATTGTTGAACTTTCTTTGACTTAAGTAAATATATTCTTACATATAGAATATAGATACATTTAACCATTTCTTGTCTGCCTTGTAGGTAACAAGAAAAAAAATGTGCTTAATATTTCAGGAACTTGACATCTGTAAAAGAGTTTTGGAAGATAGAAGAAAATTTATGGATTTCTGGTGAAAAGGAAATGGATCATCTTGCAGAAGTCATAGAAGGAATGATAATGCCTGATTTCTCAGCTCTTTCAAGCCTCCAGTCTCTAATGGAAACTGTTCTGAATGATATGATTATATGGATGAAAAATTTTGCTGAGGGGGAGGAATCTGCCATAAACTTCTCACTTTCACTTTCTGACCTTCATAATGAATTGCAAAAAAAATTCCAGGCTCTTCAGAGATCTTGGATGAAAGAGAAGACAGATATTTTCTGGCATATAGTGAAAATTATATCCCATGAACTTGATTCTATGCTCTCTCATATAAGTCAAGTGGAAGAGGAGGAAGTATTGGAGACCTTATCTAGATTTATATTCTCCACTACAGAAAATAAAAAAAATCTTAATGGAAGTATGCTATTGGTCAAAAATATCCTAACTGATTGGCCAGATTTCAATGTTACTACTTTGAACCGCCTAGAACACTTGAGGGAAAACTTCCAAAAGAATCTCTATGAGGTTGGATCATTGACAGAAACTCATATCAATGCATCTTTCAGCACAGTTCATGGACGGCATAATGCCTCATCTTCATTATTCTCAAATGAAACTTTCATATATAAAGTACAAGAGTTAGGTGAAATTATTCCCAACTTCTTCAAAGGCATCCAAAAATTAAACAGTATTACTGTGGACTCAATTTTTCAGATACTTTTCTCTCTGTATCAGAATACTGATTTGCTCCTAAATATTGACAATAACACTTTGTTTGAATTTCTTTATAAGACCTCTAAAGATATTTCATCTTTTCAAGCATGGCATGATTTCCAAGATATGGACCGAGTTTCTGATTTTCTGTTTGAAACTTTTGATCTCCTCTGGAACTTCACCAGTAATTCTCTCTGTGAAAAATTACAAACCTTTTACAATTACACAGAATTTCAGGCCCAGTCTCTTGCACAGGAAGGGAAAAAAGAGATGCAAATTGTCTATAATACTCTGAGCAGCCTTAAAACATTATTAATGGATGAAGAGCTTGAAACGGCTGCCTTTTGTTATGTGGAACAATTTTTTGATTTCTCACTAGAATGCCTGGTAAATAGTGGGTGCATTGATTTTTATCTATCAAACATTACTTCTCTAAATCACTCAGCAGAAGTTTATAACCTACTTCTGCTTCCATTGGACAGTGTTTTTAATAAAACAAACTTAGGAGATGACGTAAGTGTGCCTTCTGCTTTGCACTGCACTTTTACATGGCTTCAAACCTGGACAGAGATTTTTGAAGAAGCATCCAAAATCTTAAACCTAAATTCAACCTTTTTTGTCTATCTGAGGAATGATTTGGCAGATCTCTCTGAAAGTCTTTTAAATACAACTCACATTGATCTGTGCAATAAAACGGATATGGCTATTGTTGAAGCTACAACAGCAATGCATCTGTTGAAAATCATGGTTGAAGGTGGTGATTTAAATGACTGGAAAGATTTTGAAGCTTTCCTTGCTATTCTTCAAAGTGTGTTTGAAAATGCAATTAATGCCACAAGCTCACTTAAAGGTAACAGTTCAGATGATATTTTAGAAATGATAGGAATCATGATAATTGAATTGCAGCAATCTATACTGAAGGTTGTTCATAGAGATTTTTTGAATTCTTGGCTTGACGCTTCCATTTTAGAAGGATCTGGAGGAAAAGAAAAGGGTTCCAGTATATTTTCCATTGGAAATTCACTTTCTGCGATTCTCAAGCTCTCCCCGAAAGAACTTGAATTTGTTCTTACTGAGATAAAAGACACAGCTGATTTCTTAAGAAATGTACCTCAAGGCAAATATTTGGCTTGTGTCAATATTTTCAAGAATATGACCAAATTAATTTTGGACAATACTCTGAAAGACCTAAACTATTCACAAATGAAATTTTCGTCTCATCTTCATGTCTTTCTGAACTCTTACAGTATAGTAGATGGAGTAGAGGATTGTAATGGGTGGATACGTGGATTTAGTAATCTCAGTGAAAAATACAAATCACTGTCCCACCTTGAAAATGCAAAACATGTTTTGTTTCTACTGGAATCTTTGGGAAACACTGAGACAGATACTAAGCTAATGAACATGATAGATTTTGTTAATTTGGTTTTTAATCTAATTCTCCCTGAGTGCTCTGTAACTAGTTCTGATGTGATTTGTGTTAGTGTATATTTCAATGTTATAGCAAAAACTTTAAAATTAATTCTCCCTGAAATTCATATTCAAGATGATACTAGTGTACTTGAATTTATTTTTACACTCTTAAATAATTCTGGGAGGCTAATAAAAATGGCTGTCAACAGTTTAATGGGGTACTCACACTATACATCAAATGATACCCATTTTAATCTGTCCGTCCATGGATCTAACAGGACTTTGAGGATGTTTCTTAAACCCTTCCATCAAGTTCTGCTTTCCTCAAAAGAAATTTTGGCAGAAATTAAAACTCTTCTAAAAAACGAAACTTTTGAAATCCAAGAAAACATCTCTCTGTTGGATATTGAAATTGATGAGAAAAATATTGGTTTCTGGATGGAGTTCTTTCAAGATGTGATTAGTAGTCTTGACTCAAACTTGTCTCATGAATTGCAGGGTGACAACAACACATTTTTACAGACACTGATAGAAAAAGTATCTGTGAATGCCGAACTGCTAAAAAAGGCACTCAAAATTTTCAAGTCTTCTACTATCACTGCTTTTCCAATAAGAAATGATAAAGAGTTTCTAGAGCATGTTGTAACCTTGGTGCAAAATCTGAAGAGCATGGATATTGAATTCTTGATAGGTCAATTTAAACAAGTCCAGAGGAGCCTGGATAATTTTTTTAAAAATGTCAAACCTTTGCATATTGAGAGCTCTGAGTTAGGGCTCTTAATAGACTGGTGGGATGCATTTGAGAACAATTCATGTAATTGGAACCTGACCAGCTTATGGCAAATCACACGACTTTTTCAAGCAGAGGAGCTCTCTGATGTAGAAGAGATGTTCCATTTCCTCCTTGATGTTATAAACCTTACAGAAAGATTAGCTCATAGAAACATCACAGAAGCACTAGCCGAAGTATTGGCATTGGAACAGGCTGCCCAGGGAAGTGGTGGAGTCACCATCCTTGGAAGTCTTCAAAAGACGTTTAGATGTAGAGCTTAGGGATATGGTTTAGTGGAGGGCTGTTAGCGTTAGGTTGGAGGTTGGACTCGATGACCTTGAGGTCTCTTCCAACCTAGAAATTCTGTGATTCTGTGAAGTATACGCTTTTGTACTGACTCAGGAAGCAAAAATGCCAATGTTTACAAAAGAGGAATTCTCTAATCAAGTAGAAAGTCTACTGATGTTACTGGAGACATTGACAGATATGCCTGATGAACCTGCAGACGCCTCAGTTTGTTTTTCTGCAGCATTCTGCTGGGCTCTCACAACAGTAACACCTCGGAGTGATCCCACTTTTAAACCTTGTGACTTTGCGCAAACCAATTTTTCTCTGAATTATAATGCAATCTTCTATGCCATTAAGGAAATGAAACTCATCACTGTGAATGACAATTCCTTGTGCACTTTGGAAGATTTTCAGACAGATATCATTCACAATCTGACTTGCTTTTTTCATCAGATTAGAGAATGGAACTCTATTATTTTGAAATTTTCTGAGCTCCATCATGTAAATGGTTCAGTTCTCAAAGAGCTACGGGATTTTTGGGATGAACTGTTCCTCTATGCTGTGCCACTGCAAGCAAATGATACAAACTCAGGAAACTGTTCCTCCACATTGAAGAGACAAGTGGCTTTACAGGTCATAGAAATTCTGAGCAATATACAAGTGGAGGAAATGGAGATGACTGAAGATGTTCTTGAATGGTTGGATAATCTTTATGGTGGTCTAAATTGGAACAGACACTCAAGAATATCACTTATAAAGGCTGTTCTTACTAATGTCAAGAATGTGACTCGTGAAGTTTCTGAACTCTTGGATGCAGAAGCTGTCCTTTCTTTTCTTTCTATAGTTCAGCCTTTAATGGCAATGTCTTCTGTTGGAAGCCAGGCTTACTCAAAGTTTAGGGTATTAGCTGCTTTAAATGAGAACAGTAATATATCTGATAACATTGAGAACATCTGGTTGCCTATAGTTAAAAGTATAGAAGATTTACTGATGAATTTTAATGTTAGACACTTACTTGCAACAATAGACAAAGAGTTTCAATTACTAAAGGTAGCCAATGGACAGTCCTCTTCAAAGACTCTTCATGTATTCACGCAGCAATTTAACATATCATCTGCAGAAGCTATGTTAAGAAATTTTGAAGACATACAACAGATTGTGAACAGCTTTATGTGCGAGTGTAACAGTAAAAATTATTCTAAAATTATGAAAACTCTGATCCTCCTTATGACTAATGAAAATTCACCAGATTTACTGCTGTTTGTCGAAAATGTTGTTGACTTTCTGGAACTATTCCAAAATAAGTCTAAAGGAGATTACACTGGTACGCTGTTTGATGGTCATCTTGGCAGAAAAATATCAAATAATACTCATATTGCTAATTCAGTTTTGCAAAGCAGTCTCCTTCATATGATTTCTGACTTTGCTGTTACAGAGGAAGCTCGGCATGCAAACAATACTGAGCTTCAGATAGTCGACTTGATTGATTCATTTTTTTATTATGCACAATATGGAAAAATTTCTACTCTGTCCCAAAAGAGAACTCTAGAGATCTTGCAAGAGATCCTGCAAATGATCTTTCCATCTTTCACAGAACATGACAGAAACAAAACACCCTTTTTACTAAAGGATTTACATGAGGATATAATGGCAGAAATGAGGTGAGCATTTTCTATGTACTGTTTTAAGTGTGCTGAGAATCAGCAGTGAAAAAACAATTCTTTGTAAGCAGCTTGATCTAATCTTTAATTACTGTTTTATTTCAGATTTGCTTCTTTGATTAAAACAATATTTATTTGTTTCACATTATTTTGGTCAGACCAGACATATTTGGTATCAAATTATATAGTTTGGACAAGGTTGTTTATGTGTCTAGTAATCTGTATTGAGACTCAAGGTGAATTTTTGTATATTATTATAGAACTAAATATTTTGAATATATTAATGTTTTAAAAACCTTGGAGCTCAGAAAGCTCAAACCCACAGTTAACAATGGGAAATGGTTATTTGGGCTGTGGAGTAGAATATTAACAGATAATTGGGATTATTTTTTTTTTTCTTTCTATATCCAAATGTAGATATACTGTATTAGAAATGTCTTCAGATTTCATTCAAATTTATAACTTACAAGCTACAAATTCTTTTAATTTTCCTATGTCTAGGTTTCAGGTCTTCAGTGAACAAATATTTTAAAACTGTACACAGAGTGACTCAAGTTTGTCCACTAGCTCCTTCAAGAATTTGTTCTGAGCACAGAAAAGAGTATAGCATATGCATGCTTTTTCAATAATAATGAGAAAATTCAGGAAGCTCTCGTTTTAGTTCTTTATACAAGGAAAAAATAAATGGAGAGAAAACCAAACCAAACCAACCAACCAACCAACCAAAAAACAAAAACCAAAGAAACAAAAAACCAAACTAACAAAAAAACTTTTTTTGGTCCTCCTCCTCTTAAAAACCCACATTAACACCAAGTGAAAATAACTTAAAATTGCTGGTGACTTATGCAAACATGATGTCCCTTTTGGGACTGTGAGTATAGAATATATATATATTTTTGAATGTATATAAAGTTGTTTAGATAATATATATCTATGTGTATAGTATGTATTATAATCAGTTAACATCAGTTGACGAGGGAAGATGGACTGATGTCATCTACTTGGACTTTTGTAAGGCTTTTTTGACACAGTGCTGCATGACATCCTAATCTCTGAATTGGAAAGATATGGATTTGAAGAGTGGCCCATTCAGTGGATAAGGAATTGGCTCAGTGGCTGCACCCAGATAGTATGTCCAGGTCTATGTCCAGATAGAGGCCAGTGACAAGTGGTGTCCCTCAGGGGTTTCTCTTGGGACCTGTGCTTTTCAGTATCTTTATCAATGACATAGACATTGGAATTGAGTGCACCCTCAGCAAGTTTGCAGATGACACCAAGCTGAGCGGTGCAGTTTATACTAAAGAAGGAAGAGATGCCATCCAACTGGACCTGGATAGGCTGGAGAAGTGGGCCCATGTGAACCGCATGAGGTTCAACAAGTCCAAGCTTAAGGTACTGCACCTGGGTTGGGGCAATCCCATACATGAGTACGGTCTGGGAGAAGAACTCATTGAGAGCAGCCCTGCAACAAGAAACTTGGGGGTTCTGGTGGACAAAAGGCTTGACATGAACCAACAGTGCACGCTGGCAGCCTACAAGGCCAACTGCATTCTGTGCTCCATCAAAAGTGGAGTGACCAGCAGGTCGATGGAGGTGATTGTGCCCCTCTACTCTGCCCTCATGAGTCCACGCTTGGAGTACTGCATCCAGGTCTGGGGCCCAGAGCACAAGAAAGATGTAGACCTCTTAGAATGAACCCACAGGAGGGCCACAAAGGTGATCAGAGGGTACCTCTCCTATGAAGAAAGGCTGAGAGAGCTGGGGATGTTCATCCTGGCGAAGAGAAGGCTCTGGAGAGACCTCATTGCAGCTTTTCAGTACTTAAAGAGGGCTTATAAAATGGATGGAGAGGGACTCTTTACTTGGGTAGATGATGATAGCACAAGGGGGAATGGTCTTAAACTAAAAGAGGATAAATTTAGACTAGGCATTAGGAAGGAATTCTTCACTGTAAGAGTGGTGAGACACTGGCATAGGTTGCCCAGGGAAGTTGTGGATGTGTCCCATCCCTGGAGGCGTTCAAGGCCAAGTTGTATGGAGCCTTGGCCAACCAGATGTAGCGGGTGGTATCTCTGCCTATGACAGGGGTGTTAGAACTAGATGGTCTTTGAGGTCCCTTCCACCCCAAGCCATTCTATCATTCTATGATATACAGTTAATTTATATATATATTCATACATATAATAATATATGCTCACATATTAAGTTATTCAGTTTAACAAATATATTTTCTGAGGAAAATTCAGCCCAAGATCATTTTTGACAGGTTCCTGTAATATGTAATCTAGCAGCAAAGGAAACTTTCCTTATGGGAAACCTTTACTGACAACTCATATAATAAAAGTACCACTAGACAAGTGTTGCTGCCTTTGAGTAATACCCAGTGAGTGAATCCCACAAGACGGTTGCTTTGGTGGCAACACAGATCTGTAGGGTGTCTTTCTTGCGGAACTACTGTTTCTACTGACATAACCCAACAGAGAAACAGCATAATGGAGATGATGCATGACTCCGATGTGTTTTTCAGACCTTTATGAGCCACTTTATACAAATATGTCAGACTAATGGTCAGTGTTAGACCAGGCAATTGAAAGATCAAAAGCAATGTTAGAGATGTTATTTTCCCCAAATGCTTATTTTTGGAGCTGTTCAGTATTCTGCTTTTTGCCATCAAATCAGTAGGTTCTGTGAGCTCTGAGTTTCTGCAAACTAACTTAACAATGGTTATGATTTTGCTTATTTTGCTGGAGTACTTTTTTGCACTCCTAAGGTCATAAGAAATCAGATCATATTTTACCTTGATGAAAACCTGCTTTTTTTTCTTTTTGTTACTTGGAAGTTTTATGGTCTGATTCTGAAATAGTTCAGACAAATATAACAGCATGTCAGACCAATGGCTAGTCATATAACTGTTAATTTTGAAATCCTAACATGATCCATTGTGATTGTAATTGTATGTTGTCACTTACTGAAAATATTCTATGATATCCTTGTTTTCTTATAATGCTTTCTTATTAATCTTTCCACAGAGCATCTAAGATATGCCAGATTCTTCAGGAACGTTTACACCCTGCTAGTGTTCAACTGTTGCATAAGTTGCAGTTTGCTATTTTGAATATTCTTAAAATCTTTTCAGGTTGGTTACTGTTGTAGTGACTGCTTGTGTCACCATATATGTTAGTAGTGTAGTGTTAAGACTTTACTATGAGCAACCCTTTGTAAAATTCAGTAAATTTGGGTGATGTCAAGTAGGGCAAGCACACTGATGCAGGAAAATGATCCTAGCAATGACACAGGAAAATATTTTTGATGCAGATCACATAAAGGGATAATTTTCAGAATGGCCACATTGATTTAAAATCTCAGTGAAAGCAGGTCTTGCACCTATTCCTCTCTTCTTTCATTTTTAGGCATGTCCCCTCTTCCTGCACTTGCTCTGACACACTAGGACCTCTTCATCCTTGATTCAACTCTCAGACCCAGTATAGGCATTTAGGTTTTGTCTCACCTTTTTCTACTGGACATTTTACTGTTAGGCTAGTGAATTGAATCAAATTGCAGCAGTTTTTTAATGAGCTAGGTTTTTTTTTTTTTTTTTTTTTTTTTTATGCAGCTTATGGCTGATAGAAAGGAAAGATGGGGCAAGTGTATAAATGAAGTTTTGCCTTTGGATTGAGCCAAATTGAGTTAGTGGATTGGCTACCTGTAGCAGAATAACTTCACCTTCAACTCTTCAACAAACTGCTCTCATTTGAATACCTTAGTTTTATTCTTTGCATATGGGTGCCCAAGACCAGCACTTTGAGAAAAGCTCTATAGTGATGTAAGCATATAATTTTGTATTATGTTATGGAGAACAGTAATGGGAATTTAATCAAATAAGCCTTTTTTGTTCTCTAATGGAAAATAAATCTGACCAGAAATATTTCTCAGTGCCTTTAACTATCAAAAATTCTTTTTAAAAACTTTTCTGTCCCCATTTTTTTGGTCAAGTTTTAGTCTGATGACAGTGATTATTTATTTTTAACTGATTAAGCTTTGGACATTTTCTCTTGCAGAAGAACCAGCTGTCACCAGCAACCTTTTCTGTGTTGTCACAAAGTGTAAAGATGACATAATGAGTCATTTACTTGTCTCTGTCATTGAAGGAATCAATTTGGTTCAAGATCATTATCAGGTTTGAGTGGTTTCCACACCTACAGGTGTTATGTACAGATGCATTAAACTTTGGGAACTAATGTCAGGAGTATTTTTTTCCTGTTGTCTGAATGATTGCTTCCCATATTGGCTTTACAAAGCTAAAGTTTATATGGATATAGTTCTTAGGAGTTTTACTGTGATACATAGAAGGAATTCTTAGTTATATATTAGTGAGCTTTGACAGCTGTAAATATAACTAAAATTACTGTATCATGAATAATTAAAACACCATTCAATACCAAACAGCAGATCATTTTAGTTTTTAAATATTGCGATACTGCTAATCTCATGAATAAGAGTACATTTATTCTTTTAAATCTTTGCAGGAACAGATGTAAGATCAAGCTAAATACAAATAGACTTCTTAGCCAGAGTCATTCCAACTAAAATAGCAATTGTCATCACCTGTTGGGGTCAGTGTTTGTTTTTCTTAAAAGTACATGAAATTTCCAGCAGTCCTGGTTGGGAGAAGTAACATTTAGCATTTCAGTCACTTGTCCAATGCAGGAAACGGGCCTTTGGATATCACAGACAGACACGTGCATGCGTGCTTGCATATACACTCACATAGAAAATACTAGCTTCATGCTTTTAGGACAAAATTTACTTCCGCTGTTCATGAAATAGCTCTGCTAGTCTTTACTCTGTCTACCTGGAGATTTTTGCTGACATGAATAGAAATTCAATATTTTAATGTAAACAAGATGTCAGAAACACCACTCAGATCTCAAAGTAGTCTTTTGCTGAAGAGATACATTTTTGGAGTCTCCAGTGCTCCATGAAATACTTCTGCAAAAAAATGAAAAAATAAAGCAACATCAGAAATGTGAATTTTGACTTTTCTCCTGAATTCTATGCAAAGCATAATACAAGAAATGTCTTTTACATGGGTATCCAGAATTTTCAGTTTGCTGAAAAGAAAGTGATGCTTAGACCAGTTATTTAAGAAAACTAAAAAATGTTTAGCCTAAAATTATCAAAACATTTTATTGAAATGAAATTTCACAAATTTTGGCATTTCTGTTATTAGTTGAACATCCTTGATGTTAGACCAAATTCACAAGCACACTTGTTTTCAAAACTGAAATCTTTGAGAATTCTGTGGCTCTCGAAAACCTTTGGTCCGGTTTCAGCTGCAAATACAATGGATAAATGAGTAGTACCTTACCCACATTCTCATTTGAAAGTATGCCTTATTTGATTGCCAAGACCTTCTACTTCAAAAAATAACACGATCTCATGAATTTGCTAAAAAATTGATCACTCTGTTTTGCAGGATATTGAAAGAATGTGGCTTGCTTTCAACAAGGGGGATTGTGAGAGTATGGCATATATAAACCAGAAACTTTCAAATACTCTGGAGAGTTTCCTGAGAGCCTTACAGAATACCACTGATGGCAGCTGTGAATGTCAACTAATGTCGGGGAACATTCAGAGTCGCTTGCAAATGTAAAGCCTTTTACATTTTGGTGCTCAAAATGTTTCGTGTTAGTGATGCTATTTTGTGCTTGTATGTTATAAATTATGTAATTACAGGAGAAATACTTTTAATCAAAGGCTCTTTAAGCTTTGTTCATGCAGCTGAAAGTTGAGCAGATACAATGCACAAATTATTTAGGTTCCATTATTTAGTAAAATTCTGGATTTTTTTGCTTTTGCTGAGCACTTGCAACAGATCTTGCTGCTTCACAAGGAATGCTTTGAATCACAACTAAGAAAATAATTATTTTCCATTACCTCAAAATTTTGTTATCTTATTTATTTATTTATATATATATATATTTATTTATTATTTAAAGCTGTTTTGCTATGCCCTTGTCCTCTCAGCAGCTGGAAAACATTAAACATTTCAGAAAACATTAAACATTCAGGTCAGTTCAGACAGTCAGAAACATGGGATGGTGCTTGTAAACTTGAGCGCTGAATAATTTCAAATATTTGTTTTTTTACTTGTGGAAAAAATAGTAGATTTTAAGTGAACAAATAAAACTACTGTTATAGATTATTTCAAATGAATTGTCAGTTAAAAGTGTCGCTTATAACTGTTGCTGTTCTAGTATAGCTGATTATTTGTATAATAGGCTTATATGTGAAATACTGTAATAACATGGAAGAACGTGAGCCTGGATGGTCTTCTTTTAGGCCATATACTTGCATCCAGTGTTTTAATGTCAAATAATATCTGAAGCGTCTATACTCTGCATTACTTGAAGTAGAATACTAAAGAAGTATTTTAGTAAAGAAGTATATTTAGTAAAGAATACTAAAGTAGATAGACTAAATTCATTACTCTTCTCTGGTGAGGCTGCACCTTGTGTACTGTGTTCAGTTTTGGGCTCCTCACTACAAGAAGGACATCGAGGCCATGGAGCATGTCCAGAGAAGGTCTATGAAGCTGGTGAAGGATCTGGAACACAAGTCCTATGAGGAGCGGCTGAGGGAACTGTTTTTTTTTTTTAGGCTGGAGAATAGGAGGTTCAGGAGAGACCTTATTGCTCTCTACATCTACCTGAAATGAAGGTGTGGGGAGCTGGGGGTTGGCCTCTTCTCACAGGTAACTAGTGATAGGACTAGAGGGAATGGCCTCGAGTGCCATGGGAGGTTTAGGTTGGAAATTAAAATTCCTATCTTCTCAGAAGGAATAGTTGGGAGTCAGAATGGGTTGCCCAGGGAGATGGTGGCATCACCATCCCTGGGGGGATTCAAGGAAAGGCTGGACCTGGTGCTTAGGGACATGGTTTAGTGGGTGACATTGGTAATAGGGTGATGGTTGGACCGGATGATCCTGAAGGTCTTTTCCAACGTTAATGATTCTATGGTTTGGATCAGCAGTGCTTTGTATCCCTAGGTTTTTAATCTCTTGGTTAAAATTTATTAAGTTTATAAAAAATAAATTTAAATTTTATTAAAAATAAGCACGGCATGGGAAGGTGCGTGGACAGTGTGCACAGTGTAACATGACCCTTTTGCCTCAATTTATGTCTGTTTCACTATTTGTAATATTTTTTTAATACATACTGAAGTCAATGACTTAGTTCTGATAAAGTGTGAATCTAAGGCTATTGTTTCAGGTTGGCTGAAAATTGGGAGCTACAGTTGTCAGAAAATCCTGTGCTAGATTTTCTCAGCAATTTTGATCTTTTGAATGGTGAGTTATTGTTTTCTTCAGTTATTTTTTTGAAAGTCAGTGCTGTATTTTTTTTTTTTTAAAAAACAATGTCATTGTTTTTTTTAACTGTAAAGGTATGCTGCTTATGGAGTTTGACAATGTTATACAGGTGCATGTACTTGCCCTAACACATGACAGCATAGTTTAGCCTGTTCAGTAATATGCGGTGAGTCATTGGAGAGAAGAGAGGACTCAAGTTAGTGGAAGAAGAAAATCTTAAAGGACTAAAGGACAAAAGGCTGCTTCGCTGCTTTCATATATTCTCATAATACAGGGTTGTGTGGTAACCCTTGCTCTGTTAGGATAATGCAAACAGATGCACAAGCCCTTCAATCTGGCATAAGAATGACCTTTAAATTTGATGTAAAAGTAAATTACATGACATGAAAGTTTTATGCCCTTTGTGACCTCTTAGAATAACTCTAGAGAGGAGGCTACAGTCTGTTGGGAACTGTTGGCATTCTTTTTCTTCTCTTCCAGATATGAAAGTCAAAGACTGTGTGCAGAATATTACTGAGCTGAGACTGGACATTCTTTCTTCTGTCAACATTTCTGAAGAAACTTTCAGTACCATCTTGGATGCCAGTATCTCTTGTTCAAAGGTAAAAGATCAAAAAGGAGTGTTAAATAAACGGGTTGACCCATAGCCTACTCTGACAAAAAAAAACAACAACAACCCAACTTGTATGTGTGGGATCTTCTATTTTCACTTGTCACATGTTGAAAGTAACAATATGAAGCATTAAGAGAAAAACTTACAGTAGCATCAGTCTTGTCTAAATATGATTCATGCATTCGTTTGTGCTGACACTGAATTTGAACTTTGCTGTCTTGGTAGTGTTGAGAAGGTGAGACTTCTGAATAAATCATTTTCATCTTCCCACTTCTGAGTCTTGCAATACAGAGTAGTCTGATTTGTTTTATTTTACTCGGTGTGCTCCTCATTATATTCTCACTTGAATTTTGCCTTACCTTCATTTTATCTGTTTGAGTATTGTCTAAAGACAATAAAGACAATGAAAAGATTGTGTAAGTTTTCTGAGTGAAGGACTGTGTATATCGACATTTCTGCTGTTTCTGGTGATCCCTGCAATCATATAGTAGAAATCATGAAAGCTTCTAGCTGCCTGCATGTTCCCTCTCCTGTTAATGCCCGTGTGACAGAAGAGTTGGAGGTACATTTGGTATAAATGGGTCAGGTCCATCAAGCAGCCACTAGATGGCACTAATGCTCCACTTGCAAAAACCGGTGCATGTTTTGTTCACGAGTGTGTCTATTGAAGAAAGCAGTTCAAACAATCATAACTACTTATTTGTAGCTACTAGATTATTTGTTCTTCTGCTCCTTTGGCAATGTGGCTTCCTTTATTGTTAGCTTGTTATTTTAATACCAGTAAATAGTAATGAGAGAAGTCATCTGGAAGTGATTCAGTTAAATGGGATTTTGTGCACCTTTGATCTTTTGGAATAATAATGCTAATTGACTGACTTTTCAAATAATTTTCTATTATCTCTCTCTCTCTCTTTTTTTTTTTTGGTTGCCAGTGTACTATGTAGACTTTGGAGATATGCACACATCTCACATTTGCATATTTACACAGATATTTTTTGTGTGTGCGCATAAGAGCTTAATTTTTCCCTCAGTCCAACTGGAGCATTAAAACCTATGTCTCTTAGTCTCTTAGTGATTATACAATATATACAAATACTTTTTCAAGCTATAATTTAAGCATATTATGTTTGTGGTTTACATGGCCACTGTCAGATAAACCTCGTGATACTCACAAGCCCCTTGAAGCCCTGGATTTCTGTGATTGTATAGTACTAATGTGCTTGCTTCTGGGATAGTTGCTCATACTTGCTGTGCTTAACCTTTCTGCCTCAATATTATGCTCTGGCCATCTTCATTGCCATGGAATTGTATTTAAAACCGGCTCAAAATTTTTAATCTCAAGATTATAAGCATTCATTCACTGAACATAGGAGTTTGGCATAGCTCTGGTACTCACAAAGCTGCAAGGAAAGTTCAGGGGGACTTGATCTACTAAGTAAAATACTAAATGAATTAAAAGTGGAGTGAAACTGTAATGTTCTTGTGGGGCATGAATCAAATTTTCTTTAAAACAAGAAGTTCAAATCAGTAACCTCTTATGCTGCTAGTGGAATTACATCTACACTCATATTCTGGTGTAGAATTCTCATATTCATATACAGACACAAAATGTCAATTTTTAAAAGTATAGGAACTGCTTTGGAATCACAAAGACAAAATTCTAGAAAAATAATCTGAAATTTAGTAGGTTGCAGTGGGGATCCTCTCCCTCACTGGGTGCTGATACCAGCTGCAGATGTATTCAGTGGAGGCAGTACACCAGGAGGTTCCATCCTGGGGAGTGGATGCCCTGAGTACTGATATATCTGGGCTGCCAGTGTTTGTCTTTGTGTGAAATATTTGTAAGAAGAAAAATGTAATCTGAAGAGCCTTTATTTCAGTTTCACCCAAGGTCTGCTTGGGCTTTTGTCTCTTCTTCCTGTGTTAAATAATAAAACTTTAAAGGAGTGTTGAACTGAGAAATGTGAGCTGGCTCAGAGTGAACATTGTGTCATCCCTAAGTGTTTTGTGTGTGCCTTCTGAAATAAGTCCATATTGTTTGATTTTTAAAATCCATATTTTTAAAATCCATATTGTTTGATTTTAAAATGATCCACACATCTACATTTTGATCTTCAGGTGTTTCTGCTACAAAGATGTATATCTGATAGAATGGGAATGGGAAGCATTGTTAATACACCTGTTTATGGTATCAGTGCCTATAGAATGAATTATTGACCTATTCACAAATGAAAAAATAAATGTTTATAAGAAATGTATTTCATCTGTTTATAGGCACATAGAATTTAAAGTGAGAACATACCAATCTGTTAGAGAGCTGTATAGTTCATTCTTTCAGTTCTGTTGACAACTGCAAATTGTTATGCTACTGTGACAAATTCTCATTTTATTGACCATAAAACAAGGTCATGCATTTTGGGGAGAAAAAATGTTGATATACATACACTGTGATAGGTTTTTTACAGTGCCTTTGTGGGAGCTTTAACTGGAACATGTGATGAAGAAGTACTTTGCCTGTTGCTAAAGCTACCTGAAAACAACAAAACTTCTCTGGCAGTAGAAGAATTATGTTCTTTACCAGCACTGGACATGTACACCATGTTTGTACTGATTATAAAGAATTTGAATTTACGTCATATCATTTACACGGTAAGATGAGGGCGGGGGGAAAAGTCACTCAGTTCTTATGCTTTTCTTTTGAAGGTGGTCTAAAGCATGCAGGGACACAAATGAATCATTCAGTTAATGAATGTAATGAAAGTTGTTGCTTCAGATGTCCTTTATGTGTGGAAGCAAGCACTGGCCACATGGTGCTTTTTGTCTTTATTTAGCTCCACAAAACAAACCTAACAGTTGAATGGGAGTGGTAGATCCTACTATATTCCATTTCTTGATTCCTCAGGAAAATTATCACTGAGGAGTTAATTATGAAAACATTAGAGAAAACAGAAAGTCAGAGATGCACTTTTATTAATCTTTAGCGGAGTTTGTAGTTCATGGGATTAGTCATTTAATCTCTAAGTGTGAAACACTGATTTGACATCATTGAAACTGAAACCATCATAGAAACCCACATTACATGAATTGCAAACTTATTTGTTAGGAAGAAATCATAGCACTCTGGAACACATTTTATTTGTAGTGGTAATCACACAGAATTTAAGTGGCTCCTTCAGGAAAAATGTAAATATGCTTTTCCAGCTCTCAGGATAAGTCTCTCTATAAGGGCAAAATCTGCATATTTTATGTGACCCGAGACAGGTGACTTTAACTTGATTCATAACCTCTCTGTGGTCCTTAACAATGTTTAATGCAGCCAAATGATTGTGATTGCAACAGTGTCTGTTGGCATCTACTCAGTCTAATCCAACTGAAAATGCTCTGCAGTTATTTACCCAGGTAGAAGAATCCTAGAAGACTGATGGTGATGGCAGACAGTGTATGTATACTCCTAGAAAATAATGAGAACAATACAGTGCCAAAACTATAATAAAGGGGATGAAGACGTCTGCAGCAAATCTGTTTTGTCTGTATAATTATAGATAATCTGGAATCTAATGTAGGTTTTCAGTGAGGTACTTCTACTTGTAAGAGCAAAATTATTGGATGGAATTTGTCGTAAATAGCAGTTGTTTACTTCATCTCTTTTGGGGTCGTTGTTAAGTACAAATAGCTGAAAGACAGCTATAGCAGAGTGAGGAAGAACATTTTGTTCAAAAGCCATAGATTCTGGATTCTATTATGGGAGGTAGTAGAAGAAAAAGAAGAGAAAACAGTGCTCTTTCAGATGGGCTTTTTTATTGAACCCTGCTGAAGCATAATGAATTCCAAGTACAGAATAAAAAATGTTATTAGCTCATCCTAAATTATTGTGGAAGTTTTGGAATGTTTTATTCAAATAAAAGTTTATTATGGTATATTTATTTTTTGAATGTGTGAAAGCAGGTGAAGCCTGAGAAGGAAATTAGGAACAGACATTATTATAGTAGGAAGTATCTTAGTCAAATACAGGTGGATAAAATAAAGATAATCAGAGGAAGCAGCTGGAAGTATATAATGAGATTATATTGTTTTTATTATCATGCATAGGCAGGTAACTTGATAAATCAGTCTGCATTATCATAACATCTTAAATGGCCTATAAAAATTAGGGAGAGACAGAAAATTCTTATTGTCAAAATGTGTGGTGGCAAAAGCAAAAGGCCAGTTGGACTTTGGTCAAGTAGAGTATGAAAAGCACATAATTATTTAATGTAAAAAACATCATGTACGAAACATGGTAAGGGAGGAACAGATTGTTAGTAAAGTGTGTTTTCTAACATGATTCCTAAAGCAACTAAAGTGGTTACTAAACTTAATTTAAATTACAAGTTATTTTAAAAATATTAAAATATTTGCATTGAACACCCTTAACCTGTTGAAGGAAAGGTTTTCATTTACACTGAATTCCAAAGGGACAGAATGTTGCAGATGCTGTTAGCATGAAGTTGAGTAGGACAGCTCTTCACCTCTGTATTTACATATGTATTATTGGTATTTTAATTACTTGTATGTCATAGGCCAGTTCTAACATAAGAGAAATTTTATTTACATGAATTTTAGGGTACTAGGGAGCTTTGTTAAACATGATTTGCAGGAGTGTTTTATAATTAGTTTTAGAAACAGAATAATTTTGAATGTGTCATTGAAGGTTAAAATTTCTTTTTCTATTTGGAATTTATTGCCATAATTTTTCCTTCTTTTCAAGAATAAGATACCATCTGAGATGGGCGATGTGCTAAGCACATTGCTGGATGTGGTCTCTAGTATCAGCTCTCTTCTCAATAAAGTCCAGCATATCATGGAAAACCTTCCAGTGTTCCTCCAAGCAATTCAGAACATTGGTGTGCTGGACACATTGCAGCAGGTATGTGTATGATTTTCATTGTGCAGACTTAATTCCCATTGTGAGGTGCCTTTTTGGGGATGTGTGCTAAGTAAGGAGAAACACTAGTAGGAATTCTATCCTAGAAAGTTAGAGAAAAGAGAGCCCATATACCTTGATCTCTTTCAAGCATGCTGGTGATTTTGAGACCACATCAATGAGTTGTTTGTAATAACTTTTTTTTGGTAACTTACGAAAGCATAACCAAAGAGTTAATATAGTGTTAAGCTACTGAGCTACTGATTAATAATATTGCATGTTTATCTGTGATTTGGAGATAGACATACTAGATAGACATACTTTTTTTTTTTTTTTTTTTTTTTTTTTTTTTTTTATGAATAAGCTATTTCTTATCTATCATCTACTTAGTTTAATAAGAAATACCTTTGATCTTTAAGGAATAAGATGTGCAGTTCTTGGATCAGCACATCTTGTTTTGAATTCTTGTTTTGAATTTTAGAATTCTTGTTTTGTCTGTTTTAATACTCTTGTGTCATAGCTCTGTTTGCTATTTAAAATTAAAGGTTGCTGGAAGTGAGGTGATATTTCTTTTGTCCCTGCTATTAAGGATAGTTCCTGTGTGCATTTGTAGAGCTAGCACAATGATGTATCTAGTATTGAATAAATCAGAAAAAAGATCTCTCCTTTTGAGGAGGTTCCAATTCCATAAGAAGACCCACTGACCTCTCTGGCATTACCTTATGGATTTACTACTATGTGTGGAAGACAGGGTTGAATCTAAAATTGCACTAAACTCTAAAGATCCCTTAGTGGTAAACATTGCAAAATGTGACTACCATACCTGATAAACAGTGCCTTACATACTGTTTTTCCTAGTGATTTGAATGTTCTCATGAGCTACTAATCTGTATGACTAAGCCGCATATTGTAAAATCCTGTTTTGTGCATATTTGTTATATTTATTTAGCCTCTGTTCTTTGGAGTAGCTTTTTCTCAGATACATGGTTTTCATCAGAGACTTACATCTTTTCTATTCTTCTTTAACTAGGTCTGATTATGCCAGATTTAAGATTTTCCTTCCCACAAAGGAAGTCTCCTTTACAGAATGAAATTTCATAGAATTTCTCAAAAGGTCATTGAAAAAAGTTTGCAAAGGAATAAATCTAACAGCAGAGGGCCATCTGGTCTCAGTTTTAATCTTTGCTCTATGGCAACCCCTGTTATTCTGTAATATAGCACAGATTTAATATCAGAATTTTTGTTCCTTTTTACATTTTTGTTTTGTTTTGTTTTCTAAGATTATGTCTTTTTAGAGACATAATCTTTAATTCCTTAGCTTTTTTTTTTTTTTTTTTTAAGAAATTGCTGTTTGTTTTTGTCAGCTAATCTTTTCTGGAGGATTAAAACACTCAGTGCCTATTTCTTTTGTTAATAAATTAACTATGTGATGTTTTTAAGGACCTTTCTGTCTCCAAGTCTTATGGACTAGTAAAAGTTGTTTACTTTTAAGTATCTTTTCTGTTTCAGGTTCAATTGCGTTTTTCTGCTTTCCAATAAATACCTTTAATTCTTGATTATTTTATTTCCTTCTTGTCTTTTCTATAGTGGCTTGCCTTGTGCTACTAAATAAGTGTGTTGCTAAAATGCAGACACTACTTATAAACCTTTCTCCTTAAATATTTTCCTCAATTTCCAAGGAAGTTCCTTCTTCTGGATTTTTACTTTCATGATGACCAAAAGCAAAGTGTTTCAGTGGCCTAGAAAGATAATAATAAGAATAAAGTATGTAAAGCTTTATAAAGTAAAAATATATGGACCTTAAACACAGAGTAAAATAGATTCTCTCCTTCCTTACCTGTGAATTGAAAAAAAAAAGTTGTAGTATCATTTAAAACAAAGAAAACAAAACAAAACAAAAAACAACAGTTATGCACATAGTTTTTTTTTTTTTTTTTTTCTCAAGAACAAAATGAAAAGTAAGAAATATTATTTGAATATCTGTAAAATGTGAAGTTGAACTGGTGTGTTACACGTTGTAATAAAGGATGATGTAAAAACTCAGTATTTGCCACCCAGTAGTAATTCGAATACAGAGCCGCTTTCTGCTGTTACCTGTATTGAGCGAATGGATAATTCCCTTGAGGAAAAAACACTGCTGATTTCAATCATGATTTAACTTGTTTGCTTGCTGTTAGAAATTATTTGCTTATTTTCCAATGTGAAGTTTTGGCCTGTTTGTTACTCATGAATAGATAAGCCCAGGGCTGGAGGGGACTTGCTGAATTACTGAATGCTGTCACTTAATGAAAGGCAACCTCATTCTGTAATCCCCGTGCTAAATTTAACAAGTTCTGTGTTAAAACTATCATTACTAGGAAGCCTCCTGGAGTTATAAATGTGTAAAATTCTGAATTAATATGATCTCTGGCTAGTACATTTGTTCTTGTATCAAAAATGTCTTGTAGCAATTATAACTTCTCTGACTTGTCCACCTGTTTGTAGAAGGCTAGTTATAGTCCTTCCCTGTTTTCCTAGGTTAAATGGATTTCTTTTTGCATTTGTTTTTGTTTGTTTATTTATTTATTTATTTATTTTTCTTATAACAGTCTTGCTATTGTCTCAGACATCCACATAATCACATGTTGTGTTAAGGTCAACCTTGAATGCTGGCAATAAGGAATCTGTACAGTCTTTGAGAGCAAGTATGGCTGGTGACTCTTGTAGTTCTGATCATTCATGTCTATGGCTGCTAAAATGGCTTTCTTGATCTTGCATTCACCTTTTCCATAAGCTTCATATGTTTATGTCTCTTATTTCATCAAGGATAAGTAACAAACTCAGGTAAACTTCATTTTATAATAGCAAATAATGATTTCAGCTGATAAATAATAATTTGCACTAGGTATCATATTTGGCTTACTTTAAATCAGGTAACCAGTATCTTCACATATAGTATTTTGATATTCACTTCTCCTTTCAGAGCTAAAAATTCTTTACAATGGACTTAAGGTCAGTCTCAAGAAAACCACTAGTAACTTACCTGTGATACAGTATTTTCTTTCTTTTTAACGGGATCCCTGAAGTATCAAGACCATTCTTTACCTACTATATAGTTATTGAATGAATGCTAATCAATGTTTTCTATGATAAGAAGGCTAACTAGGTTCTAGGGTTTACCTAGATTAGAGATAGCTCAAATCTTTTTCAGCAAATTCACCTGCCTTCCCAAATAAACGTATTGTGTTGGTCTGGAACAATACTTTGAAAATGCATTAAATTCTACACTTCACATAGTATTTATCTGCAACTCTTCTCCCCGTTAAAATGTATTGTGATACCTTGCCATATTAAACATTTATTAAACCATTATTTCCTGAGGCATTGTGTTACTCATCATTGAGTATAGATGTGCTTCAAATGTTGCCATGTAAATTTGACAAAATTTCAATAGAATACAGGCTTTGTTTTGCTTATACCTCTGCAGAATTAGGAATATCTATTTCTCTGCATTCTTTCCTTTATCTTTTTGGTTTCATTGAAATTTGAATTATTTTAAATCTCCCTCTGCTTTTCCAGGAAAAATGTCATTTTTTTTTCTTTCATTTCTTCATGTAATAATCATGACTTTGTTTAAATTCACTTTGCAATATGTAATTTGGCTTGACTTTTGGGTTTACTTTATTGAATAGTTGATATTTCTACTCCAGACAATTTATTTTTATTTATCCTTTTTTTTTTTTTTTTTTTTTTCTAGTAATATTCTTTCCACTGTCCAATTAGGTCAGAAGTCCCTATGCTATGATTTTTTTGCACCCATTTGACAATCCAGTTCCAGAATAGCCTTTTAATCTGCCAATTTTTGTTTTCCATGAGTCTGTTGGCAAATGGCTTATTTTGTTTGTGGGAGGCTACTTGTCTGGATCTAAAAGCCTTCATTTCACCTACTTTATTTAGTTTAAGCTAGAAAATGTGGATCAAAGATATATATATTTTTTTTATGAACATGCATCCTATATAGTTCTCTTACTTTATCAAAGTAAACTTTTAGGAAACATATGTTATGGAGTCAGTGGATATTTAGTTGAAAGACAGTAAGTAGATTCAGTCTGTTGGTGGCAGTTCATTGCATAAATATTCATTATCTGAATTTCAAGTTATTTTGATTGGAACCAGAATTAATTAGTAAGTTTGTGCTCTTTGACTGCAATAAGCCACATTTACCCTTCTGGTACAAATAGTCACAAATAAGGATTCAAAACCACTCTTATTCAACATTGTGCATCAAGTTGATTGCTCTAGTGAAGCCTATACCATCACATAAATTCAAGAGCTAGATGATGACAATATGAAATCTAGATACCACTTGTTTACTATGCTGTATGCAGAAAGTGTATGCCAGTCAAGTTCTGGTGGCAACCAACACTGAGTTTTGAATAATACTTGCTAGTAATAAAAAGTTTCTAATAGCATAATTTCTAAACTGATTTATTGCTTGTCCTGGTTTCAGTTAGAACAGAGTTAATTTTCTTCCTAGTAGCTGGTAGAATGCTATGTTTTGGCTTAGGATGAGAAGAGTGCTGATAACACCCCGATGTTTTAATTGTTGCAGAGCAGTGCTTATACCAAGCCAAGGACATCTCAGCTTCTTGCTCTGTCTCGCCAACAGGCAGGCTGGGGGTGCAGTAAGAGCTGGGAGGGGACAGACCCAGGACAGGTGACCCAAACTAGCCAAAGGGGTATTCCATACCATCTGACGTCATGCTGAACAATATATAGGGGTGGCTAGCTGGGGGAGGGGGCTGGGCTGATCGCTGGGCACCGGTCAGAGGGTGGTGAGCAATTGCATTGTGCATCACTTGTTTGTACATATTATTAGTAGTAGTACTATTATCATCATTGTATTATTATTATTATTATTATTGTTGTTGTTGTTGTTGTTGTTGTTATTATTATTTTCCTGTCTTATTAAACTGTCTTTATCTCAACTCACGGGCTTCACTTTCCATTTCTCTCCCCCGTCCCAGAGAGGGAGGGGGGAGGGCGAGCGAATGGCTGCGTGGTGTTTAGCTGCCGGCCGGGTTAAACCACGACATGCTTATGCAAAGTGCTGTACTGTTTTGAAAAATGACTCAAATAACAACAACAAAAACAACAACAAAAAACGGATTAACAAAAAACCCACAACTTTTTTCAGTGAATCAAATGTTCATTTAAGTGTTAAGTATATTTTGTTAATGTATTAAAATCTTTTTCCTATTTGCCAGTTGTGCAGTCTTAAAATGATATCTGATAGTCCACTTATGTTTTCTTGACATGCATCTGCAACAGTAATGAATATCAGGTGGGCCAATATATTCTTCAGCTATACTTTTGCAGCAGGTTGCCTTGCAGTTGTATCCTCCTACAGCCATGCACCTATAAAGCCTTCCATGAATTACCAGTTACAACTGAACACGTAATTTGAAAAATGAAGTTGCACATTCTAGGAATATGATTAATGATAGTTCTTAAGCCATAAAAGTAGTCAGATTGCTCGCCTCATTAGATGCATGCTAGTCATGAGCAAATCGCAGTTGTAAATGCTGGCGTGACTTGAGATATGCAAAAACTAGAAGAACATTCAACAAGTTAAAAGATGTACTTGAAAACTGGGTTTTCATGGCATATGCACTTTTTTCTTTCTTCTTTTTTTTATTTTATTTTTTTTTTTTTTAGCAACTGTTTTCATTGCAAGCATTCATATGTAAATGTTTATGGTTTCTGCTTTGTGAGACAGGAGTCATCTACCAGAAGAGCAGAAACTGTGAAACAGGGAATCTCTAGTACAGTTGTCCTGATATTCCATTCCTTTTGTGCCTACCCAGTACACAGTATTTTTAAATGTTAATGTAATAGGCTATACTACTGTCTTTCATTCAGTACCCTGGTAACTGCAATACCTCCCCCACCACCCCCAGGCAACAAAGATGATCAGAACAGGAAAGAGCACAGCAGGCCCTCATTCTTGTTGGCAGTTTCAACAATTTAATTCTGTTGATCTCCTTGGATGCCATATTGAGAGAACACCAGGGCTACTCCCTGAAGCTACTAAGAACAACTCTGGTTCATCTGTATTTCTGTTTGTTCTAGTTCTTGCAAGGTGGGCAGTTCAGAAGTTCAGCTGCTGGATCCCTGGAGTCTGTAATCAAGGCAATCTGTAGAGAAGAATCTTCATTTTTCAGCAATGCAAACCTCTTCATTGACATGCCCAGAATCACGGGACTCTTGGAAGACAATATGGCAAAATATGGCATTCCCGAAGACTCGAGTGAGAAAATCTATTGATAAGTTGCTTATATACTCTCACAGTTTGCAGAAGTTTCTCCCTATTAAAGGGAAATGTTTATATACCATCTGACATCTCAACTAATACTGTAAACCTGAACACAAGGAGTGATCAATACAAATTTTATGGCTGAGAGAAAATAGTGATGAGACACAAGTAGTTCAGGTTGTTTCCTATCCTTTCAAATAATGAATAAAAATATTCCTGTCTTAGGGATATATTTATTAGATTTTATTATTATTATTTTTTAAACACCATATTAAAAATACATCTTTGAGATATGAGACTGAAAATCTATTGCTGCTTGCTTTCCTTCTGTGAACACAATGGTGGTACTGTGCAGTAAAATAAGGAAACCCTCTGGATAACGAGTTTTCTAATAGTTGAAATGTACATTCTTTACAAAGTGCCCAAAAAGTCTCTTCTCTCATATAATTTCACCTCTGCTCTCTTTCTTCAATATACTTTTGACTCAGCCTGGTAAATGCTAAAATTTCTAATAACTTTGTTGGTGCTTCAGTGTCCCTGCGCTATTTCTGCAGTCTTGGCTGTACCAGCAGGTGCTTTGAGTAAGGAGCCAGAGCTCTGTCTTAGCCTTGTTCGCTTGCATGTGGGCAAAAACACAGCAAACTCAGATTAGCAAGTCTTCTGTGTCTTTTAGTATATCACAGTTTTTGACTGGCCAGTTTGGAGCCTCTTAATTCTTTCCTGTCATTTAGCAATGGTTGTGCTTAGTAATGAATGTTTCCTTGAAGAAAGTAAAAGTCTAGGCAAAAAACTGGTCATTCTAAATGATACATTTCTGATGATTATTTCTTTTATCTTTGGTGGGATTCTAATGTTATTGGCTTAGTTTTCCATTAAATGCAATAATACTTGTCTTCCTTAAGGAATTGTTTATGACACGAAATGACATATTTCTAAATCCACTCATAATTTATTTATTGTTTAAAAGTAATGCACATGAGCTGGGCATCTAAATCCAAATGTTTCCCACAGAGAACTCATTTCCTGTACTTGAGTGCTATGCAAGTGCAGTGGGATATCTTGGGGTCTCTTCATTGGTATATGTTCTGAAGGATATACTGCCACCCTAATACACTAATAACCCAATCTGGTGTAGGAAAATATTTTTTAGTTAAGAAATGATGTTTATATTTTTCAAATCAGGAAGTTAGGTGGCATAGTCTAATGCCATTTTTTTTTCTTTCTTTCTTTCTTTTTTTTTAATTTTAATTTAATTTTATTTTATTGTTTTAATGAAAATATGCAAATGAAGTCTGTATTTATGAAGGGTTATCCTTCTTTCTAAAGTAGGAATAGAAAGGTATAGAAAAACTGAGAGTATAGGGTGAGTCTGGTTTCTTAAGGTGACTCTTTTCCTCAGAAATCATTTTCTGTGCAGAGGTTTTTTGTCCTTCCACTCTGTAATGCACTAATGCAGCACTTAGGACAAACGGAGTTCACAGGTTGCTTTTCAGGAACGTGACAACCTCTTTTGATTGTTTTTTGCTTGTCTAATGTTTAGAGTTCTGCAACCTCAATGATATCTTAGACTGTGGTTAAACAATTTCTTTTCAGGGACCTGTAGTGATTGCTTAGTGATAGTTGATAATATCTGGCATGCTGCTGTGGAAGATCCTAAATTAAGACTCAAAATGGATTAAATAAATAAACAAAAGCCAACTGTATTGATTTTCTTAATTGTGAGTCTGTCTTTATTTTTGCAGCTCCATTTTGCTTGAAGCTTTATCAGGAGATTTTACAGTCTTCTAATGGGGCTTTGGTATGGACTTTCCTGAAACCTTTATTACATGGAAAGATACTGTACAACTCAAATATCAACATGATTGACCTGGTGATAGAGAAGGTGAGTATCAAAAGAAACACTATTTCTGTTTATTGATTTTTGTCTTTGTACTTAATTTTAAAGCCCCTTTTCTTTCAGGGTAGGTAAAAGCAACTGGATAATTGCCTTTGAGAAAAAATGGATCTATCCTATCCCTCAAGTTCTCACCTTTCTACTTCAAGCATGATATTTCTCTTAACTTTTAATTTGTTTGTTATAGTGGTTTCACCTTGGAGTGAAAAGAGTAATTTTGTTCAAAGTCACTTAAACCTTGTATGGAAAGATTAAAAAGAACACATTAGCAGAAGTGTAGCATTGTATCAATGTTCAGAATTACAACATGTTGTATCAATGTGCAGAATATACCTATTACAAGTAAGTTTTTGCCCTGAAAAAGTTTTTTTTAGGATAAGAACTCTATAGGGCAGCAAAGGGAACTTTGAGGAAGGGATGCCCTGGGAAGGAAAGCCTGTTTGGAGGGAGTTACTGAGCTGCATTAAAAAACAAGCTACAGTGCATCTTGGTTTCCTTTCTGATCATGTTTTAACACTAGTAGTATGAATACTGTTGGCTGAGCTACCATATATATGTTAATATCGATGACTTGATATTAGTCAACAATTTTACTGTCTGGTATGGTAGGTACTCTGGTTTGAGCATAATTATCTATAAAGATGTCTTTATTCATGACTAGCTTTGAAGCATTTATGTAAAAGAAGAGATCATAAATCTAAGTACAGCTAAAGTATGGCTTAGAGTTCTATGCTAATTTTGCATTTATCTTGCAAATATATTATTTTTACCTCAGAATATTATTTATTGCAGGAATGACAATTTTGCTTAAAATCTAGAAAACAGCATTGCTTCTCTGTAAATGGTACACAGAAAGACTGTAGTAATCTTAAATGTGATGGTAACTATTTCCTGTGTAAATGCAGTACAGTGTGATGGTCACCTCTCTGGAGATGAGTATAATAGACTTAAAAATTTTAGTCATCTAAAAATGAAGCTGTTCTTGCTTTTTATAGATGGAGATTCTATAAAGAATGAGTTGTGATAAATGACAAAAAAAAAAAAAATCAAAGTAAGATTTCTTAAACGTATCAGTAGAGTTCATAATGAAATTAACTTTATTTTTATATATACATATATATTTTAACTATACAAAAATTCTGGCTTCTGCTTCTACCTCAATGTCCATTAATATTCACAGGATCCCCAAATTTCCATCAGCTTTTTCAGGCTTCAGGCTTTTTCAGGAATCTGTATTATCTCCTTTTTTTTTTTTTTTTTTTTTTTTTTACACCCTATTATTTACATCTAATAAACAATTACAGACGTGTGCCTGTTTATAATATAAATACAAAACTACTAGGAAAGTTTCTTCAACAATTTTTATTTTTGTTATATTACACAAGCCTATCAGTTATTTCTCCAACATAAACAAATTTCAAATGCAAGATAATGGCCCAGGTATCTTAAAAACAGCTACTGAAAGCTGACCCTTTAGCCCTTACGCAATCCTACTGAAGTTGGAATAGAAGTTCTAATTTACTTTAGACAATGTGACCACGCTGTCTACTAGAAGAAAAAAAGCAGAGGATTAAAACTGAAAGGAATGTTGACAATTGTATAGTAAGACATATTCTGTAAGTTTTTCACATAAATTGTTTTGTTTCAAGACTATGCAACTAACCATTCTTTGATAAATTGTGAGGTTGGTGGCTTTACCTTCTGAGAAGTCAACAGTTTGGATGCATAGAATAACTGTGGCCATCATAGATGCATGCTGCAGTGCTGACTTAGTGCAACCATGATCAGTGGCAACTGGCATCCAGGAATCTGAATACAATGTGTGATGTCTTTGATCCCCATTTTCCCAGTTGAACTTTTATCCAGTGATGAGCTGATCTTGTGATCCAGTTCTTTGTAACTGGAACAGTTGGAATATGTACACAAAAGTAACAAGACAATTCAGAAATAAAATTCTAGCTTACTTTCTGGATATGCATAAGCACACTTGACTTGTCAGTCTGTTAAAATACGTCATTATAAAGGCAGTTAAATAAGCTCAAAAGAACATTTTTATTTATGCTTGCGTCAGGAAGGCATTTAAATGTATTCAGTCCCGAAAGGGCCATAGTTGATATTCAAGGCTAATTTTAATCAAAGGTAATATCCAGCCTAAATGTTACATAGAATATTTATTTTAACGGACCTTCATTGACCAGGAGGAAGAGAACTTGAAGGGAAATTTTATTAAATATCAAACTCCAACTATTCTTTAAAACATAAACTTGTAGGAGTCACTTTACCAAGTTAGATTGTGTTCATCCTGCCTCAAGTCCTGACTCCTACGGTAGCAAGTAAAGGCTGTACAGGGAATTGCTGATGAGCACATGAGCAAATTTATACTGCCTCTAAATACTTTCCCAGCTTCCAAAGACTTGTAGGTCAGAATTTCCTCCAAGACTTTACTGCTATAATTTGTCTACTTTATTTTTGAGCTCATGTAAACTCTGCATCCACACTGTGCTGAGGTGTTCTACATCATCTACCTCTTCCTTATCTACTTATTCTTTAACTTCTCCAGAGAGCTGAGGTACAACTTCTCTTTAAAAAATCAAGTGTTTTATAACTCCCAGCTATGTTGACTTCTATTCTCTATTTATACTGCTATCCTTTATTGCAATTTCTATTTATTTATTATAACAAATTTAAAATTTGTTTACTAGAGATTTCAAAATCATTAGTCTGTGTAGTCCTCTAGCTCCCCTAGCATCTTTTTTAAGAATAGCATTGAATTTGTTATTCTTCAGTTCCCTGATATCAAGGGCAATTTTAATCAGAAAGTTATGCTACAGTAAGTACTTCAACTGTTTCATCCTTGAACTCTTTTAGAATTCTTGGCTGGATGTTATCTGGTCCTGGAAACTACTTATTGTTCATTTTGTTAATTTACTTGACTTTTTTTTTTTTTTTCCAAGGTGTATTTTTTTTTGTAATTATTATTATTATTTTTTTTTTACTGCTGCTTCAATTCAAGACAGATTTTCTAAAGTGTACTCCATGTAGAAAGATTTGACATGGTAACATTCCAGAGGCCTACCATGTTGAATGAGGAAGTTAAACTTCCAAAGTTAAACTTCCAAAACTTTAGTTTATTGTTCTTTTTCTCATTTGGATGTAACTTCATCTTTTAAACGGATGTTTTCTAATACCTTTCCGCTGTGTAGTCCATATGCATGCATACATAGGCATGTAAATGGTCTTTCTCAGTGAATATTGAGAAAGATACTGTTTTGATAAACAAAATACTGTTTTGATAAACAGTATGTATTTGTTCAGTTTTCCACTATTTTGCCATTAATCAGTCTCTTTATCCCTTGCAAAAAACCCGACCCCTTCAACTGCTGCTTTTATTTCAAATAAGCTTCTGTATCATATGAAATTCTTCTTTTTCAAAAATCTATGCTGCTGCAGTGGATTTTTTTGGATTGTATTGTTTGTATAAGGAAGTTGAATACAATCACATTATAGCTGCTGCAGATCTTTGAAGTGACTTCAGGAAAAAAAAAATCCTTTGTGCTGTTCAGAATCAAGTCAAGAAACACCAAGATCTGAGCTCTTCTGAGCTCCCTGGCGAGATGCTTGATCTAACAACTTATAATGGATTAAAATTCAATCTCCTCATGTTGCTGTGTGACCTTATGCTCCTGCTCTATGCTGGGGAAAAGGAAATCTTCCATTTTGGCTCTTTGCTACCCTTGCAGCCTTTCTGGTTTCCCTTAGCTTGTCACAATCGAGCCTGGACAGTGGGTTACATGATCCTGATGTTCAGGTCTGGGTTTTCAGTCCATGAGGTTTCTGTGTTGCTTGTTAAGAGAGAAACTTGTTTAGCTGATTTGATGCCAAACTTTAGTTTAACATTTAGGATCAGTCTCCCTCAGAAAGTGAAATATGCAATCTCATATAAGTTAAATGCATAGATTCCTTAAAAAGAATGAGACTGCCTGCAAGGCTGTCTTTGGGGACTTCTGTGCTACAAATGGGAAGAGAGAAATAACACAAAGTGTTTTTCTGTATTTTCTGATACTTAAGTATTCATCTCTGGGAGAGAAGGAGAGATGAGAGCTAGGAGCGGGATTTTGCAAAAGACACTTAAAATACTATAGCAAAAAAATGTGTACTTCTAATAGGAATTATTGCAAAAAGTGTGGTCCCAAATTGCAGTTTACAACTCATTGGAGAAAATCTTTGCTGGGAAATGTCATGATCTCTACCATAATAATAAAGCTAGATTGTAATGGAGAGATCTAGTTCTTAAATGCACTTGTGTGACTGATAATACCAATTGAAATAAAAACATACTGCAATACTTTCTAATATTGAGTACATTTATGATCTGTTAAAACAGTCTGGAAAAAATTGATGGTTATTTCCTGGTGGCTAAGAAAAAAATTACAGCTTCTGCTTGACTGGGCCACAGAATATTTTGCTCTACTCAGGTCTTCCTCTCTAACACTATTTTGAAATAGAGTATGTTTGGTCACTTGTCTTTATTTTCCAGACTGTTTCCAACATTTTTTTTTTTTTTTATGTTCATGTAATATGTTTATGTTAGAACAAAAGATCCACGTGGTCTGTAGAGTCTTTCTTTTAAGTATGTCCTAACTGTATTTTTCTTGCATTCTGAAGCATGTCTATGATATTCTGCATGAAAGAGACATTATAAAATAGATAGGTCTTTATGATCCTTCGGATAAGAAACATAAACAAAAGGCATCCTGTAATGTGTGATTTGTTTGGTATTCAGAGACTGCAACAAATGCTTCTCATTTTTAAACTGAAAAAGAAAACATGGACACCCTTACAATTTACAATCAAATGAAATGGAAAAGAGTTGTAGAAGATCTGAAGTTCTTCCTGTTTATTATAGTTTGCTATGCACAGTTTTTTTTTGTTTTGTTTTGTTTTCATTTGTCTCCACATCTTCATTTTTCTAGGCTAACTCCTCTTTTGGTTTTGTGGAACACTTGAAGACTTATTCTCAGACGTGGCTTAGGATGTCTGAAATTTTTAAAAATCGTGGAAATGTCCTCATGGTCTCACGGCTGCAGGTTGGTGAACTGTGGGATGGATTCCTATTTTCCAATTAACTGATCTATTCAGAATTTCTATATGTGTAAAGCTGCCTATCTGTCTAGCTGCGGGTTTAAAAAGAGTGGAAAAAAAGAGAGATTAGCTTTAGCTTATGAGCCTACAGTACGATACTGACCAAATTCTGAGCTGAAAATACTTAAAAGGAATGTTAAATCAGTATACAGTACTACCAGGCAAATAGGGGAAATAAAACAAGTAAAAGCTTTATGCACTTCTCTAAAACAAATGTAAGATTGGAGGAAATAATACCTTCTGGAACTTGTGTGTTTATCATTTGCTTTTTCCAACACTGTATGTAGCTGATAAAAAACTGATGTGGGAAATAGTGACTGTTTAAAATAAATAAATAATAATAACAAAAAAAAACAAAGGTTAACTTGTAACTAGGCTTTTCCCCATTTCCCCATTCTACTTTTTTTTTTTTTTTTTTTTTTTTTCCTTTTTAATATACCAGTAAAATGACATGTTTTCCTTGTGAAATACATGAAAGGCTGTTATGATTGGGCTGCTCTGACAGCCAGGAGGGCTGGCCATACCTTGGCTCTGCTCTGCGCTGCTGCGGCCTCAACTCAAGTACTGCATGCAGTTTTGGGCACAACAGTATAAAAAGGACATAATGTTACTAGAAAGTGTTCATACAAGGTCGGCAAAGATGGTGAATGATCTAGAGGGTAAAACATGGAGGGAAGGACTGAGGTAACGTGGTTTGTTTAGCCCAGAGCAGAGCAGACTGAGAAGAGGCATCATGGTGGCCTGCAGCTCCCTCAGTGGAGGGGCAGGTGCTGAGCTCTGCTCTCTGGGGACAGCGACAGGACCCGAGGGAACGGCATGGAGCTGGGACAGGGGAAGGTCAGGGTGTTAGGGAAAGGTTCTGCACCCGGAGGGTGGTCAGGCACTGGGACAGGCTCCCCAGAGTAGTGGTCACAGCACCAAGCCTGCTGGAGTTCAGGAAGTGTTTGGACAACTCTCTCAGACCCATGTTCTGATTTTGATGTGGTCCTGTGTGGAGCCAGGAGTTGGACTCGATGATTCTTGTGGATCCCTTCCAACTCAGGATCTTCTGTGATTCTATAAGCAGAATCCTGTCATGGCTGGTTGAACAGTTAACGGTCACTCTAAGTTCAAGTAGGGAATGTTACTAGTATACATGCACGAGACTTGCAGATGCCAGGATGCTCTTGTAGTGCTAATACATTTTTTCCCCTTAGAACATGACAAATGAGATAACGAATCAAAAACAATATAAAATGAATTCCCAACTGCTAGTTTTTAAATATGTTTATTTTGCTACTGCCAGTGCTAATAGTTCAATGCCCCAAAAGTCTTGCAGGAAAAGAAAATGAGTTTCTGTCCCAGGAGAGTTGCAAGAGTATTAGAATGGACTCACAGTTAAAATATTTGGAGTAAAGGAGGACAGTGAATTATGCAATGGGGAGTGTATGTGCTATTGTTTATTTTAAATATGTGGAGTTAACCTATGAAAGGTGGATGACTGAAGACATGGAGAAGATGAGCAATTTCTCCAGTGTTATGCAGGAAATCTTTATAAGGGGGTTGAACATGGATGCATACATATATTTTGTATTTCTTTAGCAAAGACAAACATGATGTAACATCTAAAACTTTTTATTTTAGGAAGCACTTCAAAACAATTTTGTAAAGCACTTTGTAGAAAGTAACCTGGATATTGACATGGAAAAACTCTTTCAAAAAATGCAAGTATATGGTACGTGAAAGTGCATGTACTGATTACCTTTATTAAATTTTAACTTAAAATTAGAACTATGCTGTTAGTTTTCAATATTTTACCTAATTAGATGAAACAAAAATACCAGATTTTATCTTCTATTATTGAGTTAGTCTCCTGTATTTCTAAATGTCTTTGTGTGTGAGTGGATAATTTTCAATGGTTAATATTGAAACACTGGAAAAATCTGGTAATGAATTAGAAGTAACAAACTGTCATGGCAGACTTAAAAACACAAGAGCTATATTTAAAGGGAGGGAGGGAAGAAGTAATCCTGGTAGCTACAGTTCTCTTATGTAGCAGTAAATTTTTTAGTAATTTTGAGGGAAATCTATATGCTTTAAATAGAAATAAATGGAAAATCAGATTGGGTACATTGTATGTTTAATCAATACAAGCAAAATCTGTCTTTATCTCTTATTTTAGTGAGAAATAGTTCCCTGTCATCTCCCAGAGCCCCAGCAAAGAATGAGATATGGTTTCTACAAGAGGGCTACAAGGGCAGGCTTAGGTCAGCAGAGAATAACTAGGGTCAAACTCAGCCCTGGGATGTCCAAGCAGGACCATGGGGATGGTGGCCATGCCAAGATGTCACCCTGTGGGTGGAGATATGGGCGCAGATTAGCACGTCCATAGTCAGGGCACTATGAGGCTGACCAGCAGTGTCCCCATGGTCACCACCACACTTGGCTCTACCATTTCAGCTCTGGAGCTGAGCTTCTGGCACCCAGACTTCCAAGTTACTTAAATTTAAGGCTTTACAGCAATATGGATTGCTAATTCTGCTCTACAGTTAAAGAATTAAGTCTGAATCTGAAAAACAAAACTAAGAAAATATTATGTACCTGAAGTGCAATTTTTATGGGATTTTGGTACCTGTTTCTAAGCAGGAAATCAACAAAAGCCATTTAAGCTCCTGAGAGCTTATAAATGCTGAAATTGGGTACTCAGTCTTTAATTGTACTACTGCACGGAGCTGATGTCATCATGGTTGGTGTGAACTGAAGTTCTTGGCTTTTATTTTGTATGCACAGGTTACAAGATTTAATTGAAACTGATGGCCTTGGTTTGAAGGCTTTGTTTTTGGAGGCTAGTATTAGCTGCATGCACTTTCACTTTAAAAACAAACAAACAAACAAACAAAAACCATGGCAAGCAGTGTCCCGAATTTAATCCAGAAATTAAGAGCTCTGGCTACAGTATCCTCCTTAGGATGAGCGACTCAAACTTATATCTACCATCTCTCAGGAATATTACCTTAACCCCTGAACATTTGGCTAGTATGGGTCAAGCACAGTTCACCCATCATTGTGAAACAGGACCCAAATACAATTAAAATAAAAACAGAATCATGTAATCAGAAAGATATAGGGAGGGGAAACAGAACAAGTCTCTTAACCTACAAGACCTGCTGAAAATATAACTGTCTCAGTGCATTAGTTGATCAATAGATGTATTTTGTTTATACAGACCTAGCACAGGGAACTATGTAACAGGTTGTGGGCAAACCATTTCATTAAGAAGAAACCAAGATCTTTTGAGACATCTGGTACATCTTCGCTATTGCAGAGAACTTAATCACAGAAATCCATGCATGTGTTTCTCAAAACATTGTTTTTTAGCAGTTAGGAACATTCGACTGTAATAAATGGTTAATAATCTTGGATTGTGAATGTAGGAAATCATTTAAGTAGAATAGTTTATGAAACTAGAATTTCTTTAATGTAATACAATTGATAAAATTATCATATAAAAAGTGAAAAATCAATACAGGCTATAGATGATGATAGCATTTACGCCTTTGTTAAACTGATCTTGGTCCAGAGTGCCATAGCATTCTTCTGCATTTATACTTTGATTACATTTCTTCTTATAGATTCACTTTACCATTTGGCTTTTTGAAAAATGACTGTGATGTCTTATTTTTACATTTTTTTTGTATATGCTTTTTTTTTTTTTTTTCCATTTTTAGTCTATAATCATATACAGCTGTTATCGTAAACCTCTGTTTTTATGACTTTTTTTAAAAAAAACTTTTGTTAGTCTTATACTGCCTCTATTTTTCTAGTTCTGTGATTATCTCACTTGGATCCAGTTAAACTCTTAAATGTATCCACATATGTTATTAGTTTTATCACTCATGATATGTTTATTTCCATCCAAAGATCTAGTTTTCTAGAATCACGTTATCTGTGTGATTATGTATTTTGTCTTCCAATGAAAACAAATGTTGCCTTGGCTTTACATCCATGCTCACATTAAGGTGTCATCTAATTATGCTCAAATCCAAGGTGTTTGTGTCTTTTTTATTTCACTATGATGCTACATTTTCTTCACCCTGCAACTCTTGTTGGAAAGCTTCATAGGACAATGAGTGGATTGATATTCTATCTGTTCTATTACATGATTTTACTAGGGAAACTCACAAAGTTACCAGTTTCTAAAGCAGGTTATTGTGTCAGTAACCATGTACAAAGTAAATATTGAACCGGGGACAGAAAATATTGTATTTTTCTTTTTAAATGCATCTTCACTTTCTAAACTAGTCTTGTGTGGGTAAGGTAACTCTGTTCCTCTATGCTTGCCTTCCAACCCAGCAATTTTCAATAATCTCTTTGGTGTAACCAATTTTATATAAAACCTGTCCTGCTAGAGCCTGAGCTTCTTGCTGGGAGCAGTTTTATGGACCTCTCAAGAGGCACAAAGGGAGATGGTTGAGTGGCAGGGCCTTCTTTTTGCATCCTTATTCCCTGAGTCTCCCAATTGTCCTTCTACAGTGACTTCTAGATGTGCAGTGTTTTTCACTACAAAGGAATCTCCCTTATGGGCTGTGTGTGACCTAGGATGTAGTGGCTAAGATAACAATAAAAAAAAAAAAAAATCCAGGCAGCTTTCCTGCCTGTTTTTTTCCTCTTCTGCCCTCAGTGTCATGAAATAGTTTTATGCATACACAGAAAGCTAAAAGCAAAAAAATAGCTCTAAAATAATCACTGAAACCTATGCCACCACCGCAATCATCTGGTAAATAGAATTTTTTCCTAATTTCTGATCTAAATTCACTCTTTTCTGGTTTATTCCTATTTTTCTTCTTGCAACCTTTCCCTTAAATAGCGCTTCTATTTGTCAGTTTCATAGAAAACAACTATAGTTCCTCTGAATTACTTAATGGTAGGTTAAACAACCTAAGTGGGAGAACGAATTACGAAGGTAAGAATAAAAACAGCTTCACCAAATTTTTATTGAGTTGCTAAATTTATAAATGAGAAATATGAAAGATAAACAACATCTTAATTCTAAACCTTTCCTGTGGATTGTATCTCTTTTTATATACATGTTAGACTATAGTTCGTCCAGATTGTGAAGTACAATATTTTATTTCCAGAAACATTTTAAGTGTGCTGTACTCCAAAGAAGTCACAAACTAGACACACTAGTTCTTATGTTAAAATATTCAATAGTATAATTCATGAGAGAATTTATTATTACTTTTAAGTTAAATATATCAAATTAAGGTTTTATAAAGATCAGATGGTGAAAAGGTCTCATGTTTTTTTTTGTTTATATATAGGCTACATATATATATATATATAAATATAGACACATACATATAAAAATAAAAGCTTAACCCTATTACCTGGGGTTAATGCTAGAAATATTCTGTTCTCTTTAATGCGATGAAACAGGTAGCAACGTATTTATTTATTTTTTTATTGTACTCCTGAAGCATTGTAATAAATAAGACACACATGGTATGTCTGAGGCTGTTTTTTCTCTCAGCCCATGAATTCACCCTGTAATTGCTTGTTTGTCTTCTGAATTCTAAAGTACCTGTTTCTCAGTTTCTACTCCTTTTAATCTTTATACTTTCTCACTGGTAATTGTGTCTCTTCCCCAGGCTAATTCATACATCTTTTTCCACTTATCTGCCTTCCTGTTGTAATATTTCCCGTGCTGCTGTTAAATAACATTGATGATCCAGGGTTTGTCTGTCACCACTGTTAGCAAATGAGGTCATCACCCATCCTTTTTAAGGCCTATATGTTCAAATGAGTCTAAGAAGGAAGCTTGTGTTGGATGCTTTATAACGTATTATTACTTGAGAAATTCAGATGTTTCCATTAAATCCAGATGAATTTACACTGTTTCTAGCTCATGCTGTCCCTATGATTATTCTCTCAAACTTACGGATATAGCACAGTTCTCTAACAATGGATGGAGGTCTGGATTCCTCCAAAGGTTCAGTGCTGGTGAAACATGGTATTGGTTAAGGTATACATTCACCCTGGATCTGTAAATACAATCAAAGTCAAATGGGAGGTTCTAGTTTTATTCTGATGTTTTTTTTTTAAATGTAGGGCTTGAATCAAGATGCTTGTATGCTATATGATGAACTTCTTGAAATATTTGTAGTGTCAAGAAGATAAGAGCTAGCCAATACATTACTAGATTAAAAAGACTGTCTGTAGTACAGGAACTCTTTTTTTTTTTTTTTTTTTAATTTGTGGGAGTAGTTACAGAAAGCTGAAGAAATGTTAAAAGTCCTTTTTCTAGAACTTGTTATATTTTTGTTGTTTTGAAATTGAAGGGAAGTGTAGATAAAGACTTGTAAAAGCTGCTGAAACATGAACTACACTTTCACAAGTTCACAATTATTCACAATATGTTTTATTTTTAACCCCTTCTCCCCCCCCCCCCCTTTTTTTTTTAACACAAAGGATATTTTCTCCTACAGGTTGTGCAAGTGAGAACATACCTTTCTGTTCTGCTTCATTCATTAAAACTAAGGCAGTCCAATTTGTTTCCTCCTCTTAGAAATTATGATGGACAAGATGCTTAACAGCTCAGCAAGTAAACAGATTGACCTGTTGTCACATCTCATAGTAAATATTTCTTCCTGTGTGTTACTGGATCGTTTCCAGCCTTTTGAGTCTGTTGATAAATTGGAGGAGAAAGCTCGTGAACTCATGCAGCAAAATAACTTTTTGGCTAGTAAGTATCTTATTTAAAATGTGTAATTACAGAAAACATCAGACTTTAGTTGTTGTCTGTTGATAAGAGGTTAAACTTGCACAATTCCAAAGTATGTATTGAAACATACATAATACAGGCAAAATACAGCACATCTAACTTAGAGATATTCCCCAACATCTGATTTCTATAATATATGCAGTAAAGACTAAGGACATTTTAATTGTGGAAATGTCAAATGAATCCTCGGAGTCTGTTGTTTCTCATGAAATGTTGAAAAGCAGAGTCATAAAAGCTTAAAATGGAATAAAAATATACACTACTCGGGAAACTCAATTACTTAGGATAAGATCACCTGTTTTTTCTCATTTTGAATTTTAATTTTAATATTCTTGGCTTTGCAAAAGGGAGGGAAAGAAGTAAAAAATAAAAGTAAATTATACGTTCTTAAACCAACAACTTAGAAAAATTGTTTATTCTGAGTAAATTAGTTCTTAGGCAACTGAGGTTATTTCTTTTCCTCATTGGAATTAAACTGTCTATCCTTTGCATTACATTCTTATTGTTGTGAATCAATTAATTGTACAGAAGGGTTTAGAAGACAGGAATGTTTTTCTTGCTACACATTTTCTCTCCTCGCATAAGCAGCTTTGAGTTGCATATAGTCTTTCTAAAAAAGAGGGAAGAATGTTTCAGAAAACTAAATGCTTGCATAAATGGGAAAATTAATTTGAAAAAAAGTCTTTACAGCAGAGTAAATTATTCTACGATGTCTTTCTGAGAGCCCAGTGGTCAGAGAGATCATTTTCCATTCCTAAGGAAAAAAGATCAGTTTCTCACATTCCTAAAAAAAAGCCTAGAATGTCTTGGTCATTCTGAAAGAAAATACAACCAACTTACTGTATTTGACTCTCTCCAGCTACATTTGAATCTCTCCAGCTACAGATACAGCTTTCACTCACACTTTTTACTGAGCTAGAGAAGATAATCATGCAAATTCTGCTATGTTAAAGCAGAATTTATGTTATTGTCTCAGAAATTAAGAAATCAAAGCTAATTTTAGTGGGTTGGTATTGTTTTCTTTGTCACCCACTTCCAGGGTTTGTAATCCTTTGGTGGACAAATTTTGTTGTAGTGCTTTTACATGTGGAATTGGGATCAGTCTCCCAAAAATCTGTATATAAAACAGGGTTAAATCTGTATATAAGGATGATAAGCTACAACTCAAAAAGACAAATCTCAGAAGGAATTTTCTCAGGTAAAAAGGATTGTTGCAAACTCATATATTTTGTGAATAAATAAGAATTATGTAACATTGGTGTCTATGAAACCTACCATTCTTGAGTGGGGGGCGGGAAATTTTAAAAGACCTGCTCTAACAGGTGAGTGTATCCTACTGTCATATGATAATTGTCCAGGAGTTAGCGATGTAAATAACATGTCATATAGGCTTGAGCATGAAATCTTTTTTCTTCTTGTGTCAGGTATCATCTTCAATGCACCAAAGAACAAGACGCCAGATTTTAGAAATCTCCTTCCGTTGCACATTTCATATACAATTAGAACCAGTGTTCTCTACAGCATGAGAACGGATTTGATTAAGAACCCAGTGTGGAAATCTCACCCCCAGAAGCTGCCAGCTGATGGGTTTAAATATAACCATATCTTTATTCCTATTCAAGACATGATTGAAAGGGCAATCATTTCAGTTCAGACAGGGTCAGATATCTCAGAGCCAGCAATTCAGGTGCAAGCCATGCCTTACCCTTGTCATACCAGTGACCTGTAAGTAAATTTTCTACTTCTTAATTCAATTATAGAATTCTTATTGGGTTAACGCTTAGAGGACTTAGGAAGCTACCAGGTCTTAGTAATGGATAAGTGCATTTTCTAACGTAGAACTGAATGAATGTGTTTGATACCAAAACAACAAATGTTAAGAGAAGAGGTGACAAAATGTTATGCAACTTCAGTCTGCCAAATGATCCCTTACAGGCTGTTTACAGCTATACTTTGGTCAGAGTAGTCTGCTGGACAAAGGCTGTGAATACATTATGCAACTAATACAATGTGCAAAGAAACTATTCTATTATCAATTGTCCTATGTGAAAACATAGAATTTGTCCCCAGTATGTGATGAAATATGCTGCAAATTTGAACAAAAGAAAAAGTGTAGGATTGTTTTTTTGTAAAATCGTCATAACATCCTGAGTATTAGAATGTAAAATTAGTTAATGGTGAGAAAATGTACCAATGGAGCAAAAGTTGAGTGTTTCATGCTATTGCTTATTATGCATAAATCTGAATTCTGTTTGACTATGAATGAAGCCTCATCACCCGGAAGACAGATTACATCAGCTCTATTGCTGACACATGGAAATAAAATTTATAGTACTAATGCACATATGTAGCTTGTTGCATGAAAAATATGTGAATCACCTGACCTGAATAAAAATAAATCTTATCACTCATGACAGATCTTATTTTATGTATACTTTGAGAATAGTCACGGTATTAAGCTATTACCAAACTGCTAAAAAAAGTCTTTTATGTATGGGAGCTAACAATACTGCATATATATTCTTCCATAGATTCTTGAACAATATAGGTTTTTTTTTCCCTCTTATGATGATGTTAACATGGATGGTTTCTGTTGCTGGCATGGTTCGCAAGCTGGTTTATGAAAGAGAAATTCATCTTGAAGAGGTAAGAGAGAGCTGAGTCTCTGAAAATAAAATGTATTTATTAGTGTACCAAAATACTTTAACATTTAGATACTTTTGTGTACTCATAAATGCAGCTGTTTTTTTCTTTTTTTCTTTGTTTTCCTCTTGGCAGTAAGTTCAGATTCTAACTGGCAACTCAGATTCAAAACGCTGCTGCTTTGAGTTTGAGCATTGGCCACCCTAGTGTGCAAATATTTTCCAAGAGACAAAAAGCAACAAGCAAAAAAAATTTCATAAAATTTGAATCAGGAAACTTATTTAAAATGAGGCTTTGTGTTTAGAATGTTTTTTTATTTTGGACTTTTTTTTTCATGTTTTGCTGTATGTGGACTAATATTATAAACCTTCATAAGCCAAATTAAAAATTTCCCATGTACTATGTAGCTTTCAAGAATTTAAGGGAGGATGACAGGATGATAGAAAAAGTGAGACAGAACTATTTCAGCTATATCAACAACTAGTCTTAGCAGGTGCTAAGCATATAGAAAGACTGTCTCATGTTATTTCTTAATACACACAAATCTGAGTTCTGTTTGATAATGAATGGAACCTTGTAAATATTTTTCTTTCTTTCTTTTTCTTTCCCCCCCACCCCTTTTTTTTGGGGGGGTGGGGTGGGGTGGGGTGGGGTGGGCGATAAGAGGGTGGGGGTGGGGAATTTATACGGGTCTATATTTCCTATACAGGAAATATTGTGTCCTAACTTTAAGTCTGACTGCTGTATTGTCTTACAGTATATGAAGACAATGGGAGTACATCCAGCCATTCATTTCTTTGCCTGGTTTCTGGAGAATTTAATTGTTCTCACAATAAGCAGCAGTGCCCTGGCCATCATTTTGAAAGCAAGCGGTATCTTTGCTTATAGCAATGGCTTCCTAATTTTCCTTTTCCTCCTGGATTTTGGAGTGACAGTTATTATGTTAAGCTATTTTTTGGGAGCATTTTTTAGCAGTGCCAATACAGCAGCTCTGTGTGCCAGCCTTGTGTATATGATCAGTTTTTTACCTTACATAGTTTTGTTGGTCTTGCAGAATCAGCTGAGTTTCATCAAGCAAATTATAATGGTAAATATTTATTTTCCTTTTCTAATTTTTATTCTCCAACCATACCATGGATTTCCATAGTTTTGATACTTTAGACTATTATTTATTTATTTATTTACTTTTGCTTTTGTGTTTCACTGGAAATAAGTCATTCTTTACTAGGTATTGAACTGACCAAAAGTTTTGAACATAGAAAGAAATCAAATATAAATTTTCAGGGAAATTTTGTATAAACCTAACAAAAAAACAAAAACAAAACAAAACAAAATAAGGAAGTTTTATCCCTCATGCTCATAATGTCTCTTAATATTTTGGCTTCAAAATATTTATAATGTTATTGTTCTCTGATAGCATACTGGTCATTTAAGTCATTAACTGTTTGGCAAAAAACTTGTGATATTATTGTAGATGTATCCAATTATTCAGTAAATAGCATGTCAGGATATTTTGAATTGGAGCGATATTCTAGAAGTTATCTAGCTTTAGTTCTTCAATACCAGTATATAAGCAGGGTATATTACCCTGAATAATCTGTGGTGAAAATGTACTTCATCTGGCCTCTTAGTAGCTCTTGTATTATGTGTGCAGATCTCTGCCAAAAAAAGGACTAGCTTTGTTAAATTGTTTTCTTAGATGGATATGCTGTAACCCTCCATATAACTAAACTAGAAATGAAAGTCTTTTCCTTTGTCCAACAGCTGTTTAGCCCTTAGCCTGAGACAGAGTACTAAGGAAGTTCGGTTATGGTAGGCTGTTAGTATTACAGAAATTGTTCCTTAACTCATGATAATTACCTAGCAGCTGCCTAGTTCTGTCCCAGGAGTGATTATGTCAGGTGCTAGTGAACCGCTGCTCTTGCCATTCCCTTAGCTGGCTGGTGGATGTGGTGTCATGCCCTGGATTATGGTGCAGCTTGGGAAGACACCACGTGCAGAGCTGTCAAAGTGATGTGTGAGCATGGCACAGCAGAACCCATTTAGAAGGGAGAGCGAAGAACTGCCAGAGCAGAATTGGTGAGCCTGTGGTTGTTGTGTAGAAAACGAAGAAAGAGGTAGATGCCCAGCCTATCCCCGAACAGCCGGTATCCCTCCTATCCCCCAGCCAGCCACCCCACATTAATTATCAAGCATGGTGCGGAATACCCCTTTGGCCAGTTGGGGTCAGCTGTCCTGCTTCTGTCCCCTCCTAGCTCCTGCTGCACCCCCGGCCTCCTCACTGGCAGGGCAGTGTGAGAAGCTGAAAAGTCCTTGACTCAGTGTAAGCACTGCTCTGCAACAATTAAAACAAGTAGGAGACATTTCTTCTCAGAAAGAGCAGTCAGGCATTGGAATGGGTTGCCCAGAGAAGTGGTGGCATCACTGTCCCTGGGGGTATTCAAGGAAAGGTTGGACCTGGTGCGTAGGGACATGGTTTAGTGGGTGACATTGGCAGCAGAGTGTTGGTTTGACCAGATGACCTTGAAGGTCTTTTCCAACCTTAATGATTCTATGTTACTCTGATGAGAAGCTAGAGCCTGAGTTAGAAAACGTCATGTGGAATGTGTGGAACAAGGTAGATAAGGCTGCAGTTTGCTAGGTCCTGCATTTTTGCCACCTAACCTTACCCATAAAAGTGGCCTAGAAGAAAGCTGGAGAGGGACTCTCTCAGGGAGCATAGCCATGGAACCAGAAATAACAGCTTTGAACAAATAGAGGGGAAATTTAGATTAGATGTGATGTGAGGAAGAAATTCATCACTCGGAGCACAAAGCACACATGGGAATTAGGGCTGAAGATGCACCTTGATTCTGTTCCTTTTCGTAAAGAATAGAATGAAATTACCTAAAAAACAGTGTTAACAAATAAACCCAGGGCACAGAATGGGAGGTGCAGGGCAGTCCCTGTGGCCGAGGGGCAACCTTTCTCTCTAGCAAGCCAAATGGCCCAGGGGAGTCAGCCCCAGAAAAGGGGCCTTCAGGCCCCCCCAACCCTCCTCCTTGTCCACGTGAAGGCATCTTCCAGGCCACTTCTAAGACAGCCACCTTTGGCCACACATGGGCCACTCCATCACAGAGGCTCACTGAAGTCCCAGTGGCTACCACTGCCCCCGCCTTTGCTATGGGCCCTATAAAACAGGGCCCCTGCAGCTAGTCCACCATTCGCTGAGCATCTAGGCCCTCTGACTGCCAGCGTGTGCAGCAGGAAGAAGACTAGAAGAGCAAGGCAAGCAGCAGGTCTCCTTGGTGTGCAAGGAGAGTGATGCAGTCCAGTGAAGCACCTGACCAGAAGGAGAGGTGTCATGGGTGGAGGGATAGTGCCAGTGGCACAAGAGACACCAGTGCCCAAGGGACCTCTGGCACCCAGCCCACAGACAGATATAAGTGGTACCCTTGGCATCGTAATGATGCGGGTAACAGGCCAGCCCCTCAAACACCCAGTGACAGGGGGCCTGGGTCTTACCATAGGAGCAAAGGTGATACGGGGCAAAGTCAGGAACATCAGGCAGAGAGCCACAAGGAGCAGAGGTGTGGCCATAGCCTGGAGCACAGTGCGGGACCCAATAATGGCCATAAACCAGACAGCAGCATCAGACCCATGCATGAAAATCAATGAATCGTACTCCACAGCAGGCAATTGGATTAATTAGTCAACTAATAGCTTCTGCTTCTGTAGTTAGGGATCACAGAATCACCTAGGTTGGAAGAGACCTCCAAGATCACCTAGCCCAACCTCTGACCTAACACTAACCAGTCCTCCACTAGACCATATCACTAAGCTCTACATCTAAACGTGTTTAGATGTAAGCAAAATGTAAGACTGCTTACTTGTAAGCAAAATGTAAGACTGCAGAATTCAGGCATAAAAAGGCAGGAGAATATTTTGTTGTTATGGTTATTTTCTTGTTCTCTCCCCCCTTTGGGCCACTGGGAAAGAAACGTAGACAGCAGATAATATGCATAGTTTAAAATCACTGTTATTGCAAAATAACTCTTCAGATATCCTGAACTCATTGAAAATCATGCAGCAGCATGTGCAAAAAGGGATAAAATTTGAAGAGAGGGAAGAGGCCATCAGTTGAGATGGTGAAAACTTAAGGATATAAGAGGCAGGGTCTTGGTTAACTTGGTAAGTGGAATTAGCATCAACTTTTTAATCTGTGCCAATAATTATTTTTTCTAAGTAGCAGCCTATGTCGTACTTCTTACTTCTTTCTTCAGACAGCTGGCAGGATGTGTGTCTTTTCTATTAAATATTGCAGAAGTCTTATTTAATTGCATTATTTTAAAATGAGAGATGAAATGAACTATTTCAGCTCACTTTCAAACTGCAGAACTTTATCATTCAATAATGGTTATTAATTTTAGTAATGGTTTGCATCTCTCCATCAGCCTTCATGAGCTTGCCAGTGTTTTTCTATTGACTGTCAGTCATAATTCCGTGTTATCCATTGTGGAACTTGGTCATTTTATATTTTGTACTTTTCTGATACAGCATGGTTAATTTATTTTGCTTCTTTGAAGTTAAATATTATTTCCCTGAACAAGAATTATATATTTACATATAGTACCAAGTGTATGGATTCCTTCCACCTCTATCTCTTGTTGAGTTCTTGTCTTACAAACATGAGTAGGACCACTGCTCTTACGATAAAAGTATATTACTTTACATGCTGTTGCAGTGTTACACATTATATGTTTTGTGTAAGTGGCAGATTTAGGATGGTCTAAAACTTGTGAAATGTTGATTTATCCTTTCCAATTTTCATAACAAGGTCAGCAGAATTCTTTAAGGTGGAGCAAATACCACTGCGATATATGGGGGAGTAATGTTAAAACATAAAAGGAAATAATGACTATTAGCCTATTTGAAACAGTGGTCTATTTATTTATTGCTTGCTTTTAATATCACGAGTTTCATGGAGGTTGTTAATGATGTATTTTATTTGACGTCCACCTTCTATTTCTCTTTTGGTATTGTAGTGTCTTCTGTCTACAACTGCCTTTGGGCAAGGAGTATTTTTCATTACATTTTTTGAGGGTCAAGAAATAGGTAAGCTCTGCAATTAGAATAAAATAATTATTATTCTTTAAAAAATACAGCTGGAAATGTTTTTCACTTTATTCTGGAAAAAAAACAACACTCTAATAATGAGTGAACAGGATAGATCATAAGAGAGGAGAACAATGCTCTCAAAAAACAAGTTAAGCTTGTACCACTTTCCAGAAGTAAATTAGTGGGCTTAGAACCACAATACAAATGGTTGGGAATCCTTCCTGATGTCAGTGATGGCTCTAAAGCTCATTCTGTGAAGGATATCCACAGAGTGTTTTATACAGAGGTGTGTGTGGATTCACACATGCACTAGTGTATAATACAGGGGAGGTTATAAGAACAATATTGTACAGAACAAGAGCCTTGTAAGTTACTCTCAACATAATGCTAACAAATATTTAACTATTTTACACTGGAAAGTAGGGAAAAAAAGTAGTCTTTGCTTTGTTAAATATCTCGTATGTTTCTACTCTTTGTACTGAGCCTGAGTAACAGTGCACCTCTCTCTGTGAGCCTGGAGATAGCTGGTGAAATTTCCACTGAGAGCTACTGTGCAAGTGCAGAAATGTATGAGAACACTGTGTTGTGTTTAAGCATTAGGAAGAAAAATTATTTGGAAACTTGCTAGGTGCACACTGAACCGTAAGCCCTGTTCTGCCCCTGTTGATGCTAAAGTTACAGAAGAGTAATAAATAAATGTTGTGGACCTTGATAAATATCTACATTTACTTTATGTATCTAAATATAGAAAAGGATGTAGTCCCTTTATTTTGTCGCTACTAAGGCAAGATCGATATTAATGACAGTGTATTTTTCAAACCATGAACTACTGGACAAATATTGTAATGATACAAAAGTTGATGAGTAGAAGAGGCAGTTGCAGAAAGTACTAAAATTTCACGCCAGACATTTCCATCAAAATAACTCCTCCTTACTGAATAAAGGGCAAAATGTGCTTTGTGAAAAACTGCTCTTCTTGACAATCGCAGAAAAAGAATTGCAGAATCAATATCATGACCCAATGTACTGCAAACAAAGTAGCATTTTCCCCTTTTCAGAAGAAAAATGTAATGCTTTTTGTAAATGTACAGTTTGGTTGCTTTTTACTTTTCCTTTTACAAATATGGTAACTTTCAGTAGTACTAGTTTTCTCCACTGTCTTTCTTCCTTTCATGCCTTTTGCACTTTTAAAAAGCATACTCAGTATGTTTGTAGTTCCAGTTTGTGTCTGAACACAGTCAGTGCTCAGAAATACTTGCTTCTTAGAATTCACAGTTTTCAGGTTTAGCATTATAGAAATCTTAGTTTAACCCGTTTCTTTGTAATATCAGCAGTATGTCCTAAAACCCGATTTATTGAAGAGGTCAGTGCTTCGTTTTGTCATAGTCATAATTCTTTTTCTATTGCCAAATTAAGGGCCATCTAAAACTTCATAAATAGCCTTTTCTACATCAACTTCTCTGCGTTTTCTCAGCAGCAGTGTCACCTGCTGTTCTAAACAGAGACTTGAGAGGCATAGTAATTCATTTCTATTCATTAGGATTACTGTTATTACCTACACTCTTTTTTTTTTCTGTCAGTGCTTAAATACACAGAAGAGTTAGTTGGTGGTGAGTTTTTGATCTTTAATGCTGTACTGATTTAGTTTTGACCTTTTAAAATTATTATTATTACTACTCCTACTACCAGGAATTCAGTGGAATAATGTGTACCAGCCAATGGCAAAAGGAGGATACATGACCTTTGGAATGACCTGCTGGATGATGTTATTTGACTCCATTTTATATTCTATAGGTGGCTGGTATTTCAGCAATATTGTTCCTGGTAAGATCAGAGATTTCATATTATATGTTTTTGAAGCATTCATGAAGGAGTTATTGAATGCAATGAATAGATTTGACTTTCCTCATTGTATGAGGAAAGTAAAACAAAACATCTTTGATTTGAGGTTTTGATGTGCCAAAACTCTTTGATTGCATTTAGGAACTGGGTCTTCCTATTCAATAAGTATTGAATAGTGCTAAAAAATGGACTAGAATTTGTAGGCAGACATGAAGTCTGTTTTGTTTATAAGGATGACAAATATTTGAAGGACTTTGTTGGTACTTCGCAAAAACACTGCTCAGTCTAGGAGAAAAAAATTGTGTGAAAATGGTGAATCTGCTGTCACTACTTTGGATTAAACCCAAGAACAACAAAACATTTTCAGTTCACTATGACTTTGAAATGCTTGATAACAGTATCTTCAGTAGTCTGGACTGAGAACTGTAGTCAGTCAATACATTAAAAGAAGTAATTAACTTCCAAGTATATTTGCAGAAAGTAGTGGGATATTTTTTTCAATATGCAAGTTTCATAAATACTGAGTTGGTTGAGGCATTTTGAATCATACCCTAATGCCCTATTAACTGCTTGAAATTTCTTTCCTCTGATTTTATGTCATCTTTTCTCCTAGCTACTTTGTATTTGTTTGCCTCAGCAGGCTGTTTGGTTCATTTTCTTTTCTCTTTCTAGTATGCAAGATTATATTGTCTATCTCTACATATTACTAATTCATTGCTTCTAATACACTGCAAACCTGGGTTGGAGATAGGGTAAAGCACAGTATCACTGAGGCTTCATGGTTTTATGGCAAGATCTGGTGTTATAGCAAAGTGATTTTTTCCATTTTAGTAAGGTTTGTGAAGTTCAGCTGAGTCTGAGCTAGTTAAATGCCCTAACCAGCTTTTTAAAAGTAATGCTAGGATATTAGTGGCCCACGTACAAATATAAAAAGGCTATGACTTCTGCAACTGTTTCTTTTGTACTCTTTCATCTAGGAAAATTTGGATTAAGGAACTATTGGTACTTTCCTTTTACTGTTTCCTACTGGAAGAACCTGTGTGGTGCAGAGAGGATGAGAAGACATTATCTGAATTCGAATATGTTTTTCTTCAATGAAAACTTCCAAGAAAAGGGTTTGTAATCATAACAGAATTTTAATATATATATACATATATATATATATATATATTTTTCTAAATAGTGTTAATTTTGATCAACATGATTCTATCATTGGTTGGTCCTATATTATATGTTTTTAGATCTTGTTTCTTTCTCTTTTCCATTGCTTAGTGTATACTATCAACAATATATACTAACTTTTAATTGTGCTGTCACTTGTAATGCTTGAATGGTTCAACTAAAACTATTGTCTATGAAGAGTTATGAAAACTCTTCAAGAATATGTAAAATAAGTAACTCTTGAGTTCATCCTGTACCTGTATTGTTACTTTGCCTTGTTAGGCTCTCCTGAAGTTCTTTACACCTTTTCATACTGTTACTGGATCTGAAAAGCCTTGTGCTTCATAATTTTTTTTTTTTCCTTTTTTTGCGGCAGCTCAATTTTCTTCCTCCTCTTCTGGTCTTTCTATCTGCTTCTTTACATGGACGATATAATTTTGTTCCATTTCCTTTCTATTTCTTATTTTCCTCTTCTGTTATCACTGCTTTTTCTGTCTCCATTTCTTAGCCTTCTGTTTAAAAAGTGACTATTACAGTAACAACATTTTTATCTGCCTTTATCTGCCTGTTATGTTCACTGCTCTACTATGTCTCTATTTAGTTGTTTAAAATTAAGTATTTAATTTAATTTAATTACAACCTCCCCTCCCCCTACCCCCCCGGGGTCTCCTTAAGGACTTTCTCACTTTTCATTTACAGTTTGTGAGTGAAGAAGTAAGTCACCCTCTTCTACATGTATACCCTCTTGGGGCTTTAGAACAACATGATGAGTCACTGTGGGCTGTATTTTAGAAGTTACTGTGGCTTGTAAAAGATCCAGTTTTCTGTAGCATAGGTGAAGAAACTGAATGACTCAGCAGTTTTATGTGTTGATGCCTCTCAGAGTAGTGCTAATTTCATAAAGTCTTGAGGTTCTTTCAAACATTTTTGGATAAACTATCCATATAAATTGTGCCAGAGTATCTACAATTTGGAACAATTCAATTTTATTGAGAAGATAGTCTTTGATCCTTACTTAAAATGAAGACTTAGAGTGTTTCCCATTGTGTACTCCACACTCACTGTAGAAACAGGGAAAAACTCCTCTGTCTGAGAAGTTACTAGCATGGTTTTTGGCTCAAGCCACCAAAGTGTCATACAACTTTGTGGATATGTTATTCTCACTTCTCCACTTACTGATACACATCACTTGCTTGTAACCTAAATTGCCTGTATGCAGACTCCAACACTGCCATGCATGCAAAGGAATGTTCCCCATTTCATGAGGATTGAGATTTATTGTACTGGTAATGGGATAAATGGATTCAAGGACAAACAGCTTCAAACAGCAAAGTGACTTGCTCCTGTGCAAGCCCCCTGCATATGATTCAAAGAGCACAGCTAAGAGACAGTTCAGTAGGAGTGAAAATGACTTTGAAAATCAGAGATTAGATATCTTACAAACTGGAAATACAGTCAGAGATGGGCTGACAGAGACCTCAATGCTGGAACTGCTTCTCTCAGGATAAGTCATCTACTGTTTGCAAATAATTTGGAGCTCTCCATCTGAAGCTTGCTTGAGATGCATTGTCTGAGGCTGGCTCTGTACTTATCTGTTGAGTTCCAAGATGTGATCAAAAATGTAGGAAGCAATGGAAAGGGCAAGAATGATGTGTTTTGATCGGTTTAATATCCTGACTGAAAGAGAAGCTAACTGGAAGTGAGTTTCATGAGTAGAAGAACATGAGAAATGTCACAGTAGGTGGTAATGCCTTACACTTCTGGCAAAAGTTCTCTCTAAACCTAGAAATGGTTGTGGAATGAGTAAAAATGTTTTTAATTCACAGCCTAAACCAATCCTTGAATTCATAATCTCTGTTTAGATATATATATATGTGTGTTATATATAATTCTCCCCTCTCGTAATTGTCATCCATATTAAGTTAATTTTTTTTGGAGTAACATTCCACTTAACTGTATTAAAAAAAAAAAAAAATCTCACTGCCAGATTCAATTGTAGTGAGTCAGTAAAATATTACATGTTAATCATGTGTGCAGGGGGATGGTGACTGACTATGCTTATGTTTGGAAAGCAGAGATACCTGTGCCAACCTTTCTCCTGACATAAGAAGACATCTTGATCTGGGTCACGTGGTCAGTTTGCTGAGCCTGGTTACTTCATGGGTAGAAAAATGCTGGGTATCAACTTAAATGGAAGACCTTGAATTATGTTTAAACCGGACTGCTGCTCTGAATCATTTCATGAAGAGATCTGCTTTGCTTTATTGACTGAGGGAATTCAGAGGATTGACTAGCTATACCTGTTAATATTATGTTAATGTTATATGAAATGGTTGTCTCTCTCTATATATGTATATAGTAGTTGACACAGTTTTCACATATTTATTGACATAAAACAATGATTTATGCAAGATGGTTATTAGTGTTTTTATTATTATTATATTATTTTTTCTACTGGAAATACACGTCTTTTTAATGACTCTATAGACATGTGTGGACATGTATACAACTTGGCATAGTTGTGTTAGGTTGCTTTTTAAAACTGCAAATTGGCCAAATTCTTAGAAAATATTAACTGGCACAGTATCTCTGATTTCAGTGGAGTTTATGTGAGTTCAAAGCATCTGAACATCTGTTCCTGTTTCTGGTAAATGGCAGCAGGGTTTAAGTTAACTTGCTTTTCCCCTTATATATATGTTTCAATTCAGCAATCTCTTGATCTGCTGCTTTTACTCTTACAGACTCAGTACCTCCAGGCTGGAAAGGCGCTTGCACAGAAGGAGCTACCATTGGTGTTGTGCTGTTGTCTCTCACCAAGGAGCATGTGGATGGCCAGAAGGCTGCTGTTAAAGATCTCAGCCTCACTTTCTATAGAGGTCAAATAACAGCGCTCTTGGGACCTAATGGAGCTGGCAAAACAACAGTTATGTAAGTCTGCCAGTTAATGGTATTATCATCCCCTCTGGCCTATGATATGCTTTCTTACTTCAGAATGCCTCTGAACTCTTTCCTCTTTTGTTGTTGTTGTTGTTTCTGGTTTTGTTTTGTTTTGTTTTTAATAAATATTATCCCAGAGCACATGAAATGTGGAAGCTCTAGCTATATATCTATGACAAAAGCAATGCAATGAATAGCAAATTGGGTCATCTGTGCCACAAATATGATGATGTAGTTGTTCAGAAGCAGCTTCAATAGCAGCTGAGTATGTTTGGCTGTGGAAATGAACACATCTCATGAAAGTGCTCTTTTCTGGCATCCTATGTGCACTCCTATCACATAGTGTGGGAAACTTAAGGGTTTTTGTGCCTTTTTCCTAGGTGTTGCAAGGGGCTTTCTAACAGATGGCCAGAGACTGAAATAAAATAAAAATGGCATTTAAAAATGTCTCTATTAAGAAGTCCATATATTTCTACTTTTATGTTACTTTTGATCAACTTTACTGAAATCAGTGATGCAGGATGGGCCCCACTAGGAATAACTCATCAGCTGGAATGCAAAAGTGGAAAAGGAAATAATGGACTGTTATATCTGGCTGGGAAAAATGGCTTTTTTTTTCTGGAAGTAGAGGAAATTAAGGACTGTTGAGTTGCTGATTTAAAATAACAACAACAACAAACACATCAGCAGTATTCCTATAATTAATGTTCAGTTGCATTGGTGTTGCTGCAATGATGCTAGGACATGCCTTAGGAAATCCAAGTGTAATAGTGTCATTACATCATTTTGCCTTTTTTTTTTTTTTTTTTTTCTCTCCTTATTACAGATCACTGTTGACTGGTCTGTATCCACCTAGCTCTGGCACCATTATTATCAATGGAAAGGACATACGGACTGATCTGGCTACAATCAGGACAGAACTGGGTGTTTGCCCACAGTATGATGTCCTGTTCAACATACTAACAGTGCGAGAACATCTACTGCTTTACGGATCAGTGAAGGCACCTGGCTGGACAAACAAACAGTTGAACCAGCAAGTCAGTGGGTAAGAGTTTTCCTTTTGTGTGTTTAAATCTGTCAAATAAATCAGTAGTGTCTATTGAAAACCACTTGAGCAAAAGGGCTAAAGCAAAATTGCAAATAGAAGTGACTAGAAACTGCAGGATTGATTTCTGTGAGTTTTTGTCACACTCTGTGTCCTGAAATCATACCTTGAAAACGGATTTCCTAGTTTCTAACCTTTACGTTCATATATTTTTAGTGAAACTGTTGATGTTAGAAACCTGGTACACAGAACCATCAGGTAATCATGTTTTGACTGGAGTGAGGATAGTTACAGCTGTAGTGGTTCCTGCCTCATGCTGTCTGCCTTACCTCCCTCCTGGAGGTACTTGCTGTTGCTGGATAGGCAGATGGAAACTAAACTGTTTTCATCCTGAGTTTTCAGATAAGTCAACACTGACTTTATTTATTATCTTGTATTCTCTCACCCGCAGTAAAGGGAAGATTAGAAGACCTGAAAGGGCAGCTGAAGGCAGTGTTTGTTACAATCTTTTTAACAGATATTTGTCTTTCCTTTCTCAAATTTATTTATTTATTTATTTTTAAGTGAAAGAGTTTAAAAACAAACAATACAATAGGATAAACAAGACAGAGCTTTGACATGACCTCACAGAATTTGCCACTTGTCAGGCTGAGAATGTTCGGTAGTGTCTTTAGGCTGCTGCTAATTTGTTATAGGACTAGATCTTGTCTTTGCATCATGTATATTAAACTATTAGTAAACTCTACAAGGTGAAATCTTGTTCACCAATAGCAAAATGCATTTTCTGAAATTTAGTAACAAAATGTATACCTTTCTAATACTGTGCCAGTGGAAATGCTTTCTGTTTACCTTCTGAGGCAGGCTAGACTGTGTGGAGGGCTGAGTGCTTCCACATGTCAATGGAGATATCAAGTTGATGGGACTTCCCTGTAATGTCCAACTAGGCTTTCGTAGTCTCATTTGAAGCAAAGCGGCCTTCCTTTTTAGTAGCTGTTATAAAAACCTGTTGCTTGGAAATTTTGATATGAAAAATCTCTGGCATGGGACACTACAGTCTCTCTAAAAACAACTCCCTAGAACAACAAGGGAAAATGAAACAGAGTCTGGTTACAATTTATGCAAAGTAATATTCTGTATTTTATTGTACTTAGACTGCTCAGCTGTAATTTCAGTAGCAGTCTGTTTTAGTAATGGCACATAAGGATACTCTGGACTCTGCAGGCCTTGCCACTAAGAAAATTTTATTGTATTTTATTAAGACAATGAATACCTTAAAATACTTCATTAAAAATAGGAAAATAACAAAACAGTGAAAAAAATGCTTTTATTAAGAAAAAAGATTGCTTTTAAAGAGATTAAGAGTCATTTTCATGCATTATATATTTGTAAAACAACTATACAGATCTGTTTCCTTAAAAATGAAAAACTTGCTCAGTGTAAACAGCATGGTTTAAGTTGCATGTTCACTCAGATTATTCAGGAGATTACTTTAGAACTGTTGATCCTTTTATATTTTGCTTGCCATGTTGATAGCAACTGACAGCTTTTTGGTCAATAACTGGATAGTCAGTGTGATGAAAAATGAATTGGTGGTCTTTCAGTGCTGTCTTTAGTGGATATGTGTCCACACCCTGCTCAGCTGTGAGATCAGTGAAGGGCCAAGGCTGAACAGGCAGTACATGGAACCTCCAGGCAGATTGGATTGAGTTACATGAGGTAGTGTTATCTTATCTGGGGGCTGTTAATCTGTTTACTTCACAGGAACATGCCTTAAAAAAAAAATAAAATAAAATAAGAGAGAGAAGAAAAAAGCAGTGTTACAAAAAACAAAACAAACAAAACAAAACAAAAACCAACCAAACAAAAAATACCCTATTATTTACTTCCAGTGTTCAAATGTCTACAGGCGTTTTTTAAGCTGTTTATGTAGTTGCAAAAACTGAAGCACTGTTTGAGTTGTGAAAATAACCATCTTTACCCATGGTTTAAAAAGCTATAATCTAGAGTTTGCTGTAGTCAGTGGACAAGCTAGTATTTATTCTGTTTGACTTAATTTCAAAATTATCCTCTGTTCTTATCCTGCATAATACTATTCCAGAAATTATATTTTGGATGGTGATGGGCTTTGTAGGTAGAAATTAGAGCTCACTTTTTTTTTTTCCTATTATTTTTGTCACCAAACTCTATAATCAGTCACAGTAGTGTTGTGTTATCTTTCATTTACAATTTTTTTGGTAATTCTGCTCTGGGTGGACATGATGTAACTGGAAAGCTTTTACAAAATTGCTCAAGCTTCTCTACTCTTATTTCAGAGCTCTGGAAGATGTGGATTTATTGGAGCATCAGGACAAACATGTTGGAGCCCTTTCTGGGGGAATGAAAAGAAGGCTGTCAATTGCCATCTCCTTCATTGGAAACTCAAAGACCGTTATTCTAGATGAGCCCACTAGTGGAGTAGATCCATGTTCCCGACGTAGTATCTGGGATGTTCTTCTGAAGTACAAAGCAGGTACAAAGTTTTACACACCATTTTTTTTTTCTTATTTTCCTTTCTGGAATTCTGTTTCAATAAAATTTATGGGGATAGTCTGAATATTAGTATCACTTTTTTGTAAGTAAATATGTTAATTTCAGAGGTAACGTAATCAACTCAGGAAACTTTAAAGCAGCCAAGCGAGATTACAGGATTTGTTATCTCACAGAAAGATACCTAATCTAACAGAAAGTTCAGCTTAGTTTTTAGACCTTTTCTGTAGTTTCTTAACTTTTTTGTTTGTTTCTTAAAGTTCTTTTCTGTCTTTCATTTCCCATTTTGCACATATCTATATATAGATGCATATGTTTTCTAATGAAGATATACTCATCAGTCAGTCTGATTCATTAATTTTGTAAGTGCCATGAGATTAAGAATGGATTGTGTGAAACAAAGTCTTCAGCAAGTGAGCAGTCAATTAGCTGTAATAAACCACAGTGAATGATCCATTGAAACAGATTCTGCAGTTATGTGATTTTAAGGAATCTCTTAAGCTCTTAAAATATCTTGAACTTAAAGTAGGAAATATTAAACCGTTACATGTAATACCAGGCAAAGCATGTTTAGACCTGAATTTAACACGGTGTGTCTAAATCTTGAATAAAGGTTTTGTTTGTGTCATGCAGTTATGTTTTGAAGGGACCTGAAACACATTCCATTAAGGTTAAAGGACCTTCCTGAAAGCCAGATTTATTTCTGTGGAGGCCAGGTTTTGTGGATATGTACAAATCTTTTTGATTCAGGTTGCACACTGATCTTTACCACTCACCATCTTGATGAGGCGGAGGTGCTCAGCGATCGCATTGCCATCCTGCAGCAGGGCCAGCTGAGGTGCTGCGGTTCTCCCTCTTATCTAAGAGAAACATATGGCCAGGGACACAGTCTAACGCTCATAAAAAAGGTATACTAAAAATGTAATGTGCAGAATTTAATAGAGCCTGCTAAATAGCTGGTTATACTCCAAGGGAATTCTGTACATATTCTTCCCTGCCTGGAAGTAGTATGTGATAGAGATTATTAAAGAGCCAGCAAAACACGTTTTTATCAGCTTTCTTGTTGTTTATTGTTATTATTTTACTTTTTTTTTTTTTTTTTTTAAAAGTACATCTCTGAAAATGATGCATTTAAGGGGACATCTCCGAAAATGAATTTAAGGATTTAGCTAAAATTGTACTGTTCTTATTCCTGGGAACTAGTCTCTGTGTCCCAGGTTAGATGTAGTTTCATCAGTGGGGAATTTCCTGTATGAATTCAAGTCCACTTCTGCTAACTCCCCCTCCCCTCCCCACCTTTTTTCTTCAGCCTTCTGTGTCTGAAATCCAGGATCCTACGCACATTGTTCGGGTCACATCTTTGGTACAGACCCACATCCCAGAAGCCTTCTTGAAAGAGAACAGTGGGACTGAGCTGACCTATGTGATTCCAGAAAGGACAGATAAGACCTCTTTTAAAGGTCTTTTTCAGGCTTTAGATCAAAGCCTTCATCATCTACATGTGACTGACTATGGTATTTCTGACACAACTTTGGAAGAGGTATTTGCAGTTTTTCTGTTTAATGACATTTTCTTGTAAGAGAATCTCATATTTGCTTCCAGCTAGTCTTTATTGTACCTTTCAAATTTCACAAGTTTCTTGTGAGAAACATGTTAATACAAACCAAAACAAAAACACTCCCCCCAAAAAAAACAAACAAACAACACACACAACAAAAAAACACATGAAACAAATATCAAATACTTAATATTTATGCTGTTAACTTACTGCTGTTAAGTCACTCCTCTACAATGACTTATTCTAAGACTCTGATGTGACCCCCAAGGATCTGTGTCACTCTTAAAAGTTTGTTTCTGCATTTAAGAATGGAAAATTTGATGTGTCATTGACCTAATCAGAGACAATGTTGTCCTCAATGTTTAGCAGTGGAATGAACTGTGAACTTGCAAGTTTGGAGGTTCAATGCAATTAGCTCTTGGGAGAGGAAAAAAATAATTTACTCAAAATTTGTCTGAATTATAAAGCTTAGGACTTTGCAAAACTGTGCTAGAAATCTCTAAAAAGAATATGTTTTGTGTTCATATGGAGAGAGAGATGTGCCTACTTAATTATATATACATACTAACATATATATATTTATTATAATATATATGTATATGTACTAGTGTATATAGTGTGTATACGTATCTGTGTAGATACGTATACACACTTTATACATACTTTATGCATGTATAAAGTATGTATTATATACTTTAAAGTATGTATGTATACATACTTTACATGTATACACATACACACTAAACAGATCAACTGGAACAACAGAGTTCCCCCAGAGAAAATGATTTTCTTTCTCAGTTTTATGAAGATGAGGCTCTTGAAGGCCTGTCAGATATTAATTATGCATTGTATTTTTGCTGTGTGTGCTATACATATGGGAATTAATAGGGTCACGTATTTGGAAGTATCAGCAGTTCTGTGTTGTTGCAAGTTTAGAATTACTAGTCTTACATAATCTATAGGGATAGACTTAAATAGAATCCCAATAATGTAAGTAAACTTAAATATCAATTGTTCAAGAAATTCATCGAACAAATTCACCACCAAGTGGAGCTACTGTACCCTGAACCAGTCCACTGGGAGATGTTTTTAGGACTATGTTGATATACTACATATGTTATCAGGAGTCTGTACAAACATAAAGGACCTGTTTTTCCAGATTTGTTTTTAAACTGCAGACCAAATAATGCTTTACCAGCACATATGTGATTTTTTTTTGAAGTTAAGCTCTCTCTATACAACTGAGTTATTAATAAGGAAAAAAAAAAAAAGGTGTCTCATTGGCAATTCTGTCATACATGACCACAGCATGTAAGCTACTGTGGCAAGCGTTTGCTATGGCTATGGGAGGGGGGAAAAAACAGAAATATTATACAAGTTTATTAAATATTACACACTCTTATAAAGTGAATGATGTCCCTTCTCTACAATTAAATGAGGCAAGTCAAAAGCTCTCCTCAGACAGCTTGCCTTGCAAGACCCTGTTATTTTCTTTCAAATCATATATGGTGATTAACATGCTATAAGTAAGAATAATATTCACTAGCAACCTTTATAGATTTGAAGGTAATGTATGTGTTGAGAACCTTTTTTTGATTATATTCCTATGGGCTATCATAAGATTCTCCAGAATTTGTATCTGTAAAGTAAATGTGAAGTTGTCACAGGAAAAATGGAGGCTTCCTCAGTGTGCTGCATCTGTTATTCAACTGAGAGCTTGCTTTCACTTGTTTTCTGCAGGGGAGGTTTAAAAAAAAAAAAAAAAAGCTTTAAAGATGGTATTAGATATTGATGTATCATTCTTCGGCTTGAAGACTTAATGCATTAATTTGGGGTGATTTCTGTCATCTCTGCATCTCATCATTAGTTGTTACAACCTCCATTCTCCATTTTCTTATCAAAAGCCTCTTTGCATTGGCAACTAAATGGATAGCACATAATAGTACTATTTAGTCTATTCAAACAATTCGATCTGGAAACAAAGAACTCTGACTTTAAAGGAAGAAATGTGTTCTAATTTTTATTTTATCCTCTCTTTTCATTCTCTCATACACTCACCGTTATTCTTTTTCAGTCTGAGGAATACTTCTACTGCCTAAAATCTTAGATTTCAAGGGAAGCCAGGCTGCCATTCATGCTTCAAAGAAATTTTGAAGTTCTAACAAAATAAGTTCCCAGCATCTTTGAATCTAACTAATATTATACTTGCTTCATTTTACATTTTATTTTTTTCTGCCAAACTCTTTATGTTTTTATATTTTATAAAGCTTGTAATCCAAAGATAGCAGAACAAAGAGGAGAATGGGAGGGTGGTTAATTATACTGAGTGTATAATGAGAGCTCTTCTGAGGATGGTATTTCACTTTCTGGCAGTTCTGGAGACTTCAAAATTTGCTGCTTTCTTGCTTAGCACTGGGAGAACTAAAGCACTGAAGCATCTTCACAAAATCAGATGTGTTGAAATACCTATTACTGGAGTATTTCTTTGAATTAACTTCCTTCAAACAGTCAATTTGCCCCAAAACTTTCCCAAGAAAGGCCAAGTCCTTGAAACATTTTGGTCTTGAAACACTACATATCTTCTAATGAGATTCAGTTTTGTTGAGAGGCCTGTAACAATATCTAATGATGGCACAAATATATCAATCTGATTCGCTGTAGTATTGCCACCTGTCCAGACCTTTTTCCTAGGGGGAATGCACTTTTTATACCTGCTCACAACCTGGTGGTTTGAAAGCAGCAGCCTGGGTCGTACTGCTGCTTGCAAGTAGGGTGGTCCTTATCAACAGCCAGCAATGCCCCCATCCCCCAATATAGCTGAGGTGGTCCTTCAGCATCAGGCATGCAGCCTGTTCACAGGGGCGGTGGCTGGCAGTGAGCCGTGCCACTCTCCTATTTCAAGCCCTTTAATGGAAAGTACAGGCTTTCTGTTGCTTGGACTGTGTCAAGTGTCTGTGTACACAGACAGAAGTGTTCCTGTTTAGCAGATGACTGAGGTCAACAATCAACCATTGACTGAGGTCAATGGTCATCCATAGTGAATAGCTGTAAGACTGCTTCTGCATCAGTTCAATTAAGGAAGCACTGCTGTAGCTGCAGAAGGCTATGTAAGGCAAGGTCTGCATGGAAGATAATTAAAAAAATAAAAAGTGTATAGAAAACATATTAAGAGGAAAACTGGCTCCTACAAAGGGAATTTATTTAAGGTAAAATATGGATTACAGATGTAGGCCTAAAGCTTAGAGACTTGCTGGCAATACTTGCCCTGGTACTGCTCAATTACTGAACAAAATTCAGGCATGATGAATTTTATGATATGTAAACATTCCTTAAATGAAAGATGATTTTTTTCCCCCTCCAGATTTGGGTGTTTGGTTGTTACTCATGGTTCAAGTATAAAACAATGTACATGTAGTACTGTTGTCTGCTCATAGATGTGTTCGTAGGAGTCTGCATGCCTTAGTGCAAAGATCTATATAAGCACCTGCAAAAATGTTAAACACTGCTTCATTCCATGTGTTGCTTACATTTCAGGGACTTTCATGTGTCTTCTATGTTACTTCATCTGTTACCCTTCACAATTTTGACTACTGTTTTTGCAGGTGCTTTTTGCAAATAAATTGACAGCAATCAATTAACACTTTCCCACCCTAAAATAGCTAGAATACACACAGGATTTGTAGGATAAGAGGTTCCAGAAGTGTTGCTAAAATATCAGTGGATAGAAATATGTATTAGCAAAAGTTTTTTTTT